>NC_134875.1:78784981-79424981 GCF_049852395.1 Peromyscus maniculatus bairdii | reverse complement strand
AGGAAGTATTGAGGAAGGCTGCTTGTTGCCTTGCTATCTGGTTCATGCTCAGCTACCTTTCTTATATAACTCAGGACCTCCAGCATAGGGATGGTGATTCCTACAGTGGGCTGGACCCCTCCAAATCCATCACCAATCAAGATAACTTCTCACAGACATGACCACAGGCCAGTCTGATCTGGGCAATTTCTCAGTTGAGGTTTCCTCTTCCCAAATGACACCACATTGTGTCAGGTTGACAATAGAAATTGACCAGCACAACATCAAATACATTCTTTCATTTTTACTTAGGGTTTTTCTTGTCTATTGATTCTTTCTGGTTCTTTCTAGATTTGCATCTCCTTGCTTACTGTTCTCATATATTCTTGCATCCTGTCTGTTAGTTTTATCCAGTAGAGCCCTTATAATATTAATCATAGTTACATTAAATTCCTGATAATTCCAGCACTTGGTAGGAAAAAACAAGCCAATCTCTGAGTTTGAGGGTAGGCTGGTCTACATAGAAGTTCAGGCCAACCAGGGCTACATGGTAAGACTCTATCTCTGTATTTTTGGTAATACAATAATCCAATTCTTTGCTATATCCAAGCCTGGTTCTGATGACAAACTTTTTTTCCCCCAGACTGTTTTTTGTCTTTTAGTGTGTCATCTTATAAAATTTTCTTAATATACATTGTAGCAGGAATTTTAGAAGGTCTTATTAATAAAATCAAACCTGAGGCTAGTTATTGGGGTGAATGTTGGAAGACCAGAGAAGCAGAACAAGTCACAGCTACCTCACCTTGCCATTTCCTCAGCTGATCTTGTTTCCTCAGACTGGAAGCCTCTGAGTCCTCATCCAGAATGAATCTCAGCTGAACTGCTGCTCGAAAACCTGAAAGCTTAACCAGCCAAATGCTTCTAGTTCCTGGTCTTCATGCCTTATATACATTTCTGCTATCTGCCATCATTCCCTGGGATTAAAGGCTCACTTCTTGGGATTAAAGGCGTGTGTCACCATGCCTGGTTGTTTCCAGTGTGGCTTTGAACTCACAGAGATCCAGACGGATCTCTGCCTCTGGAATGCTAGGATTAAAGGTGTGAGTGCCACCATTTTCTAGCCTTTGTATTTAGTGGGATAGGATGCACAATATTTTGGGGAACACAATACCATCACAATACATAGTGAACTGAGTGATGTGAAGTTATTTGGGTTTTTAGTGCTAAGGTGTGTGGTAAGAGGTGGAGATTTTTATACTTCTGTGAGTAGTTTTTTCCTTACATGGATAGTCAGATCCATTGCAACTCCTCCAGTTTCCTCTCAAATTCATTACTTCTACTTTTTCAATCTCTCTCTCTCTCTCTCTCTCTCTCTCTCTCTCTCTCTCTCTCTCTCTCTCGTCTTTCTCTCTCTCTCTCTGTCTTTCTCTCTCTGTCTGTCTCTGTCTCTGTCTCTGTCTCTCTCTCTGTCTCTCTGTCTCTCTGTCTCTCTGTCTCTCTCTCTCTCTCTCTCACACACACACACACACACACAGAGACATAAAGCCTGCTGAGTCCATCTGGTGTTCTTCATATGTATATTTGTTTAGGGTTGACCATTTGGGATTGGATAATTTATAAGGGAGCTTATCCTTAGAGAAGACTAATTCTCCCTCTCAGCATCTATTAGTTGCCTGTAGCTCTTCATCTAGAGACCTTGTGAGAATTCCAACATCGGTGGTGGCATACCAACTGGTATTGTTGTGCTGGTCTTGTTTAGGTGACCATATTGTTGATATTTCATGGGTGCAGCTTCTCTGTCATATATTGAATTACATATAGAAGACATTATCTCTGGCTCTTACAATCTTCCCATCCCCTCTTCCATGGTGTTTTCTGAGCCTTAGATGTAGGGATTGTGTTGTAGAATCATCAGTTGGGATTGGTCACCCCACAGTCAATTGTTCTCTACATTTTGACCAGTTGTAGATTCTGCACTCTGTCCATCTGCTGGGTAAAGCTTTTTTGGTGAGGTACAAGAGCTACACGTATCTGTGGGTATATGGATAAGTATTTAGAATGCAATTTGAAATTATACTGGTTTAGGAAAGTGACAACAGTAGGCTCTCCAGTGTCCATTAGCAGTTGGCTAGGTTTACAGTAATAGATATACTTTTCCTCCCGCTGAGCTGGCTTAAGTCTACTTAGACAGCTGTTGGTTACTCTCAGGGTACTTGTTGTTGGTGTATTGAAAAGCTATTTTCTTGTATTTTTGTATCTTGCCATTTTGCTGAATTTGTTGATCATTTCTAGAAGTTTTCTGGTGGAATTTTTGGCATCTCTATTTATAATATCATGTAATTTGTAAATAGGAATAATTTGACTTCCCTTCCCATCTCTCTCCCTTTAATTTCCTTCTCTTGTCACTATATTGAAAAGAATTGGACATAGTGAACAGCCATGTCTCATTCCTGATTTTAATGGAATTGCTTAGCGTTTTTTGTCCATTTAGGATGGTATTGGCTGCGGGCTTGTCATATATTGTCTTTATTATTTTGAGGTATATTTCCTCCATTCCTATTTTTTCTAGGATTTTTATCAGATGAAGGAATGTTGGATTATGTCAAAGGCCTTTTCAGCCTCCATTGAGATTATCATGTGATTTTTGTTTTTAAACTCGTTTATATGCTCTATTGCATTTATTGACTTATGTAAGTTCAAACATCCTTGCATTTCTGGGATAAAGCCAACTTGATCATGATTGGTGATTTTCTTTTCTTTCCTTTTTTTTTTTTTTTTTTTTTTTTTTTGGTTTTTCGAGACAGGGTTTCTCTATGTAGCTTTGCGCCTTTCCTGGAGCTCACTTGGTAGCCCAGGCTGGCCTCGAACTCACAGAGATCCGCCTGCCTCTGCCTCCCGAGTGCTGGGATTAAAGGCGTGCGCCACCACCGCCCGGCCTTTTTTTTTTTTTTTTTGGTTTTTTGAGACAGGGTTTCTCTGTGTAGCTTTGCGCCTTTCCTGGAACTCATTCTGTAGCCCAGGCTGGCCTCGAACTCACAGAGACCCTCCTGCCTCTGCCTCCTGAGTGCTGGGATTAAAGGCGTGAGCAACCACCGTCTGGCTGGTGATCTTTTTGATATAACCTGTATTTGACTTTGAGTATTTTATTGAGGAGTTTTGCATTTATTTTCATCAGGGATATGGTCTATATATTTTTTATAGTGTCATTCCTTGGTTTTGTTATTAGAGTTATACTGTCTCTGTGAGAGTAGATTGGAAATTCCCTTTCTGTTCTTATGTTTTGGAATAATTTAAGAGGTATCAGTTATAGTTCTTTGAAAGTCTGGTAGAATTCTGCTGTGAATCCATGTTTTTTTTTGTCAGAAGGCTTTTTACTACTGTTTCAATTTCCTTGTTCATTATGGGTCTCTTTAAGTTGGTGTTCTCTTCTTGATTTAATTTTGGTGGTTTGGATGAATCTAGAAATTCATTTTACAGTATTCTCTTAAAGCAGTCTGAATTTCTGTGGTGTCTGTTGTAAAGTTTAAGGTTTCCCTGTTCATCTCTGACTCTGCTGATTTGGGTCTTTCTTTCTTTTGGTTAGTTGGGCTGAGGCTTTGTTAATCTTTGTCTTTCTAAAGAACCAGCTCTTAAGATTTTGTATTGTTTTCTTTGTTTCTATTTCATTAATTTATGTTCTGATTTTTATTATTACTTCCCATTTACTGCTTACTTCCTGGTCCTATTCTCCTTGAATACATTTTCCCCATCTTTACACTTTTAAAGTGGTACCTCTCTTTAAAACTAAAATGATTTTTTTGTCGACAACAGAAAGATGAGTTTTCTTCTTTAGTCTATCCAACTAACCTGTGCCTTTTGGTTAGGAGTTGAGACTGTAAATACGGAAAGTTGTTATTGATGGATTGTGTCAATTGCAGTCATTTTGTTGTTTATTTGTTTATTTCAGTTTGTATTCTTACTCCTATTTTGTGTTTCAGTAGTTATATCTTCATTGTTTTCTTTCTAAAGTCTCTCAGTTGTGCTTTTACCTTTCTTCAGTTCAGAATATTGGTTCCAGTCATTTCTGTAGGACTGGTTTGGTGGACATGAATTATTTTACCTTGTTTCTACCATCAACCAATTTGATCCTGGTATATTATTTTTTAATGTGTTATAGATTTCAGCTTGCAAGAATTTTCAATTTTTCATTGTTTATTTATTATTTATTGGTAATTTCATACATATATGTAATATATTTCTATTTCACTCCCGTTACCCTTTATTGTCCTTCTATTCTTACAAAACTTTTTCCTCAACAAGTCTCCCTTTAATTTTCATGTCATTTTTGTATTTGTGACCATGTTTAATATCCTGGCATGAGAACGGGAAACTTAACTATGGCTACATCATTGTAGAAAATGACTGTCCTTGTTCAGCAACTGTTAACTTTCAATAGCTTCTCAGGGAGGGGTGGAACCTCATGGGCCTCTTCCCAACAACTCCTAACAGTCAATAGCTCCTCAGGGAGGGGTGGGACCTTATGAGGCCCTTATACAACAACAATTAACAGCCAATAGTTGCTCAGAGATGGGTGAGGTCTTATGAACCTCTTCTTCAGCAACTGTTAACTGCAAATAGTTTCGCAGGGAGGGATGGGACCTCTTGAAGCTCCTTCCCTAACAATGACTAACTGTAGCTAGAAGGTAGCTCCAGTCCTTTCCTGACCATGGTCCCTCAGCCACTTAAAAAATAATCATTCAGAGGATTAATATTATTTATAAACTGTATGACCTATGGCAGGCTTCTTGCTAGCTAGCTCTTTAATCTTAAATTAACCCATTTCTATTAATCTATGTATTACTACATTGCTTCATGACTTACCGGTTTTTCCACATGTTGCTTCTCTTGATGGTGGCTCGCAGCATCTCTCTCCTCTCTTTCTTTCCTGTCTCTCTCCTTGGATTTCCTGCCTGCCTCTAAGCTGCCTTGCCATAGGCCAAAGCAGATTATTTATTAACCAATGGGAACAACATATATTCACAGCGTACAGAAAGACATCCCCCAGCGCTTCCCCTAATCAAATTTGGGCATAGCTCTCCATACTACTTCCTGCTGGTTGGAGATGCTAGTAATCTTATGGGGATCCTGAGAAAATTAAGAATTATAGTTAAATCTTGGCTGTAGTCTGTGAGGAAGGATCGTCTCAGCCAGTTGTGTTGAAGCTGATTTTGGATGTTAGATCATCTGGGTCATGGTGTCATTGGAGACCTTTCAGGGGTCTTGGCTGACCAAACCATATTAGCCTAGAAGCAATCCACAGGTTCTCATCTTCTGTGGAAACAAAAGCAGAATCTCTTTTCCAAAGCAACGTATCCTTAGACATAAATTTTGAAGTCACGATACCATTAAAAAATATCGGTTTGACACAGCAACCTTTACACTTAGTGTCTTTCTGTAGTTAAAAACCCCAAAGACAATATAATACACTCTGTGTGATTTCCTTCTTTACGTGGCGTATTTTTCTATATTATTTTTTATTATCTTTTTAAAGACTTTATTTTTTAAAATCATCTATTTCTTCACATAACTCTCTATCCTCCTTTCCCTTTCTCTTCCAAGCCTACATACATTTTTACATATAATGTAAACCATTTAGAGGTTTATTCCATCTGAATCTGTCTTTTGTGTATCTATAATTCTTCTCTGACAAGGAGAGATTTTAAACTGCTAAACTCATGGCTAGGACCAACATGTCAGCCTTGGCTGCTAACTCTGCCCACCTCAGCTTCCCAACATGGTGGGATACCCAGGAGAGTCATGCTTACCCTGCCAACTCTGGGGTCCATGCTGCCACCATGTAGCATTCAGCTGGCCCATAAACCTTTTTTTTCTTTCTGTATGAGTAAAGGCTAAATCCACCATGCAGTGCACTGTACAGCTTGGAGACACCTCTGTGTACCATGGCAGGAATCTGCCATGCTACAGCCCAAATGCTGCAAACCTGCTATACTGTAGCTCAAGCCTGCACACTGCAGCTTGCCTGAAAGATGGAACTAGGAAACTGTTTTTAGCTCCATTTTAGAAATTTTTTTAAAGCTTTCTCAGGTTTTGGGTGAAAATTCTTGCTACCACATCTGGGCGACAAATGTAGCCAGAAGGTTTCTCTGGTCCTGCCTGGCTCCATGGTCCCTCAGAGGCTTATAAATATTACTCAGAGGCTTATATTAATCACCAACTGTATGACCTATGGCAGGCTTCTTGCTAGCTAGCTCTTTCATCTTAAATTAACCCATTTCTATTAATCTATGTATAGCCTTATGACTTCGTGGCTTACCAGTATTTCCATATCTTGCTTCTTCTGGCTGCAGCTCATAGCGTCTCTCTCCTCTCCTTCTTTCCTGTCTCTCTCCTTGAATTTCCTGCCTGCCTTTAAGTTGCTTTGCCATAGGCCAAAGCAGCTTATTTATTAACCAATGGGAAAAACACATATTCACAGCATACAGAAAGACACCCCAGTAACTAACTGTCCATAGCTTTTAAGGGAAAAGATCTCTGCTCATTTATGGTAGAATACTGATAGCTCAGTCTTGCATAGTTTTTTTTTTTTTCAGGGAACCACAGCTAGTGGTATCCAAGATTTTTAAAATGAAACAAACCAAACACCTCAAATCATTGTATTGGGCTGGAGAGATTGCTCAGCAGTTAAAACTACTGTTTGCTCTTTCAGAGATTCTGGGTTTGATTCCTAGCACTCACACGATGGCTAACAACCATCTGGAACTCCAGTTCCAGGGGATTCTATCCCCACTACTGGCATTTGCAGGCACTGTATGCATGTGGTGCACAGACATGCATGCAGGCAAAATATCCATAACATACACAATAAAAATTTGCTATTGCATTGTATTTCATTTACTGACTTGTATGTTCATGTTCATGCACATTCCATGGCACACATGTGGAGGTCAGGGAACAACTTGCAGGAATCAATTCTCTTTTTCCACCATGTAGGTCTCAGGGATCAAACTCAGGTTGTCAGTCTTGGTGACATGTGTCTTTACAAATTAAGGAGATCTTTAACAAGCAATGAAACTGAAGCATCAAAGGAAAACCCAGCACTCGCCAGGTTCACTCTGAATTCTACTAGAACTTGAAAGAAATTTTATATATGTAGGCTTATATTTTAGGAAGCTTCTGCTGTTACAGTTTTACATATGACTTTTTCAGGTTTTTAGTGTTAGTTACCCTTCCACACAGTCCCTCCTCTGTCCTGCCCTCCCATCCCCCCAGCCCAGTTAACCCTTCCTGTTCCATTATCCCCCTTTCCTCTTTTTTTTTTTTTATCACTGTGTTCTATCTTCCCTCCCTTAAAAGCTCTCTCCCCCTGTGGCCCCTTCTAATTACCTGACCTCTGTGGGTATTCCAAATAAAACACACATATCTAAAGGTTCAAAGCTAACATCCACAAATGAGAGAAAGCATGTGACATCTGTCTTTCTGGGTCTGTGTTATGTCACTCAGAATGATTGTTTCCAGCTCTAGCCATTTACCTGTGAATTTCATGATTTCATTTTTCTTTAAAGGAAAGTGTGTTTATCTTTAAGAAATACAAATTCAAGTACTTTGCATAAAGGAGTTACCACATCTGCAACGAACATTTAAATGGTTTAGAACAAAACCACTTTTCCTAGGCTTATTATAGATAACAGGCAACCTCTTTATTAGAGACAATCAGTCAATACACAGGGAATCATAGAGTCTAAAGAGACACAATTTCACAAACATTCTAATAAAAAGTTGTTCAGATAAGAATCATTGAAAGATGTTAAATAAAGGAGAGGTGGGTGTGACGGGGAATAGAATTAACATGGCCTAAAAGTTTCTCCTCACAAGCCATGAACCACAAAAAGGAAACACAGTCACTACATGGGGGTGAAAGTGGATCCCATCTTACCATGTGACCCAAATTATCTTCATCACTAAAAGGAGACATTCTGTGTATCTAGATATAATGCTTAGCGAACATCACTTGATATTATTCCCATCCACACTGCACAATGCAGCCCTGAGGCACAACAGAAGATATCCAACTATTCTGTAGTTCTTCTCTATTTTTCCAATGCATTAGAATTTAAAGAGACATAAAGCAGCAGAGCACGCTTTCCACATCAGAGTCCTGACAGGCATCATGCCATCCTGGGTTGGCTCCCACTGCTGCTAAGAAATGGAACTGATGAAACTGGAACACAGACTGCCAGGTAGACAAAACTGCTACACAAATGTTTAGCCCCTCAGTTCCTAACTACACACAGGTAAGATCTTACACTTATTCTTTGAAAGACATGTGTAGTACTAAAGGGAAAGGGGCACAATGCCTACACTAGACTCTCAGAATAGTTCAGAGAAATAACAGATTTCAAGAAAAGAAAAATAATACAGTGAATGCAGCAAATATTACAAAAAGAAGTCAAAACAATGACTAGATCTTCTACCTAAAATTCCAGAGATATGGAATACTAAAATGTTTGATATTAACATGTTATCCTGGGTAAGGGAGCTGGGAGCTAAAATACATCAGATAGTCCACACAAAGGTGGAAAGGGTGAGGTCTCTTTCCAGAGAAAATAGCAGTGGGATGTGTTAAGTTTTCCTCATGTATACACAAACTTCTGCACATACATATAGCTCTATCATTTGATGCAGATATATGCTATAGGTTTTCATCACTTTACACTTTGCCAAAACATATTCTTGGCTTTGAGTCTACTACCTTGTTTTGCTATACCTTTTTTTTTATTGTTTCATTTTGTTTTGTTTTCCTGCCTTTCTTTTAGAAAGTAGTTTATGTTCATGTTTGTTTGGAACTTTTTCGTCTAGCAGCTACGTCTACTCAGCTGGTAAGTCATACTATTGTTATTCATTAGTGTGGAGACTATTAATCCTCACATTCTGTTCTGAGGCATAATACAAAAGTCTCTGGAGCATTGCATATGGCACTGGGCCTACTCATGTCAGGAAGCTATTCAAGGTAAACGTAAGAGGTGAGGTATGCAAGTTCTGGCCCAGATTCACCCTGGGAAATGCGCCTTTCTCAAAGGGAATTGGCCTAATCTTTAATGGAACTGTGACCAGCTGAGTCCTCTTATGAATTTCACCAAATTGATTAAAGCATGGGAGGATATTTTTTGTTCTCAGAGATAGCATTTGTATTTTGCATTGTCTGTCATGTCTTTCTGTCATATACAAGTAACAATGTTTCCCAGATAAAAACAAAACAATCATATGGATTGAAAGGTTAAAACATTAGATGTACTCCTCAGTCATCTCAAGATAATAAAAATACAACACCTATTTTTCCATTATCAAAGAAGTTGACCTGTTATCTGGTGCTTTGTATGTTAAGATACTTCAGGAAACAGGGAAACCTTTTTGGTCTCTTAGTGGACTGTAGGATTTAAAAGTAGAATACCCAAACTTAAGAATGCACTACAAGAAAAATATTCACTTGAAACCTCAAAATAGTTTCCTAGCAGTTTAAACTGTTTATCAGAGGGAGGAGGAGAGAGAGAAAGAGGGAGGAGGAGAGAGGAAGTGAGGGAGGGGTGGGGAAGAAGGAAGAGGGAGGAAAGAGGCAGGGGGAACGGGGAGAGAGCAAGAGCCAAGCATTCTTTCTGGGCAGATAGAGAGGTTTATTTTTTTGTTTGTTGGGTTTTTTTCCCCCTGCTTCAAAGAGATCTCTGAAAAAGTAGAGATTCCTTTTTATTACATAAGAACGCAGGCAGATACTGTCATGGACACTCTTCTCCGGTCAATTTCAGGACAATTTGAATCTGAGATAGTGCAGATAATATGCGTTTCTTTGAAATCTGATGTACTCATTTGGACTAAGGACTGCTCCTTGGTTTCTTGTTGACATGCCAAAGAAACTGGCACTTTAGCTTCAACAACAAACTTAAAGAAAGAAATGCAACTTGTCTTTAATATGGGTTTATACTAATTACTGTGGAAGCATTCAGTAATAATGGCCACAAACATTTAAATAGCTCACGAAACTGAATTTAATTAAGGGACTGTCGATTCTAAGAACTGTGACATTGTGAAGAATGAGGGAGGAATAACAAGTGTGGATGTCAAGTTCAGAGTAAAGCATAAATAATATTACATGCATAATATCTATATATAAAATACATGGATCCGACAAGAACTATAAGGATAATGTTAAATATAACATGCATACAAAGCTCAGGAATACCTTCTTTTTGACTTCCCCCCACTTATTCTAGTTTAATAAAATGGTCATAAGAATAATAACCACTTACGGTAGAAGACTGTTTACGTCATTGCTCTCCAGAACTTCTTAAGAGACAAAGATTGAATACTAACCAACTTCCCTGGTTTAAAGTTAATCCTCTGTGGCACTTGAGAGATGACTCCATGATGGAGAGGACTTGCTGCTCTCGCAGAGGACCAGGGTTTGGTTTCCAGCACCCCGGTGGCTGCTGACAACCATCTGTAACTCCCATTCCAGAGACTCTGTCACTGTCTTTGCTACATATGACACAGATGTCTTTTCTGTAGCCCTGGCAGTAATGAGAACCTGGCTGGTATATAGAACTTCTACACATTCTGCAAGTGGAGAACTTATCCTTTCCATGTGGAGGAAATCTTGCTTTTTTTGAAGACAGCCTTATTTTTCTGTTCCGCTTTCCCTCCCAACCTTCTGTGGTGTTCTTTGCATCATGTTTCCGTGGATCTGGAGTGGGGACTGAAACAGGTTTCCTCTCACAGTTTTCACAGGCCCTTCTTCCACAGACTATTTGCTCAGCCCCAGAAGGAGTAGCAGCAGCCATAAAACCGATTTCACCTTACTTAACAGCGGAGTAACATTCCACTGTGTAAACATACCGCACTTTTATTATTCATTCATCAGTTGATGGGCATCTAGGCTCTTTCTATTTCCTGGTAGGTGAGGACACAGCAAAACAGAAACTCCAGTTTGTCCGATGAGCACAGATACAGAAATTCTCAATAAGGTACTGTTTCATATGCTTGGAATTTGGTATCGGGGGCGTCACATTGCCTTACATTTTTTGTGTTTCCTGTGTTTCTCTGTTGTGATGTGCACATCTGTTGTAACGATATCTCTTCTGATTTTATGATCCCAGTGAGCAGCCCTCACTTGAGCCCTCAGTCGTAAGTACTACTCAGAGCAGAGAAAGTTGAATACTGCAATAGCAGCAATGCTGAAGCAAACAAAATATAGAAAGACACTCTAAATTGATTACAGCTAGCCCATACACCAGTGCCCATAGAAAAGAAAATGGCAAAGATAATGTAAATAAAGACTGGAGAGGTGAGTCAGTGGTTAAGAGCACTGGCTGCTCTTCCAGAGGACCCTGAGTTTGGACCCCAGCATCCATGTCAGGGGTCTTACAACTGCCTGTAACTGCTAGGCGGTGGTGGCACACGCCTTTAATCCCAGCACTCGGGAGGCAGAGCCAGGCAGATCTCAGAGTTCGAGTCCAGCCTGGTCTACAGAGTGAGATCCAGGACAGGCACCAAAACTGCACAGAGAAACCCTGTCTCCAAAAACAAAAAGACATAAAAAAAAAAACGAAAAAACAAACAAACAAACCAAAAAACCCAAAACAAAACAATTGCCTGTAACTCCAACTTTATGGGACACATGCACACCACACCACACCACACACACACACACACACACACACACACACACACACACACTTAAAATCAAATCTTTGAAAAAATTATGTAGAATAAAATATAAAATTAAAAATTAGTTAAAGCAAAATAAAAAGAATAATGAAGTGACTTAAGGAACAGGGCAAGGGGAAAATGAATGTAGAATCCAGTTCAAATGAAAAAGAAACAGGCAAAAGACAGGAAGAGGGAGATGAGAGAGGAAGAAATGAAGAACTGACAGAAAAATGAAGCATATAGACAAATTACATAAACTTAATAGGAAAAGCCTGTAAGCTGCTTTCGAAATAAAATGAAAACCTTTGTAAGGCTAGAAGAAAAGTGAAAACGTGAGACAGGAAGGAAAACTCCTAAGTGGACACTAAAACAATCCCAAGCACAGAGACAGTGCCTTGGAGCAGCTTCTTTCTGTCTCCTAGAGTGGAGCTTGTCAGTTGCAAAGGCTGGTCACTGCCTGTTGGACGCTCTTCTGATTTGTCCTAAAATACAGCACATTCTTAGGAACACAACCACCAGGTTTATAGTAGATCTCTTGAGCTTATTCTTCCTATGCAACTGAAATTTTGTATTCTTTGCTCAGTATTTTCCCATTAGCGTCTTTTCTCCCCTACCTCTCATGGATGCCATTCTTAACTTCTCTGTGTTCAATTGCTTTAGCTTTAGTGAGGCCATGCCATGTTTGTCTTCCTGTTCTTAACTGTATTTCACTTAATAATAGTTTACTTTTATCCATGGTGTTGCAAATGACAGGCTGTCTTTCCTTTTTGTGCATGTCTTTCCTTTTAAATATTGAACAGCATTTTATAGATCACATTTCCTTTATATATTCATCTAGTCATAGGTATATAGGTGATTTCTATTTCTTGGTTTGTGTAAGTACAGTGAACATGGAAGTATAGCTCTCTCTTTAACATACTGATTAATTCCATTTGGCTGTAGATATCCAGTAGTGGAATTTTCTGGGATTTATCTGGCAGTCTGGTTTTAATATTTTCAGGAATCCCCATGCTGGTTTACATACTGGATGGATGTCCTCATTTACATCCTCATCAGTAGTGTGCAGGGTTTAGGTTTACATTTTCTCCACATCTTTTTCAGCACGTACTTTTAATTGTTATAGTCTCTTGGTGAACTGAGTCCCTTAATGGCTTTTATGATTTATTCTCCAGGTTTTGAATTAAAGTCTCCTTTATCTATTATAAACATGTCTATCTTGCTGCTTTCTTTTGTTTTCCATTACTATGAGACATTATTTTTTAATCTCTTTCTTTCAGTCTGTGTGAATTGAAGGCAGTTCTTGCAGATTGCATGCAGTTGTGACCTTTTAACAGCAACCTATTGAGCCTCTTTAGGTCTTTTAATTGGGGAACTTAATTCACTTAGATTCAAGTAAACAACTGTCGGTTTGTTAATTAGTCTCTGCTTGTTTTGTGGATACTTTTTTTTTTTTTTTTACTATTTTGGTGTTTTCATTAGAGGAATTGATTAAAAGATTTCTATAGTAGGCTTTGATATCTTTCTTTCAAAAAATCTATTATAGGTTTTTACTTAATATTTACCATAATGCTTGAAAAAATAGAGGCATAAGAGAACATTATAAGCTGATAATAAGTACTTTGACAGCATTAAAAATTTACTTGGTTACTCCATTTCCTTATTTAAAATCTTTGATGTCATAATGTACAGCATTTTTATTGTATATGTTTTAAATTTATTTTAGTTATTTTAATAGTTCTATGTTTAAGTCTTTTTGCTAAAGATAAATAATTTACATACCACTCATAGTAGTAGAGTACTATGGATTTGACTATGTATTTACTTTTACCAGTGAATTTTATATTTTGTATACTTTCATGTTATTAATTGGCGTCCTGTAGCTGTTTGAACACCCCTATTTAACATGGCTTTGTAATGCTGATCTTACAGTGATGAGCTCCTTCAGTTTTTGCTTCTCAGAGGAAGTCTTTGTCTCTCCTTTTGTATCTGAAGGACACATTTGCTAAGTACAGAATTTTTGGTTAGAAGATATTTCTTTTGGTACTTTGATATACCATTGCACTCTGTTTTGGACTGTAATGTAACTGTTGAAAATCTACTGGCAGTCTTGTTGGAACATGATTATGTTACTTGACTCTTTTCTCTTCCTGCTTTCTTGTTTTGATCACTTCTCATTGATTCTGTAAACATTCTTTATTTCTATTCATTCTCTTTTCTCTTTTAACTGTATTTTAAAATTTAGATTCTTATCTCTGAATGATTCTGCTACTGATGCTATTCCATTTTTCCCATTTAATTTATTTCACTTTTTAGTAACAGAATTTCTCGTTGATTTAAAAAATATTTTCAGTCTCTAAAATCTCTCATTTTGCTCATTACTGTTTTCCCGATTTTAGTGAATTGTTTCTTTAAACCCACTGGAGTTCCTTAAAACAATTGTTTTTGAGGGGGTAAAGAGATGGTTCAGGGGTTAAGAGCTCTTGCTGTTCTCACAGAGGACCTGAATTTGGTTCCCAGCATCTATATGGTGGTTATGGTATTTTGAATGTAATTGGCTCCCATAATCTCATAGGGAGTGGTACTATTAGGAGATGTGGCTTTGTTGGAGTAGGTGTGGTCTTGTTGGAGGAAGCCTTCATCTTTAGATGTGGCCTTTAAGCTACAGGACACTCATTCTGTCCTGATACTAGAATTTGTGTAAACTCTGAGTCCAGTGAAAAAACCTGGACCTTGAGACCTTGGGATCATAAGAGCACCTGTAAGCCTAGAATCTGCCTGGTATTAGGGTCAGTGTGGAATCTGGGTCTTCAAGATTTGAGGCACTCACATGGTACTTGGAGACATTATTGCTGAGTTTGAGTCTAGAGTCATAGAGATTAATTGAAAACCTGTGTCTATTGCTGCTTGCCTAGAGGATGAGTATGTAAGTGCTGGCTAAGTCATAGGACTGACAAGCATCCTAAGGTCTTGGTGGCCAAATATGTATGTGGTAGTTTGAATAAGAATGGACCCCTGTGCTGCCTCCTGGGACCATGGTGACATCTGGGCTTGGCTCACTGCCTAGGACAACAGCCGGGGTCTGTATTGATGTCCCTGGTTCATGTTGCTACCAAAGACCACACAGATGCCCACAGTTTGGGCTGCAGCCTGTGATCATGAGGATGTCCAAGGGCCATGCTGATATCAGTGGCCTGCGCTGTCATTAGGGGCCATGGTGTTGTCCAGGCCAGGGCTACTGCCAAGGGCCATGTCTAGGCTCATGACCCTACAGCAGCTAGGGTCTGGGGTTGATGTTCATGGCTCCTGTTACCACCAAGGGCCATGCAGATGACTGGGGTATGGTCAGCCACCTGAGACCATATTGGTGTTCAAGGACTCTGCTGCTACTGGGGCCATACTAATCTGGGGGACCAGTGCTGCCACCTGGGGCCATGGAGATGTCTGAGCCCAGGCCACTGCCTAGGGCCATGTCTGGGTCCATGATCCTACCACAGCTGGGGTCTGTATTATTGATGTACCTGGCTCCTCTTGCCACCAAAGACCACACAGATGCCCACAGCGGCTGGAGTCTGTGGTAATGTCCATGTCTCCTGTTACCACTGATGGCTCTGCAGATGTCTAGGGTCTGGTTAGCCACCTGAGACATGTTGGTGCCCAAGGGCCATGCTGCCATCAGGGCCATACTGATCTGGGTGTCCTGTGCTGCCACTGGTGCTGTGGTGACATCCATGCCTGAGCTGCTGCCAAGAGCCATGTCTGGGTCCGTGGTCCTGCTGCAGCTGGGGTTTGTGATGGTGTCTGTATCCTGTGTTAGCACAGGGGTCATTGAAATCATGCCATGCTGAGCCAGCCCTGCCCTTCACTGGCCCTGGGATAGCTGGCCCTGCCCCTCTCTGGATAGTGCAGCAGGGGAGCTGGCCCTGCCCCTCAGGGGAGAGCTGGCCCCTGTACTCAGGAAAGATGGCCCCACCTCTCACCACAGGCATGCACCTCACCTGGGCAGTACCCTAAAGCTGACTCTGTGCTTGGGGGCACAGATGAGCCAGCCCTGAGGGCACGAGAGCAAAAGACCTGACCCCGTCCCCACTTAGGTGCTCCTCACAGCAATTGGGAGTGAGGGCACTGCATCTCACCTTGGCAAAAGAGTAGAGCTGGTCCTGGTGTGATCTGAGGACCTGAGAGCAGGAGAACTGGCCCTACACCTTGTTGTAGGCTTCATTGGTTGAGCTAGCCTAGGCAGTGCTGGAGATCTTGTCAGGGTAGTGATGATGAGGGAAAGCTGATGCGCTGACCAGCCTAGCTACCACCTAGGCCCAGAACCAGGGCTATAAGTTGGCCCAGCCTAACATCCATCTCATCTATGAACTGTTGGACCATGTGAACGGGATGAATCTACAGATCTAATATAGCAGGATCTCCACGACAAATGGCAATGGCGGAATATCCAAGAGGAGCCCCAGTGAGAGTCCATTATTGGTGGTGCAGCAGAAGCCAGATGCCTGGAGCCAGACCAATGACTCATGGCAATGAACACCTATAAGTAAAGATGCATGGACAAAAGGGTAAATTACATGACTCAATGGGCCACACTTGAGCTTCTATGACAAGATTCTCCTACTTTGCATTTTTTCTTTTGTTTTTGTTGTTTTGTTTTGTTTCTTTGTTGTTGTTTTTTCTTTTAAATTTGGTTTTATTTCTGTGGGAAGGTTGCAAGGGCAGAGGGCAGATTCAAGGGTATGAGGAGATAAGTGGGATTGAAATACATGATTTGAAATTCACAAAGAATCAACAAAAGTTAAATTAAAAATCTGCAAAAAATTAGAAAAAAAAGAATGGCCCCCATAGGCTCATATATTTGAATGCTTAATGGCACTGTTTGGAAAGGTTAGAGAGATTAAGAGGTGTAGCCTTGTTGGAGGAAGTGTGTCACTGGCAGTGGGCTTTGAGGTTTGAAAAGCCGATGCTATGCCCAGAGACTCTCTCTCTCTCTCTCTCTCTCTCTCTCTCTCTCTCTCTCTCTCTCTCTCTCTCTCTCTCTCTCTGCCTTCAGATCAGCTTGTAGAACTCTCAGCTCCTTCTCCAGCACTATGTCTACCTGCATGCTGCCATGCTTCCCACCATGATGACAATGGACTAACTTCTGAAACTGTAAGCAAGTATACAAATGCTTTCTTTTCTAAAAATTGCCTTGATTGTGGTGTCTCTTCACAGCAATAAGACAGTACTAAAACACTGGGACGGGGTATTAGAGCAATTTTGAATTTTTAGGTTTTGGAGGCCTGCTCAACCCTGAAATCCTCTAGGATATACCTGATAACCCGAACTCTGGGTCTACTGGCACAGGTCTTAACTCAAGATCTTCATAATTCTGCAGCCACAGAAGTTAACTTGCAAAATGGGGCTGTGGGGACCATCTTAGTTCTGAAAAGGCCTGAAACCTGTGTTTGCAGGTATTTAGGCCAGGAGGTTGGCCTTTTGCTTGGGGCTAGCCTGAAGTCTAGGATCATAGGGGATATCTTGGCACTTGGGGAGCCAGCATCCTAAAACCACAGTCTAGATGTCTTTGAGTATTAGCCTGATGAGTATGGAGGCCAACCTGGTACTTGGTAGGCTTAAAGCCTTGGACTTTGGAAGGAGTCCAGTAATGGAGACAGTCTTGAGCCTACTGTTGCTAAGGCTGGCCTAATGTATGATGTCTTAGTAACTGTTCTATTGCTGTGAGGAGACACCATGACCATTTACTTAGTGGCTTGCTTACAGTTTCAGAGGTTTAGTCTATTATCATTATGGTGGGGAGCATGGCAGCATGCAGGCAGGTGCCGGATCAGTGGCTGAGAGTTATGAACTATATCCTGATCCATAGACAGAGAAAGGGGTGGGGGTGAAGCTGGGCCTGATATGGGCTTTTGAGACCTCAGAGCTCAACTCCAGTGACACATTTCCTCTAACAAGCCCATACCTACTCCAAATAAGGCCACATCTAATCCTTGTAGTCCTTACAAACAGTTTCACTTACTGGTGACTAAGCATTCAAATATATGAACCTGTGGGGGCCACTCTTATTGAAACCCCCACACACAGTTTTGTAGGATTTGGCCTGATAACTAGGGCATACCTGAAGTTCAGGGCTGCCAGGATCTGCCTGGCCATGGAGAGTCTGTGGTTACTGAGGTCAGCTTCTATTTTTATTGAATTCAGTTTTCAAATTCTGGATTGACTTCATCATTTCATTCAGTCTTATGTTAGTGTTTCCTTGTATAACTCAGGCATTTATTCTCAAGTTAATCGAGATGTGTAGGGAATGAGTGAAGTCTTGAATGAGTGCAGTTCTGAGTGAATACGTATTGTTTGACATGAACTGTTAGTGTCAAGGACCAGGGAACTGGAGCCATCAGAAGTTGGTAAAGCCTCTCCCCCCAGGTGAGGTTCAGAAAGGCAAAGCCTTCCTCTGTCCAAGCATGAGTGTTTATTATCGACCAGTGTGTACAAAAACAAGTAACCAACGCTTCCTCTTCCTGGATGACTGCAGCCTGAGACTGCTCACCTACAGATGCTTCCTACTGAGACTGGCTAACTCCCCCCACTGTGCTGTTCATAATAACACGGAGGTTCCAGGTTGTTACTGTAGTTGGTGTGACTCCATCAGAGTCTGCACAACCTGCTTGAGTTCAGCTTTTCTCACCACCCTAGTCAGATTTCCAGACTCAAGCTGCATGGGCCATGGCAGAACTGTTCTCTCTTTTTTTTTTACTTCTTTATATTCCTTGAAATGTTTGATGAAGTTTATAATTGTTCTATTACGTTCTGTGACCTTGGACTCACCTAGCTAATTCTCTTTGGAGAGCATTTTGTGTATGACTGCTGGCTTTGCTGGGGGCATAGTGCCTTGACCTTTCATATTGTTTGCTTTCTGTGATGAGACCTGGACATGTGGATGTCCTTCATTGGTTGTATGTCTGATGTGGATATAGCAGGCTGGGCTGTCGTATAGGATGTGCCACTTGGTCCAAATCAGAGGGTGGGAAAGGCACAGCTAGGGGGTCACCATTCTTGGATGGGGTGGTAGGACTAGAGTTAGGTTTGGGGATTGGGGACATGGAAGGCAGGGTAGGGTTAGATTGGGCCCGAGCCCAGATCTGGGCTGGCACACAGGATGTAAGTTCTGACCCAAGCCTGCAAGTTGAAGATGGCATTGGTGGGCCTACAAGACTGGGAAAGGGGCTTGTTGTGGCACCTTGTTGTGGGGAGGGTAGAGTCATGCAGTCACCAGGTTCAGTTGGAACACAGGATGTGTGGCCAGGCTGAGCTTGGAGTTTGGATATGGCATGGGCTGTATTTTGTTTTAATATTTAATTTTGTGACTAAGACAGCATTGTAGATGTAACCAATCGTCTTATTAAAATAAGAAACACAGAGCCAATGTAAAAGAGAAAGCCGAGAGGTCAGAGCTCAGAGATAAAATCTTACCTCCTGCAGTGCTCCTAGCTTCCCCGAGAGAGAGCTACTTCCTGTTTGTCTGTGTTTAAATAGTCTTTCTGTTCTGCCTTCTCATTGGTTGTAAACCCACCACATGACTGCCTGATCACTGCCTGTAAGTACCGCCCTCCCGGTCTTAAAGGCGTATGTCTCCAATACTGGCTGTATCCCTGAACACACAAAAACCTACCTAGCTCTTCTAACCACCACGCTCTTGCTATGGCTCTAATAGCTCTGACCTCAGGGCAACTTTATTTATTAACATAAAATTAAAATCACATTTCAGTACAAATACAATATCACCATACAGCATAGAACAAAATTCAAATTCTTTCTAGAATTTTTTTTTGAGACAGGGTTTCTCTGTGCAGCTTTGTGCCTTTCCTGGAACTCACTTGGTAGCCCAGGCTGGCCTCGAACTCATTGAGATCCGCCTGCCTCTGCCTCCCGAGTGCTGGGATTAAAGGCGTGCGCCGCCACCGCCCGGCTTCTTCCTAGAATTTTTAAACATAGGTGAGTAGCAAAATCTGTCAGCACTTCAGGTTTACATTTTAAAAACTTATTGGGGACTGAACTTACTAATTTTGGCATGTCCAATTTCAGATGTATGGTTATGTATGTGAATATAAGTATTTCAGGATTAGTTTTAACTGTTCCTCATTTAATGAGCAGTGTCAAACCTAGATAAGATACAACTCTACAGAAATTGGGAGTAAAGAAGCAAGGGCATTTCACAGCTGCTTAGCTTGCTTAAAGGGTTGCAAAGACATCTGAAGAGTTACAGATGATCCAATGTGTACCATAGCACTAGAAACATACATTCTCATCAGAAAAAATAACTCATCTGTGCCTTTAGCTTTAAAGAGGGATGGAATAATCTAAACAGATATTCATTAAATAACTAACATACTTACTACAAAACAGGGGACCCCAAAGGAACTGAGATAAAATAGGGTGGAGACAGAAATGCCAAACTTTAATCCTGCTTTTGGTTGTGCTGTGGGCCCAAATGAGAAGACTCTTTTTCACAAGACAGTTCTAAGTGCCTACTATCATAGTGCTTAATGTTTAAAAATAAATAATTGATATAAACTTTCTAGTGTCTACAAAATGTCTCCATGTTTGTCTATGTTTATAACTGTTAGAAATTTAACATCCCAAGTTCATATTATCAGTGGTTTGGATCACACTCCTTAGGTTTTTCATTTGGAATATATTTATTACGAAGAAAAGTGTTTTCTAAATTTGGTAAAAAAGATAAAAACCATAAAGTAATCAAAAGATGTAAAAAGGTATAAAATGTATTTTGTAAAAAAAAAAGATTAAAGGAAAAAGGAAATGCTTTTAGATGAAAATGAGTTTTAGATTGTAAATTAATTGTCCTAAGGCAACTATTTTTTATTCCATAAAAATGGAAATAGATAAGAGCAAACTAAAAGGTTAAAGTATGTTATGAAAAAGATTGTGAAAGTTTAAACCATAAAAAAGATGATTTAAGGATGACTAAGTTATATATAATTCAAGGTTATTAACATGTCTTTTTTGTTTGTTTTTCTAAGATGGCAATTCAATACACCCCTGATTCTGTTTTACTGAAATAAAGTTTTCTCAAAATAGGGATCTTCTTTTAGTAATAGCTACAGAAGACTTGTCTTAGAAAACATTGATGTTATGTTTTATCCCTTTACTGAATGAGCCATTTAAAACCTCATTAGATTTATTTTCAGATGCTAAGTTGGTATGTTTCCCTGCTAGACTAAAGCCAGATAGCCACTGCCTTCACAGTGGCAAAATTCCATCAAAAAGAATCATTCTTCCTTGGGGCATTCCTGCTACATTATATAGAAACCATGAAACTTATTTTAGTGGACAGGTATTTAAATCTGTAAAATTTGGTTTGCTGTTCAAAATTTCCATTGTGCCTACAATCTTCAGTCCTCTGGCTTGATGGTTAAAGAACAAATGGCAATATTTGTCAAAACCAACTAAAATGTTAGGCTTCCTTAGTCAGACACTACCATTATTTCTTCTAAGACCTATCCCTTCCTTCCCTTTTTGGAAAACATGTTATCTCCTTATAAAATAAGTACTAGGTGCCCTACATAAGATTGAATAGAGAACTACGTGAGTCATCTTTGTTAAAAGGACTTTAATGATAACTAAAAAATCAGAATTGGTGGATTATTTCCACAATGACCTCCTGGGAGATGAACAAACAAATGAATTAAGGACTAAAATTAGGTGGTATCATTAATTGGAAAATACATATCAAAAATACTAACTAAAACCTGGTTTATGTGATAGGATGTCTCAGAATTGCTAATAATGTGTCCTAATTCACACACACACACACACACACACACACACACACACACACACACACACACACACACTAGCAGAGACAAAATATTTCAAAACAAAAGTGGCACTCTTTGGGTCTGGATTTTTGTTTCACTTCTTTATTCGATTTTAAAAAAAAAGGTATTTCATATTATAATTTGAACATTCCTTTCTTTCTCCCTTTAAACCCTTCCCCACACTCTCCTTCAGAATCATGCATGGCCTGTTTTCATTAATTGTTATTGCGTGCATATATGTATATTTTGTTGGATTCCTAATCACACAGTTTTAAGAAGATATCCAGAGGTCTTAACAGCAGGTATCTTTTAAAACTCTCATTTTCAGACTACAAATGAACGAAAACTTAGTGTCTGAGCCTCAGAATGATGGTAGATGCAGACAGCACCAAAGAAACCCAGGAAAGTAAAATGCAGTCTTTTTATATCTGCAAACCCAGCACTCCAGAGAGTGAGGTGAAATGAGTGTAGGTTCACTGAAATCCTACTGGACATGATAAGACCATGTTTCCAAGTGCAATGATTGATAATGTGGATAAAGGAAATAGCAAAATCTGTGCTGAGTTATTGTTTCAATGCTTTGAGAGTATTTCCAATGTACCACAATTATACTACCCATAGTTCACACAGAAGTGAACATTCCACTATAAAACATTTGGAAACCCTAAAGAGAAAGAAGACATGGATCTAATTCTCCTTAGAATGAAGCACACTTAAATGGATGTTTACTGAAAAGATCATTCTGTTTTAATCAGGCAGAGCAATTCATAGCAGACTTCACTCATTTCTACATGACCACCTAATACATGTTATCCAGATTCTGTCTTTCACCTTCTATTCTATAAAATAATATTTTTTGCAGAAGGTTATAATTTTGGAATTTGAAAGAACTATGCACATGAAGTAAGATACATAAACTAAACAGCTCAGATCTTCCAACCAAGGAAGACCTTAATAGCCACAAACATTATATTTAGGTATTTTAAAATTTGAGTTGTTTGAAAGTTTTCTTTGCCATGTTTTCCCAAGTAATAGGAATAATTTTGGTATTAGTTTTAGTAAAACTACAAGTGAGGATGGTGTTACATCTGTTCATTAATAGAATTTTTGCAATTACTGTTTGCCTACTCAGACTTCCTGCTTTGCCCGATACAAACATTTTAATATATAACAAATTAAAGGCTCTCAAAAGCCCTGTGGCATACTCTGACTTCTGCCTATGTTAGAGTAACTTCAACTCTATTGTTTATTATGGGTACCCAAAGCCTTGGAATTTCTTATTATTATCTAAATTGTATAAACCAATCAATCTTCAATAAAATAATGTTTATAGCATTTGTACATAGTCAGAAATTTTCCTGTCTTGACTACCCCCTCCCTGTCTTGGCAGCTGCTTCCAAATTACCCCAAAGAGACTTAATATTATTTGTAAATGCTTGGCCAATAGCTCAGGCTTGTTACTAGCTAACACTTACATTTTAAGTTAACCCATACTCCTTATTTACTCTCTGCCATGTGGTGGTACCTTTGTTGGCATGGCATATTCATCTCCTGTTCCTTTTGTGCCTGTTGGCAACTCTCTGATTCCAGCTGCTTTCTTCCCATCATTCTCAGTTTGGCTTTCTCATCTAATTTTGTGCCAGGCTACGAATGCTTTTTATTAATCAATGAAGAGTAATACATATTCACAGTGTACAGAAGGATAATTCCACAGCATTTTCCCCCTTTGGTCTAATTAAAAAAGGAATATTTTAACTTTATCATAGTAAGATTATATACAACAAAAACAGTTATTAAGAATTACAGTTACAATATTCAATCCATTTGTATTTGACAAAATTAGAGAAAATACTCAGTTATCCTATCTTGGTGAGTCTCAAGTTTCACACTGTCTATTGAACTCTTTCAAAGACCCCAGAAGGGTGAAATGTTACCTAATGGCAGGGACCTCTCTCTGCTTGGACAGTCATGCAAAGTTCCTCTGTAGCATTGGGCCATCCAACTCTGGCCTATAGGTCTAGCATATCTGACAGACATTCCTGTGAAGTATGGGATTCTGAAGGACTGTCCTACCTTGTCTTGGCATAGTTTGGCAGTCACCTTTTTTGTGTCCTGCTAGTCCAGTTTGAATAGTATATTGTCGGTAATTGAGGCAAGGGCAGTTTTTTTGTCCATATGACTAGCTTTTGCCATAAAGAAAACAATTCCATATGGAATTTCTTTGATGTCCATCATCTTCTCTGAAGTAGATTGGTGCTGCTGCCAGGAGCAGACATATCTCACTGTCATGAAAAGCCTTTGATTATTAAACATATTAAATGCCATATTCTGTAGGTCTTTGAAGTGTTTGAAGACCATCTATCTAACTATATCTGTGTATGACCTTGAAAACATATCTAACATGACTATAAGTTTGATTACTATAGATGACTATTAATCTGTATTTCTTAATTATACATTACATTTTTAAATGAGCTGCATAAACACAATATCTTAAACAACAGTAGAAATCTACATATAGTATAACAAAATTAAATTTGTATCAATAAACCAAAAAAAAAAAATCCATGTCGTTGGAAGTTTTTCTATGTCCCGGCTGGCTGTTGGTTGGGACAAATCTCTCCCACTCATGTTCCCCAAGTAAACACTCAGAGGCTTATATTAATTATAATTGCTTGGCCATTAGCTCAGGCTTATTACTATCTAGTTCTTACACTTAAATTAACCCACAATTCTTATCTTTGTTTAGCCACGTGGCTTGGTACCTTTTCTCAGTTCTGCCTTGTCATCTTGCTTCCTCTGTGTCTGCCTGGTGACTCCTGACTCTGCCCTTCCTCTTCTCAGAATTTTTCTCGTCTGCTTACCCCACCTATACTCCCTGCCTGGCTACTGGCCAGTCAGTGTTTTATTTATCAACCAATCACAGCAACACATATTCAAGCATACAGACTGACATCCTACAGCAAATCCATATCAATGTAAAATATTTTGAGATTAATAGTTGTTTTTTGAATAAAGTAAATTAAATAATTTACTCTTTTATCCTATCATTTCTATATCCTCCCTTCTCTTTTCAGAATCAGATCTCTGAATCTAATCTCCTTTGTTCAGCTTTTTTCCTGACCTTTACCAATAACAACTTGTAACCAACTCCCCTAAACAATGACAAATATTTAATAACCAGTGTTTTGGGAGTGTGGGCATAGTTCTCTATACTATTTCCTTTTGGTTGCGGGTGCTGGTAATCTTTGTGGGACCCTGAGAAAATTTAGAATAATGGTTAAGTCTTGGTTGGAGTAGTCAGTGAGGCTGGATCATCTCAGCCAGCAGCCTTGAAGCTGTTCTGGATGTAGAACTCAGAGGAAACTGCAACAGAGTCGCCCTGAAACGTTGGATCATTTGGGCCATCTGTTCCCATAGGAGACTTTTCAGGGGGTCTTCCTCAATCAAACCTGATTTTTCTTAACCTGTAATGAATCCACAGGCTCTCATTTCCTGTGGAAACAAAAGCATAACCTCTCCCTGAAAGTAACATATGTTTTGACTTAAATTTTGAAGTCAAGATAATTTTAAAGTATATAGGTTAGTTTAATATAGCAGTTTCCATAATCCAAGGTCTTTTAGCAGCCAAAAATTTTAAAGACAACACAATAATATACATAATACAGACTCTCTGTTTATTTTCCATCTTTATGTGGCTTATTATATTGTTTGTTACTATAATCCTTTTTAAAGGACTTTCTCTACATTTTTTCTCTCTCCCAAGCCTACATATATTTTTAAATACACTGTAACCTGCTGAGAGGGTTTTTTGGTTTGAATCTGTCTTTACTGCATATCTCTATCTTTTCCTGACTACATGAGTCTTTAAACTGCCAAGCAGCATGGCTAGGATCAAAGCAGTGGCTTTGGTGACTGGCTCCTTCCCACTCAGTTCTCTCAGAGGCTAGTCTCATGGTAGAAGTACATTTACTACCAGCTCTGGGAGCTATGTTTACTGTCCCAACTCTTAGAAGTTTCTGAGGCCATGCCACTTTGCCACTAGCACCTACCGAACCAGCAAGCCATCTCTTAAAGGCACTGTGCCTCAGCAAACAGAGCCTACTGGAGAAAAAAGAGTTGCCAAGAAGCTGTGCTTCACTCTGTTTTTATATGTTTAGAATCCTTTTAAAAGCTTTTCCAGGTCTTTTGTGGAAATTCTTGCCAAATATTTGGGTGCCATGTGTAAGCAGATGTTTCTTTCCTAATCCCGGCTGCCACTCCCAAATAACTGACACAGAGGCTTAATATTACTTATAGATGCTCAGCCAATAGCTCAGACTTATTACTGGCTAACACTTACATTTTAAATAGTTTATTTGTTTTGTTTTTTTGAGACAAGGTTTCTCTGGCTGTCCTGGAACTCACTCTGTAGGCCAGGCTGGCCTCAAACTCAGAAATCTACCTGCCTCTGCCTCCCAAGTGCTGGAATTAAAGGCATGCACCACCACTGTCCAGCAACTCTCACATTTCAAGTTAAACCATATTCCTCATTTACCCTCTGCCACATGGAGATACCTTTATTAGCATGGAACATTCATCTCCTGCTCCCTCTGCATCTTCTTCACATCATTCTCAGTTTGATTTTCTGGCCTAACTTTCTGCCTGGCTATTGACCTTTTATTAACCAATGACAGTAATACATATTCACAGTGTACAGAAGGATTATTCCACAGGATTCATACTTTAAAGAGTCCATGTTTTATGCTTATAAGAGTCTTTAAGGTATCCACAAATAGTTAGAAATATACCTATCTATATCTTTATATCAATATATATGTAGATTATCTTTATCTGCAAACAATATTCATAGTTTGTCAATAAGAAGTAAACAAGAGCAAATAATCTTTTGACTATTTTAGATGTGATACAGATGTCATATTTAGGGGTTAGTACTCAACGTTGCCTTAGTATTTGTTTTTCATTTTTATCAAGCTGGGGCCTGGCAGTGCAAAGAGGTGGTTTCAATGAGAAATGTCCCACCTAGGCTCATGTATTTGAACACTTGGTCCTCAGTTGGTAGCACAGTTTGGAGAAGTTATGGAACTTTTAGGATGTGAAGCCTTGCTGGAGGAAGTATGTCACTGGACGACTTGGAGAACTGCTAGCTTTACCTCCCTTCCAGTTTTCTCTGCTTCTGGTGTGTGACTGGAGATGTGATTTCTCAACTTCCTGCTCTGATTGACTGCATCCATGCCTCTTCTATCATTATGAACACTTCCTCTGGAGTTGTAAGCCAAATCAAGCTCTTCCTTCTAGAAGTCGCTTTTGGTCATGGCATTTTATCACAGCAACCAAAGAGTAACTAGTAGAGCCATGTCGAGGGCAAAGTTTAGGGTCTTATTAAGCCTTTCCTAACAAGGGTTCAGCTCTGTATGAGCATAACATTCTAGATGTCTTAGTGTATGTCATAGCTTTAGAAATTCCCCTTTCCTTGTGATGTTTTCTTTCTAAGCCTCTATCTCCAGGATTTTGTTTCTGCATCTAGCTTGTCCTGGTTATTTACCTGTGCTCCAGTCACTAAGCCCATTTGTTTGCCTTCAAATGATCGTGACTCGGGTTCCCCAGGAAACCACCTCAGTTCTGGGATTAGTTCATGTCTGTGGAAAGAAACGAGCTTCCCACTTGTTCTTGAGGTAGCTGCCAGACAACTAAAAAAATATTTAAGTGAGATTCTTTGAGAGCAATCCCATGTTGTTCCTTCTGTCACTGTTAACCATCATGAATGAGAGTTGCTGTCTTCATGGCTGCCAGGAAACTATGGGACGGGGGGAAGGTAAACATTGGCCACAGTGCTCCCTTATTACATGTAGCAAAGGCTTTCTTCATTAAACTCTCCAGAGACTGCTGTAGTATTTTTTTTTACTAGATTCCAGAGTTCTTTAAAAGTTGATTATAATAGTTTTGTTATTTTATTGTAGTTTTTTGGTTCTGAGTGATGAGATAGGACAGACATTGATCTTTTGACTATGTTACTGATTTTTAAATTTTTATTTAAAAATAAAAAAATCACTTGTGTTTGTATGTGTATTTGCTGGTGTATATTTGAATGCAGGCATGCGTTTTGAGATCAGAGGTCAACTTCTGGAGTCAGTTTCTCTACTCCCATCATGTAGGGTCTGGGGATCAAACTCAGGTCATCAGCCTTGGTGGCCAGCACCAAGCCCCTGAGCCATTTTGCTGACCAGTTTTTTATGTCAGCTTGACACAAGCCAGAGTCATTTTGGAATAGGGAACTTCAATTGAGAAAGTGTCTCACCAGAGTGGCCTGTGGGCAAACCTGTGGTATAGTTTCTGAATTGATGACTGATGTGGGAGGGCCCAGCTCACTGTGGGCAGTGTCACCCCTGGGTGGTAGAAGAAGGCAGGCTGAACAAGCCATGAGAAGCCAGACAGTAAGATGGCCTTGTATCTCCTGCTGCCTCCAGGTTCCTGCTCTGTTTGAGTTCCTGTCCTGAAAGCCTTTGACGATGAACTGTGATGTGGAAGCATAATGTAAATAAACCCTTTCCTCCCTAAGTTGCTCTTGGTCATGGTCAGCAATAGAAACCCCAACTAAGCCATCTCAACAGCTCATGCCTCTGAGTTTTGATGATGTCACTTCAACTTAAAAGCTTACTGTTTGTGTAACTTTACTATTTAACTGAAGGTTTTCTTGGTTTACTCTTCTACATATTATTTCCATTAAGGGTTAGCTATATTAGGCAAATACTTATAAAATGCACAGAATAAGGAGGCATAAGAAGATAATGGCTAGATAATATTTTCTGAGAGTTGTCAAATCTCAGTCACATCTATTTGAACAGTTATTCATACATCAAACCACCTTCATGAGACCTAAGGGATTCAGAGAAAGGACCATAGTTCTTGGGTTTAGTATGAAAATACTAAAAATACAGATAAATTGAAGAAGCCAGGGAGTAAAAAAAATTGATTATATTACAATTCTCCAAAATCCTATTAGTGGAGAGATACCTCCTGCTTTTTAAGGAAGAGGGAAATAAGACCAGATCTTAGACTAGGCCTGCAACAGCAAAACAAACCCTCTTGTGGAGAAGGGCAGGCATCAAAGCTAGCAAAAGATTGTATATTGGTACTCAGTGATGGCTTACTGTGGTGAGATCATTCACCACATGGAAAATAAAGCCTCAGCATGCAGACCAGATTTTGTAGATGGGGCCTCCACATCTGAACTGGTACCAGAGAACTGTGTGCTACTGAGATGCACTTGAGTTTAAGTATGGTTCACTTGTCAGCCTAAGAATGGGCCTACCACCTCTCTTTAATTGTTGACATTGCCAAACCAAACAGTCCAATTGAAAAACAAGATACAGATCTAAACAGAGAATTCTCACTAGAAGAATGTCTAGTTTCGTGAGTTGTTTATATATTTTGGATATTAGCCCTCTATCTGATATAAAAAATTATTTCCAATCTTGTTCTATTGATGGTGTTAAAAAATGACATCATGGCCGGGCGGTGGTGGCGCACGCCTTTAATCCCAGCACTTGGGAGGCAGAGCCAGGCGGATCTCTGTGAGTTCGAGGCCAGCCTGGGCTACCAAGTGAGTTCCAGGAAAGGCGCAAAGCTACACAGAGAAACCCTGTCTCGAAAAACCAAAAAAAAAAAAAAAATGACATCATGGAATTTGCAGGGAAATGAATGGAACTAGAAAAAAAAAATCATCATGAGTGAGGTAACCCAGACCCAGAAAGACAAACTTGTATGCACTCACTCATTAGTGGACATTAGCTGTTAAGTAAACGATCATCATGCTACAATCCACAGACCCAGAAAGGCTAAGTAACTAGGAGGGCTCTTGGGGCAGCAATAGGAGGGATCAGGCTGTGTGTTGGGGGGAAAGATGGAGGGAGAGTGCTGGGAGAGACGGGGAGTTTTTAGGGGTGGTGTGGAAACCTAGTGCAGTGGAAATCTAGGAGGGTGACCCTAGTGAGGACTCCTAGTAATGGAGGATACAGAGCCTGAGCTGACCATCTTCTGAAAGCAGGCAAAGCTTCCTGTGGTGGGGCTGGGTGGCCAACCCAGCCATGAAACCTACGACTTAGTCTGCCCTGCCTGCAAGATGTGCTGGAGTAAAGATGGAGCAGAGCTTGTGGGAGTGGCCAACCAACTGTTTGTCCCTCTTGAGACCAATACCATGACAGAGAAGGAGCCATGCTGGGCACTGCCTGGTTGGCCAGGAACTGTAGCATGAATATCCCAGAGACAAGTTAGAACCAAACATGACTGGCAAAAAAAATCAATAAAATGATTCTTAATGATAAGCCTTGCTCAGTTGTCATATGAGACATTTCTGCTGGCAGCAGATAGGAGGGATCAGGCTGTGTGTAGCATGAATATCCCAGAGACAAGTTAGAACCAAACATGACTGGCAAAAAAAATCAATAAAATGATTCTTAATGATAAGCCTAGCTCAGTTGTCATATGAGAGGTTTCTGCTGGCAGCAGATAGGAGCAGCAAAGACCCACAGTCAAACCTTAGGTGGAGAGAGAGCCCAGGTTGGAGATCTCCATCGAGTCCCTTCCCTTGGTACTTGGGTAACCCCAAGGAAGAGGGGGACTAGGAATTGTGAGAGCCAGGGGGTCTAGGACACTGGGAGAGCAAGGCCTGCAGAATCAACTAAGCAGCGCTCATAGGGGCTCACAGAGATTGAAGTGGCAACTGAGGAGTCTACATGGGTTTGTGCTAGGTCCTCTGCATATATGTCATGGTTGTTTGCTTGGTATTCTCGTGGGAGTCCTGGCAGTGGGATAAGGGGTGTCTCCTATCGGGGACTATGTGGGTCCAGCCCCTCAATAGTCTTCTCCCAGGGTCCAGGAAGAATCTACAACAAGCTGATAATTAATCTTTGATGAAAAGAAATGGCTATGTACCTGAAACTCCTTAGTCCATACACTTTATTATTCTGTCAGTTTTCTCTCTACAAGCTTCTATTCTGCTCTCATTTCTAGCTCCTTTCTTGCCTGATTTCTCTCTATATTTATCTGCTGCCCCCTCTAGGTTCTATATAAATTCCTTCATCTTAATTCTGCCCCTTCTGGGTTCCCATCCATCTAGTTCTTTCCCATATCAGCTCCTCTCCCATCTCCTTCTCTCTCATATTGTTCTTCCTCATCTTGTTCTTCCCCATCTGGCTCTTCCTCATCTTCCATCTCATTCCTCTGGTACTCTCTTTTAGCCCTTCAGTTTAATTCTTCCCTATCTCAGTTTGTTCCTCTAAAGTTCTTACCCATCTAGTTCTTCAATTCTCTTTTCTCTTCTCCGTCCCCTTGTGCCTTGGAATTCCTGGTATATATACACTTACAAGCAGTATTCCCTTAGCAGTGCAAAACCAGGCTTCCAGGGTCAAAAGGAGGGGTGATAAGAATCACAGAGAGAGGCAATAACTGTTAATTATCATTTGCCACCCCAAAAGGAAGTGACTAATGGGGAAATGAATTAACTAAAGGCAAAATTCTGGTAATATCTAAGAAGAGGAATCGTATGTGCTCAACTATAACTTTAAATCTGATTGGTGGAAAATGTTAAGAATCTATAAGTTGCTAGGTCAATGGGAGAAAATAAAACTACCTTCTTTTTTCCTGTGGCTCCTATCTGTCCAAGCTATCTGCCGTTTTTCTGCAGGGTGGGGGAAAATGTGCTCGGTCGCTAGGCAACCTGTGTGCAGCTAGATGCCTCTGGTGATAGTTAAAGGGAGATCTGGAACTAGAGGTAAGATTTGGGAAAGGAGGAAGTTAAGCTTAATTGGCACATCCGCCAGGCCTTCTCAAACAGGTAGCCTGGATGCTTAAGTCTGTTTTTAGAGTGTACAGAGGTATCTCTGATAAGGTACTTATCAGAGATAAGTAAGGGGATGGACCTGGCCAGATGCTGCCAATGATGATAATTACAGGGAGGCTTGAACTGGGGTTCTGGCTGAGCATAGCTGTCAGCACACAAGGTTATCCAAATATTCCTTTAGAAGAGGGGAAATGGTGCCCAATCAATGATGGAAAAGCTACAACAGCACACAAGAAACTCGTAGCAGGAAACGGCTGTAATCAAAAGCCAAATATCACCAAGGCTTCTTGAGCCTCAGCTTGACCTCTGGAAGGCCCTTGGCTTCTTCCAGGTATTAAATAGCTTTGTCATAGTCAGCTGAAATACTACTTTGAATATTTTTGTGGCTTGTAGCAATTCCCATTTTTTCATTTAGTAAAAAAAGGGGGATATTTAATTTTCTCTAGGGCAGTGAATATGTAGATAAACTTAAATTTGGAGATGACTTGAAAAATGATAAGTAATGATTAATTAATATTGATATTTAATCAATATTGTATCAATAATATATATTTATAATCAATAGTCTATATAGATGGCAGGCTGAGGATTAGTTTAACCATCTAATAGGTATAGTTGTATATAGCTAGAATATCTTTGTCCCAAAAAGGGAGCAGAGGAGTAATATAAAAAAAAATCTACCATTAGCTAGTATGGCATAATGTAGTCAAATATGTCTAAATACTATAATTGTGAATTATCAAAAGGAAATGGTTAGTTTGGAACATTAACTCTATCTATTAATCTTTGGTTAGTGGTATTAATTTGGTTAACCTGTATTTTAAGGAGGCATAGTTAAAGAGTTACCTGAGTTAGTCATGAGCATCTGTGGGAACAAGGCTGCAGCTGAAGCTTACCTAATTTAAATTTGTAAACCATTAGCTATGAGAAAACAGTAATTACCTGTGTCAGGGTATACATAGCAAGACTTACATACAGAACAATTGTCTTAAGTACATGAGGAGAATGTCTGGTAGTACATACAATTGAGAATCATGGGGAGAACTTATACAATTAATAATACAGCATTTTTTTTAAGGGCATTCCGGCCCCTGGGCTGGAGAGTTCAGTTCAGAAAAAGGGGTACATGACAAAGGAAGATGTAGAAATCTCTCATGGTTACTTCCTGTTGATATGGGGGTCTTGAGGCCTGGAATGCAGTGGAAACCCAGGAAGCGCAGGCTGTTTCAGGCTCTGTGCGACACGCAGTGTGGGGCATAATGCAGGGCTGAGCCGGACAGCACATCCGTGTGGGCTGGAGGGCGTGACGCAGGGATGGGCCAGACAGCACATCGGTGTGGGCTGGAGGGTGGGATGCAGACCTGCAGCTAGACAGCATGTCCATGGTCCAGATGATGACAACCTGTAACTCTTTAAATGGTTAGAATTTCTGCTGGAAACAAATATATGTATTAATGGTAGAACATGTAGCCAAGGAGTTTTAAAGATGAGGAGTTTTAAAGAGGAAACGTTTTCTCTTAGGTGTACCTACGGAATATTAAATGTATGGTTAGCAGATGAGCGAAGGGGATACCAGGCCAGGGAGAGGGAAGGCTCCTCCCCCAACCAGAGGAAAAAAAATAAATTTTGTAAGTAGGAGATAAAAACTGTAGTTAGGTTGCATTCCTCCCAGGCCTTCTTGGCTTGTGAGCGTTGGAAAATTTTTGATCTCCTGAAGCTTATAAGAACCTTTTTAATAGACAAAATCTTACACATGTTAGCAATATAACAGTGGTAAATTTTGTCAAAATTTATGAATCCTTGGAGTCTCAACAAAACAGCAGGATAGCTAGAGAATAAAATCTGAAATGTGTCATTTATATATATAACTCAAGTCTCATTTATCTTTTGACCAAAATTAATAAAATACATTTAGAACAGAATTAATACTTCTAATCATATTTCTATAAGTTTTATATCATTGATGAAAAGTTCATCAAAAGGATCTGGAATTGTATCAATTTATTCATGAAGTCAAATCTCAATATTAAGAATCTAGAGGTAAATAACAGCCTGTAATCAGACTTTGTCCATATATGAGCTCTAGGCATTCCTAAAATTGAAAAGCAGTGAAAAAATATTGTGTTACCTTTTATAATCATGGCCATAAATTATAAGGATGTAGGCCTATAAGAGACGAAGAAGTAATAGTCGTCTTAAGTATTTGGCCAATCTTTTTCTGAAATGTAAAAAATGTCAGTGCTTATGTCTAGCAAGTCAATTATTTTCTTTCCCTGTATTTTAAGTGTTTAAATATTCCTGGATTCAGGAATATTTAATTTCCTGAACCCAGAAGGCCATATCACTAGAATCCACACCAGCAGCTCCCTTAGGCATTGCCCTGCATGAATCTGAATTGTTTTTGTAGGGGGTTGTATAATGATCTTAATCTCTCCAGTAAAGCCAGAATCGCACATCCCTAGGGCAACCTTGTACAGCAGAGAAGCTATGGCCTATAATTAGCCCCAGTGTCCTTCTGGGGAGGTCCATAGACTCTTGTATTAAGGCATACATAAGTTCTTTCTTAAAGCCTATATATCTATCTTAGACCTCAATAAAAACTTTATCCGTTGGGCGGTGGTGGTGCACGCCTTTAATCCCAGCACTCGGGAGGCAGAGGTGGGCAGATCTCTGTGAGTTCGAGGCCAGCCTGGGCTACAGAGTGAGTTTCAGGAAAGGTGCAAAGCTACACCGAGAAACCCTGTCTCGAAAAACCAAAAAAAAAAAAAAAAAAAAAAGTTTATCCATAGATCTAACTTAGGCGTACTTCCTCAGTATCTCTAGGTTATTTATTGAGACTCAGGTATCATTTATAACATATCTAGATGTTTATATGTTATATTTCTCTATTCCAATGACTTGCACTACACATATAATAAATTATTTCCTAAAGTTCTTAAACATTCTTTATATCTAATCCTTCATATCCTTATAAAAACTTTACATCTAAAAGCATTTTTGTATTTAATTCATCAGGAGATACAGGTGATTGATTACTGAGAGCAGCCAATGTGGTGAATTCCCAGGGCACGAGAGGACAGAGAAGAGAAGAGAATGGAAGAACTAAATGGGTAAGAACTTGAGAGGAACAAACTGAGATGGGGAAGAACTAGATTGAAGGGCTAAAAGAGAGTACCAGAGGAACGAGATGGAAGATGAGGAAGAGCCAGATGGGGAAGAACAAGATGAGGAAGAACAATATGAGAGAGAAGGAGATGGGAGAGGAGCTGATATGGGAAAGAACTAGATGGATGGGAACCCAGAAGGGGCAGAATTAAGATGAAGGAATTTATATAGAACCTAGAGGGGGCAGCAGATAAATGTAGAGAGAAATCAGGCAAGAAAGGAGCTAGAAATGAGAGCAGAACAGAAGCTTGTAGCGAGAAAACTGACAGAATAATAAAGTGTATGGACTAAGGAGTTTCAGGTACATAGCTATTTCTTTTCATCAAAGATTAATTATAGTTGTAGATTCTTCCTGGACCCTAGGAGGGGACTATTGAGGGGCTGGACCCCCATAGTTCCCGATAGTCTCTGACTCTTTTGCCTGCTCTTGGGACCCCTTTCCTCCTGCTGGGGTTCCTCGCCCATTTTTGATGTGAGGGTTTGTGCCTAGTTTTATTGTATCTTGTTGTTCCATGTTTGGTTGATATCCCTGGGAGCCCTGTTCTTTTCTGGGGAGAGATGGGGTGGGGAGTGAATCTGAGGGATAGAGGAGGTGGGGAGAAACTGGGAGCAGTGAAGGGAGGGGAAGCTGAGGATATGGATGTATTGTATGAGAGAAGAATAAAAAATGTTAAAATTTTGCAGGAAAATGAATGGACTTAGAGTGTATAATATTAAGTGATGCCACACAATTTTAGAAAGAAAAGCATCTACATGTCATATGTGAAAACTAGTTAATAACATATGTATACATGTAAACAAATTTGCATGTGGTTAAAGTATAACATAAGAAAGAGAACAAGAAAGGCTAAATACAAGGAGACGAGGAAGGAGTAAATGCAGAAAATGGACACAAATTATGAAAGAGGATATATCGTTGTTTTTCTAGTTCTGTGTCGTGGATTCTTTTATTTTTGTGGTGGAAAAGTGGATAAAACATACTAGATACTGAAAATATAAAACTTAATGTGATGCTCCACAGCTTGCATTTCGAATGACTATTCTGTTTAGAAATTCATTGAATTGTATAGACTTTGAGTCTGATTAATTTTGGTGCACGATATTATTTATTTGCAAGTTTTTTTTTAAAAAAATAATAAAGTTTATTAAAACCAAACAAACCTACTAACCAAAGGGACAAAATTGGGCTGGGGTTGCCTTCTAGTGCCCAAGTGGTAACAACACACCAACAATAGATTTGTGGCAAACCTGGGCCTGGGTGCCACCTAGTGTTGAAATTGAGGAAGTGACTACAGACGCAATGAAAGTAAGCCCAGGCTTAGAATTTCTTGGAAGACAGGAAAAGACAAAGCTAAATTATGGAGATTGGAACAAATGCTCAATCCTTCAGTGTACAGATGAGGCTGAATACTAGCAAGGATTAAGACTTTAATGGAGTCATGATATCTATCGAACAGCCAAAATGAGGTGCTAGAAACTGAGGTTATCCAAGCTGGAGATGGGCTAACATTTCTATGGAGAATTTAAAAGTTAGTTTAGGGAAATGATTTAATACTCTAAGACTGAAAGTTTACAGATATGGAAACAATAAGAAAACACAAATAATAAACCAAAAATACATTAAGTAAGATCAAATACATGATAAACAGAGCAATATCAGAACAGATTAAAAGAATAATACATTAGTTATCTCAAGGGTAAGCTATTTGAAAGTCAACAGTTGGAAGGAAATCGAAAAGAGTAAAGAGACATGAAAAATGCTTATGGAAACTTTGGGACAACATTAAAAGAGCAATATTGGACTGTTGATATTCAAGGGGGACATGTTAATTCCAAAGGAGAAGAAATGTTACTCAAATGCTCATAACAGAAATGTCCCAAAGCCTAAAGGGGATGCAAATGCCCAGCTTCAGGAAGATTAAGCCAATAGTCAGAATTAACCAAGCAGAGATTTTCCAAGGCAGCAAGAGGAAAGAAACAGTTAACAACACAGCAGAATCTTAGTTCACCCAGGCGCAGATTTTTCTGCAGAAATCTACCACCCAGGAAGCAATGGTATGGAATTTTCACAGCACTGAAGGAGTAACAAAACCCTAATGAACTTAGAACATCCCCAAAGAATAAGAGCTAAGAAAGTAGGTCTCCACTCCTCCTGTCTTAGAAGATATGTTAAGGGGAGCTCTCCGTACTTAGAAACTTAAAGCAGGAAGCTCACTGCTATGTGAAATGATATAACAATTCCAGAATGGTGTAGCATTGTAAATACGGTATGTAAACCATTTATATCTTCAGCATGAAAATAAAATGAAGCAATTAGAATTTAAAAAGTCACATCAATGTGTAAAGAGAGAGGTAATAGAGACAGATGTAAAGTGGGATATTAAAATTTTTAATAATCTAAATGTGACATTGCATGCCTGTGATCGCAGCCGTTGGAAAGCAAAAGCAAGGCGAATCAAGACATGTGGGTACAGTGAGTTCTAGGCCAGGCAGGGTTAAGACCTTGTCTCAAAACCAAGGCAAAACAATGCAAACAAAAAGTCCAAATGGTGGGGACGAGCAGAGAACAGGGTAGAATAAACGTATGACTATATTTCTTGCTTTTTCTCTTTATTAATCATGTAAAGTTGCTATCACTTCAAAGTGGTTTGTTATAGTAATGTTTTAAGTTGAACACAAGAAAGAGAACATGTGGTCCTTGTCTTCTGGTGACTGGAGTGTTTAACCTAACATACTTCAGTATCAGCCATTTGCTACAAACACACTGTGGAATGTATATGGAAGTTGGAGAACAACTTGTAGGATAAGATTCTCTCCTACCATGTGGATCTTAGGGATTGAATTTAGGTCATCTACAACCCAAAGCTAGTACAACCCCTATCAAAATATCAATGACATTCTTCACAGAATTAAAGAAAAACATAACATGTGTATGAAATCACACACACACACACACACACACACACCAAAGCCATCATGAAAGAAAAAAAAGAACTAGGTATGAGGCTTTACACTTTCTGATTAATTGCCCTGGTATTGTTTATTTTTCCCCATGGCCTCTTGGGTGTGTTTATCCTTCTCAAGTCTGAAGTAGTCCTTCCAATATCCTTTGTAGAGATGGATTAGTGAGTGTAAATTACTTTAGTTTCTTTTTGTTATGGCAAGTTTTTAATTTCGTTTTCTATTATAGTAGATAGCTTTGCTGGGTATAATATTCTGTGTTGGCAGTTGTGATTGTTCAGAACTTGCAATACATCTTTCCAGGTCCTTCTGGCTTTAAAATTTTTTATTGAATAATCAGCTATTACTATTCTAATGGGGTTATCTTTACTGTTATTTGACCCTTCTCTCTTGCAGCTTTCAACTACCCTTATTCTATACTTTCAGAATTGTAACTATAATATATCATGGAGAGTTTATTTTCAGGTTTTATCTATTTAGAGTTCTTTAGGCCTATTGTACCTGGATAGGCATTGCTTTCTTTAGGCTTGGGGAAGTTTGATGTATAATTTGTTGAAAATAATTTTTCTTTGCCATTGGTATGATATTCTTCTATGCCAACAATTCATAGATTTGGTCTTTTCATGGCACCCCAAAGAACTCCCATGTTTATTTCATTTTTCATATGGATTTAAAAAATGTATCATTGACTTTTACTGAATTATCAAATTTTTCTACCTTGTGTTCCTATCCTGATACTTCATTTTCCACATGATCCATTCTATTAGTAAGGCTTTCCAATGAACTTCTCATTTGAATTTTTGAGTTTTTAAATCTTGAACATACTTTTAGTTTGTTTTCTTAGGCAGTTCTATAAGTCTTTCTTCTCTTTTTCTTCCTTTCTTCCTTTTTTAAGTCTGTTTGTATGTCCATGTGCCCCGCATGTGTATGGGAGTCGGAGCACAACTTGGGGGCATTGGTTTTCTTCTTGCATCATGTAGGTCCTAGGGACTAAATTTAGGGTGTCAGGGTTGGCAACAAGTGCCTTCATCCACTGAAGCCACCTCACTGGCCCAATTCTATCTCTTTACTGAGTTCTGTTTTCCTGTCATGAATTGATTTCCCATTTTATTCAGTTCTTTCTTTTTGTTTTCTTGGAGTATGTTCATGTTTTCTTTGAGTTGTTTAATTATGTTTATAATCATTCTTTTCAATTCTTTGTTCAGAAGCTCTTCAGAGTCACTCTTTTTGGGGACTACTACTGTGGGCCTGGTAATTTGGGGTGAGACATGTTGCCTTGCTTTTTGTGTGTTGTTTTTGTTTCAGTGCTGGGACTTGTACATCTGGGTAGGCTCTGGCCCCCTTGTTGGTTGAAACTCTGCTGCCTAGGAGAGTTTTCTTTCATGACTGTTTTCAGAGATGGCCTATATAGTGCTTTCCACTACACATTGCATTTTAATATCATCTAGAGCCATTTGAAATTGGACCTTAATTTTTTTCTTCATCAGTCAACTTGCTGAGGGACTTCCCCATGAAGGTTATTCTAGCCTACATGCTCTTATAGGTATGGGCTGAGGGAGAAAGTATAATGTAGTTGGACTGGGAACCATGGACATTTGGTCTACTTTTTCATGTAACCTATTTGGGTCTCAGATTTTGGTAAGCTTGATATCAAATATATATAACTTATATTTGATGATGAAATCTTATGCTGTAGATGTGTAATTATGTGACTTGATGGTCAGAGAACATTCATCATGATGGATAGCTCAGATTACATCTGTGGACCATGCTGATGGTCCAGTAGCAGTTGCCAAACTAGTTCATGAAAGGAACATAGTAATGTGCACAGGATAGTAGGGTTTTGCTACAAAATTCTAAGTGCTGTGGTATGATGGTATGTACTCCCTCATAAGTGGATATTATGTGTAAAGCAAAGGATAGCCAGGCTACAGTCTACAGCCCTAGAGAAACTAGGTAACAAGGAGGACCCTAAGATGGATGCATGGATTGCCCTGGGAAAGGGAAATAGATGAGATCTTCTGAGTAAACTGAGGATGGGGGGCAGGTAGAGGAGAGGGGATGGGGGATGGGAACATGAGGGATTGGGATCATTGAGTTGGGGGAGGGATGGAGAGGTAAAGCAGTGAAAGAGCTCTCTTAATAGAGGGGAGCATTATGGGATTAGGGAGAAACCTGGTACCGGGGAAACTTCCGGGAATCCACAAGGATGACCCCAACTAAGACTCCTAGCAATAGTGGAGAGGGTGTCTGAATTATTAGCCTTCTCCTGTAATCAGGTTGGTGACTACCCTAATTGTCATCATAGAACCTTCATCCAGTAACTGATGGAAGCAGATGCAGAGGTCCACAGTCAGGCACTGGGCTGAGCTCCTGAAGTCCAGTCGAAGAGAGGGAGGAGGGATTATATGAGCAAGGTGTGTGTGTGGGGTCAAGGCCATGATGGGGAAACCCACGGAGACAGCTGACCCAAGCTTGTCAGGGACTCTAGGGAGCCTGTATGGAACTGACCTAGGCCCTCTGCATATGGGTGACAGTTGTGTCGCTAGGTTTTTCTGTGGGGCCCCTAGCAGTGGGACCAGGATCTGTCCCTGGTGCATGGGCTGGCTTTTTGGAACCCATTCTATATGGTGGGATGCCTTGCTCAGCCTTGGTGCAGTGGGAAGGAGCTTGGTCCTGCTTCAACTTGGTACACCATGCTTTGTTAACTCCCATGGGAGGCCTGACCCTTTCTAAGGAGTGGGTGGGAAGGGCAGAAAGGTGTGTGTGTGAGGGAACGGGAGGAGAGGAGGGAGGGGAAACTGTGGTTGGTATATAAAATAAATCAAATAAAATAAATAAAAAATTCTAAGTGTTAGAGTTGTGATGGTAGAGGACCTGTTGCAAAGCCTTTTATTGTCATAGGACACATTCAAAACCAGTAGCTTTTCAAGTCTTGTGCTAAATATCCAGAAGTAGCACAAGTAACGGGAAAAGGTTGCTTTCATAATACAAAGATGCTTACTGAACATTCTTCCTCATTTGATATAGACTGGATTTAGAAGGGGTAGCTGGACAGACTCATACTGCTGGCTCTCCAGAAAAATTTCTAATGTGGAAGACTTGAATCTGGGTTAGATTTACACTCCATTCCCTGATATTCAAATATCTTGACAATATGTCTACTGTAGTTATTGCTTCTGTTTAATCCACATAGTATCACTAATGGAAATGTCCAGTGTGATATCTTTGGAAATCTGGAGGCAATCAAGTGCTCTTTAGATTAAATTATGACAAAGGGACAGAGAATTGTTGTATCACTGAGGTGGGGATGGTAAAAAAAATTGTATATTGCTAGGCTTGGTGGCTGTAAAATGAACTGGTCCATGGGCTTTTGAACAGATATGAAGATAAAAGACTTGGCATATAAATAGCTACAGCCTGGATTCCAGGGGATGAGTTAATTGGCTGAAGTAGCTAAAGCAGCTGAAGCTGGTCTAACAGCTGCAAGGCAGTCATCACCAAGCTAAGCTTCCAATACTGTACTGTTCTTCTTCAAGGTCCATCTGTTTTCTGCACAGGCTTGACTGTGAGTTTAGTGGAGTTGTGGTGGAAATCACTACCCTTGTATCTTTCAAGCTCTTGATGATGGCATTAATCTCTGAAATCTCTCCAGAAAAATCCAGTATTACTTTATAGTTAGAGGGGTTTTGTTGTTGTTGTTGTTTTGTCTTTTTTTTGTTTTGTTTTGCTTTTTTGTAGAGGAGGTTCTGGAGTCTACAAGTTGCTGAGCATGTCTATACATGTAATGCATTTCATAATTTAAGAAACAGCCACAGCATATATTCAGCAATCCATTAGACTCACTCTTTGATAGACCCGAGTTTAAATTCTGTGAGCACTGGATCACTGTGAGATTTCAATTTCCCTGAAATAAGTGTCATTTTAGAGCCCATGTCCAATAATCCTCCAAATATCTGATTTTTCATTGCTGTAAAGTTACTTTATGATATAGTGTACCCAAGAGAAAGCAATGACACATTTCTCTTTCTTGAACGGGAGGAAGTAGGGTGGATATTATTTGCAAAATGCCCTGTTCAGTCTGGTGAATGTTTGAGAGATAACTGAAGTCAGATAGTGAAGCAAGGCATAGTTCACACTTCAGTTCCAGGAAAACGGAAAGACTTGGGATAAGAGATCACAGATAGAGTAACATGAAAGAATGTCTAAATTGTCTATAAGAATCAAGAGTGATGTATTTTGGAAATTATGTTATTTATTTATTTTCCATTTTTTTTTATTATTTTACAACACCATTCAGTTCAACATAATAGCCACAGATTCCCCTGTTCTCCCCCTCTCGCCCCCCCTCCCCCCAGCCCACCCCCCATTCCCACCTCCTCCAGATCAAGGTCTCCCCCGAGGACCGGGGTCGACCTGGTAGACTCAGTCCAGGCAGGTCCATTCCCCCCCTCCCAGACCGAGCCAAGTGTCCCTGCATAAGTCCCAGGATTCAAACAGCCAACTCATGCAACGAGCCCAGGACCCGGCACCAATGCACAGCTGCCTCCCAAACAGATCAAGCCAATCAACTGTCTCACCTATTCAGAGGGCCTGATCCAGTTGGGGGCCCCTCAGCCTTTGGTTCATAGATCCTGTGCTTCCATTCATTTGGTTATTTGTCCCGGTGCTTTATCCAACCTTGGCTTCAACAATTCTCGCTCATATAAACCCTCTTCTTTCTCACTAATTAGATTCCCAGTGCTCCACCAGGGGCCCAGCCGTGGATGTCTGCATTCAGATTCCTCAGTCCTTGGATGGGGTTTATGGCACAACTATCAGGGTGTCTGGCCATCCCATCACCAGAGTAGGTCAGTTCCTGCCGTCTCGCGACCATTGCCAGCAGTCTTTTGCGGGGGTATCTTTGTGGATCTCCGTGGGCTTCCCTAGCTCTCTGCTTCCTCCGCTTCTCACCTTCTCATGTGGTCTTCATTTACCATGGTCTCCTATTCCTTGTTCTCCCTCTCTACCATATGGGTCTGGAGAGATGGCTCAGAGGTTAAGAGCACTGGCTGCTCTTCCAGAGGTCCTGAGTTCAATTCCTACAACCACATGGTGGCTCACAACCATCTGTAATGAGATCTGGTGCCCTCTTCTGGCTTGCAGGCAGACATATATAATAAATAAATAAATTTAAAAAAAAACATATAACAGAATGAGTATCAGTCTATCATCTATCTGTCTGCCTGTCTATCTATCTATCTATCTATCTATCTATCTATCTATCTATCTATCTATCTATCTATCTATCTATCTATCTATCTATCATCTCTCTCTCTCTCTCTATCTCTTTATCCATCCATCTATGTATTTATCTAGACCCAGCAGAGACACATGCTTAGTGAAGACCCAAGAACCTTAACCTTACACTCCACACTGACCTCAAGGCTGAGACTATGCCTTGCTAATTAGTAAACATCTGTCTTGACTAAACTGTGAAAACTGGAATAGATGGTTATACTTTCAAATTCCTAATAACCCAAATTCATAAGATAAACAAAAAAGAAGGAAAAATGCCCATTATCAAAAGAAAAGAAACTGGCATAAAACATTTGGAGGGAAAACTGACAACAAACATGTAAATCAAACACTTTTGTTATTTATATTTGAAAAATTAAAATTTTAGGTTACTATGTAATATAATGGCATCTTCACACATATGTGTTATTATACTTTGTCCTCATTCCTCTCCCACACTGATAACCTCCATGCTTCTTCTCCCTTCTAGCTAATTCTCTTCCTTCCCTCAGGTAGTTCAGGCTTCTGCTTTCTTATTGTAGGTATTCTACGACCTTCTTTATTTCCCACACCTTTAAGATTTCCTTGTTCCCTCTCACAACCCACCTACAAGTAAACACACATATATGGAATTTCAAATTTATATTCTACTCTTGGGAGAAAATAGGAGGTATTTGTCTTTCTGAGTCTAGCTTAATGTAATGATTTCCAGTTGTATCTGCTTTCCTGAAAATGATTTAATTTTTCTTAGCAGTTGCATAAAATTCCACCTTTTCTATTAGTTTGTTGATGAATATCTAAGTGGCTTCCATTTGTGGCTACTCTGAATAGTGCAGCAGTAAACATGTGTATGCAAGTATTTCTTTCTGTGATATGTCGAATAGAGTCCTTCGGGTGTATGTCTAAAAATGGTATTGTTCATATAGTAGTTCTGTTTGTTTTTTGAAGAACCTCTATATTTATTTACATAGCAGCTACACAAGTTTACATTTCCACCAACAGTAAAGTTTCATCTTTTCCCACATCCTTGCTTGCATTAAGACAGATATTTTAACACAACTTTCCCCCTATTTTAAAATGATTTTTGAAGTAAACATACAATGTAATGGGTTTCATTATAGCACTTAAATTCATATATGCTATTATACTTTAAACATCTGTCTTAAAACTTCTAAAGCACTAAGAGAAAAAAATGCACAAAGAAATAAAGGAAATCAGGAGACTCACATATGAGAAAAGGAAAACATAAACAAAGAGATAAAAACTATAAGGAAGAATCACACACATTTTTGGAGCTGAAAACACAGTAATAGAATTGAAAACATCAATAGAACTTTTAAAAAAGTAGGTCTAACCTGAGGTCCATGACAAGAAATGAAGCCTATGCTTGATATTGCCTAGATGTTCAGGAACTGGAAGCTGGATGGCTGTAGGGTAGAACCAAACATGACTGGCAAAAAAAAAAAAAATCAATGAAATGATTCCTAATTATATTCTGCTAGACTCATAGATTGGTGCCTAGGCCAATTGTCGTCAGAGAGGGCTTTCTCCAGCATGTGATGGGAGCAGATGCAGAGACCCACAGCCAAACATTAGGTGCATCTCTGAGAACCCCAGGGAAGAGGAGGAGGAAGGATTGTCGGAGCCAGAAGGGTTGAGGACAACAGGAGAACACAGCCCCTAGAATCAACTAAGCAGGGCTAATAGGGGCTCTCAGAGACTGAAGCAACAATCACGCAGCCTGTATGGGTCTGGCCTAGATCCTCTGCATATATGTTATGGATGTGTAGCTTGGTGTTCTTGTGGGACTCCTAAAAGTGGGAGTGAGGGTGTCTCTGACTCTTTTGCCTGCTCTTGGGGACACCTTTCCTCCTCCTGGGTTGCCTTGTCCAGCCTTGATATGAGGGTTTGTGCCCTAGTCTTATTGCATCTTCTTATGCCATGTTCAGTTGAAAACCCTGGGAGCCTGCTCTTTTCTGAAGGGAAACTGAGGAGCAGTGGATCTGGGGGAGAGGGGAGGTGGGAGGCCTGGGAGGAGTGGAGGGAGGGGAGGTTGTGTTTGGGATGTATTGTATGAGAGAAGAATAAATAAAAAAGAAGAAAAAGGAAATAAATGGGCAGCATGAATAATTACTGAACTCAAGGCCAGGTTATTTGAAACTATTGTCTGAGAAACAAAGGCTAAAAAGTGGAGAATAATGAATGGAGCACAAGGGACTTCAAAGATACAATCATGTAGGTCTCTGAAGAAGAAAAAGGTGACAAAGAGTAGTATCTGAAGAATAATGGATGAAAACTTCCCCAATTTAAGCAAATACTAACACATGTAATTTTTGCATATTCTGGACATTAATTTCCTGTCTGATATGTAGCTGGCAGCTTTTTCTTTTGTTCTCTAGGCTGGCTCTTCACTTTTCTTTGTTGTGCAGCTCAGATTTCATGTAATCTCATTTGTTAGTTCTTGGGCCTGTTTCCTATGCTATTGGAGTCTTCTTCAGAAAGTCAGTGCCTACATCTGTGTCACGCAATACTTTACCAATGTTTTTCTCTAGCAGTTTTACAGTTGAAGGTCTTCCATTAGGTTTGTGATCTATTTTGAATTAAATTTTCTGCAGAGTGAAATAAAAATATCCAGTTTAATTCTTCTACATATGGGTAACGAGTTTCCCCAACACCATTTGCTGAGGAGGATGTTTATTTTCCAATGTGTGTTTTTTTGATACATCTATTGAAAAATCAGGTGACCATATCTGTGTAGGTTTATTTCTCAGTTCTCTATTCTATCACATTTGTCTGCATGTCTGTTTCTGTACCATAGTTTTCCCTTTCATGTCTCTGTAATATAATTTGAGATGGAACATTGTTCTTTCTACTTAGGATTGCTCTGGTTATTTGGGGCTTTTGAACTTCCATATGAAACAGTTTTTTTTTCTAGTTCTGCAAAGAATATCATTGGAATTTTGATTGGGATTTCATTGAATCTGTTAACTGTCTTTCATAATATAGCCATTTTCACTGTATTTTTTTTCCAATCCATGAGCATGGGTGCTTTTTCTGTCTTCTGGTATTCTTATCGACTCCTACTTCAGTGTCTTTAAGTCTTCAATGTAGAGGTTTTTCACCTCCTTTGTTAGGTTTATCATAGGTATTTCACTATATTATTTTAAAAATATTATTGAATATTTAAAATCATGTGTGTGTGTGGGGGCATGTACACATGACTGTGGGTGCCTGTAAAGGCCAGAAGTCATTGGATTTCCTGTATCTAGGGTTAGAGGTGGTTGAGATCCACTAAACATGGGTGCTGGGAACTGAATTTGGGTCCCCTGGAATAGCAATAAATACTCCTAAACACAGAGCCATCTCTCCTGCCCTCTTATTATATTTTTGAAGTTATAGTAAATGGGATTTTTTCCTAATTGATTGTTTGACAAATTCATTATTAGTATACAGTAAAGTAACTGATCTTTGCATGTTGATTTGTAAATTTTTATTTATTTATTTATTTATTTATTTATTTATTTATTTATTTATTTATTTATTTGTGTACACATGTGCCACTGCTTATATGTGTGTATTAGAGGACAGCTTGTGAGAGCTGGCACTGTCTTTCACTATGTACATTCCAGGGATCAAACTCAGATTACCAAGCTTGGCAACAAGCATCTTTACATACTTAGCCATTTTGTTGGCCCTGTATGTTACATTGATTTTGTATCCTGCTACTTTCATGTCACTATTTTCTTTTTGAAAAAATATTTATTTTTTTATTTTATGTGTATGTGTGTGTGCCTGAGTGAATGTATATGTACCATGTGTGTGCAGGAACCTGAAGAGGCCAGAGGAAGCATCAAATCCACTGAAACTGGAGTTCCTGATTCTTGTGTAATAATAAAGAATCAGCCGTAATAATATACTTCCCAGGGACTCAGAAGAGAAACTATGAACATCGAGAACTATTTTCAGGAAATGAACCTAAGTACACCAAATTCTCTGTCTGTCTACTTTATTCCTCTGGGATAAAATCCTATCTACACAGCTTCAGTTCTGTAATACCTAACTCCTTTCTTGCCTGATTTCTCTCTACATTGATCTGCTGTCCCCTCTAAATTCTATCTTAATTCCTTCATCTTAGTTCCACCCCATCTAGGTTCTCATCCATCTAGTTCTTTCCCACCTTAGCTCCTTTCTCATCTTGTTCATCCCCATCTGGCTCTTCCTCATCTTCCATCTCATTCCTCTAGTACTCTCTTCTAACCCTTCTAGTTCTTCTCCATCTCAGTACGTTCCTCTCCAATTCTTACCTATCTAGTTCTTCCATTCTCTTTTCTCTTCTCCATCTTCTCTCTCTGAAAATAAAACTGACTTTTCCCCATTTGACCCTTATCTCTTCAAGCTATCTCTGCTCCCGCCGTTTCTGGCAAGTGTGCTCCATTGCTAGGCAACTTCGCTAGGCAACTTCCATCACAGCTAGACATACCTGTAAGTTGGAACCCTTTAGTTCTGAGTTAATTGTTAAGGGTGGATCTAAAGCTAGAGATAAGACTTTGGAAAGGAGAAAGTTAAGCTTAATTGGCACATCCGCCAGGCCTTCTCAAACAGGTAGTCTGGACGCTTAAGTCTATTCTTAGAGATTACGGAGGTATCTCTGATAAGGTACTTTCCTCCGTCTGGGGATGGTCCTGGCCGGATGCTGCCAATGATGATAATTATAGGGATTCTTGAACTGCGGTTCTGGCTGAGCATAGCTGTCAGCGCAGAAAGTTATCTAAATATTCGTAGAAGTGGTTAGGTAAGGAGTTAGAGGTCGATAAAGTTAGTAAGGCTGTAAGAAAAGGAGGGTCTGAGCTAAATTGTGCAAAGCTATTACTTAAGGTCTACCCAACCTAGGCGGTGTCTCCATGTGGAATTTACCTTAATTCAGGAGACTTATTATGTGGTGATTTGTACTGTTATTCCTGTTAGTCCTTGAATGTGGCTAAGGGAGCTATCTGATTCCAGCGCTAAAAGGAGAAGAAATGGATGGGCCTGAGGGATGGAAATCTTTCCTGATGTTTTTCTCCAAATACTTGGAACGTATATGTCCAAATAGTGATCGGTCCACACTGTTAGCAACTCTTAGGGAAAAAAAATCAAGTGGGAAAGCTATGAAGGCACACATGATTTTCATAACAGAAGACAGCTGATATATAACAAGCCAAATAACCCCAAATGCTCCCTGGAATTTGGCTTCCTCTGAAGGAATTTCTTGATCCCTTCAGGTAGTGGCTTTGCCATAACCAGCTGAGTTCTTATATTCCTGCAGCCCATAGCACCTGATAATTGTGAAGCACAATGTGGGTGCTGGGGAACAATCTCAGGCACTTTTCAAGAACAGTAAATGCTCTTCTTCTTTTAAAGGGTTTTGTCTTTTAAATTAATTAATTATTTTAATATTGTTAAACTGAAATAGACTTCTATCACATTCTTCCTTCCTTTCCTCCCTCTAGTTCTTCCCAGCTACCTTCCTTCAAATCCTTCACATATTCTCCCTCTCAAATTGACAGTTTCTTTGTTATTGTAATTGTTATATGCATATATATGTGTATGCACAAATATATATATACATACAACCTGCTGAGTTACCTTTTACTGTTTGTATGATATGGTTTCAAGGCTGACCACTCTGTATTGAACAACGAATAAGGGGGCTCATCCCTGGAAAAGGCTAATTCTCCTCTCGGCAGCCATTAGTTGCCTATAGTTCTTTGTCTAGAGGTGGGATCTGGTAAAAATTTCCCCCTTCCACATTAACATGTCCATTGATATTGGCATTGTTCTGGTCTTGTTTATTTGTCCATTTCTAAGTGAGACTGTTTCACAGTAGACTTCCAGGTATTTTGACTCTTACAATCATAGATGCAGTGCTATGTTATAGATGCATCCATTGGGGGCCATTCTTCCCATGATCTGTTGATCTTTGCACTGGGCCCAGTTGTGGTTTTATGTGATGGTCTACACTTGTTGTAAAGAGAGTGTGGTGGTTAGAATGAGAATAACTCCCATAAGCTCATATATTTGAATATTTGGTCGCTAGCTGGTGGAACTGTTTGGGAATGCTTAAGAAGTGTAGCCTTGTTGGATGAGATGTGTCATTGGGGGTGAGATTCGAGGTTTTCAAAAGACCATTACACTCTCAGTTAGCTCTGCCTCCTGCTTGTGGAGTAGATGTAGACTCTCAGCTACTGCTCCAGCACCATGCTTTCCTGCCTGCTACCATGCTCTTTGTCATGATGGTTATGGACTAATAATCTTTTTCTTTTATAAGTTGCCTTGGTCATGGTGTTTTTTTTTTTATACCAATAGAAAAGTAACTAAGACAGAGAGACTTTATGAGGGGTGGTAGCTACACTTATCAGCAAGTATAAGGAAAAGATTTAGAATGTGGTAAGAGAGATTGTGTTGGTATAACGAAGTGGAAGCAGTAGATTTTTTCTAAGGTCCTTTATGTCATTAGTGTAGGTAGTTGGCTAAGTTTCCAGTACCAGACATGCTCTCCCTCCTGTTGAGTGGGCCTTAAGTCCAATTAGATGCTGTTGATTGCCACCAACATATGAGTGACATTCATTGCACTTTTATGCATTTCTTACCATGCTAGTCATTGTAGTTGTTCATAGGTGTTGCACCTGGGTAGGATAGCCAAAGCAACCCAGAGGAAAAAGAAAAATACTGGACTGATGCTATTTCAGACATCAAGAAATATATTAGAGCTATAATAACAAAACAATATGGCACTGGCATAAAACCAGACATATAAAACAGTGGAATTAAATAGAAGACCCAAATGTGAGTACCTAATAACTACAGCCATCTGATATTTGACAAAAAAAAACCCACAAAAACAACAGCATACATTGTAGTAAAGACAGCATCTTTAACAAATAGTGCTTGGAAAACTACATGTCCACATACAGAAAAATGAAATTAGATGCATATTCTATCACCCTACACAAAAATTAGGTCCAAGTGGATTAAAGACCTCAATTTGAAACCTGATATGCTAAAACTATTAGAAAAAAGCATAGGCAGTACTCTACAAGATACAGGTATAGAAGAGCACTTTATAAATAGGGTTCCATTAGCCAAAGAGTTAAGGCCAATGATTGACAAGTGGGACCTCAGTAAGTCCTCTAATCCTTTCTGTTGGAGTCTTTAGTCTTTTAAGCCAAAGATCATGTCACCTTCAAATACGGATACTTCAACTTCATTCTTACTTATTTGCATCCCTTTAGGAAAGAAATTTCTTTTTTCTCATTGTTCTAGCTGAGGCCTTGACTAATAAATTGAGTGAGAATGATGGGAGTGGGTACCTTTTTCTTGTTTCTGACTTTAAAGAAAGAGCTTTTATTTTCCCCACCCCAATTTATCATAAGGTTGGCTATTGATTTATAATTTATTATGTTGAGGCATGTTCCTTCTATTCTTAGTTTCTTCTGGCCTTTCATCACAAAGTTATGATGCAATTTGTCAGAGGCTTTTCCTGAATCGATGGAGAAGACCGTGTAATTTCCATTCTTGACTATATATATGTGTTATAATGTAGTGACTGACATATTTATGGTGGACCAACCTTGCATCCCTCTGATGAAAACAACTTAGTCATAGTTTCTGATCACCATAATGAACTTTTGATTTCTTCTTTTTTGGGGGCGGGGCGGTGGGAGTGTTTTGAGATAGGGTTTCTCTGTGTAGCCCTGGCTGTTCTGGAACTTGCTCTGTAAGTCAGGCTGACCTCAGACTCATAGAGATCCGCCTGCTTCTGCCTCCCAAATGCTGGGATTAAAGGTGTGCACTACCACCGCGTGGCATTGTACTTTTGGTTTCTATTTGCAAGTATTTCTTGATAATTTTGTCATTTGTGTTCATCATGAAAATTGATGTGTAATTTTCTTTTTTAATTGTGCCCTTATCCAGTTTGGATATTATGTAATCTGGTAGAGTTGTTTTATTTTCTATTTTGTGGAACAGTTCAAGGAGTATTGATGTTAGCTTTTCCATAAAGTTTGTTAGAAGTTGGGTGTGTTGGCATACATCTGTCATCCTAGTAGTTGGGAGATAGAAGTCAGAATGGCAGAGATCAACAGAACAACTGACAACAAATGATGGAAGGGGTGTGGAGAAAAGGGAGTCCTCTTTCACTGTTAGTGGGATTTCCAAGTGGTCCAGCTACTCTAGAAACCAGTGTGAGGAATTCTCAAACAAACAAACAACCCCTCACCTCCAAAAATACAACTGAAAGTAAATCTATATCACTTCTTGGCCTATCCCTAAAGGACTTGACATCTCTCTCTCTCTCTCTCTCTCTCTCTCTCTCTCTCTCTCTATATATATATATATATATATATATATATATATATATATATATATATGTGTGTGTGTGTGTGTGTGTGTGTGTGTGTGTGTGTGTGTGTGTGTGTTCAATGCTGCTCTGTAGCATGAATCTTAAAAGGGCAAGGTATTGGGGTGAATGCTGGAAGATCAGAGAAGCAGAACAGCCACCTCACCTTGCCACTTCCTCAGCTGATCCTGTTTCCTCAGACTGGAAGCCTCTGAGTCCTCATCCAGAATGAATCTCAGCTGACTATTGCTCAAAATCTAAAAGCTTAACCAGCTCTAGTTCCTGGTCCTCATGCCTTATATACCTTTCTGCTTTCTGCCATCATTTCCTGGGATTAAAGGTGTGAGTAACCATGCCTGGCTGTTTCCAGTGTGGCCTCTGGAATGCTAGGATTAAAGGTGTGTGTGCCACCATTTTCTGGCCTCTGTATCTAGTGGCTGTTCTGTTCTCTGACCCCAGATAAGTTTATTAGGTTGCACAATATTTTGGGGAACACAATATCAACACACTGCTCTTTTCATAATAGCTAGGAAATGAAAACAATTTATATGTCCTTTTACCGATGAGTGGGTGTGGTGGTTTGAATAGGTATGCCCCCCTTAGACTCATGTGTTTGAATGCTTGGTTAATAGTGGCACTATTAGGGAGTGTGGCCTTTTTGGAGGAAGTGTGTCACTGTGGAGGCTGACTTTGAGGTTTCGTATGCTCAAGCCATGCCCAGTGTGGGACACAGTGTCCTTTTGCTGCCTGAGGATCAAGGTATAGAACTCTCAGCTCCTTCTGCAGCACCACATCTGCCTGCATGCCACCTGCTGTGTTGATAATGGACTAAACCTCTGAACCGTAAGATAACACCAATTAAATGTTTTCATTTATAAGTGTTGCTGTGGTCATGGTGTCTCTTCACAGCAATAAAAACCCTAAACTAATGAAAATATGGTACATATACATTATGAAATACTATTCAACTCTAAAAAAATTGAAATCATGAACTTTGTAGGTAAAAGGATGAAACTAGAAAAGATAATATTGAGTGTGGCAACCCAGATCCAAAAAGACAAATGTCACATGACAAATATTTAGAAGTGAGTACATATCCTGCAGAAACCAGAAAAGTTAAAAAACATAATGCATATAATTCTGTGTATAAGTATATATATATGTATACACACACACACACACACACACACCACACACACACACACACACACACACACACACACACACACACACATATATATATAGTTTAAATAAAACTTTCCCATCTGAGCTGAGAATGCTCCCTCCAAGTGAAGGGCTCTACCAGGTCCAAGCATGACAAACAGAGGCCTGAGCATAGCAAACAAGGTGTGGACAGTTTTTGCTTTTTACCCTTCTCCCTCTTGATAAACCATTAGATTCCATTCCTAAAGCTAGCCCTGAAGGTCCAGTCCCTTATCTGGCTACTCACTCATTCCTGAGACAGAACACCAAGGTCCAACAATCAAAATTCATTACTTGGCTAATATATCCAGTCAGGACTTACCAACTCACCCTGGCACAGACTCCCCACTTTTCTCCTAAAAATCCCGCCCCTGCAAAAAAAAAAAAGCCACCTGTTTGCTTGCTGCTCACTGTTGCTGTTACTTGCTTGCTGCCTTTGGAGTCCAGGTGTGTCCTGTATTGACTCTGAGGGGGCAGACATCCCTTAGACCAAGAGCCCAAGCTCTTCTAACAAGAACACCAACACCAGGCATGAGAGTTGTTGGTCAGGGTTGTCCAAGAGAGTCCCCAAACAGGGGCTATTGCTATTGCCCTGGGTTGTCCCCTAGAGGTAGAGGAGAGGGTAAGTGCTTATTGCTGAAGACACCATACACTTCAGATGCAGTGCCCTGTTCCCTTAGGACTAGCTTTCATGGTGTCCTTTTTCCAAACACACACACACACACACACACACACACACACACACACACACACACACACACACACACACATTGAAAAAAGAGGCCATGAATTTGAAAGAGAGCAAAGAGAAATATTCAGGAAGGTTTGGAAGGAGGAAAGGGATGGGGGAAATGATGTAATTCTAATATCAAAAAATGAAAGAAGCAATTAAAAAACATAGGAAAATATACATGAATAGTTTAAGGAAAAGCAGTAAAATAAAATTTTAGCATCTAAATCCCAGACCAACGAACATTAAAAAAAAAACCCCAAATCTCCTGGCAAGTTATTATAATCTCCATCTTAGAAAAATAAAAACTAGTTTGAAGCATGAGAGCAGTTTTCTTTGTTAATTGTTGCTGGAGGGCAGTCCCACAATCCACGTATAAAATAATCACTCAGACGCTTATATTACTTATAAACTGTATGGCCGTGGCAGGCTTCTTGCTAACTGTTCTTTTATCTTAAATTAACCCATTTTTATAAATCTATACCTTGCCACGTGGCTGGTGGCTTACCAGAGTCTTTACATGCTGCTTGTCCTGGCGGTGGCTGCAGTGTCTCTCCCCTTCTTCCTGTTTCCCCAATTCTCCTCTCTCCTTGTCCCGCCTATACTTCCTGTCTGGTCACTGGCCATCAGTGTTTTATTTATATAGAACAATATCCACAGCACTTCCCCTTTTCTTCTTTTTTTTAAAAAGGAAGGTTTTAACTTTAACATGGTAAAATTACATATAACAAAACAATTATCAAGCATGAATTACAGTTACAATATTAAAGATGTCCTATCTATCTTATATTTGTGAGCTTAAGGTTTTATATCTAACTTATCTTTTAGCATAACTGAGGAAATTACAACTATCTAGTCTTCAACCACATCAAGACCTCAGAAGGATATAATGGTACCTGAGAAATGGTAGATGGATACAAGCAACTTTCGGGAATCTTGCAAGAGTAGACCAAGACAACTGGCAGCCTGGACAGTCACCTAATGTTTCTCAGCATTGTTGGTGCATTCAAATTGGCTATAGGCCTAGTGTATCTGACAGACCATTTTCAGAAGCAGGAATTCTGAAAGACCATCTTACCCTGTCTTGGCAGAGTACAGTGGTCGCTTTCCTTGTGTCCTGCTTGTCCAGAAAGGACAGCATTGCATTTGTACTGTCAGCTGTCAAGGCAAGGGCAGTTCTTTGCCCAGTAAGCCATTTTGTGCCAAAAAGACAAACTTCCAAATGGAAATGTCTTAGAAGCCCAACATTCTCTCGGGATCAATTGGTGCAGCCAGGAGCAATTGTGTCTCACGTCAACAGAATTCTAAGTTATTTAAATGCCATATTCTCTAGGTCTATGAAGTGTTTGAAGATTACCTATCTATCTGAAATATATCTATGTATACCTAGAAGACTTAACTAACATGGCTACAAATATGATTATCATAGATGACTAATTATTAATCTATTTTTAATTATCCATTACAATTTTAAATGAGTTACATAAACATAATACCTCAAACAAGAATATATATATAGTATAACAAAATTAACTTCAAGTTTGTATCAATAAACTAAAATTTATACCAATGTAAAACATTTTAAACATAAACTAAAATCTATAGCAATGTAAAACATTTTAAACAAGTTGTTCTTTAAAAGTAGGTTCATTAATCTACCCTTTTATCTTATCATCTCCATATCCTCCTATATATCTATATCATATCCCCTTTTCTTTTTTAGAAAGAGATCACATTTATAATCAACCTGTTTTAAATAAAAATATTGGTTTTTCTCTGTCCCACACCTGAGGGCTCTTCTGATTTGGGACACAAGAATCTCTTAACCATTTTTTTTTTAAAGCAATATGTCTGGGTTTAGAGGGGGAGTGAGCCAATTCCACCTCTAAAGCCAGCTTGGTATATTTTGGAATTTGGGCATAGCATCTCTTACTACTTCCTGCTGGAGGGGGGCGCTGTATCTTATGGGGACGCAAAGAAAATTTTAGGCCTATGGGGTAGTCTGTGAGGCTGTATTGTGGGAATGAGTTGCCTTGAAACTGCTCTGGATGTTGGATCATCTGGGCCATGGTGTCATCGGAGACCTTTCAGGGGGTCTTGGCTGGTTAAATCTGATGTATCTTAATCTGGAACAAATCCACAGCCTCTGTCTTTCTGTGGAAACAAAAGCAGAACCTCTTTTCCAAAGCAACATATCCTTAAATCCAAATTTTGAAGTCAAGATACCTTTAAAATATACATTTTGGCATAACTCAACAGCTTTTGCAATCAAATGTTTTTCTTCAGTTACGAATATCAAAGAGAACATAATCCAGATTCTCTGTGTGGTAGCCATCTTTACATGGCTTATATTTTATATTACCTTGAGCCTATTGCTTTAAACTGCACCATTCTAAGACTGAAAAGGTGCTGTGGCTGCTGGCTCCGCCCACTTTAGCTTACCAACATGGCAGTGGTATGTTTTCCGCCAGCTCTGGGAGTCATCAAGTCTCAGAAATAGTGGGTCTAAGCTTTTATCAAAGCAGTGTGTAGCCCAGAAACCTCTTTTTTTTTAAATATTAGTAAAGACTAAATCTACCACACAGTGTAATGTACCGCTGGCAGATGCCTCATTCCCGCCATACTGCAGGTCAAGCGCACACACCAGGAACCCGCCAGTGTTGAAACCTGCGTTTTGCAGCGTCTAGCTGCCCTTATGAGACAAGAAGCAGGAACCTGGTTTTGGCTCTGTTTAGAATTGGTTATTAAATATTCTCAGGTTTAAGGTGGAAACTCGAGCCGTTGGGCACCATTTGTTGCTGGAGGGCTTCTCTCCAGGTTCCCCAAGCCCCGCAGTCCCACAATCCACGTATAAAATAATCACTCAGACGCTTATATTACTTATAAACTGTATGGCCGTGGCAGGCTTCTTGCTAACTGTTCTTTTATCTTAAATTAACCCATTTTTATAAATCTATACCTTGCCACGTGGCTAGTGGCTCACCAGAGTCTTTACATGCTGCTTGTCCTGGCGGTGGCTGCAGTGTCTCTCCCCTTCTTCCTGTATCCCCAATTCTCCTCTCTCCTTGTCCCGCCTGTACTTCCTGTCTGGTCACTGGCCATCAGTGTTTTATTTATATAGAATGATATCCACAGCAGTTAATTGTTTGAAGCCATTTTTAAAAGAAAATTAGAATTAAATATTAATTTGCATTATTCTTTCTCAAAGTGGTAGAAAGCATAATCTGCTTTTTATGGGATGGAAGATGTTATTTCTATATTCAATGGTATTTTTTAATATTTAATATTCATGATGTCTACCCATGTTTTTACAATCATTAATCTTTAAGAATATTAAAAAAACATGAAACCCACATAGTTATTGGTGTTCAGGAAAGGGTATGGTAATTTTTGTTTCTCTATAGTACAGTGAAACTGAGCAATAACAGATGTTAATATTTCTCATCCAATATTCAACAATATAACTTCCTGCATTAAAAGACAACTTTCTATCAGGACAGTTAGGCTGTATTAAATATTAAATTTCCGCCGTGTGGTGGTGGCACACGCCTTTAATCCCAGCACTCGGGAGGCAGAGGCAGGCGGATCTCTGTGAGTTCGAGGCCAGCCTGGGCTACAGAGTGATATCCAGGACAGGCTCCAAAGCTACACAGAGAAACCCTGTCTCGAAAAACCAAAAAAAAAAAAAATGAAATTTCCAAGAGAGCACTAGTGATATGCAATGAATTTCCTAGATAAACTGGCTAGTTATTAGGAGAAACTATAAAGATCAGGTACTTGGGATACAAATTTAAATGTATTTTTATTAAAAAAATACAACATACTTTGATCATATTTTTCCTCTCTCTCAATTCCTCCTAGACCCTTTTCACCTCCTTTTCCACCTAACTTTATATTCCTTTTCTTTCTCTTAAAAAAACACAAACAAAACAAAACAAAACAAAACAAAACAAAACAAAACCCAAGAAACACTGTAGACGAATTTCTTTCTTTTTTTTTTTTTGGTTTTTCGAGACAGGGTTTCTCTGTGTAGCTTTGCACCTTTCCTGGAACTCACTTGGTAGCCCAGGCTGGCCTCGAACTCACAGAGATCCTCCTGGCTCTGCCTCCCGAGTGCTGGGATTAAAGGCATGCGCCACCACCGCCCGGCAGTAGACGAATTTCTAAATCGTCTTATTAAACAAAAAACACAGAGCCAAATATAGGGGTGAAAACCTTAGAGATCAGGGAAATAGTGATAGCCATCAATCTTACCTCTCCAGCTCTGCAGCTACCAAAAGGTGAAGCGCCTTTATTGCCTCGCTGTTCTGTCCTCTAATTGGCTCTTAGCCCAGCTACCTCACTTCCTTGTCACTGCCTGTCTGTACAGACCTCCAGGTCGCTATGGTTGGTACTGGGGTTAAAGGTGTATGTCACCATGCTTGGCTGTTCCCTAGTGAGACTCTGCCTGCCATGTGATTGGATTAAGGACGTGTGCTACCACTGCCTTACTTTTGTGTTTACTTAGTGGCTTGCTATTTCTTCTGATCTCCAGGCAAACTTTATTTATTAACATACAAATAAAATATCACATTTCAGCACAAATAAAATATCACCACACACACACACACACAAACACACACACACCAGAACAAACCAAAAAGAGAAATCAAAATAAAGAAGCAAAAGACCAGTTTGACAAAAGACACTCTAACAAGGCAAAATGAAACAAAAAGTCTACAAAAATGCCATTAAGTTTGTTTTGTGTTGATCAATTACTCCTAGACATGGGAAATAGTTGGTAATATAGGAAGTGAGACCCCATTGGGAAAAATGATTTTTCCTTTGCCAGTGGGTTTCACTTGCAGATAGCTTCTTGGTTAGACGTGGGAGCCTGAATCCACTTCCCCATTAAATGTATCTTGAGAAGATATTTTACATAAATCTATTTAATAAAAAATTTAGGTCATGCTTTTGTTATTTATGATAGAAATATATTCTTATGAGTTAGCAGTGATGATGTAAGGAATTATATAAAGGGACTATGTATAATGCAGAGAAAAGTGAAACAAGGAACAAACAATTTGTCTTTTGTTTTTATCTAGAGTAACTTTCTATCTTTGTATCAGGCAAAGCCAATTGAACCCAGGTTACACACATGAACAGAATAGAATATTTTCTGACTGTTAAGTGTGATGATGCTTACTGGAATGTATCCCTTGAGTTTATATTGCTGTGATGCTAATCTCACCTTTCAAGCATGTGTATTTTCCACAGTTGGAGTCACTGATGTTTTAGTAAAAGAAAGTTATTGAAAGATACATTTGATTATTTTTAAAGGCCAATTAAAATATAATTGCATAATCATTTTACTTTCCTGCAAACCAGGAGACTGTATAGCCAAGAAAACAGGCTTACAGTCTAAGAAGAACACACAAAAACAATTATGTTTATTCTGAAAACTGAAATACAGAACATTTGATTAAGATCAGAATGTTTCTAGGGATACAGAAATGATACTTGATGAATGAAATAAAAAGTTAAGTGTATAATGAGAGCTAATCTGGCTAGTTTATGAGATTTGACAGGGCTGTTGGTGACCAAAGGGATGTATGTGAAGATTGTGGAATGTTAACGCTATAGGCTATTATTATTTTGCCATTAGGAATTGCAAATATGAATTTCCTAATTTCAATATTTAAGTGAATTTATAATATTCTCATGACATTCTTCTGACTAAATCACAGGCATGTGTTCATATAATTTATATATTTAAGCATATACTTTAATGTATCATCTATTCATCATCATCATCATCATCATCATATATCTCTATTTGTCTATCATTTATCTCTCAACTGTTTGTGGTAAGGGCATAATATGCCTGTCCTATTACAAAAATTAAAGGCACAGCAATATTGTTACTAAAGGCATAATTATGTATAGTAAATACCTCCTAAAGATTTGTCATGTCTGCCATTTTATCATGTATACCTGAAACTTTGTACCTGAAAATGGTGGCACAGATATCTAGCAAATTAAGAACATACATTCTGGCAACAGAATGCCTTGAATTGAACCTTGGTTCTGAAGCTTGCTGGCAAAATGAGGATGGTAATGGTACTTACTTTAAAGGGCATATGTATTAATGTATTTATGCAGCTAAAGCATTTAAAACAAAGTATAGTGACAGGAGTCGCCATGATCTGCTTCATTCTCATCCAGAACCGGGAGGATAAGACACGCCTGGCCAAGTGGTACATGCAGTTTGATGATGACAAGAAACAGAGGTTGATTGAGGAGGTACACGCCATGGTCACCATTAGGGATACAGAGCACACCAACTTTGTGGAGTTCTGGAACTTCATGATCATCTACTGACGCTATGCTGACCTCTACTTCTGCATCTGTGTGGACGTCAAGGACAAAAGTCTGGCCTATCTCAAGGCTATACACAACTTTGTGGAAGTGTTAAATGAATATTTTCACAATGTCTGTGAACTGGACCTGGTGTTTAACTTCTAGAAGGTTTACACAATGGTAGATGAGATGTTTCTGGCAGGTGAAATCCAAGAAACCAGCTAGTTTCTTCTGCTGATGTTGCAGTCCCTGGAGTGAGGTGGCCTCTGCCCAGCCTGGTCTGCTGGACCAAACTGCCTGCTCACCTCCCCCCAGGCCCGAGGGTAACCCCAGCAGCCCCCTCCCTTCTGCCCCAGAGGAAGGACCCAGTAGGGTTTAGGCTGCATGCGAGGAGGCTGCAACTCACTGCCTCTGGGCCCTACTTTGATGGCAGAGGCCACTTTGATGTCCCGAGTAACTGCCATTGTCATGGGATGCTGTGAGTATGCATGTGCACAGCCCCCAATAAATCTGTGGTCCTGTCCAGCCAACAAACAAACAAATGAACAAACAACCCCCCAAAACCAGCAAAACAAAATAAGAACCCCCAAACCAGAGTTATATATATATATATATATATATATATATATATATATATATAATTAAATATTAGATACCTCCATGTAATGATGCAATTTGTAACCTCAAGGAATTGATAATTCTACATGGAGCACTTCCCTTTGGGAGAAAATACTAACACATATGGAGAAAACTGGGAAAAATAGTAAGAAGTGAGTTGTATGGCATAGGCTATGAAGACATAATTCATGAAAGGACAGTACATTCATTGTGAGTTTGCAGGTGACTGAAGGTTTTGTGGCATATCTATATGGCATGCATGGGTACATATGTGAGTAGAAATGAAAACACAGACAAAAGCTTAGATGTAGGAATAAATAAGCAACATGATTATTGATATGCAATAGAATTTAACTGTAGCCATATTTTGTTCTAATTCTTTCAAAATTGAGAATTGATACAATAAATATGAATCAGCACATTTAACAGCCTCTTCTAAATACTTTAAAATGATATCTTACTATATATTTTAGGATAAAATTTTAGCGTATCTAATTGTATTTGAATTCTGCAAAGGCCCACAACAAAGGCAAAACAAGTATCGTTCTCATCCTACAGCTGAGGAAGTTGGAATTCTGTGTGTATAGGACTAGCTTAAGGTTATATAACTATTAATAGAGACCAGCTTAGCATGCAGGTGTCCTGGCTTCCAGTGTTGTACCCTTCTACCACACTATGCATATTGGTGCAAAGCAGAAATGTAGAAAACGAGACCTGATGTCATATGACAAATATATTTGATATTTGTCTCAAGCAAGAGGAAACAATATAGGTATGGCCAGTTTTCAGATGTGTTCAACAGAAATCAATGAGTTCTAGTTATCTCTGATCCTTAGAGGTCTCTCTTCATTATGTATTGTTTTTATTTCCCCAAGGGGCACAGCAGTAGAAGTGAAATAGAAAAAGCTCACATGTGGCAGATGCAGACAGAACTCCATTCACGGTTTTCCTTTTTTCCATCTCTATTATCGTTTATTTCTTCTGAGGTAATGTGACTTTTGAAACTCAGAGTTAAGAACAGAATGAACTTCAGCAAAACTTTGCCAATGAATATCATATTTTAGTCACAACCAAGCTGTTTCCAATGGTTTGTTTTATGAACAAAGCTTCCCGCTATAATATAAAAATTACTGCAAATAAGTGATATTACATTCAACATGCTAATAAAAAAGTAGAAAGTATAAAACAACAATAAATCTAATAATTAACTAGCTATAAATGCATATCATAGAACAAGATAGATTACATATATTTATATACATATACATAAATGCACTTCTTAAAAGAATGACTGATATTCAAATTTTTCTTCTGTTATCTTATATAGTAAATTTTGATTACAGTAAAACTCATATAGAAAGGTAGCCTTCTTTCAGATGAATTTTAATTGTTTTTGCTCATATATGGGAACGCCAGTTGTCTTACTCGTTGAGGAAGGATTATATTTTGGGTTGGGATTGAATTTCTTTTTTTTTTTTTTTTGGTTTTTCGAGACAGGGTTTCTCTGTGTAGCTTTGCGCCTTTCCTGGGACTCACTTGGTAGCCCAGGCTGGCCTCAAACTCACAGAGATCCGCCTGGCTCTGCCTCCCGAGTGCTGGGATTAAAGGCGGGGATTGAATTTCTAATAGGAACCTCAACGAGCAAGAAAAACATTGGGGGCTTGAGTCAAGCAAGGGTAGAAGAGGAGTGGAGACAAGCTGGCTTTTGATCATACTTATCTTCTTTAGTTTCCAGATTGTAAACTGCAGGCAGCCTATAGAGCTATTTAGCTGAATACTGGTCTGTCCTAGCCTTGAACATTCTCTTCTGGAAGATAGGGCTCTACTTTGCCTCACTAGTCAGTGCTACAAAGGAATAGGCTGACCGTAGAATTCTGTAGCTTCTGGGTCATCTCCAGGTCTCATCTGATGGCATGCATGTAAAGGGACATGTTAGGATGACTAATGACTGTTTGCTAATTTTAAATCTATATTTAAAAGCTGGACTCAAAATTCTAGTTCATATCCTTTGTAATCCCTTTTATTTGAAGAGGAAAAATCTTGATTTCATATTCAGTTTTAGAGTTCAGAACCACAAATATTTTCTACCTTTTGGGGAATAGTAAAAAAAAAATCTATGGGTTAGTTCACAGTGATAAACTGAATTTTGAACACTTGGAATATCAAATGATAGGATTTATAAATGAGATATATTTAATAATTTATAAGTCATAATGGAAAACTTTTAAAATTGTGATTTAGGAAAATAATTGTTAGGGAAATTCTTTTTGTTGTTCTGCACTGGAGGTGGGTTTGAATTATTCTTTACATATTTCTTCTCCTTTCTCTGGCAAGGAAGCTTTCTTCTTGGGTATGTAAGTCATACTGGACAAAGAATGCTTTCTAAATGTAGACAGTCTTCTCCTAAAGTTTCCGCCTGAAAAGAAATATAGGAGAGGGTCAAAGCAACAATTCGATGCAGCTAGAGATAAGGTTATGACCACTGACTTCTGCATCCTCAGGACAGAATCACAGGGTCTAGTTTCACTGTTTAAAAAGTGAAGGTGGATAGTTCGTTGAATATGATACGGCATGAAGCTAATTAGAAAGGCAGCTGTCACAACTATGATCATTCCTATAGCCTTTCTACGACTTGGCAGGTTTTTCTTCATTGAATTTTTTAGTAAGGTCAGAATGATCATCGTGTAACAGACAATTATGACAATAAAAGGGATGATGAAGCCAAGGAATAATGACACATAGTGCAAGACCAAAACAGATTTTTTAGCTTGATTGTCCTGTGGAGGCTCAAAGCATTTAGTATTGTTCCTCTCATCTTGGTAAGATTTAACCATTAAAAATGGAGAACTAATCAAAATCACAAAAATCCAAATTCCAATACACACAAACCTGGCCTTTTTCTGTGTAACCAAATTAATGTTCTGGACTGGAAAAACAATTGCAACACACCGGAAAAAACTCATGGCTGTCATAAATAAGATGCTACAATAGAGGTTAACATACAAGGCATAGGTGCTGAGGCGGCACAAAAAATCACCAAAGAGCCACTTGCCTTTGTGAACATAATAGACCACGCGGAGAGGCAATGTACATACACACAGTAGATCTGCTATGGCTAGATTAATCATGTATACTTGGAAGGCTGATTTCTCATGATACGTTTTTATGAGGACATAGAGCACAAAGCTATTGCCAAAGAAACCCACAACAGAGATCATAGAGTACATTGTGGAGTACACTTGATTGCGGAACTCATCGATCGTGCCATGGCATGTGTTATTACTGGCAGAAGATACTGTCAGATTTTCAGCTCCATCCATGTTATCCAGGAATGTTTGCCTGGTGCCTACAACATATGAAAAAGATCTTGTTAATTAAACTAGATCTTTACATTGTAGTGCACGTCAATCACTTCATAGTGTCACTATACTTTTTATGTGTAATTAAAATATTTAATAGATTTTTATTATTCTTTGAAAATACATATTCATACATATACACAATGTGTGTTTTGATCATTCCTGGCCTCCACCTCACCCTCCGAGCCCCTTCCAGCACGTCTTCCTCCCAACTTCATGTTCTCTGTTTCTCTCCTTTTTAAAAATAACCCACTGAGTCCAATGAGTGCTGCTCACATGCACATCCACCACAGCTGGAAGCAATTGTTGTCACGTTATGAGGAGGGAGTCACTTGAACTTTGACCCCAAGAGGAAGGTCTGGGTCCTCCAGACATGAAGAAAACTTTTTTCCTCCTCTCACATCCTTTTTTTTTTTTTCCTGAGAGAATTCTTAATCTCCAAGACCTAGGCAAGATATCCCCCTCATATTGTAGACGTACTGCGCTAGCACTATTCCATAAAATTTCCCTTCAAATGAATTTGCGATTTTTCACTTACAGAAAAAACTTTAAATATACTATATATATGTGTGTGTGTGTACATATGTATTTATCATAATCATCAATCATCATCTAATTATTAATGTATTGCTTTATAAGAGCTTTAAGTTCAGTTAGCAGCTAAAATTGGTACAAAAATATTTGCTTTCCCCTAAAAGAAAACTATGTAACATCTTGTGGATGCAGATCATACCCAGGGAAAATGATCTAATTCATGTTGGTGAAACTCACTCCTGTAGGAGAGATTCTTAATCTGGGATTAACTCTATTTAGAACCATAGAACACCACAGCAGGAGAAACCTAGTGGCCACAAAGTTATAATAATGATGAGAAAAAAGTTTCAGAGAGGGTGAAATTTATAGTTGAAAAATCTGTACCATAATTTAAGGCTCTTGGGAAAGATATGGCCTAATTGGTCAGAATATACTTGTTGGGTGAGGAAATTGTTGTAGCTGCTCATTCCCATTCTCTTCTCAGACTTGTACTCAAAGCTTTGAGCTTAGCCACCATACACAGTTCTTTCATAGCAAACGATTATGTGGTCTATCCAAATTCATTCCAGAAGCTAGCAACTTCTGATTAGCAAGAGCTAGGGATGAGATAGCATAGGTATAGTCATTTCTTCAGTGTTCCGCAGATCCTTTTACTTACTTATCAAAGTGGAAGCAATTCAATACTTAGTCTCTTATTGATTTGTCGACTTTTCTGTAGCTCATGGTCCCTGGTAAACAAGCTGTCTGGAAGAATGCTCAGGAATTCAAGTGCTGCTAGTGTGGAATAGGATGGACCTTGTCCACGTAGCGGGGATATGGATACAGACAGCTCTGGCAGTTGTTGCGGGTGGGACAACTTGCCACATTTCCAACCAGGAACAGTTTCATCTGCTGTTCGTGATGTGTCATCCACCCAGCTTGTCATTTCAGCTATTTATTTTTTTTTAGCATTGAAAAATGCCATTTTCACCAAGAACTATTAATATAAGATTTTTTAAAAATGAAGAGGAATAATTCTAAGGCTACAGAGGAAAACCCAGCCCACCATTCCTAATGCCTGCATTAGTTTTCAATTTGTGCTCCAGGTTTCTTTTCCTATTGGTTCTCTGAATTCAGGTAAAGGAAGGGAAACTTCCCCAAATTAACCCAATCTTTTTTGTTGATACTGTTTTAGGTATTTTCTTCAAACTGAGTCGTTTTATGCTATGAGGCACTAGATGGTGCTATTGGGATTTTTGATATAGCTTTCCCCTTTTTAGTTTTATTCACAGTATTTGAGAAATCAATATAGCATGCTTTTAAATATGTGTCTATAATATGACATACAACACGATCTTATGTTGTCACCATGAAATTATTACTCTCACTTCCTGAATGATGATTGACATCTGTATGTACTGTGAAATGACTGCCACTAAGAAGTAGGTTAGTTAACAGCTCCACCTCAAGCCCACCTTGGTGGTACATTTCTGTAACCCAGCACTTGAAACGCTGAGGCAGGAAGATGGTGGATTTGAGATCAGCTTGGGTCACATAGGGAGACCTTGGCTCAAAACGAATACACAGACCAAATCAAAACCACATCCACCACCTCATTTCTGTCCTATATTGTCCAGACTGAATTGCGCCTTTTAAACTATGCCTTCTCTCGTTGTCCATCCAAAGAAATTTCTATCCTTATAGAAATCCTAGAGAATTTTCAGACTGATTTGCACATCAGTGCTGTGTTATCTTCCCTTCCAGACTCTCCGGTTGATAAATAAGGCAGTGCCTTATACAGGACCAGTTATTCATCTTCTTTGTTCATAAATGCTCAGTGTCAATTGGAATGATAGAAACCTTACCATTTGAAAGTATAATTATCCATTTGAAACTACTTAGAGTGACAGTCTCATTGCACTATAATTTAAAGTCTTTTCAACCTTAAACACTAAAGATGCTGATGTAGACAAATTGCTTCCTAAAGTACTAAGATTCTAAATTATAAAGCTTAATTTTAAGGGTTAAAAATACCCACACTGTTGATATACAAATTATTTCTTCATCCATTGCTCATTGCAAATAAATTTGAAATTCTCAACTGCTTGAACAAAAGATGCCAAATAGAGCTGATAAATAACAATGAAAAGTACACAAAGAAATGAATGCCATCTAGTTCTATTCATAACCAGCAGAGCTCTTTGAAAGAGAATAAATTTCCTTGTAAATTTCAGTAGTCAGGTTTGATTCTTTCTTTACACACAAATCAAACCAATTATTTATATTAAGCCATAAAAAGAAAATTATAGAATTTTCAAACAAGGACTGGTTTTTAAAGGGGTAGAGATCATTTAGTGTAAAGTAGTCATTTCATATATAATGACATAAAATTCTGAACAGCACTTAATTAGTTTTTGCATAATTTACTGATTTTCCTAATGACGTGACCCCTAGGAGATGGATATAGAGAGTTCCTTTGGAAGCCTATGATATCTTAAGAACCCAGTCCTGCCTTCAAACAGCTCACAGTTGGGGAAGGAAGAGGCTGCTGAGGAGTAATAACTCAGTTGTTTGGAGCTGCTTGTCATAAGTCTAGTAAAAGCCACCTTAGCACAAAGCAAAGGAGTTATTAATTCATTAATGAAAGGAAGCAGTAAGCACAAATGGTGTCGACTTTATTTCCGTACAGATGATGAAGAATGTTATTTAAGAAAATTGCAAATTGAACAAACTGGGTTCATTCTGAAACTGGAGCCGTACCTCTTTCTGGCACTGCAGTACCTTCACAAAGTTTCCTTCGTATTGTGCCCACTGTTCTTATGTTGGACCGTCAGAGTACGCCCAAGCTGAAACCGTAGATTACAAAAAGGAGTTAGTGACCGACCTCAAGAGCAGTCCGGAAGGGTCATGGGAACTTAGCAGCCTTAAGTACAGGTCCAGAGTGTGATGGCACATCAAAGCTATACTGACAGATTTAGGGCTGCCCATTGGCTTCCATGGCTCCTTGTTTTTCCTTCATCCTTTTTTACATTTCCAAGGGGAGGGAGACTTGGAATAGGAACCATGAGTAGTCACAGATGTTTGCTGATGTATGTGTTCAGCTTTTGCATCTAAAGATGAACACAACGTTTTAAAATAATTCTTTCTGTGAAAACACATTTTCTCTATGAAGATTTAATTAAAAAGTTCAAAGAGGGAATAATTTGGAAATTCTCATCCAAGGACTTAGTTTGCTAGGAATAGGAGTTAGAATATTAAACAAAAGTTTCCTAATTTGCTTGGAGCACAATGTTGTTTAAAAGAAGAATGGCTTAATGGAGCTTGAATCCCCGGACCTATAATAGCACTTGTTGGTTTTGGTCACTAGTTTAACATATATACTTCTGGAGAGCAATAGTTTTAGAGCATTAGATACTTAAACTTTAAGGGATGTGTGTCCTTTCAACAAAATTACTGTTGCAAATCAAACAGATACAACAAATATGTCAGAAATGAGTAAAGAAAGGCTTTCCCGAGGCAGTAGCAACCTGACACTTCTCCATTTTTGTTGTGTTATGGCGACCCTTATTCTTGTCTGCCAGCAAGAGTCCCCAGAGGCTGCCACTTTGTCTTTATGTGTGGTCCCAATGTTAATAAAATAAACATCTTCCAGTTTATTTTTATAAAGTAGACACAGGCCGGAACTTTCCAAAGGAAATCTACTGACAAAAAAATGGAAGTAAAAAAGAAAATAAAGGAAATTCAAAGGTATAAAATGTGTTCACCCTGTACTTAGAAAACCATTTTTTCAGAGCGTCTCCAGCTTCTTCTCCCTGTTCCATTGTCTTCCTTTTTCCAGGTAAGGAGTCGACCCTCAGAACCTGCTGTAGTCTGGGTCAAGTGTCTGTTGCCGATTGAGAATTACTCAGAGTTAGCTCTTAAATTTTGTTAATCAGGCAGTAACTTTTTTCTTCTCATTTGCTTTCCCCATGTTTTAATACACTGATAAAGATACACTAAATGAATATTAAACATATAAAATATTTCTGATCATAAAATTATGTGATTCCACTCATCCAGTCTAGAAAGAAAATTAATTTTGGCATTGTCATAGATTTTTGTTTAAACAAAGCTGGAGTTTCTCCTTAGACTGCAGCAAAAAGAAAGCTTATGTATTTCTAAAATGCATATATGAGAAGTGTAATCTTACAAATTTAGCGTACAAAGGACTTATTCGTTTCCATGGTAGCTGTGCATTATAATGTAGCATAACATTTCTATGAACAAATGAGTAAGTGGCACATTGTCTGTGGCATAGTGTAGTTTGGTTTTTCCTTCAAGTTCACAACTGTGAGGCAATCCCAGTTCTTTTTCAATTCTTTGCTTTGCATACAGCAGGCATTCGGTACTCAGTCATTCCTCATCTTGCCCCCTCTTTGCCTTTGAGTTTACGTGCAGACTCTTGTTTCTGACAGCAGCTTCTGCTAGTATAAGATGTTGCTATTTGGAACCATATGCAGGAGAGGTGTTGAAGTAAAAAGATAATTATGTGATTTTTGTGTGTATGTGTGTGCTGAATATGAAACCCAGGCCCTTACCAACGCTAGGCATGTATTATACCAACAACAATCTGTGTGTGTGTGTGTGTGTGTGTGTGTGTGTGTGTTTACTTGTGTCTGTGTGTAGTATATACATATGCTGTGTGTGGTGTATGCATGCGGGTCAGAGGATGGTATCAAGTGTCTTTATCACTCTCTGCTTTAGTCCCTTAAGGCAGGGTCTCTCACTGAACCTGGGGAATGTTCTTTTTTAACTGAGATGACTGGCCAGCAAGCTCAGGCAATCTTTCTGTCTTGATCCCTCTACCCACAGTGCTGGGGTTATAGGTGTGTGTGGCTATGCCTGGGTTTTCCTGGGTGTAGGGAATTTGAACTCAGGTTCTGATGGTTGTATAAGTGCTTTTATCCACTGAGCCATACTTCCCAGCCCTAGATACATGATTCTGATTCAAATCATTTAATTCTTCTACTTGGCTCATGTTCTGTCAATAAAGTTTATAAAGCCCTTATTCTTATAAAGGAAAGGGTATTTTCCTATAAGTGAGAGAGTATTTGCTTGCTATACTTTGAATACATTAAAAACAAATAAGAGAATAATTAACAAAGTAAATAAGAGAGCTCAGAAATATTGTAAGAACACAGGGGCTCAACTTATGTGCTTACAGTTTTGTAGATGTGGCACACACATGTGTATATATATATCTATATATATATATGTGTGTGTGTATGTATGTATGTATGTATATATGTATATATGAATCAATTATGTATTATTTTGACCTAAGGAGTCCCAAGGCTGGTATCTTCTACTAAATGAAATGGTACTGGTGCCTTTTTTGTTTTTAGTAAAACAAAATGTCATTCTTGACCATCAACCCAATTTAATATTTCTCTCCTTTGATATGCACATGATGTGATATGTTGTTTGTACCTTTCTTGATGATTTTTATTTATTGATTTGTCATAGTCATCTGTGATCATTCAATATAAAGCTCCTTATTACTCTTGCTGGAGTTCCACTAGCACAAACAGAGCAGTAAGCACATTTTATTAATTTTATATTTCCTGCTGGCCATAGTATATAGTGCATTTTAAATATTGGTTGATTTGAGTTAATCCATTTTCTGTATCATTTTATTATGTGTGTTCAAAATGAGAGGGAATTCTTGTAAGGAGAAAGACCATGATTGGAAATTTGAAGGACTGAGTGCCAGCAGACCTGGATCATACCTCAGGCTGTGGTGGGTGATTAATTAAGTGATCTTTGGAAAATCACTTCCTCTCTGTCAAACCGTTACTTATTTGTAATACAATAGGGTTAGATTTTATGACCTCTAAAGTCCCTTCTAATTTACCATTCAATAAATCTGTAAAGATCAGGACTATTTTTTTTCTTGAGAGCATGTAATATAAGTGATTTATAACTGCAGTAAAGAACAGGGACATAATTGTTTGCAATCTAAAGGCAGCACGATTGTTCTAGATATGATGCTGTTTTCTAAACTAAATGATAACTATTATGATTAGAAGTTGCTCTACTTGCCAGGGCTCACAGCTACCCCTCTCTGTGCTTACTCCTTTTAAAGTTACACTTCTGGTTCTGATAGTATAGAAATAGCTCTAATAACTCATATTCGTATATAGGTTGTGTGTCTCTATACACCGAACTTTCTAAAATACACTACAGAGTTACATACATTTACTCTATAAACTTGAAGATAGTTCTGTAAAGTAAATGCCACTGTTTTCCCAGTTTCACATTTGGGAATACTGAGCCGAGGGGAAACAACTAGCTTTGGGCTTCATTAAACTCTGAAGTTATTGTTTGTTCCTTTTTATCATCTCCTGTATCAGGTGCCCATCTTGCTTGATCGCATGGCTCCAGGGTTCCAGGACCAGTTATTTATCCACCCAGATCTTAGCAGTTGCTTGAAATCTACTTTGCACAGTTTCGAAGAAAGAGGTTTGGGTTGCTGGAAAGAATGTCTTTTCCTTAATGGGGAAATATTTGTTCCTGAGCCTTTAAAACCTAAATAAACTAGTCATTTTCTTCCCAAGTAAAAAAGGTTTTTTAATTGGCTTTATTTAAACTAAGTGGAATCCATGATGTAAAGATCCCAAATTTCACTTAAAACAACTGTTATTTCCTGTGAGTTTCTGGAAAATTTCTTAATCTTCTGGGATCCAAAGTGCAGAATTAGGTCATTTTTTTAAGATAATTTTTGAGTTCAAATGCTTAGAAGCAAGCAAACTTGCTCCCTTTTCCCTAGTGATCCAAGTTGCCTCTGACATCTCTGCTGCTTGCCAGCTGTATCTGACTACCTTTGAATATGTTTCTTGTAAGGAAGCAAAACTATTTTGATTAGATAAATACAATAAAAATAAATGTTTTTGTGTTACAAAATGACCACATAATATATTCATCTTGCTTGATTGAAACAATACATTTGTTGACTAGTAGCTTCTTGTATCCCATTCCCCCATTCTCTGACAACTGCCTTTTACTCTTCTATCCTGTGAATGAGACTGTTTTAGGCAATTCATGTAAGTTGAATGATGCAGTGTTTGTCTTTCTGTGACTAGCTTACTTTACTTAGCATAATACCCTCAGTATACACCCATGCTATTAAAATTCCTTCTTTACTAAGGCTGAATTTTACTCCATTTCATGTATATACTGTCTTTTAGGTATTTTTTGTCAATGGAGGCTTTCAGTTATAGTGTATATTATTATTTATAATAACTTCCTTGTTTTATGAAAGAAGACTCTTCTTATTTATCCTAACTGGGAAGAGTGCCAACACAGTCCCCCACTAACCCAAATGATGCAGTTGAGGTTCCCACATTGGGGAAATCACAGGGGTCAGCACATCTGGAGTGCAATGGATGAGTCTAGCCCTGGGAAGACCACCTTCTTGATCATTGTGTCTTCCTTGTCAGGTAAGTATGAAGACTATTTCTTACAGATAAGGCAAATCATTCTTTTTTCAAGAAAATAAAAAACCCTTAATTTTCTAAGCAGGTAAGAAAAATAGACATAGAGGTAAAACTATAGTAGTCTTTTAATGAGAAGAGTTCTACATTTGGATCGTAGTTGCATCTATACTTAGCTGTGTGATCTTGGGCAAGTTGCTTAATCTTTCTGATATTCCGTTGTCACTTATGCAAAAATAAGGTAACAAAACTAAAGGCAAGGATCTTCTCTCTCTCTCTCTCTCTCTCTCTCTCTCTCTCTCTCTCTCTCTCTCTCTCTCTCTCTTTCTCTCCTGTGTCTCTGTGTGTAAATGAGTATAGCTATTGAAAAAAGTAACAAGATTCTACTGAAAAAGAACCCAAGAGGGAAGCACTGTTGATCTGAAGAAGCAAACTGTACCGTATGTCTCCAAATGTGGCCAAAACAATAGTACAAGTAACATGTCTCTCAGGCACACTTAACCAGTTAGCTGTTCTTAGTAGATAGGGTAAATTGAAAGTTAGCCCTGTGGCTATGTAAATAAATGGCACATGAAAGTTATAAATTGAATTAACATGCATTGGACAAAATTGGCTTTGCCCACACAATTAAAAACTTATGGTCTAATCATAAACAGAACAAGATGAAATGCTTCATGAAGCTTATCTAAATTACTCCAAACTGCTAGCTTAATTAATTTTAATAAATGTACTGAGATCCAACTAAATTTTTAATGGCTAGGGTTTGATACTGACTCTAAATTTAGCTTTATTCTAGAAAGATGTTTATATATAGTCTCAAGGTAAGTTTATACTAAATGCTAAAGCATATTAACAAGAAATTAGTCATTTTTATACAGACAAACCAATTAGCTTAGTTTAAACTCCTCCCCTGCATAACAAAGCAATACATATAATACAACTATATATATATATGTATATATAAAACACATAGTATATAGCATAGTAATTAAAAATGTTTTCTAAGTGCCCATGTGTCTATCTATGCATTTTGCTTAGTTTAACTGAATCTATTTAGGAGAGAGAATATATCTTATACATCTTATGTTCTTAGCAAGAAAAATCCGTGGCTCAGAACACACTAAGCTCTCAGTAGGTGTTTCTGTTTGGCATTGAATTGGTAGCAGGAGTCACACTTAAGGATGACACCTGGTTCTTATTGGTCCAGGAATAATACAGCAACTGGTTTAGCCCTAGCTACTTCTGTGCTATTCACATCTTGAATAAAAGAAAAGAAAGGGAATTATGCAGATGTTATCAACTGGTGGGTGGGGCTAGAATTCTGAATAACTTTGAAAAACTTAAATGAGACAGGTGATGTTACTAAGGTTGCTAGCAAGCATATTTATGCAGTTTGTTAAATACCAATCAAGAATGTGCTGATTAGAGGAAGAAGGGAAGGGAAGGGAAAGGAAGAAGGACAGAGAGGAAAAAGAGAGAAATGAAGAGGAGAAGAGGAGGGGGCAGCTGAGAGGGAGAGGAGAGACAGGAGGGAGAGGAGGATGGGAAGGAGGTGGGTCAGTATGGAATGCAAACTTCAACTTGTTCATAAATCAGAAATGCAAAGTTAGTTGTGATTAACACCACATCATCACACTTTCTCCTACCTCAGAATCTCTTGATAGCCTATAGCAAGAGTATAAGTTTCACTCAATGATGATTTTTGAAAACTACAAATATGTTATAATATCAAATTTGCTTCTCTAATGCATATTCTACTATAAAATACTACTCAACGAGTAACCAAATAGTATCAGGATTTATGATTTCATGAGAATCCAAGACCAGACATGATCATAGAATGAGTCACGAGGAACATAGCAATAAAATGATCCCTAATGACATATTGCTAAACCCATAGATCAGTGAGTGCATTGCTCAACCCTCATGAGAGAAACTTCTTTCAGTGAATGGCAACTACCAAAGAGACACACAATTGGACAGTGGCAGTGGGTGAGAGACTTTGGGACACTCAGCCGTAAATGTCTTTATCAAACCCCTCTTTTCAAGGCTTAAGGCTCTATGCAGAAGAGATTATAGAATTGTAAGAGCCAGGGGTGGTGGATGACTCCAAGGAAACAGACTCAACAGGACTGATACATATGTGAACTCACAGAGACTATGACAGCATGCACAGGACCTGCACAGATCCAAACCAGACAAAGTTCCAGCCCTGAGAAAGGGAGGTAGACAAAAAATCCCACCCCTAACCAAGAAGCTTTTTGGAATTGATGCCTGTTGGGAAAGGGAAACCAGTTTCTCTAATGGAATGACACTGGGATATCAACCATACTCCAGAGCAGCCCCCATGTCTAGGAGTAGTTGGCCAGCACCAAGCAGCCCCTGTGTTTTCCATGAGCTCCCTGTTTTGCATTGGTATTTTTTATATATCCCCTCCAAAAGAATATAAAATTTAGTGGAAAGAATGTGGGAGGAGTTATGGGAGAAGAAAGAATATGATCTAAAAATATTGTATGAAAAAGAAATTTTAAATAAAAAAGGATGAAAACTGTTTCCACACACTGTAAGCCAATGAGAATGAAATGTGTATTAGAATATTGAAAGGAATCTCAGAGCTACTCAGTAAAACGGAAGCTGCTGGAAGAGGCTGTGAAAAACGATTTGATGTCCATGAAAGAGGAAAAGAGATTGTGGAAGCTGCAAATAGAGGACCAGAATAGTCATAGATGGAGGGAAGAAGGCTCACTAAATCATAGCTTGTTCCAAAGTGTCGTAATATTTAACACTTGATATAGTAGTTAAAAAGTTGACAAAGCCGGGCAGTGGTGGTGCACGCCTTTAATCCCAGCACTGAGAAGGCAGAGGCAGGCGGATCTCTGTGAGTTTGAAGCCAGCCTGAGCTACAGAGTGAGTTCCACTATGTAGCTAGGGCTACATAGAGAAACCTTGTCTCAAAAAAAAAAAAATCCTCCCCCCAAAAGATTAAAAAAGATTGACAATTAAAAATGTTTGTTGGGAATTATGCAGAGAGAGTCTAAATAGGGTCCCTCCTCTAGGAGCTCCAGGAATCCTGTGGAAGACAGGGAGGAACATTGTAGGAGCCAGAGGGGATGGAGGACACCAGGAGAATATTGCCCACTGAATCAACTCAGCGGAGTTTACAGGGCCTCCCAGAATCTGAAGCGGCAAGCATGGGGCTGCACGGGGGTTGCGTCAGGTCCTCTGCACACATATTATGGCTGTTAGCTTGGTGTTTTTGTGGCACTCCTAACAAACAGTGGGAGTGGGTGTGTCTCTGACTCTTTTTGCCTGCTCTTGGGGGACTCTTTTTTGTTTTTGTTTTTGTTTTTTTCTTACATTTTTCTTTATTAAGAGATTTTCTACTCACTCTTGGCCGGGCGCTGGTGGCGCATGCCTTTAATCCCAGCACTCGGGAGGCAGAGGCAGGCGGATCTCTGTGAGTTTGAGGCCAGCCTGGTCTCCAAAGCGAGTTCCAGGAAAGGCGCAAAACTACACAGAGAAACCCTGTCTCGAAAAAGCCAAAAAAAAAAAAAAAAGAAATTTTCTACTCACTCCACATACTATCCACAGATCCCCCTTCCTCCCTCCTCCCACCCCCAGCCCTCTTTCCCAAGCCACCCCACATCCCCACATCCCCCAAATAGAAGTCTCCCATGGTGAGTCAGCAGAGGCCAGCACACTGAGCCTAGGCAGGTCCAACCCCTTCCCACTGCACCAAGGCTGTGCAAGGTGTCACACCACAGGCACCGGGTTCCAGAAGCCTGCCCATAGACCAGGGACAGATCCCAATCCCCCTGCCTGAGTGCCCTCTTGGGGGACTCTTTTCCTCCTGTTGGGTTGCCTTGTACCGCCTTGATATGAAGGCTTTTGACATGTCTTATTGTATCTTGTTTTGTCATGTTTGGTTGCTGTCTTTTGGAGGCCTGCTCTTTTCTAAAGGGAAATGGAGGGGGAGTGGATCTGGGAGAGAGATGAGGTGAGGGAGAGGTGGGAAGAGTGGAGGAAGGGGAAACTGTTTTTGGGATGTATTGTATGAGAGAATAATCTACTTTCAATTAAAAATGTTTGTTTGGAATGAATTTGTTTTTATTCATGATTAGAGATGGAAGAGCATCCAGAGAACATCTAATGTAACCCCATTTTCTTTTTTGAACCCCATTTTCTTTATGGCCCAGAAAGACAAAAGCATTGTTGGAAGTAGCACAGGAAGTTAGTGGCCAAGCCTGGACACTGGAATGGTCTGGTGATCCTCTACAGTAGCACACAGTCGAGGTTATGACCTCGAGGTGTGTCACTGAACACTGATGCAGAAGACAAAGCCAGTACTTATTCCTTTCAAGGGCATCCAATGAGTGCTCAATTTAATTTGAAGAACTATTCAGTAGTACAAAAATATTCCATTTAAGCCTTGTAGTCACTTTCCCATTGTTTATTATGTGGACAGCTTATAAACATGGCCTTCTGACTAGCTCTGTTTGTCTTTTGATTTTTTTCCTTTGCTCAGGCTGCATTGCCATATGTAAACTATTCTTGTCTTCACCCATATCTGATGTAATTCAAACCACCTTTAAGCCAATCTTTTACATCATATTCTCCATAAAATATTTCTCTATCCTTTGTGGTGATATGCTAGTTATATTAAAAGATACTTTATTAGCCATTTAATATATCCACATGCTCTCTTAGGTCTTTGAAAAACAATATATATTCTCCCCATGAAGACTTTTCTGCCTTCCAGAGAAAGATACAGATGTATTAACAAGTTAATGTACAATACCATTACAGATGCTGTAATGGAAATATAGACACACAGATAAACAGGGCATGATGGTTCATGCCTAAAATCCCCAAACTTGAAAAAGTGGGGAGGATTGTGAGTTCAACTCCAACCTGGGCTACATAGTAACTTCCAGGCCAACCTGGGCTACACAGGAAGTCCCTGTCTTAGAAAACCCACATCCAGGCCAGGAGATGGTGGCACATGCCTTTAATCCCAGCACTTGGGAGGCAGAGGCAGGCGGATCTTTGTGAATTCCAGGCCAGCCTGGAACTACAGAGCGAGATCCAGGAAAGGCGCAAAGCTACACAAAGAAACCCTGTCTTGAAAAACCAAAAAAAAGAAAAAAAAAAGAAAAAAAAGAAAAAGAAAAAGAAAAAAAAAGAAAAAGAAAACCCACATCCAGTCAAATGAACATGAAACATAATAAACTACTTTATGAGCAGTGAGTATATGTCAGAAAATGCCTTGAAAAAGAGAATGGGAGGGCAACGAGGAGAAAGCAGTCCTGGCATGGTTTGGGGATATGGAAATTTGATTGAGCTGAAATGTAAGATGGCAGGTTGTTTGCATGCACGCATATTTGAAAGTGTGGGTGTCTGTGCTTGACTGGAGTATGAGGATCGAAAGTGAGAAATCAATTTGGGGAATAGTGCAGGAATTAGGACACAGAAAGTTGGTAAAAGTCCTGTATACCGTTCTATAAAAGTTGAGTTCATCTTGTTGGTAATGAGAAGCTTACAACAAGATGCAGATTGAAAAAGGAATACCGACAAAAGAAAAAGAAACTGTTTAAGTGTGGCAGCTGAGTTATGGTTTACTGTAGCTGAAAGTGGAGCCAGTAGGTTCAACTATATTGCAAGTTCCTTAGAAACAGAGATGACATCTTCACATTTCCTCTTTCAACTATTTAATTTCTCATTCTACTTCCCCAGTTCTCTCTTGAGTGGTTAGCAAAATCTTTTGCATTTGCAACAGAAACACAATGAATGACTGATAAGATTCTATGTTTTACCGTTAAAAGAAACTCACATTATTAACTCATCTATGGACAATATGCCCTTTGTTATTTCACGAATTTTCACTAGTTTGAGGTGGAGGGGTCTTTTAGATCATGTTCCAGTGGAACATGTGGCAAAACTGAAGACTGGAGTTGGAAATGGTGTGGTGACGGCTTTCTCAAGAACAGATAATTAGCCCAATGCAGTGGCACACACCTTTCACCCCCAGCACTCAGGAGGCAGAGAAAGGCTATGTAGAGAGTTCCAGGACAGCCAGGGGTGCTGAATGATGCAAGCAAGCAAGCAAGCAGGCAAGCAAGCAAGCAGGCAAGCAAGCAAGCAAGCAAGCAAGCAACATCCTTATTGTTTTTCTTAATCTCATCAGCAATGTAATTTGCAGATAGCCTTTTGAGGTGGCCATTGGGGTTAAGATATGCAAAATGCCAGCATTTGTTTCTCTATTCTTTTCTTTTTGTTTTGTTTTTGAGACAGGGTCTCACTATGTAGCCCAGACTGGACTTGAACTCACCATCCTTCTGCCTTAGCCTTCTGAGTGTTGGGATTACAGGTATGTGCTACCATGCCTGGCTCAGTTTTCTGTTCTTTGCTTTTCTTTTGCAGTATTTATCAACTTCCACGTGGCTGACAGAAATCTCTTACCAACTAACTACTTGCTTAAACTTTAGTCTCCCATTTTCAGCTGTCTATTCAACTGCTACCATCTTTCCTCTCAAGTTACCTCTCCAAGCAACTTTTCTGTTGCCTTTTTTTCTTCATTGTGCAAGTAGCTTTCTAATTATGGGTGCATAGAATCCAGTAGTCACATTTGATGCCACCACACCCTTATTTTAATCAGACCTGTTGAGTCTTATTTTGAAATACTTGACTCTGTATCCTTAGTTCAGGATCCTTATCTCTTTATTCCTTGTCTACTTGAAGGAACTTGAACACTATATCCTTTTGTACTTCTTTATAGCTACAGGTAAACCTGGGAGCTTAAGACATCGTTGCTTATACTTCAAGGTTCAGATTGAAGTTGTCCTCTATGAATGCTTCCATATAAATGTTCTACTACCTCATTCATCACTGTGCGGTAATTATTTTTTTTCTGTGAGTATTCTTTTTTACATGACTACTTAGGCAGATATGAGCCCAGTAATGAGAGTGAGTGTACTTTATTCAGTTTTGCTCCTGTTCTTCCTAATTGGTCAGTTTCAGAAGGGTAACTGTAGTTTTGAGTGCTTTTTCATATTAGAGTACTTAACTTCCAAAGGCAGGTGTCTAGGGGGGTTGAGCAAGGACCATAGTTTTTTTGGAGTGGAATGTGGGTGCCATTGTGTAGGAATATAAATAATTGTGTAAAGTGGAAATAAAATTTGGATGCCTCTAAGGAGGTAGAGGCTATTAAAAATACTTGAAAATATTCTAAAAGTGCAGAGGACCATGAGTTTCAAAACTGATTAGGTCTGAGGCTGATAAGAATCTAAGACCCAACGATGTGTTTGTCTATGGGCCTGGGCGAGGCTGATGATGTGTTTTAAAATCAAAAAACAAAAGAAATCAAAAGATGAAATCAGTAGCTGGATGCACTTTTATAATTGTTTTGGGTCCAATGCTTCCTCAAGACTTCCTTTACCTTTCTAGTAAATGATGGTCTGTGTGTGTGCTGTTGGACGACTGCCAGGGGGGGTGCGCCGGTGGCTAGGCTAGGGCCAAACTAGAAGGGGAAGTGGGGGAGGCTGGGACTCAGGGTTCAGTCTCCTCCGATAGATACTTCCTCCATTTCTTCTGGGCAGGGGCAAGAACTAGGTAATATATTTTGTGAAGGTGCAGCTCAGTGAAGCCCCAATTTGTTTGAGCAAGTCCCAAGTGCCTTCTTCTTCTCCACAGTAGCTTATTACTGTGACATGAAAAATACTGTAGTGTTAATCTTGTAAGTCTGAGGTTATGGAGAGAAGGAATTTTGTTGTATTAATCTTTTGATAGAGCAGCCACTCACTAATATTTGTTGGATGGATATATAAACTAATAAGAAGATTAGCAATATGAGTGTTTTATAAACTGAAAACAAATACAAAAGGCTTTTTTTTTTTTTACTCCTCATACAAGAATGAATTCAGGTTTTACCTTCTGAAAATGATTTTCGATGCCTAATCTCTCACTTCTCTCATTTTGTACTTACATTATGCCTATTATATGTACCAATAATATAGCCATCTATATTTTAATATCACACTTTCAGCACATAGGAATCTTGTGTCCCTAGTGACGTCATCTTGGGCAGGAGAAGAAAAGCCAGTTATTGTCTTCCTAAGCATTATGACCTCAAAGCCCCATCCCAGTGTTTGCATTTATAAAAGTATGTAATAAAAACACTTATTGAGTGATAGGCTATTGATTGTTTGGAACAAGGTATCCCATCGTTCATAAGGACTTACCTATATAAAGTCAAGCTGTAGCTACAATTCCATGGCTTTTCCCTGTGGTAATAAAAGATCTTAGGTCAGAGACAGAATGATATGCCTATCCTATCATTCCAGTAAGTAGTGTTTTTCCTCTTGGTGTTTCCAAGGCTGTGCTTAGCAGCATTTTCACTGCCAGTGAAAGCTCTAGGTATGCTGAGGCTGCACTGGTGACAGCTCTCAGACGTTGCTTTAGCAAGAGCTTCTTCTAGACAGGCACTCTACTGTTGGATAGTTGGAATGCAAACACAGGACACTATGAAGGTCCAATGAGTCTTTGGTGGTGGCATTCAGAGCTGAAGATACTGTGTCTCACTGCACATAGTAGTCAGATCAAAGCTGTATGTAAGACCTAATCAGAAGGGAAATGCAAGGCTCAGAAAGGCTATGGAGATCTTGATGAATGCGTAAGTGTGGGTATATGGTGGTGGTGGGTACTTCTACCCCTTGATTAGATGATAGAAATATGTTACAGAAAATCTACATACTTTTGAACATTTTGTAAGGATGAACTTGATGGCTCAGTGTCTTCCAGACTTAAATAATTATGTGCCAATTGACAGCAATTTGGAATCCCTTGAAACACTATGGCTATTGCTCACAGCTAGTTCTTAGTCATGCTCTTAGCCTCTTAGTATTTGGACCCTGAATCTTGGAAGTAAATTATCTGTTATCAAGGAGATAATTTATGTTAAATAAAAATTCAAGTTAAGATTAAGCATAAATCAGCGTGGAATGAAAAGCAGCTTTTAATACCGCATGAAACCCAGAGACTTCTTAGGAAGATTGGAACAAGTACATAGGATATGTCAGAGCTGCTGGAGTGTTGTTATTGTTAGCTAAGCTTCATTTAGCCTGTTTTAGTTCATGACAGCACAAGCACAAGCCTTTGCAAAAACAAAGGCCACGGATCCAACCCTGAGAAAGCTTATTCAATCTTAGGCTTTAAAAGTAAAAATTGTGATGCCAAATTATACTCTCCACTCCTTTTTATAGACAGGGAATTGATGAAAAAACAAAAAAAAAAACCAAAAACCAAGCAACCAAACGAACACAAAATTAAACAAACAGACAAAAATCTTTGAGTGGCCCCGAGATTCCTTAAGTCTGTATGTCAACTCTTTCCTTTTCTGCCAAGTTTTGTTAAAGTGAGACCTCAAATGTTTGGAATGTATTCATTCCACAGGCAATAAAATAAAAAAAATGACATTTTGTTCATCTAAAGGGAAACCAACCATGAGGTGGAACAGAACGAATAAGCAGAGTACAAGACTTAGTTGCAGTGCAAGCTATGTTTAAACGAGAGCCCTCTACCTATCTATGAAGAATTCTGAAAGACAAAAGTAATCTAGTTTGAGGATGTTTTAGGACCACAATTGTAATATGGATCAATGTACTTACGATATCTGTATTTCTCTGACTGGATTAAATGGTTTCTTCTATTGGCTTTTTGTGGGCATGAGGATATGCTACTAGTTTATAATAGTTATATTTCCTCACTAAGGACCAACAAATTAGCACTCTGCCTTGTGAATCAATCTCTTTTGTAGGGCTGAGTAGTATATCTCTCAGGTGTTCGTTCATGCTAGAAAAGTTTTTCTCATCAGTCTTTGAATTGTACTACACAGATGTTCACGTGGCCAGAAACCCAGATGATATTGAGGTAAGGGGTAAAAGTAGCGGTACGGTGCTTGTATTTTACTATGTGATATATGATATATATATATATATATATATATACATGTATACATATATGTATACATACATATATATATATAATGTATTTATTTGTAGGAAAATGGTTTGCTTTATAGACTGTTTTACAAACGGCTTTGGGACACAATAATGGAGTACTTGTATTACATTATGAACTTAATGTAAAATGTTGTTTTGATACTTAGCTTTTGATTGTAAGAATCAGTGGGTTTAATGAAGGTAGGCTAGTAAAAGGTAGTATGATCAAGCAAATTCTTCTTCAGTGCTATTTTATTCTCAGAATTCATTTTGAAGCTTACAGTTACCAGCATGCAGTGTTAGTGACAAGCCTGGGCTAGATCACACCAGCAGGCCTTTGCCCTACAGGTGTTGCACGGAGAGCGGGGAAGCAACTAGCCCTGCACTCTCCCACATGCATTCACTTGTGTGATGCGTTTGTTTCTGAATTGAATGCACTTTAAGCAAAACCCTTGAATTGTGAAGTTGCTTTCGCTTTTGTCTTTGAAATAGATTTGGAAATAATACTCCTATCATTATCTTAGGGCATTTTATATGCAAAGAAACCAAGATATACTGATATTTAGTAACTTGTTAGAAAGAACACAGCTGGTTGAACACCAAAGTCAAACCTAGAATGGACTCCTAGTTCTCTGGCCTAGATTTCTTCCTATTGAGATCCGCCACAGGACAGTTTGGAGTAGCTGCAAAGAACTTATGAATCCAAGCTGGAAGATACCTTGAGGCAGACATTCCCAATGCTTGACCATGTTGGAGTATTTAATGGCCATTTTTGTGTTCACAATGTGTATGAGACACAATGCTAGTTATTGCTGGGTGGGGTGGGGGTTAAAAATAAACCTATTTGAGAGAGAGAGCAAGAAAGGGTATATTTGAGGGGTTGGAAGGAGGAAAGGGAAAAGGATGTAAATATTTTTAATTTCTAAATAAGTAAGTAAGTAAATAACCTGGTACCTTCTCCCAAGAATCTTGCCTTTGGGGAGAAGAATAATCACCTTTTCATGGGTCACATTCCTGTGGACTCTCTTCTTTCTTTGGCACTGCCTGTTTCAGTCCTTGACTTGTTTACTGAAAATATTTTTGAGTTTTTATTACCCTTTGTTATCACACTCTAGATTAACATTGGTCTCCATCTCTTATCTGTCATTAACATTGTGGGGCCATTAATTTCTAATAACCCATAAGACATTTCTCCTTGGATTCTTATCATCACCTCAAACTTAACAGGTCAAAACAAGAGATCATCATGTCCTACATTCTCACTTTTATCCCAGGTTACCTGTTGCTACAAATAGCATTAACACTAGTGCCTGCATTCTACAGTATTAATATTTTGGAGTTACTTTTCAGCTATTCTAACAATGTCTGTAATCTAATCACTTCCCAACTTCCATTTAGTCTTTCTTTTACAGGTCTCTTCAGTTCTTCTTCATCTCATTTTCAGTACCACCAACCTAAGCTTGAACTTTTATTCAAATTTCCTTTCTGTTATTTTCCAGCCCAGCCAGTTCACTGCACCCAGGTTAAGATTCTTGCTGCATCCCACAGATGTTAATCTCACTCCTGGTGCTATTTCTGGTACCAAAATGGAATTCAGACACTGCAGTATTTTTGCCATTTACCACAGGCAAACTTATTCAACATAATCCCAAGTTTTACCTCCTTTCTAAAGCCTTCTCCACGTGGTCTATATTTTACCTTTGGACTTAACGGTTTAATTATCTCACATTGTTACATTCTTTATGTTTTATAGTCACAGCAGCATTGTAATTTCCCCTAAGCATAGGGACTATGTCTTATCTACTTTGGAGGTAAGACTTTGTTTTTACTGAGCTTGAACTATACTTGCTTTATTGGGTTATAATAAATTTGAGATATTTCAATTGGAACACAGGAAATAGTAAAATAGACGAAAGTAAGCTAGAGATGTAGCTCAGTGCTGGAGTAGTTGCTAAGCATGCTCAGAAGCCTGGGTTCAATTCCCAGCGTTTCCTCCTCCCCCAAAAAGATAAAAGTAGAAGTCCACAGAGAGCTATGCTAATTGAGAAATTATTACAGTTATCATTCATGGCATCAAGGCTCCAAAGTTGGGCATGCCCCTTGAGTATCAGTGCTTTCCCTTTAGAATTCCTCATCACCAGTTCTTGGTACCCCCAAAGGCCAACTTATCAGTGCATGTACCATGGAAGGATCTTTCTTCTCAGGTAGAGAGTTTATAAATGCATTAGAAGTTTAATTAAAGGTAGGAGAGAGCAGGTAATGGGAAGTGAAAACGTGTAACAGTAAATTAGGAAGACATTGACATGGCAGATTCAGCCTTGCCCCAAACTGTGAACTTTCTGTTTTAATTGATTGGATCATGGTCTAGATTTTTTTTTGTGGGACCTGAATGACCAGCATAATTAGTATTTGCACAGAACGAGAAACAGTACTTTTAAAGGACATAAATGTAAATATAATGTTGATTGGGCTTATTTACTATGTAAACACAGGTAGCTTTTAGTCACAATTGGTGTATTATTTGTAAAATAATGACAGGAAAGAATTTTTCAGTGACTTAAATTTGATGCCACAGATATGATAAACTTAAAGTTGTGTAGACACAAATTTCAGCTAGAATATACTGTGGCCATGATACTTAATAAAACATAAAATGTTTGCTATCATTCTTAAAACACTCTACAAACAAATCCAAGTTAGTTGCCCTCTAAATATATGGTAGCTTGTTTGATTTCAAAACAATTGTAGGGACAGGGATTTAGATCCACTGGATTTAAAGCGGCAGCGCCTGCCAGTCTATCCGGATACCATAGAAAATAGTCAGCTAATCCTGACTGCTAAGAAGAAAACTGCTCTTGCCCTAAGAGTTTGATTAAATCATGTGATTTCTTAGCTCTGTGTTAACCTAGTGTGTTTTATTCTAAGTTACAAAGTAGATCGTAGGCATTTCTTCTGTTTATCTGCAGCTGAGAAGGCTTTCTTTTTGCAGTCTTTAGTCAACTTGCCAATTTCTAGCGTGCAATGTGCTTCAAGGAAATTGCTTAACCTGCTTGAGTCTTTTTATATTTGTCAAAGCGAGGAGGTGGGGGAGGGGGAGAATGAGAACCAGAGTAAGAATGAGGGAGCGAGGGAGAGGGAGAAACATCCTGCCTCAATTATAGGATGCTGAGAAGTTTAAACGCGTGAAACTTCTTGTCAGCCCTCAACTGTTCAGTTTACCTGCAGCAGTCACTGTACCCTGTTATTCTAGAACTGCACTAGAGTAGCTCTGCTGCAGCCTTAAGATGGGTGCTTAAGATCTGTTTTGCACTTTTGGCTGAATTGTAAAGGCCCTGGAGACTTGGGGAGTGTCACCTCGACAGTTTGCCATATTGCGCCTGCAGCAGAGGCAGTGAGCCACACTTGTTGACAGGCTGACTCGATGATCAGATCTCTGGCCAAGAACCGAAACAGAAAGAATTCAGATTAGCAGCCTAATTTAAAGCAGATAAGGCAGAGCAGGTACCCCCAAACTCCGAGGTATTTGGTAAAATCAGAGAACTTTACCCCATGCACCCAATTTCCTTACCTGCTGATTCCAGGCTTCACAGTTTAAAGTCCTGTCGAGTTTGTTCCTTGAAGCAAGAGCCAAATCTTCAGAAAATCCAAACTGTAAGTCCCCTGGAGAGCTAGCCCTGGATAGTGAGCTGCAGAATAAATCTGGGTCCTCTGGATGGTCCACTCCATTCACAGGGCGTCTGCTCTTTAGGAAAGCTGCTTTTCAAGAGGAGAGAGGTCAGGGCATGGCACGTTTGCTAGCCAGCATATACCGAATCTTCTTCCTCTTTCTGATTAGTCCTCAAACTACTTAAACCACGCCAGTGTTTAGCTTCCCTGGTGCAAAGTGGGAGAAGGGAGGGAACAGAGAGGGAGAAAGAATAGCAACTAGAGACTTGCAGGTTATATGCATAAATGAGTGTTTATCTCTAGCTACTGCAATAAGCCTCAGGAAGTCATGCAGCTGCTCTGAGGTGGGAAGTAAAGAGGCGTGTGTGCTGTTCAGCTTAGTTCTCTCTGATTTTTATGACTGGAGGGTGGTTAGGCTATTTGTAGGCGGGGAAAGATAATCCTAGTAGTATATGCTAATATAACTGGCTTTATGTGAAACTCAATCTTAAGATAAGATATATTTCCTCCCGCTCTCTCTGTCCCACCCTCCCTCCTTCCCCCCATCCTCTCTCCTTCCCTCCCCCTCCATCTCTCCCTCTCTCTGTGTGTTTCCCTCCTTCATGGCATTTGTGATTCTATAAAAAATTTAAAAAGTCCGTTTATTTTTGGTGCCTTATGTCCTAGAAGAAAAAGGACATTCCAATCCAATATGTGCTTCTTAGAGCCTGAGGCAAGATTTTGATGTTGAAAACAAATTGATAAGACTATGAAGTAAACCGGGTAAATGAACTACATTGAATTTTACTATCAAAATACTGTGTTGGGATAGACATATATATCAACGCTTTGTAAACATAGCCTCGTTGTTAATAACTAGTTTGAAAGATTTCTAAATGTCTGGATAAGAGTCCAACAATGATTTCCTGGCCTGTTATGGGCTACAAGAAAAAAAAATCACTCCAATTTTGTCTCTTTAGGTAGCAGAGTGACTTTATAGTCACTCTTCATCTCTTCTACAGCATCTTTGGATGTGGTAGTAATGATGATGCTTGGGAGAAAAGGTCATTTAAGTATATTTAAAAGAGAAGATGACATTTGGATTCAAGACCAGACTCTAATCTTATCTTTGAGAAGTTTACCAGCTGGTATTTTAATTAGCATTTCTTCAATGTAGTTGGGCTCCCCAGAGATCTATAAGGAACTTGGTTAGAGATACAAAATATGCACTTTTTCCTCTGGTGTGAGTCGTTTATAAGCATTTTGACTTACAGTAGAAAGAGAATTTATATCTAGACGTTGAAGAAAAGAGCTTTAAGATAGCACCATTGTCGGGGTGGCAGTGAGGGGGTGCTCCCCTACTTGTTTACTTCTTTAGCTGTGTCTCTGTTCCTGGTGATGGGAGGGGCAGTGTAACACTCAGCCCCATGGGGCCTTGTACAGCTGCTTGACTCCTGCCTACCATGTTCTCCATTATTGACTGTATTCCATGTCTCCTTTCCTATCCCTCACACCCCTTGTTTTCTTCTCCATCCAATTGTGTCTGTCTCCCCACACTGCCTACACATGATGAACTGGGTAAATTGACCCTTCTCTGCTCTTGTCTCCCCGCCTTTTCTCACTTTCCTCGATCTTTTCAGTTCTGACTTAAAAACATGGTAGAGAAGACCAAATAAGGAGTGCTGAGGGAAATGGGGCTCGCATGCGTGTTACATGGGGAATCTGTGTCAGTAAAGCACCACTTGGGTAGAAGGTTGAGTGGTTTTCAGCCATGTGCTAGTCACACAGTAACTGTAAGTCACCAGATCTTCTCTGGAGCTTGTGCAAACTCAGAGCTGACCTTGTTTAGATTTTATATTAATTTGAACTCAAACAGACCTGGTGTACCTGTTTTATTATTGATTTCTCCAGGTGTTAGCTCATGGCTTTATTTAGTTTGTCTAATAAATAATACAATTCAGCTTTCTCATATTTCAGATGAGAAAATAGGCCAAAGGAAAAGAGGCTCCCACAAGGTGTCCCCCACAAGCTCACTTTTTAAAATTTTATTTTTTATTGTAAAGAAAGTTTTTTTCATACAATATATTGTGATGACAGTTTCTCCTCCTCCATCTCCTCCCAGATCCTTAACAATTCCCTGTGCCTTTAACTCCATTCCTTCTTTCCCCCTCTCTTAAGAAAACAGACAGGCAAATAAAAAAGAAAAACAAGGATAAGAAAGAGAACCGAACAGAGAAAGAGCATGAAAAATGAATATACACACATACTATGAAGAAAATAAAAGATGTCTGTACACACTTTCTTCTAGCCCCTTGCAATTTAGTTAGTGCTCCTAGTTGCTTGTCCTGTGACATTACCAGCAGATTCCCTAACACACACACACACACACACACACACACACACACACACACACACACACACACACACACGGTGAGAAGGCACAATGCATCTATGGTTTTTGTTTACAGAAAAATCAATCTGGCTTTTGAAACATGGTCTCCACCAATTAATTTCTTCTTTTTGCTCCACTATCCAGCCTGTAAGTACAAAGCAGTGCTGAGTTGTAATTTCTAGTGAGTTAAGAACACTGTGATTGCATTACAGTGAGTGAAATTGAAAACCCTGAAGATCAGAATAGCATAGACCACTTAGGGCAGACTCTAATCATCTAAGCTAATTCTCCATACATTTTTCTATTCTGTTCAATGTGATAGCTGCTAGCCACATGCAGTTATTTAAACTTGAGTGTAAATCAATACAACATAAAAGTCTATCCTTTGTCCCCCTAGCTATATTTCAGGTGCTCAGTAGCATAGCCACATATGGATGTGACTATTGTATTTTAAAACAATGATTTAGAACAAGTGTTATAACTAATACCTGGCTTGTGGTAGAAGATGTCACTAGTACAATGTCATGTATAAATAATTGGCAAAGTTTCCCAAATAACCCATATCTCTCTCCTTTCAGTCAAGTGTGAACAATTTTATTTCAACCCACTATGTAGTTATTTCTTAGTATGTATATGTGAACACTACTCAAGGTGGAGTTTGTGTAGGCTTTGAAGGTTTTGATTTGGTGTGGGGAAGAGGAAGGTGTTTGGTTAGCATGATGAGGAAGATCCTTTGCATAGTTCTTTTCTTTCTTCCCTGATAGACCCAAAGGAAGAAATACACACTGTACTACAAAGAACAGGTTATGCAAAATAGAAGCTGTATTAATTATGATGATCTCTCTAGTTTTACCTTCCCTTACACAATGTTTTGTCCCTATGTCTAGCTGGTGGTGATCAGTGGAGGTGCAGAAGTGAGCTGGCTTGGTGGGTCATTTTGGTACCTGAATCTGTTGGGTATGTGTGGTCAGGAAATTTGCAAATAACCATCAGACATAGGAACTAGAGTGTCTTAGTTAGGATTACTATTGCTGTGATGAAATATAATGACCAAAAGCAATTTGGGGAGGAAAAGGTTTATTTCACTCACAGTTCATTATTAAAAAAAAAAAAACAACAAAAACAGTGAAGGCAGGTATTCAAGCATGGCAGGAACCTGGAGGCAGAAGCTGATGCAGAGGCCGTGGAGGGGAGCTGCTTACTGGCTTGTTTCCCATGGCTTACTCAGCCTGCTTTCTTATAGAACCTCAGGACCATCAGCCCAGGGTTGGCACCACTGACAATGGGCTGGGCCCTCCCACATCAATCACTAATTAAGAAAATGCCCTACAGGCTTGCATTCACCCCAGTCTTATGGAGGCATTTTCTCAATTGAGGGTCCCTCAGATGACTCTAGCTTTGCATCAAGTTGACATGAAACCAGCCAGCACACAGGGTCAGTTGGGCTTGTTTTCCTCTTAGCCTTTGCTTCAAGGGAGTGACTGTAAGGCTGGAATTAGCCAAAGGCCACCTAATGACTAGGGGCTTTTCCTTAACTAGATGTACTATCTGCCTGCTAACTACTTAAATTCTTGTCAAGTTTAAGTTTTTTTTTTTTTATAGGAAAATGAAAGGAAAAAAAAGATAAATCATTGTGCTACAAATTCCTAGTAAATGTGATGCTGTAACTGGTCTCTATTGAGAGCTATTTTAGGAAAGTCTAAGTCTGTAGCTCCACAAATCCCTTGATATTCAAAGTGACTTGGCATCATTTGGCTATTCCTTTATATGTGGTTCATGGCAAAAGTCCTCTCATAGATGTCTTTAAATTCAGATCCACTGAAGAGAAGAAGCAGGACTGACTTGCACTGGGACTGTCACCCACTCTAGGTGGGAGAACTTGTATGTAAAAATCAGACTTTGAATTTGCAATGATGGGCTGGAGGAACTGAGAAGTCTATTCTCCTGGGAAGATGAGCTCATCAGGGGGATGTAGAGAGGGAATTTGAGATTTCAAAGTATGTTTCCCACGGTAAATCAGCAGCTAGGTTTATGAGACACAGAACATGGATCTGGGCTTGACTTTCCCTGTAATTCATGAATTTGTACTCATGTAGATTCCATTCCCACAGAATGCTGGGGGTAGATAGAACCATGGAGGAAGCTATGATGCAAATTAGCTGTAGTGTTATTATGTCTGATTTCAGACTAAACCTAGCTCAATGTTCTTATATGGCAGATGAAGAAATGGAGTCCATGCTCTCTCAAAATGAATTTTGTCATCCTTGGATAAGCTATTCTGTCAATGTGTGTCTTTGTGTTCTCATTAGAAAAAAATAGATGATACCACCAGTTATGCCTATTTCACAGGATTTAAAATTCAACCAAGGAAGGTATGGAGTTGGTAGAGTGCTTACCTAGCATGCTTGAAGCCCTAAGTTTGATCCTCAGTACCACATGTGTCGTTGCGGTGGCATGTATCTGTAATTTCAACCCTCTGGAGCCAGAGGCAACATGATGAGCTCAATGTCATTCTTGACTACATAACAAGTTTGAGGCCAGCATGGACTATGATTGTCTTTCTGCTTGTCTCTGTCTGTCTGTCTGTCTGTCTGTCTGTCTCTCCCCAAAGGAAACAAGAGACCAGAAAGTATGGTGCAGATAAATTTTCTTCATTTAAAAAATGTTCATCATCTTCCTACAAAGTGCCTTCTTTCACTCCAGATGTTTGTTACGTGACGTTATAAGGTTTTGAAGCGAGATGACTTGGGATCATGGAGAATATTACACTGACAATGGAAGGGACCGAGGAACTACTTTATGTCTGGAACTATGTTTACCACAATGTCAGCATCTGCCAGGTGTATTTGTATATTCTCTGTCTTTGTTCCTCTCTCTGTCTCTCTTCTTTGAAACTGTAGCTTAAGGACTACTGAAACACTATTTGTAAAACTAGTGTATGAAGGTAAAACAAAACCACTCATTTGAGTCAAAGCTGGAGTTGTAAGATCAAGACTTATTGTATCCCTTTTGGTGTGGCTTAGAACATAACAAATAACTTAAATGTTATGATGGTCACTTTCCCCAATTATATTGAATAAAACTAAGGGGGAAGTAATGATACTTCATCACTAGGATGAGAATCAAAGTGGGATAATGCATGTTAAAGGCCTTGTGAACTGCAAATAGCTGTAAAAATAATCTCATGATTATTTCCTAGTAGCAGGGGGAATCCCCCAGAGATGTGCTCATAAATTATCTTGACCTGTTTCCTTTATCTCATCAGCAACCAGAAAATTCTGTAGAAAACAAGCAAAATTTGTTTAACATTTGATTTGTGGCTTAGTACTTAACCTAGCTTCACCTCTCTTGTCAAGAAGCCCCAACTTTCAAAAAAAATATCAACAGGATGTAGTCCACTACTCAAGGCACTGGGTTCAATTATTATGCCTGCAATAAGAAGCTTATCATATATTTAAAAAGACAAATATGCAAATATGCATCTACATTTTAAGGCTGGGTTTGTACCTCCCTGTAGAGTGCTTGCTTAGCCCACGCAAGTTTCATTGTACCATCTCTAGCACTAAAATGGAAACAGAACTAGACCTGGGCAAAAGTTTTGAATTAAATCATTTTTTCAGTGACTGTATTTTTTTTTCTTTTTTAGAACTACTTCCCCAGAGCATGGAGCAAGAGATAGTAGGAATAGAGTTTAGTTACCTTAGTAGATAGTTAACAACTTAGACTCTGAAGGTAGATCTGGGCTGAATCTTCTTTCCACAATTGACTGTTGACCAGTTCTGATTTTAGGTAACTGATTCAACTTCTTGGCTCCTCAGATCCCCTAGCTTGCAAAATGAAACCACTGTCTTATGTTATGAGGCCTAAATGAATTATATTCTGTCAAAATTATATTTCCAATAAATGAAATTTTTGGTTCACATTATGCTTTTTAGGATTATTTATATTCTGAAATTGTTAGTCTATAATTAGACAGTGTGTCAAAGAATGACTTCTGGTTTCAAGTCCTAAGAATTTTTCCACATCTTGGACTTGCTGGCTTGGTGATTTGAACAGGTGAGCTCTCAGATAATATTGGGCATCAATTTGAATACTGATTAGGATCCTGATTTTTAAAAATATTTCCACAGCCACTAGATTTTTCAGGGTATATTTTTTCTTTTGCTTATAGATGATCAGCAATAATTTTCTTTATCATTATCTTTTGATAAATATGTGAGTCTATATTCTGTTCAGAGGCATCTTAGTCTTGGCCAGCTGGAGCCGAGATCGCATGATTGAGGTTTTGACTTTAATTAAAAAAAAGAAACCCATAAGCAAAAATTTTTCTTCTTGGATTTTAAAGAACAGAACAGAAAAGATGATCTGTGCTTCACAGGGCTCAGCTGGATCTCTAGATGCATAATTGATATGTTTATGAAATCAGGACTCAGTTTGTTTAGTTTCATTATGTCTGACTTAAGACATGCCATTGTGCATCAATCTCAAATGCATTTAGTTTACAAGCTGGGTAAAATCATATGGGTAACTGGGATGATTTGAAAGAAAATGGCTCCCAAAGGGAGTGGCACTATTAGGAGGTGTGACCTTGTTGGAGGAAGTATGTCACTGACTGAATCTCTGGAACTGTAAGCCACCACTTCAATGAAATGTTTTCTTTGTAAGAGTTGCTGTAGTCATGGTGTCTCTTCACAGCAATAAAAAACCTTAACTAAGACCGTAACTAACAGATAACTAGTTTTTAGTTGAACATGTTCCTCCCGAGACTAGGAAAAAAGAGAGAATGCAGAATGTCCAATAAGAAGTGGAAGTTTACATGGCTTTATTTGTTAAGTCTCTTAACATGGGGTCTGAAGTATTACTTTTCTTGTTCTCACTCTTAACCAGACAAGGTTTGTGAAAGTGTTTTGAATCTGGGAGCACATAATTCTGAGATTATTATTTGCTGTCATCTTAGTGTGGGTTATGGTAATTTTGAACATTCTCTTTTGCACCAAAATGTTATGGGTATCTCCCTCCTCTGAAATAGAGTTCTAATCTGCTTTAGTTTCTAAATGAAACACATTCTTGTTTCTAATAACTATCCATTCTCTAGGCTTTCTTGAGTACAATAGGATTTAAACAAGCAAACAAACAAATGAACTACAGCCATGAGCAGTCAAAATGGATGTTATAAGAGCTTGTCTTTTTGTTCCCAAGATAAAACCAGTCTTTCATTTGACTCCCTTTGGGTTTTTCGCTGTCAGTCCTGCCCTTCCTTCCTGTTTGACTCGGGAAGTGCTGAGCCTTCTATATAAAGATGTATCCCATGTTGCATAACTGCCGCCTCCTCTGGAGAACGCTGCAGAGAGCCTTGTGCACTTAGAAACTCAGGCGAGCCAGTGCGAATGCTTTCTTACACAAAGAAAGAAGAAAGGGCGCTAGAAACATTGCTCCCATCTGTTTGTCTGCCAACTGCCTGACTTTAACTCTAAACTCACCGGCCCAACAGGGACAGTCCTGAGGAATTAGGGAATAAAAAGAGTCTTTCTTGACTTCTATTTCCTAGAGAGCTATCTTTTCTTTCTTTTCCCTTTTCTAGTTTCCAACTATGCAGTGCTTATATTCCTTTTAATTTGGTCCCTTTCAACAATAAATATTTGTTAGAAAGTTACTTTTTGTGCTTAATTTACAAATTCACAATTGGAAAAGCTTTCCCTAATAATTGTTATGAATAAATTGCACTGTTCAAGTTCAATTTCTACTTTTCATTTTGGCACATCAGAAATGAATGCAATCATTAACTTCAATTTGTGCAACTTGTTTTCTTTAAAACACTAATGCTGTATCTTATCTCTGTGATATTGCTTATTTAAATGTTCATTAATGCTCTTCTGTAGCTCAGTTAGTTGAGCAGAGTATTGTAGAGATGTCACCTTAAAAGTTCATTGAAGCTGGGTGGTGCACACCTTTAATCCCAATGCTCAGAAGTCAGAGGCAGGCAGATCTCTATGAGTCTGAGGCCAGCCTGGTCTGCAAAGTGAGTTCTGGGACAATTAGGGCTATCTGCAAAAACCAACAACAAAACAAAACAAAAGTTCATTGAAGGTAATAATTCTAGAATTTATACACATTTATTTAAAATATTTTATGTTAAGTTTTTACATGAACATTGAAATGATATTTTTGTAACTAATGATCACTGTGTAGCTTTAAATCTCTAAATGCAAAAGAAGAAGAGGAGGAAGGAGAGGAGGAGGAGGAAAAGAAGAAGCAAAGAGTTATGTCATATGACTATGTAGACTGCTGTACTTTTAACTCTGGGTTGTTGGAAATTAAAAAAATGAACTCTTTAAGAATGTAATACATTCTCTATTTTAAAAAATATTTATTTTATATCTCAGCTGTAGTTTCCCTCCCTCCTGTTCTCTCAGTACCTCCTCCCTACCCCTCTCTGTTGTCATCCCCAATCCACTCCTCCTCCATTTCTGTTCAGGAAAGGGCAGGTCTCCTATGAGTATCAACAAAACATGGCATATCAAGTTGCAGTAAGACTAAGCACCCGCCCTCATGTATTAAGGCTGGGCAAGGTGACCTGGTATGAGGAGTAGGGTCCCAAAAGCCAATAAAAGAGCCAGAGACAGCCCCTAATGCATTCTCTTTTGTTCATGCTTTCCCTAACTCCTCCAAGACCCATGCCCCATTTCAAATTTTCTTTTAAATAATATAACAATGTTCACAAGATTGACTCCTTTTCTGAGGCTAATTATATATATAGTGTCATATTATAATGTATTTTAACACAATATTACTGTTTAACATTAAATATTAATAATTTAAACATTGGTTAAAAGAAGAAAACATGAAAATATAATTTTTAGACTCTCTTCTTTTTATGGTTTAAATTGTTCTAGTATTTCTATTTACAAAATGTTGCTAAAAAGTAGATAATAAAATTTTCCAAAATCTAGATGAATCTTGCTTATATTTTGTTCTGTGCAACATATTATTTACAATTTCTATGCTTTATTTTCAAATGGTGGGTTTTCTAACTCTCAACAAACAGTCTTATTGTCTTAACTAGTAGTTCTTTTCTTAGGCAGAATGAAATTCCAACTAAATGAAATTGGATATGTTAAGTTACTAACTCTTCAGTGTAAATGCATATTTAAATTGTTCTTTTTTTTCTAAAGTGACTTCATTTTACTTCAGTTATATAAAATCCCGAGAGATCATGAAAAATATAATAAAAACCTCCATGATTCTACCACATTGAATTAACCCATTCTTTTTTCTTTTTCTATTTTTTATTGAAAATAATTTTTTTCATATAATATATTCTGATTATCGTTTCTCTCCCCCAACTCCTCCCAAATCTCCCCCAACTCCCCTCCCATCTGACTCCCCCCTTCTAACAAGTGTCTAAATATAATAATAAAATAAGATAAAATGAAAACAAACAAATTGGAATAGGACATAGGACAAAACAAGCAAACTGAAGAAAAAGAGCCAAAGAAAAACCACAAGAAACATACATAGATGTAGAGACACACATTTGCACACACAAAAAACCCATAAAAACACAAAATCTGTGTGACTCCATTAGAGAAAACCAAACTTTCCTTTTTGAGCATTTATCAGTTGGGTTAGGGACAGGGGCTTGTGTTCGCTTCCCCTTTTAGCACTAGAATCCTCCTGGCCCCAACCCATGCAGGCCCTGTGCATTCTGCCATAGTCTCTGAGTTCATATGTATATCAGTCCTCTTGATTTGGAAGGGCATGTTTCCTTGATGTCTTCAATCCCCTCTGTCTTTTACATTCTTTCTGTCTCTTCTTCCACATGGTTCCCTGAACCCTGAGTGGAGGGAATTGATGGAGACATCCTATTTGAGGCTGAGTGTTCCAAGGTCTCCCACTCTCTTCACATTGTCCAGTTGTGGGTCTCTGTGTTCCCATCTGCTGCAGGAGGAAGTGATATATGAGTATAGCAGAATGTTGTTTGGAGTCATTAGCAGAACAGTAGTATTTTTTCCCTAGGTCCATGCCCTATCCAGTCTCAGGTCGTGGCCATATGGACAGTGTTGGGAATTGTGGGATATTTGATTGCACTGTGAAACCCTGAGACTGTGTTAAAACCAATCCTGGATCAGAGAGGCTGAGTAGCAACCAGCTGACTTCCTTTTTGGCCGGAGACCCAGCAAGAGAGTGTCTCTCCACTTGTCCCAAACCAAAAAAAGACCAGAGAATCCCCAAGTCCCTCCCTGTTCCTTCCTGTGCATCTCTCTATGTGTAGTCCTGGCTCCTCTATAGATGTAATTCTGAACGGTGTTATTAAATAAGAAACACCGAGCCAAATGCAGAGTTAAAAGCCCAAAGATCAAGCAGCAGCCAAGAGCTAAGACCAAGACCGCCTTCTTACCCCTCGCTGTCACTGTCGTCCTTCCCCTCAGAAAGAGATCTACTTTTTTTTATTGACTTTCTGTTCTGCCTTCTCATTGGTTGTAAACCCAACCACATGACTTCCTTGTCACTGCCTGTCTATACAGACCTCCAGGTCTCTATGGTTGGTATTGAGATTAAAGGTGTGTGTCTCCATGCTGGCTGTGTCTTTGAACACACAGAGATCTGCCTGTCATGTGATCAGGAATAAGGGCGTGTGCTACCACTGCCAGACTTCTGCTATGGCTTGCTATTAGCTCTGACCCCCAGGCAACTTTATTTATTAACATACAAATAAAATCACATTTCAACACAAATAAAATATCACCATATTTCCTCTCTCTATTCTAATAAAAAGAAAAAAGCTATTACTAATATAAGAAACTATATACAAAAAGTACAATAACTATATACAATATATACAAGCAATAAATACCTAAACAATGTCTAGTCCATTTGCATTTGACAAACTCAGAGAAAATATTCCATTATCTATCCTATTTTGGTAAGTCCAAGATGTACCTGATTCACTTTCTATCCTAATTTATATTACTAACAGAACTGTCTTATGTCTTTCAAATTTATACACTTATACCTCTTTAGTGAGTTTCTTTTCTAAAATTATTAACAAGGAAAACTATAACTATCTAATCTTTAATTATAACTATCTAATCTTCAACTTCCTCAGAGACCCATGAAGGAAATAATATTACCTAAAAAAAAAATAAAAACAGGAAGTGCATGCAAGCGGCTTCCAAAAAAATGTGAGTTGACAAAAACAGCCAGCTGCCTGGACAGTCACCCGAGGTTTCTTTGCAGCGTTGGGGCATCATCTTCAGCCTATAGGCTTAGCGTATCTGACAGACTCATTTGTGAAGTAGGATGTACACAAGGCCAACAGTTCGACCTCACATTTGGTGAGAGTAGTCCAATTACCAGAAACACCTGAATTCCACTAGTGTCATGTTATGATTCAGGATTTTAAATTCTGGAAATTGTTGATTTTTGTTTTTTTAAATTCAGCTGCCCTTTCTTCTTGGCTTGTGTGTGTGGCTTCACTCCTCCATCCGCTCTGTGGCTAATTCTTGTCAGTTAGTCACTGGCTTTGCCCCCTGATCCAAGGTTGATTTTATTAACACAGTCTTGGGGGTTCACAGTGTGATCAAATATCCAGCGACAGGGGATGAGTTCCATTTCATGGAATGGAACTTGCACCCAATCAGATAGTGGTTGCTTACTCCTACAATCTTTGTGCTACTATTGTACTAGCATATCTTGTAGGCAGTTCGCCATTGTAGATCACATGGTTTGTAGCTGGATTGGTGTTTTCTTTATCCTTTGATAGCATGCAGTGTACCTTCCAGTGCCGTGAACACTAGTCAGTAGGGCTGAAGTCTCTATGTTGGCATCATCTTGACTTTTCTGTGTTCAATGAGTTGTGTAGGGGTGTTCTTCAGCAACAAGGCCTTACCATCAGTTTGTGGAAACTCACCAATAGCGTTGGCAATAGCCTGGATTGTTTGGGGGTTTTCGTGGGGCCCTTTGGCCAATAACTTAATTAGATGTAACCTATTCCAGGCATTGGAGGTATCATTTGGTGATGAGAGATGTCTGGTTGGGACTTTGTCTCCCCCATTATTTAATGATTCCATTTAGATTTCTTTCATATCTAAATATTTTAAAGAAGCTTCTACTGTATTAGGTTTCCATATGACCCCTTAAATGTCCCTTAGGTTTAGCTGCCCCTCCCCACACTCTATACCTCTCCCTTCCCATTTGATCTATTCTAGTCCCCCATATCCATCCATAACTATCTATTTCATTTCCCTTTCCTAGGGAGCTCCATAATTTTCTCCTACTCCCTTACTCTATATCTAATCTCTTTGGTTCTGTGGATTGCAGTCTGCTTATCAAAGATTTAACAGCTAACAATACCATACCATAGTTGTTGTTTTGTAGCCCACTCTTAACATTTATGTGTATAGTCTTTTATGTTTTTTAATATATAAACATAGATGTATTAATCAAATGGGATTAGCCTGTATATATTGCTTTCTTATTTGACCTTAAACCAGTATAGTATCAATTTCTTACACTAATAGTTGTTTATACTTTTTCTGTATGTCTTAACTTATTTCTTTAAAAAATATTTATTTATTGTATATGTATGTATGTGTGCCTGAGTGTAGGTATGTACATCGTATGTGTAAGAACCTGCAGAAGTAGGAAGATGGCATCAGATTCCCTGGAACTGGCTGTTAGCCGTCATGAGGGAGCTAGGAATTGAACCTGGGTCCTCTGTAAGAACAGTATGTGCTTTTAATTCATGAGCCATTTCTCCAGGCCTGACTTGGTTTCTTATCAAAAGTTTGTTTTAGAATTGTAGTAGTTTTAAGAAATAACACTAAGTATATCAGTTCTGTTATATCTGGAAGAAGCTTTTTCCTTGGAGACATTTGTAAGAGACCTTACAGTCTTTCCACCCTCTCTTTTGTATAGATTCCTGAGCCTTGACAGGAAGGGTTTGGGAAAGATATCCCTTTTAAGACCAAGTGTTTCACATCCTGTCACTCTGTGCCACTGTCCAGTTGTGAATCTCTTTGTTAATTACCATTTATTGCCAGAAGAAACTTCCCTGTTGAGGGTTGAGCACTTCTCTGTTCTATTATAACAATAGATCATTAGGGATCATTTTATTGTTATGTCCCTTTAGCAGAATAATAGGTTTTCCTGTAGGCCTATGAGTTATCTAGTTTCAGGTTCTTACACTTTAGCAGTGTTAGATATGGGCTCTATTTCTTGGAGTGGGCCTTAAGTCCAAAAAAAAAAATAGTTGGCCCTCAATAGAAGAATGGATAAAGAAAATGTGGTACATTTACACAACGGAATATAACTTAGCTGTTAAAAAAATGACATCATGAAATTTGCATGTGAATGGATGAAACTAGAAAAGATCATCCTGAGTGAGGTAACCCTGACCCAGAAAGAGAAATATAGTGTGTACTCACTTATAAGTGGATATTAGCCATTAAATAAATGATAATTAAGGTACAATCCACACACCCAGAGAGGTTTGGTATAGAGGAAGGGACTAGGAGGGACATATGGATCTCCCTGGGAGGGAGAAATAGAATAGATTTTATGGGTGGACTGTGGTCAAGGGAAGACTGAAATGGGAGGATCAGGTGGGAAGAGAGGGAGACAGAGTGGGTTGAAGGAAGAAATGTGGGGAGAGACAGATGGAATTGAGGGCATTTGAGGGATGATATAGAAATCTAGTGTAGTGGAAACTTCCTAAAGTATATGAAGGCGATCCTAACGAGGTCTCCTAATAATGGGGAATATGGAATTTCAACTGGTCATCTCTTGTCAACAAAAGAGGCTTCCAGTTGTGGGATTGGGTTTCATTCAATTGAGTTGTTGACCAGGGAGTCCCATGGAAATCCCTGAACAACCCAAGCTGTTGCTAAGACAATGGGTTGCTCTCCACAAACTGACAGTGGAGCCCCATGGCTGAGGACAACATTCATACAACACATTGAACATGGGGAAGTTGAGCTGGTGCCTATATGGAGCCTTCACCCCTACATTGTAGTGTCTTTGATTCAGGAAGATATTTTGTAGACTGCCAAAGAAGAATTGTGAACACCAACCCAGTCACAAGACCTTGACCTACAATCTGTCCTCCCTGCAAGTTATGCTAGAGCAATGGTGGCACAGAACTTGTGGGAGTCGCCAATCAATGTCTGCTTTGACTTAAGGCCCATTTCATGAGATGGAACTCATACCCAGTACTGCCTGGGTGACTAAGAACCAGAGACTGGACACCCTAGAGACCTAGGGTGTAACCAAATACTACTGGTCTAAAAAAAGTATCAATAAGATGACTCCTAAGGATATTCTGCTATACTCATAGATCTGTGCCTTATCCAGTCATCATCAGAGAAGAAATATGTCAACTCTATCAACTTCATGAGCTATATAACCTTTACATATCAATCAACTAGAGAGGAAGGAGTTAAAGCTGTTTTCCTTATTGAACGAGAACTAAAGCTTATTTTTTCAAAACATGAGTTGAATCCACTAAATGTGTCTATTATGATTCTCTTTTTGTTAAAAGTAATATTCACTCTGTTTCATTTTGGAAATGATACTTCATACAGCACCTCAAAGACTATTATGACATGATCTTTCATTTGTTCACCAGTTAATAATGGCTTAGTTTCTACTTTTCAATTATATTTTGAAATAAAACTGATGGCCATTAACTATATATTTCTCTGTTGTTGTCTCTTAGTTTGTGCACTTGTACGTACTATAGAGAGAAAGAAGTACTGATTGAAATGGAGTTTTCTACCCACTTATTCAGTCACTTATAAGCTGGTCTTAGTGACCATGTAGAACCATGCACAAAACTCCAGCCATTCTGCTTTTCCTAAGACTCAGGTAACTATTGGGTACTAATATGAACAAAGGCTTGTTTTTAATGAGCTATTCTTTTGAGAGTTCAAAACTGATTCTGTAATTATCTGAAGGGTCTCTTTTAAGCCTTTTCTTTCTGAAGCTGAAATATTGTCTGCCCCTTACAACCTGTTGCTTGTCCATTTCAATGGTTCTTCATTACTGCTGCCTGTTCAGTTGTCTGATTAGCATGTTCTCGTAACTCCTTTTGACTAAGTTCCAAGTGCTTGATTTGCTCTGATTAGCTTCCAGTCTGTTTATGTGCTTCAAGGAAAATTTCTTTGGAGTCGTTACTGTGGAACATGTCAATCTTGGATTGCTGTTATTTTAACTTCATTATTTTGTCCTTGTATTTTTAAAGTAAAATTTAAAAATTTGAGATTATAATATAATCACATCATTATTATACCTTGATCATCTTTTTTCATAGTCATTAACTATGTATTTTATTTATATTTATTTGTTTTCTTATTTAGTGAATTGTGTGTGTGTGCACGCGCACGCGCAAGAGAGAGAGAGAGAGAGAGAGAGAGAGAGAGAGAGAGAGAGAGAGAGAGAGAGAGCGCCTCTGTGCCATAGTATACATCGGAGGTCAGAAAGACAACTTGTGGAAGTCAGTTATTTCCTTCCATTGTGTGGATTCTGAGGATTGAACTCAGGTCATCAGGTTTGGTGACAAAGCATCCTTACCTCTGGAGCCATCTCACCAGACAATAATTAACAATTTCACATTTGTCTTTGATACATACACACTATCTTACAGAGGTTATGCAATTCTTTGATGCTCTGTTGCAATTCTTTGACTCATTTGTCTTCTTGCTGGATTCCTATAGCTAATGTAGACCATGACTGATATTTTATGTTTATTAAGCTTTTAGATTTCTTCCTGATACTACTTCAATTCTCCTATTTGAGTTTTGAGAGCTTTGTTCTGCTCAGAGACTCTACTGTATTGTTACTGTCTCTCAGTCTTTCGAGGAGGGCTTTAGTGCCAGCAATGAAGACCCTGACCCTCTGCCAACAGGGACCTATGTACACAAATGGAGGATAATTCTGTTCCACCTCCTCACTGAGCAGACACAGAACCTCATAGACACAGTGGTAGGGATCCTAAGGAGCCAGCTTGGCTTGGCTCAGTCACCAGCCTGGGAGATACTTGGTGCTCCAGTAGCAGAAGAAGTGTTTTCTGTAATAATTAATATTGCAGGCCCAAGAAAGAATCTGGTTTCCAGTTTCTCAAAAATATTTGTTATCTACTGAGCCAGATAGCAGTCCCATAAAAGGAATAGAAACGACTGGTCAACTTTCCTGGAAAAAAATGTTTAGACGCAGAGTTTAGTACACCAATTCCAAGTGCTTGTTGACTGATTAAGAAGTGTAGAGGAAGCTATTTTAGGGAGTCTGAAATCAAATATGATTTATTTTTGCAGATATCACTCCCTTACATTCATTTCTGTGCACTATTCTCCTCCCCTTTTCATCTCTTTGGATTCTCTGTCATTCTTCTTAGTGTTTACTCTTTACCATTTTACTGTTTTTTGATGATTGACTCACTGCTTCTTCGGATAGGAGCTGATTTGTTGATTTTAACTGGGGGTTGTCTGGCTCCTATGATGATATATTGTCATTAGGCCAATGTTTCCTTGCTTATTTCAGCCTGGACTTCTTATGGTGGTGTAGGATTCTGGTTCACACTCAGTCATTCACCAGTCTGGAAAGCTCCTCCCCTAAATGATCTTAACTGAGCCTCTCCAGTTTTGATTGATTGCTGCTGTTTGCACTTACCTTTTTTTTTTGCCTTTACACCTCTATCTGTTCTACTAATCAAAGGTATCAAAAGATACTGAGGGATATACTGACATTATAACATGCCAAGGGAATCTTTATCCGTTACAGCACTTACCACTATTTAATTGCTAGCGATTGACTTCCTCAGTAGACCATGAACTTGAGGGGAGCATCAGTGGCTTCAGCTTTGTATGCCCACTGCCTCACTCAGTGATTGGTAGGCAGTATGTTATTGGTATGAAACTTACATTAACAAATCAGAATAGGGGGTTGTAGTTGCTAAAGAGCTTATCACTTGTCCACCAAATGCCTATGTATTAAAACAAAGCCAATAACTTTGCAATACAAAAATGGAAAAGAATGCCTGCCTTGAGGGTACCTTAGGAGTTGGCAAGACCACACTCATCAAAGGTGAGCTCAAAGCTCAGGGTGCAAATTTATTGTAGGGATTTTCATTTGAGAAAAGAGCTCTGGGACATGTACTCACACAGGAACTTTCAGGGAATGCCCTGTGTGTTGCCAGAGAGGCACTTAGAGGCTTTTGTAGCGGAGATTCAAACATCCTCAGGTGTAGGTACCTTATAAGAGCAAACCTTGATATCATCCATGTGATGCTTATTTTGCAGATCTGCAAAATGCACGAGTTATGGGATCATGGAAGCTTCCACCAATATGTGTGTGGCTGGGTTAGAGTCCCTGAACGGGCACCTAACAACATGATGCTGTAGCTGTGATACTGAAGCCAAAGAAGGAGTGAAGACTTCCCAGGAAGCAGAGACACAAGGAATTTGGAACATCTGTTGAGGGAAAATGTAGGCATTCACAGCCAGCCCAATAGAGTGTCCATGTAAGCTATACTCAGCAGTCATCATTGGCAGGTTGTGCAAACTCTTGGGGGCTTACTTGTTCCCTGCTATGGTATTTTGTAGACACAGTGATTTCATGTTTTTCCTTCTGTATTTCAGTCTCATATGAGTATGGTGTCACCTTTCTATGTTCCTACTTCTCCCTTTTGTACTAGAATGTTTATTTTGGCCACTGTATCCTGGAAATAAGGAACTTGATCTTTTGTTTTCATTGGGGCTTCCAGTTGCATTTGCCTTGTGTCTCAGAGGATCAGAGTTTGGATTTGTACTTTTGAGCAATGCTGGAATAGATAGGACTTCTGGGATTTTAAACATGGACCAAATGAATTTTGCATTATGAGGTGAACAGGAACAGAGGGGGACAGGATCAGAATACTGTAGTTGAGACTGGAAATGTTCTCAATGGGGATGTGTGCTTGAAGGAGACGTTGTAGAGCTTGAACCTTTCACTTCTCCCTTACTTCCTGTCCCCTTGAAGTAAGCAAATTTGTTTTTTTTTTGTGTGTGTGTTCCCAGTCATGGTGTACTGATTTGTCACTGGCAATGTCCTTCATCAGAGCAATACTTTAATTGCAGATGTCAAACTTGGATTAATATGCAATTACCCAATGTTTATAGTTTATTTTAGGATTACTTTTGGAATTGAATATTCTATGGCTTGACACAAATGTATAGATATTTATCCATCATCAATTCAATACAGAGTGTTTTCATTATCCTAAAAATCCTCAGAGCTGTACCTAACATCCCTTCCTCTCCACTACCTCTTGGCAACTGCTGGTCTTTCTATTTGTGTAGCTTGTCTCTTCCAAAATGATACACAGCTTGAATCATACCATATAGAGCTCTTTTGTATTGGACTTTTTCACTTAATAATGTGTACTCCATAGTAGTCTTCTTAGATCAAAATACTCCTTGGAATCTTTCTACAAATAACATTAATGTGCATGTGTTTGTGTGTTTGTGTGTGTGTGTGTGTGTGTGTGTGTGTGTGTGTGTGTGTGTGTGTACTCTATGGGAGTATGTCCAAGTGTGGTTGCAGATGCATATGTATGCATATGAACATAAGTTGATTTTGGATGTCTTCCTTGGTTATTTTCCACTTGATTTTTTTTTTTTTGAGACAAGAGCACTCATGAAATCTGCTGATCACTGATTGGCTGGACAGGCGGACAGGCTGGCAAGCAAGTGGCCCATGATCCTGCTGTTGCTATCTCCCAGCACTGGCATTACAGATATGCTGTTGATCTTGGTTTATTACCTGGGTCCTAAGGAGCTGAACTTAGGTCTTTGTGCTTGCAACACAACCACTTTACCCACTGAGCCATATCCTTAACCCTTAAATTTCTTTTTACATAACAGAATTAGGCACATATAAATGTGTAACAAAACCAACAATCATAAATAAACCTAACAAAACCAAAATCATAAAAAAAATCTCTGGTCTCATTTTTATCTTTTTGAACACAATCACACAAATACTTGCTTTCTGATAAAAATGATACAATATACACAATATTTTTCTAACCTGATTTTCACTTATGAATATACCAGCACAATTTTTATCATGATTTTGATTTAATATTTTGTATACATAGCAGAGTTGCAGAGTCCAAATTCAAATGCTATAAAATGGTGGATGTTTGAGTGACGTATCTTCTCTCTTATCACTGTTCCCCTAGTCACTTAATTTCTAGTCTTTGCTTTACCTAAGGTAACTGATTACTACTTTTGTGCACATCTTCACAAATATTACAAAATTACATTTTATTTTAATTTTCTCTCACCTTTTATAAAAGCAAACTATGGCATTCTAAATGTGTTGTTTTATGTTTCTGTTCACTTCACAGTAAATCTTGTGGATCTTTGCCCAGCAACAGCCAGAATGGTTGCTTATATATGATCACAGCCCTTTTTATTTTATTGTATGAGTGAATGATCATTTGACTAGTCTTCTACTGATGAATAGTTATTTTTAGTTTTTAGGTATTAGAAATAATGCTGCATAATGTAATTTTAATAATATTCTTTATTTTGTCTTATAGATATAGAATGCTTTATTTAAAAAGTATCATATTATTCAACATTAGCTCTTTCCAATATTTTATTAAACATCATGCTGCAATGAACAGGTTTTCAGTATCATTATGCATATCTCTATTGTCCTAGAATGGCTTCCTACAAGTTGTTGTATTTTGTAGTATCAATTCTTTTAGATGCATATGCACTGTAATCATAACTTAATTGTATACTCCTCTGAGGAAGGAAGCTTTTGCTAGTACTCCAAGGATACATTCATATTTGTATAAGAGCCCAATTAATACATATTGACTGTAGGGATAAATTTTGGTCTAAGAGTATTGCCTTATATTACTATGGTAATCAAAGAGAATTATACTTCTTAGCCTAGGCATGTTCAAGAAACATCTAACTCTGAGGCAGATAACAATGGCCAGGCACTCTTCTAAAAGTAACAAAGAACACAGTAGAGCCAAGGGCACAGGAAGTCAGTGGAGAGAAGTAGGATGGTGCTCACCTCTTCTAAGAGCACCACAATCAGACTGGCAGTAGAGAAGAGAAATCACGGTCTATATAGGGAATCTAAACAAAAGCCATACCACTGATACACACAGATTGTGATTCGTTTAGAGTTATTTCTTCACTTACAAAAATGACATATGCCACGTCCTTTTTGTAATTCATGAATTCTCGTAGGAAGGTGGTTGTCCAGTTATAATGCTGAAGCCTAGAGAAGCAGCCTCCCGGCTACACAAAGTCCTGTAATCTTTAGCACCACAGCATAGCAATCAAAATGAACTGGGTAGAAAGATAGTAGAGGCATGACAGAAATATGTTAGGATATGCTCAGAAGAAGATAAAGACAATGAGTGTTTCTGTGGCCAAGATTGCCTTAAACCTCTAAGCCCAGATGCCTTACTAGATACATGCTAACATACAGAAGCGCATCCTAGAAAACACACCAAACAGGGTGAACAAGTTTGAGAGCAGCTTGTGTAAGAAAACACGTTGCTTCTTGTAGACTCTTGTACTAAATGCTCTTGCTGGTAACACTTTATGTACTGGAAATGCCACAATGTCATTGTAGCTTTGAGTGGCAGAGAAACTTAAGATTGTCTTTTGGGCCAGAAACATATGGCCAAATTTCATTTGAGAAATGTTTTATCAATATTTCCTTTATTATTTGTGAAGATTGAGAAATGTAGAAGCCAGATAATGTTTCTTCACAAATGCTTAAATCTCTATAGTGCTTTATGAAAGCACTTCACACATGCTACTTGGGAAAGGGTGGGGCAGGATGCTGAGAAATTTCAGCAGAGCTTTCATTGTTGAATATCTCTCCAGGTGCCCAATGTTTGAAAATATCCTAAGATCTCTATCAAGGTTAGAAGTTACTTCAGCACTTGAAAAACGGAGATTCTTTCAGCTCACACAATGACCACACAATGTTCTTTCAGACATCTTAGGGATAATAATCAAATCTATTAAATGTTTGCTATTCTTTAACAACTAAAAAAAAAACCCAACCCAATTTAAGTGGTTTTGGCAAGCTCATTTTTCTTGTAAATGTTGTTGAGAGGAAGCTGGAATGTTGCCATTGGCCCTTTAACCTTACTTGATTGTATAATATGTAAATCTAGGAAGACTTACAAAATAACATTATAGCTCTCTTGGCTTTCCATGCTGCTTTATTGTGACTACAGTTGCTTGCTTGTTTATCTTCATTGCTGATTAACTGGATATTTTCTTAAAACTCAATATCGCATTGTATCTTCTTCCTCAAGGACCCTTAAGTCTTCTTGATCTCCACTATCTCTGTATGGTTACTGAATCAGCCATCATGCCTCACTATTTTCGTCTCAATGCTGTATTTCCCACCTCTTTCTGTTTTTTTTTTGTTTGTTTGAAATACCATTCAAGTTCTTTCCCTAGGCCTCACTGTTATATTAGAATTTGATATGGATCCTAACATATTCAACTCAGCCATCTATTGATATCTCTGCAGTAAACATTTGACACTTAGAAAGCGAGCATTATGAAAAAATTCCAGCAGATAACATCTTGACAGTACGCCGTTCTATCTCACTCTCCACCTGACTGCCACTGCCATTAGTCCGTGTGTAGCCTCTGGCATGGGTCTCAGATTACATTGACAATTGATATCTTCAGGGGAAGAAGGACAGATAAATTCAATGTATTGAAGCATTAATAAAAAGACATGCATTTCTTGATATTTCATATCAGTGTATGTATTTTTCATCCAATTCTTAATGTTTTCTATATTTTTCTTAAGCATTTCTTATGGAAACCTACCCAAATTCTGTTGTAGGCTTTAATATACTAAGAGTGGACCAAGATAGGCTCAATTTTATTCTAGGGGTTATGGGAGAGAGTTGCTTGGTTTTGAGACAAAGTCCCTCAATTTAGTCCATGCTGGCTTGGAAATTGCTGTACAGCTTATACTTAACACACATGATACCTCCTACTTTAGCCTTTTGAGCACTGGTATTAAAGGCATTTGTCACCATTCAGCAGGGACTATTGTCTTTTTTTAGAAATGAATTGCAGATGAGAACCACCTTAATATTCGAAGGATTGTTTTTGGATTAACTAAACAACTGAGCATTAGTGTGGAAAATACCTTTTAGAAGCTACCCTGCACTATGGCTCTACTGTCTAGGAGTCATCTGAGTAGACAATCATAACAGTATCATTGCCATGATATTGTGCTGTGCCTCCACAGACATGAGAAATCTAATTTAGCTCATGGTGACAGTTATCAGGGCTAGTTTCCAGTTACTCCATACATCTCAGAAGCTTGCTGAGATTGTTTTTAATTATAAAAAAGAGTAAATTGTTTACTGCATCCTTAGTTTAAGAAGTATGTAAGAATGAAAAAGCAAAGTCTAGAAAAGGATTCTATCTAAAATAGTCAAAATAAAGATTTTTGGTTTGGGTCCCAGGGAACCATGAGATTTATAAGCATGAGCCACCATATCTAGTAAGGAGTATGTATGTGAAAAATTACAAAGATTTTACTGTTAGTGGCATGATAGTAAAATGTTTGATTTGGATTGTGCTGCGTGTCTGCCTTACTTCCTTTCCTCATATTCAGATACTTTTTGATTGCTAAGAAGATTACAATTGCATTTTCTAGTTTTTTTTTAAGTTCCTGGAACTGAGACAAAGATTTAGGTCACTGTAGATTATGGAGGTGGGTATATATCTCCCTTAACAACGCTGGTGCCATTCCCACTAGTTGGGATAATGACTTGGCTAAACTATAGGTGCATCTTGTGGATTTTTGAACTCAAAGTGTTAGAATAAAATTAGATCATGGATGTGAAAGTTCTTAGTTTGCTTGCTTTTGCTGTAATAAACACTGTGGTCAAAAGCAGCATGGAGAGAAAAGGGTTTATTTCAGTTTACAACTTACAGTTCATCATCATCAGAAAGTCAGGGCAGGAACTCAGGCAGGAACCAGGAGGCAGGAGTTGAAGTAGAGACCATGGAGGAATGCTGCTTACTGGCTTGCTCTCCATGGCTTGCTCATCTTGCTTTCTTATACAACTCAGGCCCACTTGTTCAGGGGTAGCACCACCCACAGTAGGCTGGACCCTCCCACATCAATTGTTAATAAAAAATGTCCCACAGACTTGCATAGAGGCCAGTCTGATGAAGGAATTTTCTTTCTTTCTTTCTCTCTCTCTCTCTCTCTCTCTCTCTCTCTCTCTCTCTCTCTCTCTCTTTCTTTTTTTTGAGACAGGGTTCCCCTGTGTAGTTTTGATGCTTGTACTGGATCTTGCTCTGTAGACCAGGCTGGCCTCGAACTCTGCCTGGCTCTGCCTCCTGAGTGCTGGGATTAAAGGCATGTGCCACCGCCCTTGGCCTAAGGAATTTTCTTAATTGAGGTTTCCTTTTCCTAGATAACTCTAGCTTTGTTAAGTCACAAACAAACAAACAAACAAACAAACAACCTAACCATCCCAGTACTTTATAGAGTTTAATACAAAAATTCATCATTATTATTATTATTATTATTATTATTGCTATTTTAGTAAAAATATTTAACAAGAACTTTGAAATAAATTGCATCTTAGGTGAGATCACATGATTAGCAATAGAAAGTTAAATTACTCACACAGAGGGGATCATTAGAATTATTTTAATAGGTCAGATGAAAACTAAACAGAAAATAAGAATTCTTCCTCTTTCTACCTAGTTTCCCAGTGGCTACACTTCTAGAGAAAATGACACTTGCCTCCTCCATCAACCATTGTTAGTCTTTAGCTCCTTGGGAAGCGATGGGGCCTCATAGGTATCTCCTCTACCCAGGATGGAAAGTTTCCATAGCTGCTGTGAGCTCATTGTTGCAAAGGTAATGTCATATCAGGACAGCAGCATTTCATGACCCCCTTCTCCATCTTCTGGCTCTTAAATTCCTCTGCCCTCTCTTCTGTGATGTTTGCTGGGCTTTTGTGTGGAAGGATGATATAGATATCCTATCATATGTGTCTATATTAACTGTTACCCTCTGCAAAAAAGAGAAAGTTCTCCGCTCCAGTACTTGTCTATGTACAGAAACACAAACATTTAGAAGGCAGTTCATTTATTGAACAATGTTAATGCGTTACTCCCTTGGGCCCATGCACTCCTCCAGCTATAGACTTTTGACTGGATTTGTGATACCTCCATGGAGCAGGCCTCCAAGTCAACCACTAAGTTGTTGAAAAGAAGGTATTGGGGATAGGAGATATGGCTCAGCAAGTGCAGGGAGCCGGGACAATCACCATTATAAGATGGCGCTGACTTCTTTGCATTCTGAAGATTTATTACTTCTAAGACAATGCTTTCGACGAAATACGCGCCTCTGCTTTGCACATGCGCAAGCTATATATTGGCCCCCCACCAATCCTGTGGTGCCTGGTGGCAAGCTAAGTTCAGCCAGCGATTCGGGGCTCTTTTCCCTATATAAAGCTGCCGCTTTTACTGCTCCCTCCCCTCGCTTCCAGCTCTCCCTTAACTAAAGGCTCTCCAATAAAAGTGTGATCCGAGAAGAATCCTTGCGTGGTGGTCGTTCTTCCTTGCTGGTCGAGAGGAGCGCGCCGCAAGCAAGTAAATCACTTATTTCTGTGGAAGACATGAGTCCAATTCCCAGCATCTACATGGTGACTCCCAACTATCATAACTCTAGTCCCAGGAGATCTGACACCCTCTTCTGACCTCTGTGGACACCATGCATGCATGTGGTCCACAGGTGTACTTGTAATGGTAAGGAGTGCTATTTCTGATGTAAACCAACCCCGAACTTTAAAAATTTTGTGTAGTCAGTTCAAAGATAGTAAAAGTGTCAAATTAGACTAGCTCAGTGATAATTTAGTCTCTATAGGAACAGTTTATTTCACAGTGTTCATGAAAGATGGTTAAGAGATTAAAAATTTTAACTTGTCAATACAAGTTGGAAGATAAGACTAAAACTAGTGTTTCTTTTTCTTACTTTGTGTATTAATAAATAAATCATGTTTTGAGTTTATACCTGGCAAAAAACCAAATTACCATCATCTTCTAAATTACAATGTACTCATGAATAACCTTGATTCTAATACTTCAAATCATTAAAACATTCAAGCAAATAAATTTGAATTATATGTAATGCTATATTTACATACTTATATCAGTAGAAATGCATTTACCCATTTGTTGGTATCAATCTTCATCCTTTATTCTTATTTCCACTGCTAGGTTTCTCTTCATGCTGTTTTCTTTAGTGAAGATACAATTTCTCCACATTCTTTACACCTGTTAAAATTGGCTTTGTTTCCAAGCTCCCACATAAGCCCTGCACCTTCAGTTGGGTACTTCCTAAACCCCCCAGGCCACATGAATGTCTCTTTTTCTGATTGCCTATTATTTCACAAGTTCCACTGGAGAGTACACAGTTGTCATACATCTAGACTCTAGAAGGTCAGGAAATCTAGATTTAAAGTCTATAACTACCATTTTCAGCCCTTTAAGTTAGACAACTTATTTAATGTTGCTGAACATTATTGTTTCCTCATATGTAAAAAAGAGTAGTAAAAGGATGTATTAATCACTAATGAGGTCATTAATAAAGAGAAAATGGATCAATACATATAAATTATGTAGATTGATGCTAGCACACAGTAAATACTTAATATTTGTTAATCATATAATGCACATATAATTGCCTGGTCTCTAGTGGTGAGACATTTTGCTTTAACCAGATTACAGATAACTTGAAGGCAGAAACACCCCGAAGCAGCCATACACTTGAGTTTCCGACCAAGGAAAAATGAGAGCCCTAAACATTAGAGGCTCCATTTTTCCTCAGAAGGCAAATTCTTACCTCTGCTTGCTAGCTGAACATGATGTGAATCTTCATCCTCACTTGAACAAGCTTATTAAAGAGTGCTGTCTAAGCAGCCTTCATGATAAGTGCTATGGCTGTTTACGAACTGGCATCCTTTGCTCAGTAGGCTCACTTCTGGAGTTGGCAGATTTGCAAAACTTAAAAAAAAAAAACAAAAGCCAAATGGTAAGGTTGGAATTTCAGATAAGCAGGGATGACTTTAATGTAATTTTATGTTAAAATTTTTCTTTATCTTAATATCCAATTTACTTGGATATTTCCACATTTTATCAGAGAATTATGTAACTACTGTGTCTTCTGATGCTGTATTTGGAAGGCTAAAGAATGGAGCCTTAGGATACAAACTGAAAAGGAGACACAGGTCTGTAGGACCCAGGTACAGGGGTTGCATCATCTATTTTGAAGGTAAATAATTCTAAGAGAGTAATCCATGAGTGAGAAAGGCTGTCTCAGCCTGGGCTCATTTGCCTCTGTTCCTCGGGAAGCAAAACTAAATGTTTGCTTAACTTTAGTTTTAAGTTATTTTCTGTTTAATATAGGTCGTATATATTTGTTATGGAGGGTTTGAGAAATACAGATGGGATTATTGACATAAAAAAGAAAATTAAAGCCATCCACAGAATGAAAAATCACATTTAACTTTAAACATAGTATTTGGTGTTTTGAATAGTTGAGGTGTTCACATAATTGAAAAATCAGTATGTATATATACGTATGCAAATTAGTGCATGGAGACTGGAGAGAGAGAGAGATGGCTCAGTGGTTAAGAGCGCTGGCTGATCTTGCAGAAGACCCACATTTGGTTCCCTTCACCCACATGGTGGCTTATTCCAGTTCCAGGGAATCTGACCCCTTCTTTTGACCTTTGAGGGTACCAGGAACACATGTGCTGCACATACACATATGCAGGCAAACACTCATATACATAAAAAATAAATGAAATGAATCCAAAACAAACTAGACAAAGTCAATTAGTTTATATCATGGAAATTCTCTTTTATCTTTATTTTCCAGCTGCTCAGTTCTCATTGTTCCTCACAGTTACCACTAAAATGTATACCTTTGCTTTTTAATGCAAATATAAGCAAATGTGCCTTTATTATTTATTTTAGCCTTGGAAGGGTAGTTTCTCAGTTGAGGTTTCTACTACTGCAATAAAAAACCACAATGAAAATCAACTTAGGGAGGAAAGAGTTGATTTCATCTTATAGCTTGTAGTCTGCCATCCAAGGAAGTCAGAACGGGAACTCAAGGTAGAAATCTGGAGGCAGGAACTGATGCAGAAGCCATGAAGGAGGGCTGCTTACTGGCTTGCTTAGCTCACTTTCTTATAGCACCCAGGACTATTAGCCTAGGGGTGGTACTATCCACAGTGAGCTGGGCTCTCCCACATCAATCAAGAAAATACACCATAGGCTTGCCTCTATGTTGGGAGCACAAAGGTCTTGCATTCACAGATAAGTACCAGGGAAACCAGGATTGTTAAATACACAGTGTTGTCTCTTCTATGAGAGAGATGCATAACCTGTTTTCTGCCCAGAAGGCTGGGAGTTGAGGTGGCTAATAATAATAACCTAGGTGACCTTTGTGCTATTGTAGGACCAGGCCATACCTAGCTCTCCCAAGCTCCCATAAGCAGGACCAGAGGTGGCTAATAGTCTATGTGACCTCTGCACTGTCTGTATGGCCAGGGGCTCCCCCAGGCTCACTTCCACAAGCAGGACTGGAGATAGTTAATGGTCTCGGTGACCTTTGCACTATATGTATGGCCAGGGGCTCCCATAAACAGGATAGAGATGGTTAATAGTCTAGGTGACCTCTGTGCTATCAGTATGACTGAGACCACACCAGATTCTCCCCTAGGCCCTTAAGATAACAGATGTAGTCTATCTTTAGAACTCATCTTCATGGAAGAAGTGGCATGGACTTTGAGAAGAGTTTAGATGTAATTGTGCCTCCTTGTGCACACGGGCTTGTGTTACATTAGGAAACCTTTTTCTAAATTGTACTGAACTTACATATACCTAATATTAACTAGGAAGCTGGACTTCCTTCTTGCCTCACATCGATTGCTACTCTGCTGGCCGTGACATTTGCAGAGACCCCCCACACTCAGAGAACAGTGTGGTGGGAACATTTTCTTAATTGAAGACCCCTTTTCCAAAATGACTCTAACTCGTGTCAAGTTAATTTAAAAAAAAAACCAAACTAGCCAGCACTGGTAAAATGCTCTGGATTCTGTTACTTTCTTAGGTGATTTTGGTTTTTGTTTTTCTATAGTTTGAGATGACCTGGAACTTGCTGTGTAGCTCACACTGGCCTCAAACTCTTGACTTTCTGCTACAGCTTCTTCAGTTCTGGGATTACAGATATGAACCACTAAGCAGGGCTTTAACTCAGCTGTTTTTTCCCTTTTTTAAATTTTATTTGCATAACATTTTTCATTTATTTTACATACGGAGCACAGTTTCCCCTCCCTCCTCTCCTCCTATCCCCCTACTGCTTCCCATCTAGTCCCTTTCCATCCACTCCTCCTCTGTCTCTATTCAGAAAGGGGCAGGCCTCCCATGGGCTTGAACAAAGCATGGCATATCAAGTTGAGATAGGACCAGGGTATTCATGATGGGGAACCCACAGAGACAGCTGACCTGAGCTCATGGACTCTGGACCAACAGTTAGGGAGCCTGCATGAGACCAACCTAGGCCCTTTGCATGTGTGTGACAGTTGTGTAGCTTGGTCTGTTTGTAAGGCTCCTAGCAGTGAGATCAGGATCTGTCTCAGGCGCTTAGCTGGCTTTTGGGAACCTGTTCCCCATGCTAGATTACCATGCTCAACCTTGGTACCTACCTCAACTCAGCTGTTTCTCTAATTTGACATTATTTCACGATTATTTAATGTTAGCATGTAAAATGCTTCCTTATCTTTATTTTTAAAATGTAGCATGTTCCAGCTCATGCATTTACTTCAATTTACTTAACCAGTTTCCTATTGTTGGTATATTAACTGGTAAAGCCCCTGATTTCTTGATCTTTCACCACATCATTTCATGTCCCATTTTATACAATCTTACTCTTCATTGGGAAACAAAAGGTTTGGGGACCTCAGTTTTTAAAGTAGATCTCAGGATGTTTCCTGAGATTGTTTTAGATGTATAGATAGATGTCCTACAGATTATTCATTAAGAAAATAATTCTCATTGGTTAATGGGGAAATAGATAAGTAATGTGGCCAAATGATATTTATCCCTGGCATAGAAATTATCAGTGATGTTTTACTTTATGAAGAAAATCAGCTAAGAAATTAACAAAATACAGAGCATTCTACACCTGCTGCTTAGTATCATGATTCTCATTTTTTCTCTTTTTTTCCACATGAGGAAACAGGCCTACTGTAATGTTTTTAGTTGAATAATGTGGTCTTAATCTATCAGAGAATCCATGACTTCTGGTTGTTCATGGCTGTTTTTTCCCCATTCATATACCCTCTCAATACTTTGTGAGGTTATAAAGTTTGTTTGGTCTTAAACCTGTACAAAATACTTTCTGAAAGGGTTTCCATCCTAAATTATGGTCATCTAATGCTTTAGGTAGGTATTGACAACTCAGTGGGAACAAGGGCTGATAGATATGAGACTCAGACTATAGGACACTGGACAGGTGTGTGTGTGTGTGTGTGTGTGTGTGTGTGTGTGTGTGTGTGTGTGTGTGTGTGTTTATGTGTATAGCTGAATTTCTAAATGATCTTATTAAATAAAAAACATGGAGCCAAATATAGGGGTGAAGGCCTGAGAGATCAGGGAAATAGGGAAAGCCACCAGCCAACCTTACCTCACCAACTTTGCAGCTTCTAAATGCGAGCTACTTCCTGTCTACCCACACCTTTATTGCTTTGCTGTTCTGCCCTCTCATTGGCTCTCTTAGTCCAGCTACCTCACTTCCTCTTCCTATACAACTCTGTCACTTTCTGTCTGTCTGTACAGACCTCTAGGCCTCTATGGTTGGTTGTAGGATTAAAGGAGTGTGTCATCACACTTGGCTCTGTTTCCTAGTGTGGCCTTGAACACACAGAGAGATCCTGCCTACTAAGTGATAGGATTAAGGGCATATGCTAACACTGCCTGACTTCATTGTTTACTTATAATGGCTTTCTTTTCCCTCTGATTCTCCAGGCAAGCTTTATTTATCAAAGCACAAATAAAATATCACCACATTTCCCCTATATTGTTTAATAAAAAGTAAAAAATAATAAAAAGTTATAACTAGTATAAGAAAAACTATATACAATAAGTATAATAACTATATACAATATATACAAGCAATAAATACATCAACAATGTCTAGTCTATTTGTGTTTGACAAATTCAGAGAAAATATTCCATTATCTATCTTATTTTGGTGAGTCCAAAATGTACTTCACTAATTCACTTTCTATCCTAACTTATATTACCAACAGAAAACTGTGTTATGATGTCTTTCAAATTTATACACTTAACACCTTATAGTGAGTTTTTTCTCAGTTTCTTAGCAAGTAAAATTGTTACTACAACTATCTAATCTTCAACTCCCTCAGAGACCCATGAAGGAAATAATATTACTTAGTAAAACAGGAAGTGCAAACAAGTGACTTGCGTAAAAAATGAGTTATGACAGAAACAGACAGCTGCCTGGACAGTTACCCGAGGTTTCTCTGCATGTTGGGGCATCATCTTCGGCCTACAGGCTTAGCATATCTGACAGACTCATTTGTGAAGTAGGATGTACACAAGGCCTACAGCTCATCCTCACATTCAGTGTGACTAGTCCATGTACCACATAAACTTGAATTCTGCCAGTGTCCTGTTATGATTCAGGATTTTAAATTCTGGAAATTGATGGTGTTTTTGGAATTTGGCTTCACATTCTTCTGGGCTTGTGGGTGGCTTCATCTTGGCATTCTATTCTTCCCCACATCCCATCTTCTCTCTGAAGTAAATTGGTACTTCCAGGAACAGATGTGTCTCATTGTCCAGAAAGTCTAACTTTTAAAAACATTTTACATACCATATTCTGTAGGTCTTTGAAGTGTTTGAAGATTACCTACCTAATTGAATTATATCTATGTATATCTATGAACTTACATGACTATAAGTTTGACTATCATAGAAGACTAATTATTAATTTGTATTTCTTAAATATCCATTACAATTTAAATGAGTTACATAAACATAATACCTTAAATGAGAGTAGAAATATACAGAGTATAACAAAATTAACTTTAAATTTGTATCAATAAACTAAAATCTATACCAATGTAACCCATTTTAAACAAGTTGCTCTTTAAAAATAAGTTCAACAATCCACCCTTTTATCCTATCATATCTATATCCTGTATTTCTTTATCGTGTGTGTGTGTGTGTGTGTGTGTGTGTGTGTGTGTCTGTCTGTCTGTCTGTCTGTCTGTCTGTCATCTGTCTGTGTCTGTGTATTGGAATCTGTTGGTCATGTTACAGGATAAGCAACGAGGAGAGAAGTGTGCAAAGACATTTTTTATTTTCTTCATAGCTATGCTGGGTTTGGATACCGCAGGTAGCATTTATCCATGCATGATACTGAAACAAAAGCTACTATGATGTGGAGCACATTAGGGAGTGCTCCTCCAACTTCTGGGCTTCAGCATTTTGAATTATGTGTCTGTCTGGTGACCATGACTGTAGATGTAACCAACCGTGTTATTAAATAAGAAACACAGAACCAATGTAAAAGAGAAAGCCAAGAGATCAGAGCTCAGAGCTAAAATCACACCCTTCCTCCTGTGGTGTCCCAGCTTCCTGAAAATAGAGCTATTTCCTGTGTGTCTGTCCTTTCATAGTATTTTGTTCTGCCTTCTCATTGGTTGTAAACCCAAACACGTGACTGCCTCGTCACTGTCTGTATGTACAGCCCTCTAGGTCTTAAAGGCATATGTCTCCAATGCTGGATGTATCCCTGAACACACAGAGGTATATGGGGTTAAAGGTGTGCGCCACCACCGCCACACTCTGTCTATGGCTCTAATAGCTCTGACCCCCGGGCAACTTTATTTATTAACATACAATCAAAATCACATTTCAGGCCAGGCGGTGGTGGCCCGCGCCTTTAATCCCAGCACTCGGGAGGCAGAGCCAGGCGGATCTCTGTGAGTTCGAGGCCAGCCTGGGCTACCAAATGAGTCCCAGGAAAGGCGAAAAGCTACACAGAGAAACCCTGTCTCGAAAAACCAAAAAAATAAAAATAAAAAATAATAAATCACATTTCAGTACAATTAGAATATCACCACACATGACAGTTGCTCTTATTACATCATCATCTCCAAACTGTAGCCCCACTTAAAAAAAAAAAGACAAAAAGCCTAAAAACTATAATGACACATGCTATGCTTTATGCTTTTTTTTTTTTTTTTTTTTTTTGGTTTTTCGAGACAGGGTTTCTCTGTGTAGCTTTGCGCCTTTCCTGGAGCTCACTTGGTAGTCCAGGCTGGCCTCGAACTCACAGAGATCCGCCTGGCTCTGCCTCCCGAGTGCTGGGATTAAAGGCGTGCGCCACCACCGCCCGGCCTTGCTTTATGCTTTTATCCACTCTCCTTGGGGCTTTTTTCCTTTTCACTCAGGCTTCTAGTGGTCCTAAACTTCATATCTCCTATCCCTTGAAGCAGGACTTAGGAAGGTCTTGATTCTTCTATGTGACCTTTCATTGCTCTTCCATGGGAATGTATATTCTTTTCATCGTCCCATCTCAGATGAGTGAATTTTGAGGGAAGGATTACTTATTCTGAGCTTGTATTTCTTGGTAAAGTTTCAGTTAATGGGGAAGCAAAGATGTAGCTATTAGGCAGAAACATTGGTTGCTCCTCAAACCTGAAATTAAAACCAGACATGTTCCTCTCTTTTAAAGAAAGTAAAGTCTTACAAGAAAAGAAAAGTCAGAGTCTCATACATGTCATGCCAATGGCTTTTTACTTGAACAAGAGAAGCTTGGTCAAGAGTTTAAGATGAGTTCATTTGGGCTGAGGTCAGCTATGGGTCTTGCAGAGCCTTTCAGATTCTGGGAAGGAAGAGGCAGAAGGGTACTGAAAACAAAACATGCCCCTCCCTTGGTTGTGAGGAAGAGTTTCTTCCTCTTTGGCTGCAAATTATGCTTTGACAAATGCAAAATCAAAGCACAGCATCTTTAGTGTATTTTAAAGGACTCACAATGAAAGGCAAGAAAGATATAGGCTCTTATTCTCTTTTGGTGTCAAACTGAAACTGGAAACCATCCATTTGTGGTGTTAACTCCCCTCCATCCTTCTCTCTTCTATTTCTTTCTCTCAATTACCTAGAGAAATGTCAGGATGCTTGTATGAGTCTTAACTGCCTGGACATTGTTGAGGATTCTAGTTTCTTCTGTCATCAAAGCTCATAAAAATTCCTCAGGCCTCATTTAAATATAAACTTCAAGAATTCTTTTCCAATATGGTTGAAATAGAACTAATTAATCATTTTTTAAGACAAGGTCTCACTATATATCTCTGGCTGATCTGGAACTTGCTGTGGATGCTTGTCTGGCCTTAAACTTGTGACCCTCTTGCTTCTGTTTGCCAATAGCCAGCTCAAATAATATTCCCTTTAGCTTGTAATGTACAAACTATGAAACATAGTTAAAAACTGTCACATGTTGAATAACCCGAAGAGAGAAGGATGGGTGGAGTCATTTCTTTATGGAAGCAATGGACATCTGGAAAGGCGTAAAGGATATTTATGTGTCCCAAAGTTTCTCTGATGGAAAAAAAGGAGAAATTTATAATATTTTTTGTCAATGAGACATTAGTTAATCATAATCAAAAGGACAATTTAGGAGAAGTGAAAAAGGAGACTCTAAGGAAACCTAGCTTTGTAAAGAGAGATGTGCAATATATAGATGCATCTGAACAACTGTTTCTGTGTTTTTGAATCTGAAAGCATCAACTCATTATGCAATCTTAAAGCACTGGAGTTTGTGAACAGACAAAAAGATGTGCTAGTAACCTAGGAGATTTTGCTGATTGAGTTGCTATCATTACAATAAACATATGAGTAGGCCCTTGAGTGGAATATATAGCTTATTTGCTCCTAAGGTTATAAATACTTGATTGCAGTACTTTTTCATCTATTCACTTACCCAGTCCATAATAATAAGACATCAACAACCCAGAATTTGTGTGTTTTACCTTTCATGATTCCTAGTGAGAGTGACATTTACATCATCAAGATAGAAGCATAGTAAACTCCTGACACCACCCCCCCCCAGAAATACTAAGAAAGTAACTGACAATTGGCCTAAATACGTTATAAGAACTCTAGAAACCAGAGATTGATAGCAGCCAAACAAATGTATTCAATGTAGTAGAAGTTCTGTGCAACTTTGACTCACCCTGTGCCCATTGTACCCCACCTCTGCACAGTGTGGTTTTGGAGAAGTAGTGACTCTATCTCTAGTCTCATTTTACAAGTTGGAGAGAACAAAGGAAACCATGTTTGCAATTTGTTACTTTCCTCTACACTAAGGGATTTATGTCTGTCAGCTAACACAGAAAGTAGAAAGTATCTAGGAATGAATGAAAATGAAAACACAGCTTGTTAAAGTAAGTGGGAATCAGTGTTGAAATAGAAATTCATAGTTGAAAATTATTACATTAAAAGATGAGGAAGATAGCGACAATACTGCTTTTATGCCTTATTGAGTTAGAACAAGAATAAACTAGATTCAAAGCTAGCAGAAGGAAGGGAATGTTAAAGATTAAAACAGATAATCTTCCCTCTCTTTGACTGGACTTCCGGAGCTCGGCCTGGTGCTTGGCTATGGCTCTCTGCATCTGTTTCCGTCAGTTACTGGATGAAGGCTCTATGATGACAGGGTACTCACCAATCTGATTACTGGGGTAGGGCAGCTCAGGCATCCCCTCCACCACTACTGTTAATCTAATCTGGGGTCATCCTTGTGGATTTCTGGAAACTTCCCTTGCAGCAGGTTTCTTCCTATCCCCATGATGTCTCCCTCTATCAAGATATCTCCCTTATTGCTCTCCCACTCTGCCCCTATTCCAGCTTAACCATCCCATTCCCCCACACAACCATTCCTTATCCTGTACCTTCACTTTCCCCTTACCCCCAGGTTACCCAAAAGATCTCATCTATTTCCCCTTCCCAAGGTGATCTGTATGTCCCTCTTAGGGTCCTCCTTGTTATCTAGCTTCTCTGGAGCTGTGGGTTGTAGTCTGGTTATCCTTTGCTTTACAACTAGTATCCACTTAAGAGGGATTCTATGAGCAAGGGGCATCAAGACCATGATGGGGAAACTTACAGAGACAACTGAACCAAGTTAGTGGGACCTCATGAACTTTGGACTGACAACTGTGGAGTCTGCATGGGACTGGACTCGGTCCTCTGCAAAAGTGAGATGGTTGTGCAGTTTGATCTGTTTGTGGGGTCCCTGGCAGTGGGAATAGGATCTATCCCTGGTGCATGAATTGGCATTTTGGAGCCCATTACCTATGGTGGGACATCTTGTACAGCCTTGATGCAGGGGGAGGGGCTTGGACCTGCCTCAGATGAATGTGCCAGGCTTTGCTGACTCCTCATGGAAGGCCATACTTTTTTGGAGGAGGGGATGGAAGGTGGGCTGGCAGCGAAGGCTGAGGGGGAGCAGGAGGAGGAGTGAGGAAGGAATCTGTGTTTGGTATGTGGAATAAATAAAAATTTCTTAATAAAAAATAAATAAAACAGATAATCTCCATCCCAGTAAAATTTCTTTTGTTTTATATGCCCATTGATAGCATGTTATTTTTTCTTTTTTATAGAAATCGTAGTCTTCTATACAACAATGAAGGATCAGGCTTTATAATGCATACTGTTATTAACCCAGGGAACTATAATTTATGATTACTCTCAATGAGTGTCTCAAATTAGAATATCTGGAGAGTATGTTTTTAATTTTTTTCAGACTGGGCATTGTGTGGCCCAGGCTGGGCATTGTGGAGCCAGGCTGGCCTCAACATCATTATATACAGAAAACATGTTTTAATGGAAAAACAAAACAAAATAAAACAAACTGGAATGTGGTCTGAGAACCCCACATGATGAGGGAGAAGAGGTACATGAAATCACATGCAAGATTTGAATAATTTTTAATTATTCATGTAACTCATGTAATTCCATGTAATTCATGTAATTTTTCACATAAATGTGAATTCTAAATAGTATCTAGAGCTTTCCCATTCTCCCATAGTTTAGCTATTCTGGAACCTTCCAAAGCTATGCAGTGGTATTTTAGAAACACTAAAATAAATGAGAATCATTTCCTTTCTATTTCACCTCCAGTGACAATAACTTCTCAAGAAATTACACAATGTTCAATTCCTTTTAAAAGGTTAGCCTTGGTCCTGAACCTCTAATTAGAAGCAAAATCCTTACTAATGACCAAATTTCCCTTAGTAGGAAAGAGGTTGCTTCTCACAACTGTAACATTTCCCAAAGGAAGCATCGGTGACAAAGCTGTCCGGTTCCAGGAAAGTTCACCTCAGGCTAAATTGTCGAGGACATCAGATGCTTTGTGACATCATTTGCTAAATATTGTTTGTGCACGGTAGCTTCTTTTTCTTTTTTTTTTTAAACAAAATGTCCAATAGTATAAAAATAGTATAGATTACATCTGAATAAGATTCAGAATAGACATTTTGTCTATAAATAAGCTGAGATCCCAGTGGTCAACTAAATGAAAGACATATTAAGGGGTGATAAATGTAGCTTAGTGATTAAGACATTTGTTTAGTGTGTACAAAGGTCTGGAATCAATTCACACGTACACACACACACACACACACACACACACACACACACAATGTATTGATTGAGCAATGCTTCTCCTTTTCATTTCTAACTCATCATATTTATAGTAGGCCTTCTCATGAGACCCTTCCTTCTCTGGTTTACTGTCCTGAGGAAGTGAAAGGTTTTCCAGCAGTGGTGGAGTCTACACAAGACAAATATCTTTCTGGTGGAAGTTAGAAGTAGGAAGAACGTCTTGAAGGTATGAAGAAAAAAAGTACAAATGTGACCTCAAGATTTTGTGAATTGCATGGAAAAATGGGGACATAATGTAGCGCACGGCAAATACTATCAGGGCGTTCATGCTGTTAGAATGTTTGTGCGTAGAATTCAACCTGTTGATTACAGCTTCAGCTTGTGCTCCAAGAGTTCAAGACTGCCCAATACACTTTGAACTTGTCTAGCTAGTCCCAACTATTGTATAAACTAATTTCCTGAAATAATATGTAATCCCTACTTGTTCTGCTTTTTTGTGGTTTGAATTCTGACAGGCTTTGAAAAGCATAGCTGCCTATGGGTTTGTAAGTCTCTTTATATTTTCATAGTCTCATTTTTAATCATTGATCATTTCCTACTCCTACACAAAATGCTCAAACCAGGAAAAACCTATCACTGGAGTGCAAATGAGCACCACAGTGTGTCTAGACATACTGTTTCCTTATACAGAGAACTTTCTTCTTCCCATATCTTTTCTACAAAAGTGCTATGCACTTTCAAGACAGTTTCTTCCCTCTCTTTCATCTCATGCAGAGTCAAAGGCTTTTTTTATGCCTACTTAGATCATTGTACTTGTCCTAGTCAGTGTTCTATTGTTTTGAAGAGACACCATGACCATAGCAACTCTTACAAAAGAAAGTATTTAATTGGGGCTGGCTTACAGTTTCATAGATTTAGTCCATTGTCATCATGGAGGGAAGCATGGTGGCATGCAGACAGACATGGTTCTGGAGAAGTACCTGAGAGTTCTCTCTTTGGATCCTAGTGACACACTTCCTCCAGCAAGGCCACACCAACCTCAACAAGGCCACACTTCCTAATCCTTTCAAATAGTGCCACTCCCTAAGCATTCATATATATGATCCTGTGGGGACCATTCTTATTCAAACCACCACATCACAGATATGGGATTGCATCCTTGTCATGTTTGAATCTGTTTTTCTTCACTGAACTGTGAGCACCTGGCATAAAGTAATAAGCACATAAAAAATAAAATAAAAAAATAAAATAATAAGCACATAAAGTTTGCTAACTAAACAATGGCTGAATCAAACCAATTAAAATAAAAAGCTAGTTTGTGTATGGTGGATCATGATTAAGCATAAAACACAATTCATTACTGATGTGAGTGCTGATGTTATGGATGATACAAGTCAAAACTGAAATTTTCTCTTGTCTCACTTTGTTTTTCTACCATCTAGCATTGAACAATAGAAATTTCTGTGGTCATGTACATGTTTTATACCGGTGCTTGGCAACATTAGTCATATTTTACTCTTGGACCTTTGATACATAGACAGTGTGGCAAACAGAATACTTTTTGTCAACTTGGTACAAGATAAGGTCATTTGAGGAGAGGGAGAAAATTCCTCCATCAGATTGTCCTGTAAGCAAGTCCGTGGGAGCATTTTCTTAATTGATAATTGATGTGGGAAGGCCCAGCCCCCTGTAGGTTGTGCCACCCTTGGGCAGATGGTTTTGAGTTATGTAAGAAAGCATACTGAGTTAGCCATGAAGAGCAAGCCAATAAGTAGCAATCCTCCATAGGCTCTGCCTCCAGCTTTCTCCTCCGAGTTTCTGCCCTGACTTTGCTTCATGATGATAAGCTGTAACATGAAATAAACCCTTTACTCTCCAAGTTGTTTTTGGCCATGATGTTTTTCACAGCAAAAGAAAGAACGAGTATGGAAATTCGTAGTAAGGGTGGGATGTTGCTATTTGCCATATTTTGGGGAGGATTGTGGAAGTTTTTCAAACTGTGAGCTGGAAGAGCCGTCAGTGCTCAGAGAGTAATGGTCTGTTCTGCCGGAACTTTGAAGATAAGAACGAGAGCAATGCAGATGATGGAGGCTCGGCTTGTGAAGTTTCAGAGGCAAGCAAAGACTCTATCAGGACTGTTTGTGTGATATTTTGAATTAACAATCTGTGGTTTCTGGTCATCTGAGGGTGAAGAATAAGCTGTAATTAACAAGAGACCAATACCACAGGCGTGCTTTTTTATGCTGGAACAATCAATGTTAGTTAGCTGGGTGTGAGAATTCTGCTGTGATTGAGATCAGCATCATTAAATTGAAATTTTCTAGGAATATTTTGTCAGTGTCAACACACAGAGCTGTCATTCAGAGGGGTCCAGGAATTCATTTCAAGCTGGCAGCTAATCGTAATCTGTACAAGGCATTGGTTTTGGCAGCATGAGAGTTGCAGGACTGAAGGACTCATGGAAAGCAATTAAGGTTTTGCACTGTGAAAGGCCAAGATTGGTGAAGGAGCTCTGTCAGTTGCAGTGGAGACTCCAGAATATTGAAGATGCCACAGAGAGCACCAGGTGTAGAGTGGAGCCATCCTGAACCAACGTGGCAAGCTGTGTGTGCTGCAGTGATGACTGTCTTAGCCCTGTGGGGCCAGATCATCAGTGAGTGAGCCCCAGATATTGTACACTGAGTTATTTGCACTGTTACATTTTGGTTTTGCTTTCATTTGCTTGTGACTGTGTTCTGGTTCTTCCCTCTTTTAATAAGAAGTATGAAACTTTTTTTTTTATTTAACAAGAGTCATCATTTGAGAAGCTTTGGGCCTTAGAGATGTTGGATTGTTTTAAAGAGGCTGAAATTTAAAAAAAATATATTTGTTTATTTTGATATGCATGAGTGTTTGCTTGCATGTACATACATATACACAAGAATCCTTTGGAACTGGAGTTACAGGTTACTGTGAACTACCATGTGGATGCTGGGAATTGCACTCCAGTCATCTGAAATAACAGCAAGTGCTCTTAAACATTGAGATAGCTCTCCAGGCACTGGAGAGTGAACTTTTAAAATATTTAAAAAATTTAAAGACTGTGAGTTTTTTTTTTTTACAAAGCTGTTTAGGTTTATTTAGAAGTTAACAGGAACAAAAGTCTTCCACTTAAACAAGCTAATGATAACGGATGTTATAGTTTAAACTATAATTTCTAAAGGCATGTCATAGCTAATGTTTTAATTGTATCATATTACATAGGTTCAAGTTCTTTCTTCAAAGATTCATCAGAATAACATGGACTGAAGAGACTTTCGAACATTTGCCATCTCTTGCTGCTGAGTCTCCATCATAACTTTTTTTTTTTGCAACATAGCCATTTCTTTTTTAAGTTCACTTTGTGTGCCAGTAAATAGATTATCATTATTTTTGTCCACATCCTCCAAACTCTAAAACACAAAAAGGCCACTTTGGTTAGAAACTGTAACTTTTAATCACAGGTTCAAAATTGTAAAATTTTCAAAAGTTAAAAACCTTTTAATTATTCAAATAATGCTCATTATTTACCCCAGCAGTCTAATTAACTCCTATAGACCAAGTTTCCCGCTATAAACAAGTAAAATATATCACACATAAATCAACTGCTGTAGATGTAACCAACCGTCTTATTAAATAAGAAACACAGAAACAATGTAAAAGAGAAAGCCAAGAAGTCAGAGCTCAGAGCTAAAATCTCACCCTTCCTCCTGCTGTCCCAGCTTCGCAAAAAGAGACCTACTTCCTGTCGGTTCGTATTTTTAAAGTATGTTGTTCTGCCTTCTCATTGGTTGTAAACCCAAACACATGACTGCCTCGTCACTGTCTGAATGTACAGCCCCCTAGGTCTTAAAGGCATATGTCTCCAATGCTGGCTGTATCCCTGAACACACAGAGATCTTATGGGATTAAAGGCGTGTGCCACCACCGCCACACTCTTGCTATGGCTCTAATAGCTCTGACCCTGAACACACAGATATCTATGGGATTAAAGGCGTGTGCCACCACCGCCACACTCTTGCTATGGCTCTAATAGCTCTGACCCCCAGACAACTTTATTTATTAACATACAATCAAATTAATATTTCAGTACAAATCAAAATAATATTTCAATACAATTAGATTACCACCACATTTCCCCTTTTCTATTTTAATAAAAAGAAAAAAAGCAAAAGGTTATAACTAACAAAAGAAAAACTATATACAAAAGTACAATAACTATATACAATATATACAAGTAATAAATACCTAAACAGGTATTTGACAAATCAGAGAAAATAATTCCATTATCTATCCTATTTTGGTAAATCCAAGATGTATCTAATGCACTTTCTATCCTAATTAATTTTCAACTATAACTAACTAATCTTCAACCATAACTAACTAATCTTCAACTCCCTCAGAGACCCAAGAAGGGAATAATATTAGCTAACAAAAATAAAAACAGGAAGTGCATGCAAGCAACTTCCAAAAAAATTTTGTGAGTTGACAGAAACAGCCAGCTGCCTGGGCAGTCACCTGAGGTTTCTCCGCAGTGTTGGGGCATCATCTTCAGCCTATAGGCTTAGTGTATCTGACAGACTCATTTGTGAAGTAGGATGTACACAAGGTCAACAGTTCAACCTCACATTGGGTGAGAGCAGTCCACGTACCAGAAACACCTGAATTCCACTAGTGTCCTGTCATGATTCAGGATTTTAAATTCTGGAAATTGTTGACAGTTTTTTAATTCAGCTGTCCATTCTTCTTGGCTGTGTATATATGGCTTCATCTCAGCATCCCCTTCTTCTCCACATCCCTCTATTAAATGCCAGTCTACTTTTGAGAGGCATGAGCTTTCAGCTGCTGTTCCATTGTACAACAGAATCCATCGGCCCTCTGCCTGTTAAGCTGCCTTCGAAGAAAAGGGCACCGTACCTTTTCCGGATGCGAAGGCCACTTCAGGGATGGGGCCATATTGTCCTGGCCTCAGAAGATGCCTTTTGATAAAGCCATAACCACACTTGTTTTGGCAAGAATCAGTAGTCCCTTGTTTCGTGATCTGTCTGTCCATTTTGTCCTGTTGATTCGAGGATACTTTGTTGTCCAGTGGCTAACTTTTGCCAGAATGAAAGTTGACTCCATATGCAGTTTCTTCAATGCCCATATTTTCTCTAAAGTAGATTGGTACTGCCAGGAGCCGACATGTCTCAAAAAAGAAAAATTTTCTAAGTTATTAAAACATTTTAAATGCCATATTCTGTAGATCTCTGAAGGGTTTGAAGATGACCTGTCTAAAACATCTCTGCTCAATTTTTAAAACATATCCAATATGACTACAAGTTCTATGATAATGTCTAACTACTAGCTTTCATTTCTTTATATCCTAATAGTTGATAATAATAACATTCAAGGATCAGAAATTTGCATTACATTGTTAAATGGATGGAATAAATACAATTAGAAATATACATATAGCATTTTCTAACAATATCAGTTTCAAATTTGTGTACAATATAAAACAATTCAATCCAATGTAAAGTATTTAAAACTAGTAATTGTCTTTTTCTTTTCTTTCTTTCTCTTTTTTTTTTTTAAACAAGAACTTTAAATCTAATCTCCTTTGCTTAGCCTTTTTCCTAACCCTTGACAATAACTTGTAACCAACCCCCCTGAATACTGAAAATTATCCCAGACCCAAAACCCATTAAAAAGACCAAAAAACCACCCGCCCCACACCACCTCTTTGGGAATGTGGGCGTCGTATTCTTAAAATTGCTTCCTGCTGGGTATGGGCGAAGTTTTCTTTATCCTGAAAGAAAATTTTTAGGTTAATTGTGAAATTCTAGGAGAGGTAACTATATCCTTCATTATCCAGTCTGTGTATAATGCCAAAGTTGAGGGTTTATCTCAAGTCCTTATTCAAGTAGTCTTTGAGACTGGATCATCTCAGCTAGTCATCTCAAATTTGCTCTGAGCACCTTGTAGTTCAAAGCTGATCTATGGATGATGTTTGTCAGCTTAATGATATTATTATTGTCCACGTGGAATTGTTGTTGTTGTGGGGCCCCATCTTCTTTCTGGAGACTTCAGTTGATGTTAGGCCAGGCCGTGATTTCCTGCAGAAAACTGATAAGAGACTCGAACACAAAAACATATATATGCAGCTAGCCTTTTTTCTAGAATTAGTTAGTACTCTATGTGACCATTCATATCTTAACAAAGTTTAAAATGTATATATATATATTAATCTTGTAAATTTTGATATAAAATTTATACTTTGAGAACAGTTTAAAGAATCAGAATAGAATCAAAGAGTTGAGATTAGTAATAGAATAGTCCCTTAATTAATTTTGCTTTTGTCCTGTACCATAGCAGAAGATGGCTCTTATTCTGGCATGATACAGGGAGTTTGCATTTTCCTTTTAACAACATGCTTGATTTTAAAGAAGGAGAGAGCCATTCTCCAACTCCAAAGTCAGCTTTAAATTTTAATTGAACTGGGACTATTAGAAAACCAAGAGTGTTAATTCTTTAGAGAAAAGCAGAAACAAACATTTAGGAAGACATAAAATTTTTTTAGATAATATATACCCATACACCGTTTCACTCTGTTTCTTGGGATAGATGATTTGTCCCTTTTCTTCAGTTGTCTCATTTGTCCAGTGTTCTTCAGATTCCTTAACCTTCATTCTCCTAAAAGACAAAAACAAAAACCTTTCCCCAAGACTAATTTTGGGGATGTTTCCTTTTGACAAGTTATTATCTGATTAAATGAAAAGGCATGTATTATTGATACAAGTTAGTTTAAATTGGATGTTCATGCTGGTTGATGAACTATCACCTCCTCTAATTAAGAGGTCTCTCTTGTTCAAATCGAACCTTTATCAATTTTGATGGTACCCACAGCTTATCTTCTCCTGTAGAAACAAAAGCAAAACCACGTCCCCAATGTAATACATACCCTGGTTTCCATTCTGAGGTCAGCACATCCTTAAAGTATATAGGCTGATTTAATTCTGTAGTTTTTTCTATTATCCAATGTCTCTCTGCAGCTGTTGTTCCTTTCTCATTGGCATTCAGAAAATTCAAAGTTAGAAGAGCATTATGCAGTCTATTTCTGGGGGTTTTTGTTACCCATTTCTGTTTATTTAGCATATCCTTTAGAGTTCTGTTTGATCTTTCTATAACTGCTTGACCTGTAGGATTATGTGGTATGCCTGTAATATGCTTTATATTGTAATAAGCAAAAAACTGTTTCATTTTAACAGAGACATATGATGGAGCATTGTCAGTTTTGATTTGTGCAGGTATACCCATGATGGCCATAACTTCTAGCAAATGAGTGATTACAGAATCAGCTTTTTCAGAACTCAAAGCAGTTGCCCATTGAAATCCTGAATAAGTATCGATAGTGTGGTGTACATATTTCAATTTTCCAAATTCTGCAAAGTGAAACACGTCCATCTGCCAGATTTCATTTCTCTGAGTACCCTTTGGGTTACATCCTGCTGGTAATGGCGTCTGATTGTAGAAGGAACAAGTAGGACATTTCTTTATTATTTCTTTGGCTTGTTGCCAGGTTATAGAAAAATCCTTTTTTAAACCTTTACTATTAACGTGATGTTTTTTATGAAATTCTGAGGCCTCCAGCACATTTCCTATCAATAATTTATCAATCTCTTCATTGCCTTGTGCTAGAGGGCCTGGCAGACCAGTATGGGATCGAATGTGAGTTATATATAAAGGATGATTCCTTTTCCTGATTGTATCTTGTAATTGAATAAATAGTGAAGTTAATTCTGAAGCATCAGGGATAAATTCTGCAGTCTCAATATGTAACACCACTCTTTCAGCATACTGAGAGTCAGTTACTATGTTGAGAGGTTCTGAAAAATCCATTAATACCAACAGAATAGCATACAATTCTGATTTTTGCACTGAATTATACGGACTTTGAACCACTTTACTTAAATTTTCTGATTTGTAACCTGCCTTTCCTTCTTTGTTGGCATCTGTATAAAATGTACGAACTCCAGATATGGGTTTTTGCCGTACAATTCGAGGCAAGATCCATTCAGCTCTCTTTATAAGATCAATTCTATTGCTTTTGGGATATTTGCTGTTAATTTCTCCCAAAAAATTACTGCAAGCTCTTTGCCAAGGTTCACTTTCTGTCCATAATTTTTCAATGTCCTCCTTAGTTAATGGTACGACAATTTCTGCTGGGTCTATGCCTGCTAATTGACGAAGTCTCAATTTTCCTTTGTAAATCAAGTCAGAGATTTTTTCCACATAAGTTTTTAATTTTTTATTTGGTTTATTTGGTAAAAATATCCATTCCAATATAATATCTTCCCTCTGCATTAATATTCCAGTAGGAGAACGCCTAGAAGGTAAGATAACCAAAATGCAATCCAGCTTTGGATCAATACGATTCACGTGTCCTTCATGCACTTTCTTTTCTACCAAGGCTAATTCTTTCTCAGCTTCAGGTGATAATTCTCTTGGACTATTTAAGTCCTTGTCACCTTCTAAGGTTTTGAACAAATTAGTCAGTTCATCATTTTTTACCCCAACAATAGTTCGTAGATGAGAAATATCTCCAAATAATCTTTGAAAGTCATTAAGAGTCTGTAGTCTATCTCTCCGAATTTGCACCTTTTGGGGTCTAATTTTTTGTAGCTCTATTTTATATCCTAAATAATTAATAGAATCTCCTCTTTGTATCTTTTCAGGAGCAATTTGTAATCCCCAGCGAGGCAAAATTTTCTTTACTTCTTCAAACATTATTTCTAAAGTATCTGCATTTGAGTCAGCTAGTAAAATATCGTCCATATAATGATAAATTATAGATTTAGGAAATTTTTTACGTATCACTTCCAATGGCTGTTGTACAAAATATTGGCACAGAGTTGGGCTATTCAACATTCCCTGTGGGAGGACCCTCCATTGAAATCTTTTAACCGGTTGAGAATTATTATAAGTAGGCACTGTAAAAGCAAATCTTTCTCTGTCTTTTTCTTGTAAGGGTATTGAAAAGAAACAGTCTTTTAAATCAATAACTATGAGAGGCCATCCTTTTGGTAACAGAGTAGGCAAAGGCATCCCAGATTGTAGAGAACCCATTGGCTGAATTACTTTGTTAATTGCCCTAAGGTCTGTTACCATTCTCCATTTACCAGATTTCTTTTTAATAACAAATACAGGAGAATTCCAAGGGCTGGTTGATTCTTCAATATGCTGAGCATTTAACTGTTCTTCTACCAGCTCTTCTAAAGCCTGGAGTTTCTCTGTTGTTAAAGGCCATTGCTGGACCCATACAGGCTTGTCTGTTAACCATTTTAAAGGTAGAGCTTTTGGTGTCTTTGGAAGATCATCAGTTATTGTGCCCTGTTCTTGTATAATATGGATGGCTGGTGACCACTCATTAGAACAATATCTTCTAATATTTCTCTCAGTAACATGTGCTAGTTTATGATTTGTTTCTGAGATTGGAGGGATGTTAATCTGAGTATTCCATTGTTGCAACAAGTCTCGACCCCACAGGTTCATAGTTATGTTAGCCACATATGGTTTTAATTTTCCTCTCTGTCCTTCTGGACCTATACATTCGAGCCATCTTGCACTCTGTTTCACCTGAGATAATGTCCCAATTCCTAACAATTGAACGTTTACCTCCTGAAGAGGCCAAGCTGGATGCCAAAATTCTGGTGCAATTATGGTAACGTCCGCACCTGTGTCTACCAGACCAGACAACAAAACACCATTTATTTTTATCGTTAATTTTGGTCTTTGTTCATTAATAGAAGTTTGCCAAAAAATGTTCTTTATGTTTTCTCCTGAATTTTCTATTCTCTCTGTTTCATCATTCTGACCAGTATGATTTATTCCAATAGGCATTTGGTTATTTAATTGCTCTCCAGAGCAGGCATTTCCTCTATGGCTGCCGGAAAGGTTTGAACTGGATTTGCACTGGGGGCCTGCCTGAGGCCCCTCTGGGAGTTTCCCGAAGACTGAGGCAAAGGATTACCCTGTCTGTCCTTTGTTGATCTACATTCGTTGGTCCAGTGTTTTCCCTTACCACACCTTCTGCATACTCCAGAAGGAAGGGGCATTCTGTTGCCATTGTTCCTTGAAGAAACATTGTTTCTGGAAATGACCTGTCTACAGTCCCTTTTCAAATGTCCTTGCTTTCCACATCCAAAACATCTAACACTCCTCAAACCTTTTGAAATTACTTCTCCTACCCATGTATCATCATGCTCATCAGCTTCAACATTAATTGTTTCTCTAATCCAATCTTCCATAGGTGCAGATCTTGCCCTTAATGGCCTGATTATTCTTTTGCATGCTGCATTCGCATTCTCAAAGGCCAAAGATTCAATTATTGCCTTACCAGCTTCTGAATCCGAGACCGTTCTCTTTACTGCTGAAGCCAGTCTTTGTAAAAAATCTGTAAAAGACTCTTTTGGGCCTTGCTTCACCTTTGTAAATGACTCAGATTTTTTTCCTGGTTCCTCAACTTTGTCCCATGCATTCAAGGCTGCCGTTCGACATAAAATTAGGGTTTGGACATCATATAAACATTGTGCTTGTGCTGAAGCATATTGGCCTTCGCCCATAAGCTGATCCTGGCAAACTTGTACTCCTTTATCCCTCCATTGTTTTTCTATGTTTTTAGCCTCCTCCTTAAACCAAGTCAGAAATTGAAGTCTCTGGCTGGGTTCCAGAACACCTTGTGCGAGGTCCCGCCAGTCCTGTGGTACTATCCTATTATATGTTGACCAAGTGTTTAACATTTGCTTTACATATGGGGAATGCATGCCATAAGATACTATTGCCTCCTTAAACCTTTTTAAATCCAACATTTCAATTGGAGCCCAAGTATTTTGTGTAGCCATTTGATCAGGCATCTGCTGTACAGTTACAGGATAAATTAAGGGTGACTGTGTGAAAACAGGCTTTCTTTCTGCAACCTTATGATCCCGACTTGAAACAACTTCACTGTTAATTTCTTCTGTCTGAATTTTTACAGGTTTAACAAGTTCTTCTAACGCTGTTATCCTGGCACTTAAATTGACTATCTTTTTAAATATTAAAATGTGGATTATTATAGTGATGAGGTGCATAATTCCACCAATACTAATATTATATAGTTGTTCCATTGCCAGACTGCCTAAAATTTCGAACAAAAACCAATTTTCTTCCAATGTACACATAAAACCCATTTGTTTTTTAATGTGGAAAAAAATTCTCTTTTAGATAGTTTCCTTTAAAATATCTGATATATTATGACTTACCAAATCTGCGTAGAACAGTAGAAATCCGAGGGGATTTTCAAAGCAGCCACCTAGTGTCCCAGGTATAAATCCAGAGAGAGAGAGAGAGAGAGAGAGAGAGAGAGAGAGAGAGAGAGAGGAAAGAGAGAACGCACAAGAAAGCGTAGCCGGCTAAAGCTTAAATGCAGCCACGTGTTCCCTCTTGTGCCGAGTCAAGGCTTGGGTCTGGCTTCCTTAAGCTCCGACCATGTGCGTTGGCTTTACAGGCAGGGCCCTGTTCGGCAGGGCAGGTCTGAGTTGTTTGTAGCACCGGCTTTAGGCAAGCTGCTCACAGACCTAGGCCCGGGCTAGAAGTTGCTACCCGGACTAGGACGCCAGCAGCTCGGACTAAGAAGCCGATCGCCGCCGGCCGCCGTGTGCCGCTGCCGCCGCCGCCGCCGCGGGCCGCCTGCCGCCCTTGCGGGAAAGTGGACCTGCTGCCAAGCCAAGCAGTTTTTAATGGATTCTTGTCACGTTGGGCGCCAGATGTAGATGTAACCAACCGTCTTATTAAATAAGAAACACAGAAACAATGTAAAAGAGAAAGCCAAGAAGTCAGAGCTCAGAGCTAAAATCTCACCCTTCCTCCTGCTGTCCCAGCTTCGCAAAAAGAGACCTACTTCCTGTCGGTTCGTATTTTTAAAGTATGTTGTTCTGCCTTCTCATTGGTTGTAAACCCAAACACATGACTGCCTCGTCACTGTCTGAATGTACAGCCCCCTAGGTCTTAAAGGCATATGTCTCCAATGCTGGCTGTATCCCTGAACACACAGAGATCTTATGGGATTAAAGGCGTGTGCCACCACCGCCACACTCTTGCTATGGCTCTAATAGCTCTGACCCTGAACACACAGATATCTATGGGATTAAAGGCGTGTGCCACCACCGCCACACTCTTGCTATGGCTCTAATAGCTCTGACCCCCAGACAACTTTATTTATTAACATACAATCAAATTAATATTTCAGTACAAATCAAAATAATATTTCAATACAATTAGATTACCACCACAAACTGCAATTATATAAAGTACAATAGTAGCATCTTTGCCCCAAACAATAGTTTAATGAAATATTAAGGTCAAGGTGATTAAAAGAAAAATGGGGGAGGGAGCTACACAAGATGGGAAAACTGAGAATTTGAGGCTAGTCTGGGCAACATAGGATCCTGTCTGAAAAGAAGAAAACAAAGTCCAGGAATAGAAACAGTAGAAACAGTGATAAGACCATTTTGAAAAATTCTGTTAAGTTTCTTAAAACATTTAGGTATAATCTACTTATTGTGACTAAGACTCAATGTGACTGGAACTCACAAAAGAGAATAAAATATCTTTAGTATGAAATCATTTCTCAAGTTATAAAAAATTATTATTTTAAGAATTGTTTATTACATTTACATTCATTCAGTGTATATGTGTGTGTGTCAAACATATATGAGCCACTATATGTAGAGGACAACTTGTGGGTACTGGGTTCTCTCCTTCTGCCATGTGGGTCCTGGAGATTGAACTCTGCCTTAGTATTTTGTTTTTCTAGACAAGATATCTCATCATATAGGCAAGGCTCACCTCAAACTCTCTAATCCTGCCTGGGGCTCTCCTCTACTGGAATTAGAGGAATGTGCAATAACACCTAGCTAAAAAGTTTAAATTTTTTTAATATTCATTCAACAAATAGTTGCCTAATATGTAAAGTGTACTACATTCTGTGTAGAAACTTAAAAAAAGTAATATATGCTTGTTTCAATCAGAAAAAATTATGTAGACAAGAATAACGTTACTTTATAAGTTATAAAAACAAGAATGGAAATGCAACTCCTATAGCTTTACAGTGGAATGCACAAATATTCCTACTTAGTGACAGAAGGTACATTATTTCATTAATTAAAAGGGAACTTGAAATATTCTATAGCAATAATATAATTGAAGCATGGAAATATGTAAGTCTATGGATTCAGAGAAAGCAATTTTGTAGAGAGTTTGGAGTAATAGACATGTATAATTTGTGAAGCTTGAATCATTTCAAGGGAAATCCTAAATACCTAAACATTTAGAACAGGAGACTATAGGCACATTTTCAGGAAGGAAGTTTTAGAAAAATATATGGCAGACTCAAAGAAAGGAATGAAGGAAAGAAGTCAGTTGAGAGTTTTAATAGCCTAAGGGTGATAAGAGAGTGAAATAGTACAAACAGCGAATAAACAAATGTAATAGCAGAAATTAAAGACATAATGAACCACTGCAGAGGTAAGAATTCTAGAACAATATAATAGTAACAATATCAAGTTAAAAAGGCTGTGGAGAGCAGGGCTTCGTGGTGCACTTTTTTAATCCCAGCACTTTATGAACTGCTCATGTAGCTGTTTGATTGCTTTCAGTCTCTGGCTCTGAACAATTCTAGACTGCTGAAAAAGCTTCTGTTGCTGACGAAAAAGATTAGTTAGTTTTTCTCCTTGTTCCTCAAATTTCTGCATATCCAGTTCTCACTGCTGCAACACACTCAAAAATTGCTGAGAAGATTCACTGTTAAGCTTTTGTATTTCCTCTTGTTGTGTTTTCCAAATTTGCTCGATTTTCTGGTTACTGGCTTTGAAAGAATCTTTAGTGTACGTTTCTATTCTTTTTCTTTTGGCAAGAAGAGCTTTGTTGATGTCAGCTCCAAATTTTTCCAGCATATTCTGTACTTCACCTCCCACATCTTCAACTATTCATCCAGATCTTTTTTTCCCCATGTTTTTCAATTACTGCAGTCTTTTCATCAGCAACATCCTCCTCTGAACCAGTCAGATCTTTATCTTCTTTCTCAAAGTCAAAAGCTTTCTTTGTGTCCCCATAAGATACAGCGCCCCCCTCCAGCAGGAAGTAGTAAGAGAAGCTATGCCCAAATTCCCAAATATACCAAGCTGGCTTTGGAGATGTATAAAAGTTAAAACCTTCCTTTTTAAAAAAAGAAAAGATGAAGTGCTGTGGGATGGTCTGTATGTCAAATTGCTCTGATTGGTCAATAAATAAAACACTGATTGGCCAGTGGCCAGGCAGGAAGTAGGTGGGACAAGGAGAGAGGAGAATTCTGGGAAGTGGAAGGCTGAGGCGGAGAGAAACTGCAAGCCGCCACCATTACAAGCCACATGTGAAGACTCCAGTAAGCCACAAGCCACGTGGCAAGGTATAGATTTATGGAAATGGATTAATTTAAGCTATAAGAACAGTTAGCAAGAAGCCTGCCACAGCCATACAGGTTGTAAGCAATATAAGTCTCTGTGTTTACTTGGTTGGGTCTGAGCGGCTGTGGGACTGGCGGGTGACAGAGATTTGTCCTGACTGTGGACAAGGCAGGAAAACTCTAGCTACAAAAGACTTTAGGCTGATCCACCAATGATGGCTTACCAGATTTCTCAGAAAGCCTTTTTCCACCAGGCACCATCTTTAGTTTCTTGGGCGCCCCGCAGCCTCGATGCCTCTAAGACTATGAGATTTTTAAAGTCATGTTATACTTTATATTGTGATACTGACATGAGATATTTGGGATAAACAAGAAAGAAACAGTTATGGTTTAATAGTGATGTAATTGTGTGTTAGTTTCATAAGTGGTTAGTTGTGCTGGTTACTCTTTTCTTCTTTTTTTTTTTGTCACTTGATACAGCTATAGTCATCTGGGAAGAGGGAACCACAGTTAAGAACATGCCTCCATCAGATTGGCCCATAGGCAAGTTTTAGGGGTATTTTCTTTCTTCCTTTTTTTTTTTTTTTTTTTTTTTGCTTACAAACTGTATGGCCGTGGCAGGCTTCTTGCTAACTGTTCTTATATCTTAAATTAACCCATTTCTATAAATCTATACCTTGCCACATGGCTGGTGGCTTACCGGCATCTTTACATGCTGCTTCTCCTGGCGGTGGCTGCAGTGCCTCTCCCCCCTTCTTCCTGTTTCCCCAATTCTCCTCTCTCTTTGTCCCACCTATACTTCCTGCTTGGTCACTGGCCATCAGTGATTTATTTATACAGAACGATATCCACAGCACTTCCCCTTTTCTTCTTTTTTTAAAAAGGAAGGTTTTAGGCCGGGCGTTGGTGGCGCACGCCTTTAATCCCAGCACTCGGGAGGCAGAGCCAGGAGGATCTCTGTGAGTTCGAGGCCAGCCTGGACTACCAAGTGAGCTCCAGGAAAGGCGCAAAGCTACACAGAGAAACCCTGTCTCGAAAAACCAAAAAAAAAAAAAAAAAGGAAGGTTTTAACTTTAACATGGTAAAATTACATATAACAAAACAATTATTGAGCAAGAATTGCAGTTACAATATTAAAGAAGATGGCCTATCTATCTTATATTTGTGAGTTTAAGGTTTTATATCTAACTTATCTTTTATCATAATTGAGGAAATTACAACTATCTAGTTTTCAACCACATCAAAGACCTGAGAAGGAACATAATGGTACCTGAGAAATGGTAGATGGATGTAAGCAACTTTCGGGAATTTTGCAAGAGTAGACCAAGACAGCTGGCAGCCTGGACAGTCACCTAATGTTTCTCAGCATTGTTGGTGCATTCAAAGTGGCTACAGGCCTAGAGTATATGACAGACCATTTTTGGAAGCAGGAATTCTGAAAGACCATCTTACCCTGTCTTGGCAGAGTACAGTGGTCGCTTTCCTTGTGTCCCGCTTGTCCAGAAAGGACAGCATTGCATTTGTACTGTCAGCCATCAAGGCAAGGGCAGTTCTTTGCCCAGTAGGCCATTTTGTGCCAAAAAGACAAACTTCCAAATGGAAATGTCTTAGAAGCCCAACATTCTCTTGGGATCAATTGGTGCAGCCAGGAGCAATTGTGTCTCATGTCAACAGAATTCTAAGTTATTTAAATGCCATATTCTCTAGGTCTATGAAGTGTTTGAAGATTACCTATCTATCTGAAATATATCTATGTATACCTAGAAGACTTAGCTAACATGGCTACAAATACGATTATCATAGATGACTAATTATTAATCTATTTCTTAATTATCCATTATAATTTTAAATGAGTTACATAAACATAATACCTCAAACAAGAATAGAAATATATATATATATATACATATATATACAGTATAACAAAATTAACTTTAAGTTTGTATCAATAAACTAAAATTTATACCAATGTAAAACATTTTAAACATAAACTAAAATCTATAGCAATGTAAAACATTTTAAACAAGTTGTTCTTTAAAAGTAGGTTCATTAATCTACCCTTTTATCATCTCTATATCCTCCTATATATCTATATCATATCCCCCTTTCTTTTTTAGAAAGAGATCATATTTATAATCAACCTGTTCTAAATAAAAATATTGGTTTTTCTCTGTCCCACAGCAGAGGGCTCTTCTGATTTGGGACAGAAGAATCTCTTAACCATTTTTTTTTTTTTTAAAAAAACAATATGTCAGCCGGGCGGTGGTGGCGCACGCCTTTAATCCCAGCACTCGGGAGGCAGAGCCAGGCGGATCTCTGTGAGTTCGAGGCCAGCCTGGGCTACCAAGTGAGTCCCAGGAAAGGCGCAAAGCTACACAGAGAAACCCTGTCTTGAAAAACCAAAAAAAAAAAAAAAAAAAAAAAAAAAAAACAATATGTCTGGGTTTAGAGGGGGAGTGAGCCAATTCCACCTCTAAAGCCAGCTTGGTATATTTGGGAATTTGGGCGTAGCATATCTTACTACTTCCTGCTTGAGGGGGGCGCTGTATCTTATGGGGACGCAAAGAAAATTTTAGGCCTATGAGGTAGTCCGTGAGGCTGTATTGTGTGAACCAGTTGCCTTGAAACCGTTCTGGATGTTGGATCATCTGGGCCATGGTGTCATCGGAGATCTTTCAGGGGGTCTTGGCTGGTCAAATCTGATGTATCTTAATCTGGAATAAATCCATAGCCTCTGGCTTTCTGTGGAAACAAAAGCAGAACCTCTTTTTCAAAGCAACATATCTTTAAATCCAAATTTTGAAGTCAAGGTACCTTTAAAATATACATTTTGGCATAACTCAACAGCTTTTGCAATTAAATGTTTTTCTTCAGTTACGAATATCAAAGAGAACATAATCCAGATTCTCTGTGTGGTAGCCATCTTTATGTGGCTTATTTTTTATATTACCTTGAGCCTATTGCTTTAAACTGCACCATTTTTTTTTGGTTTTTCGAGACAGGGTTTCTCTGTGTAGCTTTGCGCCTTTTCCTGGAACTCACTTGGTAGTCCAGGCTGGCCTCGAACTCACAGAGATCCGCCTGCCTCTGCCTCCCGAGTGCTGGGATTAAAGGCGTGAGCCACCACCGCCCGGCTTAAACTGCACCATTCTAAGACTGAAACGACACTTTAGCTTACCAACATGGCGGTGGTACGTTTTCCGCCAGCTCTGGGAGCCATCAATTCTCAGAAATAGTGGGTCTATGTTTTTTATCAAAGCAGTGTGTAGCCCAGAAACCTCTTTTTTTTTTTTTAAATACTAGTAAAGACTAAATCTACCACACAGCGTAATGTGCCACTGGCAGATGCCTTATTACCGCCATACTGCCGGTCAAACGCATACGCCAGGAACCCGCCAGTGTTTAAACCTGCGTTTTGCGGCGTCTAGCTGCCCTTATGAGACATGAAGCAGGAACCTGGTTTTGGCTCTGTTTAGAATTGGTTATTAAATATTCTCAGGTTTAAGGTGGAAACTCGAGTCGTTGGGCACCATTTGTAGCTAGAGTTTTTCTGCCTTGCCCACAGTCAGGACAAATCTTTGTCACCTGCCAGTCCCACAGCTGCTCAGACCCAACCAAGTAAACACAGAGACTTATATTGCTTACAAACTGTATGGCCGTGGCAGGCTTCTTGCTAACTGTTCTTATATCTTAAATTAACTCATTTCTATAAATCTATACCTTGCCACATGGCTGGTGGCTTACCGGCATCTTTACATGCTGCTTCTCCTGGCGGTGGCTGCAGTGTCTCTCCCCTTGATTAATGATTGATACATGAGGGGCCAACACACCTTCGGTGGTGCCATCCCCAGTCAGGTGGTCCGGAGTTGTTTAAGAAAGTAGGATTAGCAAGACATGAGGAGCTGCCCAGGAAGTAATGCTCCTCCATGGCCTGTGCATCAGATCCTGCCTTCAGGTTCATACTCTGACTTCCTTTGATGATTGACTATAAATTGTAAGATGAAATAAATGCTTTCTTCCCCAAGTTGCTTTTGGTCATGGTATTTATCGCAGCATTAGAAAGCAAACTTGGGCATGGGGCTAGAATAATAAATTATATATTTTATTTAATATTAATTTAAATTTAAATGACCATTTGTGGTTAGGAGTTACTGAATTAGTGATTTTATATTAAGAACAAAGAGAAGAAACAAGGTATGTACTCACTCATAAGTAGATACTAGATGTAAAGCAAAAGATAACCAGACTGCAGCTCACAACTCCAGGGAGGCTAGCTAGCAAAGAGGAACCTAAGAAAGACACAGGGATCGCCCAATGACAGAGAAATGGATGAGAGCCACATGAGCAAATCCTGGGGGTGAAGGCGGGTAGTGGAGGGCAAAGGTCGGGGGAATGTGAGCTTAGGGAATCGGGAGGTCCCAGCTGGATCAGGAACAGAGTGGGAGAACAAGGAAAGAGATACCATGATAAATGAAGACTCCATGGGAATAGGAAGAAGCAGAGTGCTAGAGAGGTTCCCAGAAATCCACAAAGATACCTCCACTGTAGACTACTGGCAATGGTTGAGAGAGTGCCTGAGCTGACCTACTCTGGTGATCGGATGGCCGATACCCTAACAGTCATGATAGAACTCTCATCCAGTGACTGATGGAAGCGGATGCAGAGATCCACGGCCAAGCCCCAGGTGGAGCTCCAGGAATCCAATTGGCAAGAGAGAGGAGGGACTGTATGAGCAAGATATATTGAGACCATGATTGGAAAAAGCACAGGGACAAATAGCCAAACTAGTGGAAACACATGAACTGTGAACCAATAGCTGAGGAGCCTCCATGGAACTGGATCATGCCCTCTGGATAAGTGAGACAGTTGATGAGCTTGAACTGTTTAGAAGGCCCCCAGGCAGTGGGACCGGGACCTGTCCTTGGTGCACGAGCTGGCTTTTTGGAGCCTGGGGCCTATGCTGAGACACTTTGCTCAGCCTTGGTGTAGGGAAGAGGGGACTGGACCTGCCTCAACTGAATCTACCAGGCTGGGCTGACTCCCCAGGGGAGACCTTGCCTTGGAGGAGGTGGGAATGGGGGGTGGATTGTCGGGGGAAGGCTGGGGGGTGGGAGGAGGGAGGACAGGGGAATCTGTGGCTGATATGTAAAATTAAAATAATTATAAAATAAAATATTTTTTAAAAAAAGAACAAAGAGAAGTACATTTCCCTGGGGTCTTGTACCATTTAGTCATTTCTCCTCTTTTTCGTTCACATATAACTATACCTACAGCAAGAGGCAAAGCTCTGAACCGTGTGTCCATAAGGTTATACATAGCAAATGGATGCATGGCCGAGTGATTTTGCAGCTTTGGAGGGATTGAGGAGATCTAGACTGAGTTAGGACCAAAGAACAGAGTACATACACAGAGAATGGGCCTTTGAGGTTTATTCTGTCCCTTCTCTTCTCTCATTTGTGTCTATTTAATCATGATTTACATATATATTGTGACAAAGTTATTTTGATAATTATGACTGATATTTCTGGGCATTATGTTCAGTATGATTACATAGCAAACCAATGGAATCACATTTGGAAAAAAAATCCATCCTAATCAAGTCATCAATTACGTAGAAATCAAGTAGATTCCAAGATGGAAAGTTTCCATAGTTGTATGTTACTTGAGAGATTGGATCAAAATCAACCTGTGAAAGGGTAATTTTATTTTTGTTATAACAGATGTCATAATTGTCCAGGAGCAGTCAATAAGTTTCAGTTGAACACTGTATTGTCAGCATGCTTACAGATGCAAGAGAGAAAACAGAGGCTGGAACCTTTAGCTAATCCCTGGACTTTCAACTACACCTGAAGGAAGAGAACACAAGGAACACTGCCTTATCTTCCTGGGAAACAAAGTGATGGAGTAAAGTAAAGTCATGATATACCATTTCAGTACACAGATGAGAGCCAATTGTGTGTGTGTGTGTGTGTGTGCATGTACATGCACCTGTGTGTGTACATGTGCCTGTATGTGTGCATGTGAAGGCCTGTGACTAATGATGTGTATCTCCCTTTATTGCTTTTCACTTTATTTTTCAAAAGATTTTTTCTTTTTAATTATTTAATTATTATGTTTGTTTTTTGAGATTATAATATAATTTCATAATTTTATGCCTTCCCATTCCTCCCTCCAAACCTTCCCGTATTTTATTTTTTAATTAATTAATTAGTTAATTAATTAATTAGTGTGTGTGTGTGTGTGTGTGTGTGTGTGTGTGTGTGTGTGTGTGTGTGAATATGTGTGCAGAGGCCAGAACAGAGCCTCACGTCCCTTTGAGCTGGAGTTCCAGGCAGTGGTGAACTCTTTGACACGGGTTCTGGGAACTAAACTTGGGTCCTCTGGAAGAGCAGGAATTACTCTTAGCCTCTGATCAGACCCTCAACACCTCGTGTTTTAGACAAACCCTCTCACTAAACCTGTACTTCACTGACTAGCTATGCTGGCTGGCCAGTGACCTCCAGAGATTTATTTGCTGGTCTCTGTGCCCCGCAGTGCTAAAGTTACAGGCTTTTACTACCTCTTTTTTCTTTCTTTTCTTTTCTTTTTCCCTTCTTCCTTCCCTCCCTCCCTTCTTTATTTCTTTCTTCCTTTCTTTTGAATATGAGTTCTGCGGACTGGAACTCAGCTCCTCATGATTGTGTAGCAATCAGTTTACTCATTGATCAATCTCCCAGGCCCACGCAAGAGCAAGTTTTCAAAGTACAAAGATTAGCCGTGGTTATTGGAAACTTTCCCAACATCTGTAGTGCATCAACTTAGCTGACTAGGCTCATCAATGGCCCCAACTGTCACACTTAAAGTAAAACAAGATCCAGGATCCCACCAAGTCATAAATCTGAAACATCAAAGCCAAAATGCCCTAAAAAATCTGGTCAGAACAGAAATCCAAAGGGTAAGAGACTTCCTTCAGATCACATGTTTTTTTAGGTGCAGAACTGGCAATAGAATTTCATTCTTCTTTATCTGTTTTTATTGCACCTTTCCTAATTAAGGGAGACCTCATAGCACAGTGAAATTTAGACAAAATAACATACAATAAAACACCAAAACAGAGTCATAAAGGTAATAAATATTTTAGGTGTGTCCGAATTGTAGGCTGTGGACTACATAAATCTCAGAACAGCTATCAGTGGGGCGTTTGGTTGATGATGTCACATTGCAATGTAAAAAGTTCAGACACTTCTGTTAGATGGGTATTATAGTAGCTTAGAGTATTATTTCAAGTACATTTTGTCTTTGAATTGCTATTTTTAACTTTCCCACTTTTTTGCATTCTTCTTTATGCTCATATTTCTTTAAAGAGTTCTTTAGTCTTTCTTGCTCTACCATTTTATTTCATATACTAACCATGACATCCAGAAGACCCTATATGATATTTTGTGGACATTTGCACAGCACAAAAGCTATTTTACTACATTTACAAATTAATGAATAAACTCATAGTTAATATCAATTTCCATTTGTTATTTGTATAAAATGATTTACTTTTAAAAGATGTATTTATTTTTAATTATGCATATGTGTATATATGTATCTGTGTCTGTGTGTGGTTTTCTGGGTCTGTGAATGCAGGGCCTGTGGAGTTTAGAAAAGGGTGTCTGGAACCACGTGACACAGGCCTTGGAAACCAAACTCAGATTTGTTCTTTGAAAGAACAAGTTCATGCTTGTCCAACCATCTCTTTAACCCCTAAAATGATTTAATAAAACTACTATAGCACTGAAGTTCTACTTCATGATGTTAAGTTGAAGAGTTGCTGTACTGATAAAATTTTAAGTATTCTAATTTAGGGTTTGAGGCATAACCTGAAAGATATGACCTTTGTCACTGACCAATGTGTTAGGAGACTCAGGCTATAGCAGAGGCTGTGTTTTGGGTAATAGAGGAAATCTTTTCTTTTCTTTCTTTCTTTTTTATTTATTTATTTTTTATTTTTTTTTTTAGCTTGTTGGCTCAAAATAATCTAGACTTGGCTGGCTCTGATCTCAATATATATGGTGTTCTTGTTAAGAGTGATGGAACAGTTAGGGAAGATGAACTCCTTTCCTGTGCGACTCTAGTTTGATTTAAGACAATTCTGTTAAGTTTTCTTTGGGATTCATGGTATTGTTTGATTATATATATATATATATATATATATATATATATATATATATATATGATATATAATATTTACTATGTACAACTGTTCATAGAATCATAAAATCTTAGTTGGAATGGAACTTAGGTTTCCAATCTGTACATCAATTCCCTTTTTAATGTCCTAGTAAGGAAGACATCCAGGTGCCTCAATTGTTGAAAAATTGTTTGACTGCATATATGAATACTTATGTCTGGACTCTATTCCATTGGGTTATATGTAAACTGTTATCACAATATTATCAGGGTATAATTAATGCATCTTGTAGTATGGTTTGAATTAGGGAACTATAAAATCAGAAACTGTTCTTTTTCAAAATTATTTTGACTACTGAGGATATTTCAAGAATTAATATGAATATTAGCATGAATTTCATGGTTATAATAAAATATATTCAGAGATTTTGATAGGGATGGCATTAAATCTGTGGATGCTTTGATAGTATTGATATGCTAACAATATGACATCTGCCAATACATAAACAGGAATTTTTACCATTTATTTGGATATTTAAAATTTTTCTTTAAAAAACATTTAGTAATTTACAATATACAAGCCTTTTGTCTCCCTGGTTAATTTAATCCTTTATATTTTATTCTTTTTGATACTACTATAAATGGAATTCTATTAATTTTGTTCTTGGATAACTCATTATTCTATACATTTGCATATACATCTTTAGTTTATTTATTTAATATTCTGTAACTTTGTCAAATTTATTAGTTCTGAGTTTTCTATGTGTATATTCTTTAGCAATTTCTACATATAGAAATAATTTAATGTATATATGATAATAATTCTTTACCAAGATGAATGCTTTTAAATTTTTTCTATTTTTATTCCAGGAGAAACATATTTTATTTGTATACTTTACCTATTATCTCTCTAGTGCACATATTTTATTTTTTATTAAATTAATTTATAATATGTATTTTATTTATTAAATTAAAATATAATTACATTATTTTCCCTCCTCCAACCTGTTCTATGTATCTCCCCCTTGCTCCTTCCCAAATTAATGAATGCCTTTTCTTTGATTGTTATTGTTACATGGTATAAATGTATACACATAAGTACAACCTGCTGAATCCAATTCATATGCTTGCGTGTATATAATTTCTGAGCTTAACACTTGGAATCAATTGGGTCTTTCTCTCTTAACAGTCCTTATTTACCTGTAGCTCTTTTTCTAGGCCCCATGAGACTTTACCCTTCTAAGATATCATGTCCATCGGTGTTATCCTTGTTCAGGTCCTGTTTTAGGCTGCCATGAGTGGAGCTTCCCTGTCACTTCTAGAAGATAGAATGTCACAGCAGACTTCTTGACCCTTGGGCTCTTACAGTCTTTCCCCCACCTCTTCCACCATGTTCCCTGAGCCTATGTGCAGGCGTTGTGTTGTGTATATATCCATTGGGTCTGAGTATTCCACATTGTTGCTGTCTGTTTTTTGACAAGTTTTGGAGATCACTAATAACATATAGTGACATAGTATGGTATATGACATTATCTTATATCAATCTAAACATATTTTGTTGTAAAAATGTAGACAAATTTCAAAAGTTTTACATAGTTGCAAGAGACTTATAAAAGATATATCTTATGAGAAAGGATTTATATATAATTATGTTGGCTACTATTAAAAGACTGTTTATAAGATTTTCCAGTTCTTCATGTTTAAAGCAACTAGACAGTCTTAAAATATTAATCTACTCTTCATGAAGTTCACAAAAGGGCCAACTCTAAATAATAAGGATATCAAAGAAACTTCTGTACTTTCTGTTAAACTTGTCAAGATTGTACAGTAAAGGGTAATTTGAATATATATTTGGGTTAAAATATTAAAGGATGGAGGGAGAGAGTACTGAGAGAGAAAACTGGAATTGGGGTACATTTTGAAGGCAAACCTAGTGTAATGGAAACTCCCAGAAATCTACAATGGTGAGCCTAGCTAAGACTCCTAGTAATGGGACATATGGAGCCTAACCTAGCCATCTTCTGTACCAGGGAAGGCTTCCAGTGGAGGCATTGGGACATGAACCCAACCACAAAGCCTTGTCCTGCCTGTAAGATGTGCTGGGGTAAAGGTGGAGCAGAACCTGTGGGAGTGTCCAACTGATGGCTGGTCTAGCTTGAGACGCATGCCATGAGAGGGAGCCCACCCTTGACATTGCCTGGAGGGCCAGGAACCAGAGGCTGGATGTTCCAGAGACCTAGGATAGAACCGAACACAACCAGCAAAAAACCAAAAACCAAACCAAAACCAAACCAAACAAACAATGAAATGATTCCCTACTATACTCATAGATCAGTGCCTAGTCCAATAATCATCAGAGAGGTTTCATCCAGCAACTGATGGAGCAGCTATACACTAGGCAGAGCTCGGGGAATCACACAGAAGAGGGAGAGGAAGGACTGTAGGAGCCAGAGTGGTCAAGGACACCAAGAGAACAAGGCCCACAGAATCAACTAAGCAGGACTCATAGGGGCTCACAGAGACTGAACTGACAATCAGAGAGTCTGCATGGGTCTGGCCTAGGCCCTCTGCTTATATGCTATGGTTGTGTAGATTGGTGTTCTTGTGGGACTCCTAACAGTGGGAGTGGGGGCTGTCTCTGACTCTGTTACTTGCTTTTGGGATCCTTTTCCATCTACTGGGTCACCTAGTCCAGCATGAATATGAGGGGAGGTGGCTAGTCTTACTGCAACATCTTAGGCCATGTTTGGTTGATATCCGTGGGAGGGCTGCCCTTTCTGAAGGGTGGAAATGGATATGGGGGAGAGAGGAGGGAGAGGAGATATTGGGAGGAGGGAAAACTATGGTCTGGATATAATATATGAGAGAAGAATAAATAAATAATTTCTTTATTACATTTATTTGTTGTGTGGGTGTAGGTATGGATATATGTGTTGATTTGTGTGTACCCTATCATGTGTGTGGAGGCCAGATTTTGGGAGTCTGTTCTTTCTTACCATTTACGTTCTTGGAACTGAACTCAGCTTATGCTTTATACATTGAGCCATCTTGCCTACACAGGTCCAAATCTTTTTTAAAATCTTTCTTTTTATTTATTATTCTTGTGTCATCATGCCTCCCGATCCCCCACCCAGCAAATAAAACAAAATAAAATTTAAGAGTAAAAAGGAAGAAGGGGAAAATCTCATCATGGTGTTTATCTCAAAGAATCACTGCTCTGGTTCAAGGCCCCTGATCCCTGCTGCCCCATCAATGCTGGACCCTCACTGACTCTTCCTGGACATGCTATTGCTGCCCTGAGTCCTGGAAATCCTGCAGCCCTGGGTCCGCAGGACTGAACCCTGTCCCCGCCCCACCAGACTCCGGGAGATCACAGATGGGGTGGATGTTGGGGTGGGACAACACATGACCTGGTTTGGGGACTGGGTAATTGTAGGGTTGGTCAGCCCCTGTCCTCACCACCAGGGTGAGCTCCCCAACATTGCCCTGGCTAGTTCACCCCTTGCAGTGATGAGCAAGGGGCAGTTAATGCAGGAAATCCACGGATTACTGAGAAAGGGACTACTTATTAATGGGTTATCTGAGGGAACAGCTCACTGATACAGGATAAGGCAAATTCAGTCTCAGAGTTTCTGGAAGGCTGAGAGCAGGTCCCACGCTGCTTCACATCCTGACTTGGTCTTTACCATCAGAGAGAGAGAGAGAGAGAGAGAGAGAGAGAGAGAGAGAGAGAGAGAGAGAGAGAGAGAGAGAGAGAGAGAGACCCCCGCATAGTGCTCCCCAAATCTTAAGCTAGCCAAAAGGCCACGAATACCCACTACAGCCAGCCAGTTCACCCACACGTGTGTAGGGGGGCGTATCTCCCCCCCACTGCTGCCACATGAGAGGTGAGTCATGAGGACAGCTCTCCCATGCACACAACATCAGGGCTGGCTCACCCACACCTCTGCCAACAGGGTCACCGCTACTCGGCTGCCCAGACACGGTGCTGGGTCCACTTTCCCAAGTGCTGCAGCTGGTAAGGGGGAGGGTCACCTCCCTTGCCCACCACAGGTGGCAGGGCCAGGGAGAGGGAGGGCATCTTTCCCTCGCCCTCACTCCCACATGGCAGAGGAGGGAGTGTGGCCAGCTATCCCACTCTCACACACTTAGGATTACCTTACCCATGTCTCTGTCAACAGTGTCAGCTCTACAGTGTTTGTTGCCTGGTTGAGAAACAGGACCCACTTTCCTGACTGCTGCAGACGGTAAGAGGAGGGTGGGCTCCCTCGTCTGTCCCAGGTGATGAGCGGCAAGGGATGGGGGAGCATCTCTCCCCCGCCCACACCACCATATGGCAGACAAATAGTGGGGACAGCTCTCCCATGCTCACACACAACTTCACGGCTGGCTCTCCCACACCTCTTCCAGCAGGGTTGGCTCTATTGTGGTGCCCAGGTGAGGGGCAAGGCCTGCTCTTCCAAGTGTTGCAGTTGGTGGGGGGCAGAAACAGCTCTCTCCTTCTTATGACCTCAGGGCCAGCTCTCCCACCTGCCTCAGGCGTTGATGGGGTGGTGGTGGTGGTGGGGTGCATCTCTCCCCTGCCCATGCCACCTTATGGCAGATGAGGGGTGGGGCTACATCTTCCACCCTTATGTTCTCAGGGTTGACTTATCTGAGCCCTCCTCAACACAGTCAGCTCCACTGTGCTGCCCAAACGAGGTGCAGGGCTCGATTTCCCAAATGTTGCAGTTCGTAAAGGGGTCAGCCTCCTTGAAAGCTGAAGGTGGTAGGGGCGAGAGGGGAGGGCATCTTTCCAACTAAAACTGTTAGTATTGCTTTGTAAATTGCTAGGCCTTCTTTGGTTTGGTTTCACAATTTCCGTATGAAACATTGGACTCTTGACTGCTAATGTTCTACAGAAACACAACTTCTAACAAGCAGTATTCTGAGACAGAAAACAGACCCCTAGCCTGAACATCTCCTTTAAACCTTGTAGTTATTTATACTTGACCAAAAGGGTCTTTGGGGCACAGACTCCCTGGCTGCCTGCCAGTCCACCCTCTGTATGAGATAAAATCAGACCAACCAGGCAAAAGCCTCATTCAGACAATATATCTAGGACCAGGTCACAGTTCTTGACACTTCAGCTCCCAGATCTCAGGTGTGAGGAACCTTAGGGAAGCTTGCATATGAACATCAGGGTTCTTTGAGTCGAATGTACTGATTTTTTCAGAGGCCTCTGAAACTACTGGACTCCAACCATGGTTTCATATGTTCCCTGAAGTCGTCCAGCTTGGGCACTGCAGGTTGGGTCCTAGAATAGCATTGGTGTCTTCATTAGGGTTTCTATTGCTGTGAAGAGATACCATGACCATGGTGACTCTTATAAAGGAAAACAGTTAATTGTGGTGGCTTGCTTACAGGTCAGAGGTTCAGTCCATTATCATCATGGCAGGAAGCAAGGCAGCATGCAGGCAGACATGGTGCTGGAGCAGAGAGTCCTCCATCTGCTGAAGGCGACAGTAAGTGGTCTGACTCACTGGGTGTGGCTTGAACATATGAGACCTCAAAGCCCGCCCTCACAGTGGCACACTTCCTCCAACAAGACCACACCTACTCTAACAAGGCCACACCTCCCAGTAGTGCCACTCCGTTTGGGAGCCATTTTCTTTCAAACCACCACAATTAGGGAGCCTATCAATGCCTTTTGAAAGAAGTGCACTCTGACTGAGAGATCTACAACTAGGAAGAGCTGCCTGCCTTGCATCAGAAGCACCATTTGTAGAGGTGCAAGGTGCAAGTGTGCTGGAGTAGAACAGCTCTGTCACTTCGATCACACTGATTCGAACATCTCTATTACTTTGATCACATTGGCCCTGCTGTTGTGAAACAAGGGAGGACACCTGCTGCCCTGACTTCTTATGACTCTCGTGCAATAAAGGCTGGGATGGCTGAGGTTGTGGCAGTGGCAGCTGCTTGTTGTGTCTGTTTTACTGCTGATCTTGAAATAGTGAGTAATGACAGAGAGCCTTCTGCTCTTGCTACTGCAGCCCCTTCTCCAGCATATTCTGAACACAGTGTAAAAGGAAGGATACATGACAGGCTGGCTTTGTGCTATCTTGTCTCTCAGATCATCATAGCACAGACGTAGCAATGTTTTGGAACATAAGTGAAACACCCTGCTGCTAGAATCTTCCTCTGCCTCCCGAGAAAAGCAGTCAGTTCTTTCAAGTAATGCCCCCTGAACTTAAGACGTTTTCCAGTAGCTTCATTGGGAGATTGTTCCTAGGAATCCTCCTGATAGACGAAAAAGCAGTTTCTTAGTGTCAAAAATTCTCTCTCTCTCTCTCTCTCTCTCTCTCTCTCTCTCTCTCTCTCTCTCTCTCTCTCTCTCTCTCTCTCACACACACACACACACACACACACACACACACACACACACACACTTTCCCTCTGCCTCCTTCCCTCTCCCTCCCCATTTGGCTGTCTGGAAATTTATATCTGAACTGATTACTAATTATACACACAGCAATGAAATCGATTGGCTAGTTATTTCCTAATGTAAAAATCAGAGAATTTTATTCAACTGTTGAAGTATCTGCAATCCATCCTTCATAAATCTGTGTTGTGAATTTCCTTTACATGTTCCACATATTGTTCTTGTTATTGTGAAATGATTATCTTCTTCCATTGAAGAAAATTATGCTGTATAAAAATTAGCTCAAATTATTCAGCCGTGAAGAATGACACTATGTCACTCTCAGGAAAATGGATAGAACTGGAGATCCTCACCACAAGCAAAACAAGCCAGACACAGAAATACAAATATCACATTTTCTTTCATATGAAGCCTTTAGAAGTCATATTTAAGTTACTCTTAGTTGTTACACAAAAATATAAAAATTCTAATAACAAACATACATTTGAACTCAGAGTTCTGCCTGCCTCTGCCTCCTGAGTGCTGGAATTAAATGTGTGTGCCACCACTGCCCGGCAACCATGGTTTAGCTCCTTTGGTTGATTCTTTTTTTCTTGATTTATTGATAACTGCTTTTCTTGCAAAGGTGCAGTGATTTGTCATTGTTGTTTTGCTTTACATTTCCCTGATAATTTAGAGATGAGTATTTTTCTTTTACATGTTGGCCATTGTCTTCTTTTCAGAGATGTCTTTTTCGATCTATTATTCCAATTTGGTTTCTTTTTATTTTGCTCTTGAGCTTTTGCAGTTCCATATATTAATGCTTTGTTAGTTGGAAAGTATTCTCTTACTTGCTGTAGATGGTTTCTCTGATGAAACTCTGCTGATGGTTTCCTTTGCCGTGAAGTAGCTTTGACTTTGATCGAATTCCATTGTCTATTTTTGCTCATATTTTCTGTTTTTGATGCCTTGTCTAAGGACAGGTCCCGGTCCCATTGCCTGGATGCCTCCCAAACAGATCAAGCTAATCAACTGTCTCAATTATCCAGAGGGTCTGATCCAGTTGGGGGCTCCTCAGCTATTGGTTCATAGTTCATGTGTTTCCATTCATTTGGCTATTTGTCCCTGTGCTTTTTCCAACCTTGGTCTCAACAATTCTTGCTCATACAAACCCTCCTCTTTCTTGCCAATTGGACTCCTGGAGCTCCACCTGGGGCCTGGCCATGAATCTCTGCATCCGCTTCCATCAGTCACTGGATGAGAGTTCTACCACGACAGTTAAGGTGTTTGGCCATCCCATCACCAGAGTAGGTCAGTTCAGGCTGTCTCTCGACTATTGCCAGTAGTCTATTGTGGAGGTATCTTTGTGGATTTCTGTGGACCTCTCTAGCACTTTGCTTCTTCCTATTCTCATGTGGTCTTCATTTATCATGGTCTCTTATTCCTTGTTCTCCCTCTCTGTTCTTGATCCAGCTGGGATCTCCTGCTCCCCTAAGCTCGCTTTCCCTCAACCCTTGCCTTTCATTACACCCACTCATGTCCAGGTTGTTCAAGTAGCTCTCATCCATTTCTCTGTCATTGGGTGATCCCTGTGTCTTTCTTGGGGTCCTGTTTTCTAGGTGGCCTCCCTGGAGTTGTGAGTAGCAGTCTAGTCATCTTTGTTTTACATCTAGTATCCTCCTATGAGTGAGTACATACCATGTTTGTCTTTCTGAGTCTGGGTTACCTCACTCAGGATGATTTTTCTAGATCCATCCATTTGTCTACAAACCTCATGATGTTTTTCTCTGCTGAGTAGTACTCCATTGTGTATATGTACCACATTTTATTTATCCATTCTTCAGTTGAAGGGCATCTAGGTTGTTTCCAGGTTTTGGCTAGTACAAACAATGCTGATATGAACATAGCTGAGCAAGTGCCCTTGTGGTATGATTGAGCATTCCTTAGGTATATGCCCAAGAGTGGTATAGCTGTGTCTTGGGGAAGATTGATTCCCAATTTTCTAAGAAAGCCCCATATTGATTTCCAGAGTGGCTGTACAAGCTTGCATTTCCACCAGCAGTGGAGGAGAGTTCCCCTAGCTCCACATCCTCTCCAGCATAAGCTGTCTTCAGTGTTTTTGATCTTAGCCATTCTGACAGGTGTGGTGGTATCTCAGAGTCATTTTGATTTGCATTTCTCTGATGATTAGGGATACTGAGCAATTCCTTAAATGTCTTTCAGCCATTTGAGTTTCCTCTGTTGAGAATTCTCTGTTTAGTTCTATAGCCCATTTCTTAATTGGACTGTTGGGCATTTTGATGTCTAATTTCTTGAGTTCCTTATATATTCTGGATATCAGACCTCTGTCAGATGTGGGGTTGGTGAAGACCTTTTCCCATTCTGTACGCTGTCATTTTATCTTGTTGACCATATCCTTTGCTCTACAAAAGCTTCTCAGTTTCATGAGGTCCCATTGATTGATTGTTTCTCTCAGTGTCTGTGCTACTGGTGTTATATTTAGGAAGTGATCTCCTATGCCAATGCGTTCAAGACTACTTCCTACTTTCTTTTCTAGCAGGTTCAGAGTAACTGGATTTATGTTGAGGTCCTTGATCCACTTGGACTTACGTTTTGAGCATGGTGACAGATATGAATCTATTTGCAGCCTTCTACATGTTGATATCCAGTTATGCCAGCACCATTTGTTGAAGATGCTTTCTTTTTTCCATTGTACAGTTTTGGCTTCTTTGTCAAAAATTATATGTTCATAGGTGTGCAGATTAATGTCAGGGTCTTCAATTCTATTCCATTGGTCCACATGTCAGTTTTTATGCCAGTACCAAGCTGTTTTTTATTACTGTAGCTCTATAGTAGAGCTTGAGGTCAGGGATCGTGATGCCTCCAGAGGTTGTTTTATTGTACAGGATTCTTTTGGCTATCCTGGTTTTTTTGTATTTTAGATGAAGTTGAGTATTATTCTTTCCAGGTCTGTGAAGAATTGTGTTGTTATTTTTATTGGAATTGCATTGAATCTGTAGATTGCTTTTGGTAAGATTGCCATTTTTACTATGTTAATCCTGCCTATCCATGAACATGGGAGATCTTTCCATTTTCTGACATCTTTTTCAATTTCTTTTTTCAGGGACTTAAAGTTCTTGTCATATAGGTCCTTCACTTGATTGGTTAGTGTTACCCCAAGGTATTTTATATCATTTGTGGCTATTGTAAAGGGTGATGTATCTCTGATTTCCTTCTCAGCCTGTTTGTCAATTGTATATAGGAGGGCTATTGATTTTTATGAGTTGATCTTGTATCCTGCTATGTTGCTGAAGGTGTTTATAAGCTGTATCAGTTCCTTGGTGGAATCTTTGGGGTCACTCAAGTATATTATCATGTCATCTGCAAATAGGGAAAACTTGACTTCTTCCTTTCCCATTTGTATCCCCTTAATCTCCTTATGTTGTCTTATTGCTCTGGCTAGAACTTCAAGTACTATATTGAATAAGTATGGGGAGAGCAGACAGCCTTACCTCATTCCTGATTTTAGTGGAATTGCTTTGAGTTTTTCTCCATTTAATTTGATGTTTGCTGTTGGCTTGCTGTAAATTGCCTTTATTATATTTAGGTATGTTCCCTGTATTCCTGATTGCTCCAAGACCTTCATCATGAAGGGGTGTTGGATTTTGTCAAATGCCTTTTCTGCATCTAGTGAGATGATCATGTGGTTTTTTTCTTTGTGTTTGTTTTTATGGTGTATTACATTGATGGACTTTCGTATGTTGAACCACCCTTGCATCCCTGGGATGAAGCCTACTTGATCATGGTGGATAATTGTTTTGATGTGTTCTTGGAGTCTGTTTGCCAGTATTTTATTGAGTATTTTTGCATCAATGTTCATGAGGGAGACTAGTCTGTAGTTCTCTTTCTTTGTTGTATCCTTGTTTGGTTTAAGAATCAGGGTAAGTGTAGCCTCATAGAAGGAGTTTGGTAATGTTCCTTCTGTTTCTATTGTGTGGAACAATTTAGAGAGTATTGGTATTAACTCTTCTTTGAAGATCTGGTAGAATTCTGCGCTGAAACCATCTGGTCCCGGGCTTTTTTTGGTTGGGAGAATTTTAATGACTGTTTCTATTTCCTTAGGGGTTATTGGACTATTTAAATAGTTTATCTGGTCTTGATTTAACTTAGGTATGTGGTACCTATCCATAAAATTATCCATTTCTTTTAGATTTTCCAGTTTTGTGGAGTAGAGTTTTTTGAAGTATGACCTGATGATTCTCTGGATTTCCTCATTGTCTGTTGTTATGCCCCCTTTTCATTTCTGATTTTGTTAATTTGGATGCTCTCTCTCTGTCTTTTGGTTAGTTTGGATAAGGGCTTGACTATCTTGTTGATTTTCTCAAAGAACCAACTCTTTGTTTCATTATTTTTTGTATTCTCTTTGTTTCTATTTTACTGATTTCACCTCTCAATTTGATAAGTTCCTGGCATCTATTCTTCCTGGGAGACTTTGCTTCTTCTTGTTCTAGAGCTTTCAGGTGTGCTGTTAAGTCACTAGTGTGAGATTTCTTCAACTTCATTATGTGGACAGAAAGATTTCAAGAGCCAGAAGTGGTGGATAATGTGAAGGAAACTGTGTTCCAGACACAGCAGGACAGTTGCACACATGAACTCATAGTTAGTGTGACAGAATGCACAAGCCCTTGGCAAGCTCAAATCCAGATAAATTCCCACTACTAGCTAAGGTGCTACTGGTGTTTGATAACTCCTAGGAGAAGAAGAGTTAATTTTCATTCATAATATTAAAAGTAGGTCAATTACATGCCAGGATAGGCCCTACTCTCAAGAACACTTGAGCAGCACAGGTTAGACTCTATTGGGAGAGGGGAAAGAAAACTTATATTTTCATGGAAAGGAGAGGAAAGTAGAGAGAGTGGTTATGGAGGAGTTGGGGGCAGGAGGATGCATATGCTCAAAATACATTTTATATATATCCCAGATGCAGTTTTGCAGTTTCCCCTCCCTCCTTTCTTGCTACCCCCAATTGTCCTCCTCAAACAGAGTAAGCATTTACAGGTATAATCTTCCCATTTAGAACCACTTTTTTTGTTGTTCCAAGGGTTTGTTATGTTTTCATTTGATCTAGACTGGCAATTAATTCTAGTATTTCTTTGTTGATTTTCTTTTTATCTGGATGATCTATCTATTATGAGAGCAGAATATTGATGTAACTCAGTATTATTAGATCAAAGTCAATCTTTGCCTTTATATGAAGTTGTGATTTTATATAAAATTTTGTGTGACAATGTTTAGTGCATATATGCTTAGAATGTCTCCTGGATGGATTATTTCTTTAATAAATATGAAGAGACTTGTATGGCTAATCTTGGTTTGAATTCTACTTTTTCAGATATTACTATTGGTATACATATGACTTCATGGGTGTGTTTATCTTTCTCTTCGGTATATAGGAGTCTTTCAGATATTTTCTGTAGTACTGGCTTGGTGATCGTGAGTTTCTTTACTCATTTATTACAATAAGTATTTATTTCTCCTTTAATTGTGAAGTATAGCTTTGCTGGACATAGTAATCTGTTTTAGAAGTTATTGCCTTTCAAGGCTGGGCAGTGGTAGTGCACACCTTTAATCCCAGCACTTGGGAGGCAGAGGCAGGTGAATCTCTGTGAGTTCGAGGCCAGCCTGGTCTACAGAGTGAGTTCCAGGACAGCCAAGACTGCATAATATTATGCATCCTAGGGGCTCAGGAGAGAGAACTACTAATGGTGAGGACTATTTTCAGGAAATAGAATCTCAGCACACAGAGCTCTTAGTTCAGTCATTTATTCTTCAAAATCTTCATCTTCTCGTGCCCTGGGAATCCTGGTATATATACACTGACAAGCAGTAATCCCTTTGCAGTGTAAAGCCAGGCTTCCAGGGTCAAACGGAGGGGTGATCATAATTACATAGAAGGACAATAATTGTTAATTATCATTTGCAACTGAAAAGGCAAGTGACTAATGGGGAAATGAATTAACTAAAGGCTAAATTCCGGTAATATCTAAGAAGAGGGATCTTATGTGCTTAACTATAATCTTAAACTTGATTGGTGGGAAATGTTAGGAATCTATAAGCTGCTAGGTCAATGTGAGAAAAAAAAACTGCCTTCTTTTTTCCCGTGGCTCCTATCTGTCCAAGCTATCTGCCGTTTTTCTGCAGGGTCAGGGAAGGTGTGCTCGGTCGCTAGGCAACCTGTGTACAGCTAAATGCCTCTGGTGATAGTTAAAGGGAGATCTGGAACTAGAGGAAAGATTTGGGAAAGAAGGAAGTTAAGCTTAATTGGCACATCCGCCAGGCTTTCTCAAACAGGTAGTCTGGATGCTTAAGTCTATTCTTAGAGAGTACAGCGGTATCTCTGATAAGGTACTTTCCTTCCTCTGGGGATGGTCCTGGCCGGATGCTGCCAATGATGATAATTACAGGGAGACTTGAACTGAGGTTCTGGCTGAGCATAGCCGTCAGCACAGAAGGTTATCTAAATATTCCTAGAAGTGGTTAGATAAGGAGTTAGAGGTCCATAAAGTTAGTAAGGCTGTACAAAAAGGAGGGTCTAAGCTAAATTGTGCAAAGCTATTATTTAAGGTCTACTTGACCTAGGCGGTGTCTCCTTGTGGAATTTACCTTAAATCATGAGACTAGCATGTGGTGGTCTGGACTGTTATTTCTGTTAGTCCTTGAATGTGGCTAAGGGAGATATCTGATTCCAGTGCTGAAAGGGGAGAAACAGATGGGCTGTGGGGGAGGGAAGCCTTTCCTGAGGCTGTTCTCCAAATACCTGGAATGTGTATGTCCAGAGAGTGATCAGTCCACACTGTTAGCAATTCTTAGGGAAAAATCAACGGGAAAACTATGAAAGCACACATGATTTTCATAACAGAAGAGAGCTGATATATAACAAGCCAAATAACTCCAAATGCTCCCTGGAATTTGGCTTCCTCTGGAGGAATTTCTTGATCCCTTCAGGTAGTGGCTTTGCCATAACCAGCTGAGTTCTTACAATATTTTCCTGCAGCCTGTAGCAAGACACAGGAAAACCTTGTCTCAACTCCCCACCCCCACAAAAGAAGTTATTGTCTTTCAAGTTTGGCTTGTATAGATTCTGTCGAGAAATAGTCTATTAGTATGATCTTTATATGTGGCTTGGTACATCTGGCACAGCTTTCACTGTTTTTCGTTCTGTGTATTTAGTGCTTTAGCTATAACACAAGATTGATGGGTGATGTCACTCTGTATGCTGTGAATGTGTTGTTCTGATTGGTTGATAAATAAAATGCTGATTGTCCAGTAGCCAGGCAGGAAGTATAGGCAGGATGAACAGACAAGGAGAATTCTGGGAAGAGAGAGGCTGAGTCAGGAGTTGCCAGCCAGACACAGAGGAAGCAAGATGTGAAGGCAGAACTGATAAAAGGTACCAAGCCACATGGCTAAACAAAAATAAGAATTATAGGTTAATTTAAGTGTAAGAGCTTGCCAATAATAAGCTTGAGCAAATGGCCAAGCTGTTATAATTAATATTAAGCCTCTGTGTGATTATTTTATAAAAGGCTGCAGGACTGTGGGTGAGAGATTTGTCCTAACTGCAGGCCAGTTGGGACACAGGAAAACTTCCGACTACACAAGATGGAGGATGTTTGGTGTTTTACATTCCTCCTGTAACCAAATAGCCATCTATTTCAATAATCTATGCACTCAGGTTGAGGCAGGGAGTGGCCAAGCCTCAGACCAATCTGTGCCCCATGGGAAAGCCTGTTTCAAAGAGGGAAGAGGAAAGAGAGAGCAGGGCAGAGCAATGCCTCCCCCCAATTAGATATTAAGTAAAGGAACTATAAAAAGTTGAAGGAAACAGAATAGGGTGAAGAGTCTCTCTTGTTGTCAGATAGCTGGGTAGACATGGAGTCTGTCTCTATGCCACCTTGGCTTTCCTTTTATGGTTATATATGCTGCTGTCTTCTATTGAGAGCAGATCCTATGTGATATTTTACCTCATGTCTTATTTACCTTGTAACCAGAAGTGTGGATTTTGGGTCTGGCCATGGTTGTTATTACTCCGGGCAGTTGTTCTGTTACTAGGTATTAGATAGGGCTGTTGGAAAGGTTTCCATTGGCATGACTTAGACCCTGGTACCTCCTTTTAGCACTTGCCACTGCTTATTCCTCTGTTGGGAAGCTGAGAGTCTCACTCCTATTGACCACAGACCAGATTTCTGTTATATAGAATACCTGGTTCTGACTCAGTTTTCCTTTCCCCCTAGCCAGACCCTCTCTTTGTCTTCAGCCATGGCTCTCACCCTTTGAAGCTGCACTCATTCCACACTTGGAGCTGAGTGCTCCTTACTTGGGACTGAGCCCCTGAGCAGACCCTCTGTCCCATTTTCTAAAGTTTTCTTTCTTTCTTTGCTAATGAAACTTCAGGATTTTTCTACAGTCACCCACTTCAGAGTATGACTTCTCTCCAACTATCCCCTAGTTTATTTCCCAGTGATTCCAGCCATCTACCTGCCTGAAGTTTCTTTTAAGTACCATGTAATTCGGTTTTGTTAATTTTTAAAAAATTGTTTAGTCATTCTGTCTCTTAATTTGAGAACTCAATCTATTGTCATTCATAGTAACTAATTGTTCATAAAGAACTCCTCATTACATTGATTTTGTAACTCATGTGATGATTAATCTCAGTTGTCAACTAGATTAGATTGAGAGATGGCTGGGAAATTAGGAGTCCACACACCTCTGTGTGTTTATGTTAGGATGTTTCCAGAGATGATTAAGGCACAGCTTCTTAAACTGTGGTTATACAACTGAATGTGGAGGTTGTGAAAATTTGGCAACACTAAAAGGTTTCTGAATGTGCACCAACCTGTGGTGCTTTGGGTAGCATTCACCTGTGTTGTACCACACAACTTCACTGTAGCCTTGGTTCTAAACACACAACATTGCACTTTATACTACTTGTACCATCACATTGTGCCAACACCAGCAACACTGAAACACTTTGGCTCAGATTCAGGATTATTGTATGTTATGAATTTCTCTGTTAGTGTATATAAACTTTTCTGCTCTTATAGAAATGTAGTAGTTTAATTATGGAAAAAAATTCGGGTATTTCTCTGTCATTCTTTAGCACATATCAAATCTGTATCTTTTTGTATTGTGTTAGAATGCCTGAGAAGTCTGCTTATCCTGGGAATTAAGCTGGCTTTATGTGCTGCTTCAATGCTCCTTCTTCCTTGAGAACCTTTTCTTTATCTATAAACTCCCAGGGCTTGATTGACATGACCTTTGACCCTTCTACACTTGGATATTTGCATCCCTCTTTAGGTTTGGGAAAATTTCTGTTCTGTTGTGTTTGATTAAGATTAATCCATCTTTGGCAATATTAAGATCTTGAACTCTAAAACCCCAAATATTTGCTCTTTTTATGTGGTCTCAAAGTTTGCATGAACTTTGTCTCTCTTCATTTCTTTTTGCTCCTTGGTATATTTTATATTTATTTATTTTCAGTTTTTATGTTGTAAAATCATAATTGTATCATTTTCCCTTCCCTGTCCTCCCTCCAATCCTTCTCATGTACCCACCTTGCTCTCTTTCATATGTATATATTTCTAAACATATAAACACAATCTGCTCAGTCTGTATAATGTTACTTGTGTATAGATTCAGGGCTGACCATTTGGTACTGGATAATCAATTGGTGTACTCTTCCCTGGAGAAGACTATTTCTTCTGCTCTCAGTGTTTCTTGATTGCTTACAGTTATTTGTCTAGGATAGAGGTCCTGTGAGCTTTCTCCTTTCCACTTTAGCACCTCTATTGGCATTCTCCTTGTTCAGGTCATGTTTAGGCAGCTATGTTGGTAACTTTCATGGATATAGCTTCTCAGATTTCTAGGAGACAAAATCTCACATAAAACTTCCTTGGTGTATTTTAAAATACCATTTATTGGAATTTTCTAGTAAATTTGTTTTTGATCTATTCATGCCTTCTATCATTCTTTAATTTAAAAAAATGATTTAAAATCTTTTTCATACAATACATTTTGGTTATATTCTTTCTCCTCCCCCAACTCCTCTAAGACCTCAAATCCAGCCAACTTTGTACTTTTTGCTCCATATTAAAAAATCACAGACATACAAAAATATGGAGTGCATTTTGTGTTGACTGATTGATTACTCTTGAGCATGACGCCTTCCCTGAAGTGTGGTTGATATACCGAGTGTCACTTCATTGAAGAAAACTCTTTTTCCCTTTTCTAGTAGCTATCAATTGCAAACAGCTTCTGTGTTAGGGGTGGGAATTTGTAGCCACTTCTCTTCTCTGTACTGGGATTTTAGTGAAATTTCTAAAAGCAAATATAGACAGTACCTGCAGGTTATGCTAGAGCAATGGTGGCACAAAGCTTGTGGGAGTAAACAACCAATAACTCATTTGACTTAAGGCCCGCTCCACAAGATGAAACCCACACCTGACAACTGTTTATGTGACCAAGAACCTGAGACCAGATGGCCCAGGGACCTAGGGTAAAATCAAATAATACATGTAACACGAATTGCTAAACAGTCTTATTAATAAAAAAAAAAACAACCCAGAGCCAGATATTGGGGTGAAAACTGAGAGATCAGAGGAATAGAATAAGTCACAGCCACAAGTTCTTACTTCTAGGAAATTCTCAGCCCAAGAAAGAGCTACTTTCTGTATACTCATGCCTATATACCTTTCTGTGTCCTGCCATCTTACTTCCTCTCTCCACCCAGCTACATCACTTCCTCTTTCTCCTCAGCTCTATCACTTCCTGTCTGTCTGTACAGACCTCCAGACCCCTATGGTTAACTAGTGCTGGGATTAAAGGCATGTGCCACCATGCCTGGCTCTGTTCCCAGTGTGGCCTTGAACTCACAAAGATCTGGATGAATCTCTGCCTCCTGAATTCTAGGATTAAAGGTGTGTGCCACCACTGCCTGACCTCTATGTCTAATTTAGTAGCTGGCTCTGTCCTCTGATCCCCAGATAAATTTTATTTGTTAAGGAACAAATAAAATATCACCACAAATACTTGTCTAAACATGTAATGATAAAATGACCCCTAATGGCATTCTGCTATACTCATAGATCAGTCCCTTGCTCAGCCATCATCAGAGAAGCTTCCTCCTGCAGCAGATGGGAACAAATATAGAGACCCATATAGCCAGATATTGCATAGAGAGTGAGAGACCCTGAAAGACTCCGCCCTAAAGGGGATGTTTTCACCAATTCCCTCCTCCCAGGTCTCAGGGAACCCCAAAAAGAAGGAGGCAAAGAGACTCTAAGAGCCAGAGCGGGTGGGGATGGAAGACACCAAGAAAACCAGGCCCTCTAAATCCACATGAGCAAAGCTTCCCTCACATGAAGACTGGAGCAACATGCACAGGGATCTTCACCAGTCTTCTGTGTATATATAGTATGGCAACCAATTTAGTGTTTTTATGGGATTCTGGAGTGTGTGAATGAGTAGGTCTCTGATTCTTATCCCCTCACTTGGGCTCTTTTCCTTCTGTTTGTTTGTCTTGTCCAACTTTTTGTGAAAGTTTTTGTTTTATCTTATTACATTTTCTTTTGTAATATTTTTAAAAAATGAATGAATGAATGAAAACTAGCTACTAGAGTAATGGTTAACAACTGAACTGTCACTTGTACCTGTTGGGAGAGGGAAAAATCAGTTTTCTCCAATAGAGTGATACTAGGCATATCAAATACTACAAGACAGGCCTCATGTTCAGCAGTAGTTGACTAACATATGATGGTCTCCACAGATTTTTTTGCGTGTGCTTTTATTTGGTTATAGGGATTTTGTCTTGGGTATAGTTTTATTTTGTTTTTTTGGGCGTGGTGGTGGTTGTATTGGGTTTTTGTTTGTTTGTTAAAAAAAGAACTTAAAGTTGGGTGGGTTGGGAGGGGGAGAGGGTCTGGAAGGACTTGGTGGAAGGAAAGAATATAGTCAAAATATATTTAAATTAAAAATTGTTTCAAATAATAAAAATATAATAAAAAGAAAATATAGGCAGTACCATACATGATCAAGGTGTAGGAAAACACATTATGAATAGAATTCTATTTGTTCAAGAATTAAGGCCAACAATTGAGAAGTGAGGCTTCCTAAAACGAAAAAGTTTCTACATAGCTTAAAAAAAAAGTCAACCAACCAGGTGAAGAGGAAGCTCACAGAATAGAAGAGAATCTTTGCCAGCTATACATTTGATAGAGGCTTAATACCCAGAATATATAAACAATTAAAAAAATAAAACCCAAAGAATCTAAAAAACAAATGACCCTTTAAAAAATGGGCCTCAGGGGTTCTCAAAAGAAGAAAAAGAAAGGAGTAAGAAATAGTTTAAAAAAATGTTCATTATCTCTAGAAATTAGGGAATCACAAATGAAACCAACTCTGAGATTTTCCCTCATTCCAGTCAGAATGGCAAAGACTAACAGAACAACTGACCAGAAATGCTGGAGGGAGTGTTGAGAAAGGGGAACCCTCCTTCACCTTTGGTGGGATTGCAAACTAGGGCAGCCACTCTGGAAATCAGTGTGGTAAATTCTCAAAAAGCTAAATATAAACCTACCATATGACCAAGCTACACCACTCCTTGGTATATGCCCAAAGGACTTGACATCCTACTCCACAGATAACTCACTCAGTCAGGTTCACTGCTGCCCTATTTACAATTGCTAGGAAATGAAACAGCGTAAATATCCTTCAACTGACAAAGGCACAATGAAAATGTGACACATACACTGTGGAATTTTATTCAGCTGTAAAGAAATATAAAATAATGAATTTGCAGGTATATGGATGGAGCTAGAAAAAAAAATCATACTGATGGAGATAACCCCAATTTAGAAAGACAAATGTTGCATGTTCTTGTGAGTACATACATTGGAGTAACTGTAGAAAGCAGGAAAGTTAAAGGAAACCATTGCTGGCGTAGGAGATGTGAGAGCAACAGAGAAGTTTGTAATATCAGGGCACAAGTGATCTGATTGATTTGAACTTGCACAGTTCTTGTGCATGCTGTCACAGTCTAAGTTCTATGTATATCAGTCCTGTCATGTAAGGAGGACAGTGTTTCCTTGGAGCCATCCATTGCCTTGGGCTCTTAGAATCTTCTACCTCCTCTCCCACATAGATCTCTGAGTGTAGCTGAAGTTTTTCTGTATCCTGCCCAGTCCACAGCCACTCAGACCCAAATAAACACACAGAGGCTTATATTATTTTCAAACTATGTGGCCTAATGGCTCAGGCTTCTTGTTCTTATATCCTAAATTAACCTATTTCTACAAATATATACTTTTCCACATGGCTTGTGGCTTTTGGGTACTTTGCATCTTGCTTCTCCTGGCGGCAGCTAACAGCATCTCCCATCTCTGCCTTTCTCCTTCCTCTCTCTCAAGTTGGAATGAACGTTTTAAAATTTTATTGTATTTAATTAGACAAAAAAGGGAAAATGTGGTGATATTTTATTTGTGTGTTAATAAATAAAGCTTGCCTGAAGATCAAGGGGAAAAGGCCAGGCATTTTAAGTAAACAAGAAGCCAAGCAGCATACACCCTTAATCCCTTAGCAGACAAGATCTCTGTGTGTTCCAGGCTACACTAGGGAACACAGCCAAGCATGGTGACACATACCTTTAATCCCAGTACCAACCATAGAGGCCTGGAGGTACAGATAGACAGAAAGTGACAAAGCTGTGTAGGAAGAGAATGTAAGGTTGCTGGGCTAAGAGCCAATGAGAGCGCAGAACAGCAAGGCAATAAAGGTGTGGGTAGACAGGAAGTAACTCGCATTTGGAAGCTGCACAGTTGGTGAGGTAAGGTTGGCTGATGGCTTTCCCTATTTCCCTGATCTAAGGCTTTTACCCCAATATTTGGCTCCATGTTTTTTATTTAATAAAACCATTTAGAAATTCATCTACACCTGAGCTTTGAGGGCAGAGGGTACTTTAATTTATATAAATCTATTTTTCAACCTAAGGAGTTTACATTTATTTTTTGAACTTTCTTCTGTCTTTCTGTGAATTTTTTTTGGTAAAGTAATAAAATGGTCATGTTTTCTGGAAACCCATTGAATTTCTTTGAAATGGCTGCTCAAAATTCTCTGGAAGTTTTCCCATACTGGTTATGATCTAATAGTGCCTTGTACCTTATGTTGTTTTATTAGGTGGAGTCACAGTTTCTTGAAATCTTTTCATGTTTGCCAGCATGGGCTGTGATCTGGACAGTTGAAGATCAGGTATTTATTTATTCTAGTCTTCATAAGCTGAATTTGTGCCCTTCTTTACAAAGATTCTCCTTATCTTCTGTGACTATAGTCACTTTCATCTTTTCAGCACTGGATGATACCCTGGCCCTGATATGTTAGGAGTTTCATTTGGGATTATATTTATCGGTTCAGTGCTAGAGGGAAATCTGTGATCACATTTGTTCCAACTGCACTATTGTATTGTTCAGAATAAGTGAATAAAATAGAAAGAGGAGCCCCAGAAGCCTCTCTGCAGAGCTGGGATCAGCCAGGTGCTTTGTTCTGTGGTCAGATAATGCAGATTTTTGCCCGCAGAGTCATCAAGGGTGAATTAGCTGTAGGCTTACAAGTTACACCTTTGGCCACCAAACTATGTTGTGGTCTGGGCCTGCAGCCCTTTCTTGCCCCCAACCAGAATAAGACTAGATTTAGACCAATCTTCTTGCTGCTATGGGCTTTCTATAGCTGAATTGGACTAATGGACCAAGAACATTGCAACCAGATATGTGTTATGCTAGCTGTGCTGAGCTGTGTCGCACCTGAGTCTCACAGCTACAGGACCTTGTACAGTGTTAGGAAGAGGGCAGCTCATTCTGAGGCTGGAACTGATACGGCTGAAACTTGGTTCTAGTCCAAAGTACATAGGTCTCCTCCTCCTGCTGGAGCCTGTCTGACAGGTCTATCTGAGTTCTGGCCTATATGTGGTAAGTTCAGGTTTTGGTCGTTGCTTATTGTCACCATGGCAGCCTGGCACTGTGCTCAGAGAAAGAGGCCTGCACTATATTTTGTGCTCTGCCCTTTAGTGGGAGGAGTCCTGCTTCTTTTTTTATTTTATTTTATTTTACAATACAATTCAGTTCTATGTATCAGCCACGGATTCCCTTGTTCCCCCCCCCCCCCCCCCCCCGCCTCCCTCCCCTTCACCCCACCCCACCCCCAATTCCCACCTCCTCCAGGGCAAATCCTCCCCTGAGGACTGAGATGAACCTGGTAGACTCAGTCCAGGCAGGTCCAGCCCCCCTCCCAGGCCGAGCCAAGCGACCCTGCATAAGCCCCATGTTTCAAACAGCCAACTCATGCACTGAGCACAGGACCAGGTCCCATTGGTCTCAACAATTCTCGATCATATAAACCCTTCTCTTTCTTGCTAATTGGACTTCTGGAACTCCACCCGGGGCCTAGCCGTGGATCTCTGCGTCCAGATTCCTCAGTCATTGGATGGGGTTTCTAGCATGACAGTTAGGGTGTTTGGCCATCCCATCACCAGAGTAGGTCAGTTCGGCCTTTCTCTCTACCATTGCCAGCAGTCTATTATGGAGGTATCTTTGTGGATTTCTGTGGACCTCTCTAGCACTTTGCTTCTTCCTATTCTCATGTGGTCTTCATTTACCATGGTCTCCTATTCCTTGTTCTCCCTCTCTGTTGTTGATCCAGCTGGGATGTCCCGCTCCTCCAAGCTCTCTTTCCCTCGACCCTCGCTGTTCATTACCCCCACTCATGTCCAGGCTGTTCATGTAGCTCTCATCCATTTCTCTGTCATTGGGTGATCCCCGTGTCTTTCTTGGGGTCCTGTTTTCCAGGTAGCCTCCCTGGTGATGTGAGTAGCAGTCCAGTCATCCTTGTTCCACATCTAGTATCCTCCTATGAGTGAGTACATACCATGTTTGTCTTTCTGAGTCTGGGTAACCTCACTCAGGACGATTTTTTCTAGATCCATCCATTTGCCTGCAAACCTCATGATGTCATTTTTTCTCTGCTGAGTAGTACTCCACGGTGTATATGTACCACATTTTATTTATCCATTCTTCAGTTGAAGGGCATCTAGGTTGTTTCCAGGTTCTGTATATTACAAACAATGCTGATACGAACATACTGAGCAAGTGCTCTTGTGGTATGATTGAACATTCCTTGGGTATATGCCCAAGAGTGGTATAGCTGGGTCTTGGGGGAGATTGATTCCCAATTTTCTAAGAAAGCCCCATATTGATTTCCAGAGTGGCTGTACAAGCTTGCATTCCCACCAGCAGTGGAGGAGAGTTCCCCTAGCTTCACGTCCTCTCCAGCATAAGCTGTCTTTAGTGTTTTTGATCTTAGCTATTCTGACAGGTGTAAGGTGGTATCTCAGAGTTGTTTTGATTTGCATTTCCCTGATAATTGGGGATGTTGAGCAATTCCTTAAATGCCTTTCAGCCATTTGAGTTTCCTCTGTTGAGAATTCTCTGTTTAGTTCTATAGCCCATTTCTTAATTGGACTGTTGGGCATTTTGATGTCTAATTTCTTGAGTTCTTTATATATTCTGGATATCAGTCCTCTGTCAGATGTGGGGTTGGTGAAGACCTTTTCCCATTCTGTAGGCTGTCGCTTTGCCTTGTTGACTGTGTCCTTTGCTCTACAAAAGCTTCTCAGTTTCAAGAGGTCCCATTGGTTGATTGTTTCTCTCAGTGTCTGTGCTACTGGTGTTATATTTAGGAAGTGATCTCTTATGCCAATGCGTTCAAGAGTACTTCCTACTTTCTTTTCTAGCAGGTTCAGAGTAGCTGGATTTATGTTGAGGTCCTTGATTCACTTGGACTTAACTTTTGTGCACGGTGATAGATATGGATCTATTTGTAGCCTTCTACATGTTGATATCCAGTTATGCCAGCACCATTTGTTGAAGATGCTTTCTTTTTCCATTGTACACTTTTGGCTTCTTTGTCAAAAATTATATATTCATGGGTGTGCAGATTAATGTCAGAGTCTTCAATTCTATTCCATTGGTCCACATGTCAGTTTTTATGCCAGTACCAGGCTGTTTTTGTTACTGTAGCTCTATAGAAGAGCTTGAAGTCAGGAATCGTTATGCCTCCAGAGGTTGTTTTATTGTACAGGATTCTTTTGGCTATCCTGGGAGATTAAGGGGATACAAATTGGAAAGGAAGAAGTCAAGCTTTCCCTATTTGCAGATGACATGATAGTATACTTGAGTGACCCCAAAGATTCCACCAAGGAACTGATACAGCTTATAAACACCTTCAGCAACATAGCAGGATACAAGATCAACTCAAAAAAATCAGTAGCCCTCCTATATACAATTGACAAACAGGCTGAGAAGGAAATCAGAGATACATCACCCTTTACAATAGCCACAAATGATATAAAATACCTTGGGGTAACACTAACCAAGCAAGTGAAGGACCTATATGACAAGAACTTTAAGTCCCTGAAAAAAGAAATTGAAGAAGATGTCAGAAAATGGAAAGATCTCCCATGCTCATGGATAGGCAGGGTTAACATAGTAAAAATGGCAATTTTACCAAAAGCAGTCTACAGATTCAATGCAATCCCCATCAAAATACCAACACAATTCTTCACAGACCTGGAAAGAATAATACTCAACTTCATATGGAGTCCTGCTTCTTGCTCTGTCATTCGTTATTGGAGCCAAACACTTGATCTTGGCCAGTTACAGTGGCTCAGTTCACAGGTGATGGTCTCTTCATAGGATTCATGGGCTTTACCCAACACTGTGTTTCACTGTGCCTGGAATGATACTGGATTCCAAGCCTATCATAATTCTCTCCTCAAAAACAAGAGGTGCTCCTTTCTGTGCCAACAGTTGCTGGCAGTTGGGGAAGGGAAGATGTAGGCAACTCTTTTTTTTTTCTTTTTCTTCAATGGGATATTGCATTTTCTTATACTAGTAGCAAGCACCACGGTCCCATACATGATTTACTTCCTGAAGGGAGCATAAAGAGCTATTCAACCTGGTATACCAGTGTGGAGAAAGCACCAAATGATATTGATTGGCTGACGTCTCGTGCTAATTCCCTATCACAGTTTTTCAAACCTACCTTTCATTAAAAGTACTTTATTCTGTTTCCTCTCTGCTCCTAATGTTATCACTGAATCAACCAGCTACAATGTTAGATATTTTCCACAATCGGCTTCAGTAAATGCCCTCATGAAAAAGTGATTCACTCCAATCAAATTCCGGTTTGCAGGAATTTTGAGTTCCTATAGCACCTCTAAATAGATTGCAGAGTGGCTATTTTGTGAAGCCGTGGCATTCCTGATCTTAAAAATCCATCCCATACCTTTTGTTGCCTGTTAGGCTGCAGGCTTCCATGTCAACTATGGGTTCTTGGTTCTTCAGGGTTTCTTCAAAGTTAGGAAGAGGGGCATGTAAACAGGCTACCCAATGCATGCTGTTCTTAGTAGTATTATTTTATTGCTCCCTTAGATTGCTTTAAGTCTTTAGGAAATTTCCCAAATTCTGAAATAGTTACATTTGACACTTCTTTCAAGTGTTCTTTTTTTGCTTTTATAGAGGAACTGGTTTTGTAGGGCCTTTATGATTCCAGAAGTTAGTTTCTCTTGGAGCACTTTTGATTTTTTTCCAAGCTTATTTTCCCAGACTCAACTCACTATGAAAAGTAAAGTTACAGAAAATGGGTAGTATAATTATGATTTGTTTTCCAGCGGTATCTGCTCATCTTCCATAGATGAGGGCTTCTGAAGACTCCTCCTTTCTGCAATAGCACGTGCATTTGTTTAGGCTTTTTAATTCTACCACTTTAAACATAAACTTACTTGAATTAATACACTATGCATTTGAAGGCATATTATTAGTATTATTTATTGTATTAAACTTGCGAGGTAAGTACTGTTGTTAATAATTATAGCTTTTTATTAATAAGAAGCTATTATTAACCATGAGCATTAGTACTAGAATTGACTAGTTTATTGAGTTTAGCTAGGGGATAAATGATAATTATCATGCTTTCTAGATAATGGTCTTGGTTGTATTCCAGTGCTTTTTATGGTAATGTGTCGGTGCTACATTTTGCTTTCATCTTCCAGATTCTCTATTTCCCAGGAAGTCTTTGTGTTCTTGACACCATCTTGTTCAAAATCCACTTCCTTATTGTGGATTTCTCCAAGGCCTTTGCTACTTCAAATAATTTGTATTATGAGGTTATCTTGCAAGATCAAAAAAGTCAATGGTCTTCCCTTAATTATACATGTTAAATCTATATAGGAACACACTATGGTTTCCTATAAATGTGCTGTCTTTGCCTTCTTGCTTAAGCTTGCACATCCCTTCTCATTCTCCACCCCATTCCATTTTCAGCTGGAGTTGCCAGTTCCAAGAGCTACTCAGGTCAACACAGCCTCCACCCCCATGCCTTGCTCAAAGGCAGGCACCACCTGTTATATTGGGTTTCTAGAAATTACTTTTCAAAGGCAGTTGTCTCTCTATTTTTCTTCTGTGAAGAAATGTTATCCAGTACTTGTTGAGAGCTCTTGGCACATATGCTTGCTTCCTTCAATCTGGGAACTAGGCAGTGTGAACAAGTGAGGGCATCAGATATAAATATCACTTTAGAGTTCACAGTGCCCACTCTTGCATGAACAGATAGAGGGAGATCCAGAAGTAGCAAAGTAATTCCAGAAATGCTTGATGGGGTAGTATTAAAATCACCTTAGTTATTTTATGTGTAGAAATGGTTCATTTGCTCACAAAGCTTTTGGCTCAGTATAACTGGAACTATCAGTAAATGTGTGACAAATGTACTTGAACTTGGACATTAAAATATTTCTGTGCCCTCAATCCCCATTTTGTCTCTCTTATAAAATGAACTAAGTTCTATTTTTCTAATTTAATTGAAACAAAATTTGAAGTGAAATTACAACAGAAATTTACAAATTCACACCTGAATTCTTCAGTCAAGCAGCCAAAGTTCTTTAAAAGGCTCCTTTCACACAGTCCTGTTATCTTCCTGACCCTAAAAAGATCCCTGCTTTAACTGACTTTCATCCAATGCCAGCCTGCCAGCATACTGCATCCTCCACTCAAAGCATTATATAAATAGAAGTGTCATGGGGGCACTGGGAAGCAGACGAGTTCTTGGTGGCAGGGGATGAGACAGTGTGGGGAGAGATGATGCCAAAGAACTGGGCATTGGTCAGAAAGGCATACTTGAAATTTTTCAATTTTGGCTCTCTAAAAAATGGGGCCAAAGAGCAAAGAAAATATAAAGAGGTTTACTTTGTATTAAATATTTTTTATTCATGCTATTAAATATCCTCATTCAGATTATTGTGTGGAGGAAAAACTGAAAATGTATTGCCAGATCAGTTGGTCATATGTCTCTAGTTAAATTCCATGTGCTAATTGGACTCTTAAGCATTCAGACCTAAAGTATGTGTGTCCTAGAAACCAAGTAGAATAACAGTGTGTTGCTAAGCTGAAGGAAACAGCTCCATTTTTGCCATTTGGCACCTAACACCATATGTTGAATTACTCCTTTGCTTCTTGGACATTTGAAACACATCATAATGTGCCATTATATATTTGGTTAGAAATTCTCTTATTGAGGTAACAGTGACATCATCATATTTCTTGACATTCTATTAAAGTAGAAATATAGATTTTCATGCATTGAGTTGAATGAAAACATCATGGGGATATTTTACAAACTCCCTAGTAACAGATGTCCTGTGTGATAAGAAAAATCCTTTATATTTGCATTGCACATTTGAAATTTACAGTGGCTGAAATGAATATTATCTAACTTGATTCTTTTAACAACACTGTGACTAGGTAATTGCTATTAGCTTTTATTTACTTATGTAAGAACAAGATAGGGAATTGATTTAGTTTGACAATGATTCAGAGTGACACTCTTTGTGGAACAGCTGAGGATACTAGCTAGATGTTTTAAATTCCAGACTTAATCTCATTTCTTCATTACATGGGTTACAAAATGAGAGGTGAAAAGATGTTATACAGCCCCTACACCATTTATCTTGGTTTTCTGCTTCAGTTCTTTTTTGTTCTTTCTTCAAATAGTTTGTACCATTTACCAGCCTACTATGAGAACATCAAGTTGCCTCAATGACCACCCCCTAAAGCTGATTTTCTGGAGTATACTTATGCTTATAATTTTGAGTTTTAGTTTATATTTAATTGTATAACTTTATTTTTATTACATAAATTTTATTTTAACTAAAAACATGTACTGTACTTTGGGAATACCTTGGAGTGGAATTCCTGGGTAATTTTATGCTTTTTAAGAAAAGATTTATTTAGTCAGGTGTGATTTGCACACCCTTAATCTCAATACTCTAGAGGCAGAGGCAGGTGGATCTCTGTGAATTTGAGGCCAACCTGGTTTACATGCAGAGTTCCACTCTAGCCAGTGCAACATAGTGAGATAATGAGGACCTATGTCATAAAAGAGAAAGGAAAAAATTGGTTTTTAAAAAATTACATGTATGTGTGTCTGTGTGGAAGTACATTCATGGGGATACAGTCAGCTGTGGAGGCCAGAAAAAGGTGTTGAATCCCCCTGAAGATGGAGGTATAGTCTGTTGTGCCCAATGTGGTGAAAGGGATTGAACTCAGGTCTTCTACAAGAGTAGTGAGCACTCTTAATCACTGAGCTCTCTCTCCACCCCTACAAACTATTTTGAACAGTTTGTTGTGTTTCCACCAGACATGAAGGAAGAAGCCAATTTCTATATAGCTTCAACAAAACTTGTTGCATATATATATATATATATATATATATATATATATATATATATATATATATACCATCTGCCTTTCTTCATCTGCTCATCTGCATTGCAATAACAGATACTTAAATACTTAAATCTGGGTAATTTGTAACATGTGCAAATTACTTTCTCCTCATTCCGGAGGCTGTGAAGTCCAAGATAAAGACACCATGGCGTCAGTGTCTGGTTCCTCACATATGGTGCTTCACATGTTATACATGCTAGGTAAACTTCCTGTAGCCTCTTAAAATGCTTAGTCCTACTACAACTTGATATGGCATATTTTGTTGATATCCAATGCAGGCCTGCCATTTCTTGAACAGAAATGGAGAAGGAGTGGATTGAGGATGAGGACAGGGTGGAGTGGGGTGGGGTGGGGTGGGGAAGGGACTGGGAGCATCGAATTGTAAATTAAATGAATGAATGAATGAATAAACAAATAAATAAATAAATGGATAGATAAATAAATAAATAAATGGGTTCTAATCCCATTCATACAGATTTTGCCTTCATGCCTCCTTAGGAGGATATTGGGGCCCGTGCCTTTATGACCCAATCACCTCCTAAGTGCCCATCTCTTAATACTATTGCATTGGAACTCTGTATCATGGCTCACATCTTAAATTCCAGCATTTGGAATTGCAAAGGCAGACAGATCTCTGTGAGTTTGAGGCCAGCCTGGTCTACACAGAGAGTTTCAGGACAGCCAGAGCCACATAGTGAGACACAGTCTCAAAAAATACTGTTGCATTATGGATAAAATTTCATTATATGAATCTTAGGAGTACACAGACACTCAGGTCAGATTACCACCTTAAGTAGGTGTGAGGTGGCATTTGTAAAGAAAGCAAAAATTGAGAAAGGTTGATGAGGATACAGGAAAGAAAGTAAATCTACAATGTTAGTCCTATACATTAGACTATGCACTTTATAAATTATTATAGAGGTTTCTCAAAAAACTGAGAACAAAACTATATGATCCCACTACACCTCTCCTGGGGATGCACCTATAAAAATCAAGGGCTGGGGCCGGAGATGATTCAGTGATTAAGAGCACTTATTGTTCTTTCGTAAGACCTGAGTTCAGCATTCGTATGGTGGTTCACAATGATCCATAATTCTAGTTTCAGTGGATCCAATGGCCTCTTCTGGCCTCTGCAGCCTCAAGGAATGCCTATGCACACAACATGGAACACATATGCATGCAGCAAAACCACTTGTACACATAAAAATAAAATAAAACTGTAAAATTCAAAAAGAACTCAAGGTCAACATACAATAGATTTATCTGTACACATACAGCCTATTCTACTGCCTTTGGTTACCGACCAGAAATAGAAGGTTAAATCCCTATTGCTGAAGATACCATGCACTTCAGAAACAAGGTCCTGAAGCCCCTAGGCTGGAACTGACTTGCATGTACCTTCCCTGCAAACTAGAAGGCATCATACAAGCTTCCAAAGGTGGAAGGTAACCAACAATCCTATCCAGCTATGACACCTATGTTACACATCAACAACCAGCATGGCACAATAACACTAAGGATGCAGTAGTGGCACACATACTTTGGTGGTAACCAACAGTTCTAATTGGACTTAAGACCAATGCAAAAAGAGAGGTACCATGCTTGATACTGGTAATTTAGCCAGCTGCTCAGTGCTAATGAAATCATAATTATTGAAGGCAAATTTACAACCATTAATTTACTAAATCAACACAATCTATAATAACAATTTATAAACATTTACCCTTATTCCCATGGTTAAGTGTAGTCCTCCACCCCCATCAAGGAAACTTTCTGGATGCAACAGATGGAGATCATTACCACAACCAACCAAACTACAGAGTTGTGGAACCAAGTCCCAATGGAACATCTACAAACACTCTTACACCTAAAGTTCAGGGAACGTCATGGGAGAGGGGGTGGAAAGACTGTAAAAACCAGAGGACGAGGGAGTTTGCTGTGAGATTATGTCTCTTAGTAACACCAGAATCTGTATCCATAAAGCCTCACCAATGAACCAATGAAACCAAACATGAGCTGAACAAGGATGACACCAAAGAACATGCTAAACTGGACAGAGAAAAGTTCATGAGGCCTCATCCCAACACGAAGAACTATAAGCATCCATGGAAAGCTGGAAACAGGAGAGATAGTCTTCCTTAGGGAAGAGCACACAAATTGATTGTACAATGCCAAAAATGGTCAGCTCTGAAAACATGCACACAGGTAATATTGTATATTGTATATAGTCAACAGCTTATATTTAGGAATATGTGTACATAAAAATATAATGCAATAACAAGGATGCATGCAATAACAATTAGTAAAAAAAAGAGGCCATAAATTTGAAGGAGAATGGGTATATGGGAGGATTTGGAGGGATGAAAGGGAAAGGAACAGTGTTATAAATAAATTATAATCTTAAAACTAAAATGTTAAACAACAATAACAAGAACCAAACAAACAAAACTCCACAGAAGCAAAGAAATGGGTTTTATCATGGCATCTTCATGCATATTTATCATTATACTTTGTTCTCATTCATTCCCCTCCCCGAAAATCCTCCCCTGTACTATTATGCCCCCTAGATGATTCCCATTATTCCCCCAGTTAGTTCCTATTCTGCTTTACTATTACATGTATCCCATTGCTCTATTTCTTACCACCCCCCATGATCCTCTCCCTAGTTTCATGGCCTACAAACATACATATATAAGCATACATACACATATGATTTTAAACGATTGTGTGTATGTGTGTGTGCATGAGTTCAGGTACCTACAGAGGCCAAAGGCATTGGATTCCCCTTAGATCTGGATTTACAGGCAGTTGTGAGCCACCTGACATGGGTGCTGGGAACCAACTTGGGTCTTCTGCAAGAGCACTATATACTCTTAACCACTGAGTCATCTCTCCAGCCTTCACATATATAATTTTAAATATAGGTTCCACATAGGAGAGAAAAACATGATATTTGTCTTTCTGAGTTTAGCTTCTATCACTTATGGTAATAATTTCCAATTTTATCTATTTTCCTTCAATTGCCATGATTTTATTATTCTTTTTGGCTTCATAAAATTTCATTCTGCACACCCATATTTATTGCAGCACTTTTCACAATAGCTAAAATATGCTGCCAGCATAGATGCCCATCAGTGACTAGTAGGGAAAATGTGGTATATAAGCACAATGAAGTTTTATTCAGCCATGAAGAAGAGTAAAATTATATAATTTTCAGGAAAATGGACACAACAGGCAATCATCATAATGAGTAAAATAATAAAAACTCAGAAAAATAAGTACTCCACATTTTTTTCTCACATGTGGAATCAAGATGTAAATAAAGGCTGAAAGGTATTATTAGGGAGGGGACTAGAGGGAAGGCTAAAGAAGGCAATGGGATGAATATGATCAAAGTATATTATATCCATGTATCAAAATTCCCCAAATCCATCATTTTGTATAATTAATATGTGGTGTGAAAATTAGTCCTACAGAGAAACTCCTGGCAATGTAAAGTCATTTAGTCACTGTGGAAATATTTTTGTGGTTCCTTAAAGCAAACAAACGAACAACAATCAGAGAATTGGTATGCCCCAAATAAGTGAAAACAGTATCTCAAACATCCTCTTTCTTAGCAACATTTTATAACAGTATAATATATGTCAGTCAAAAGAGTGAACAACTTGCATAAGCCATAAAAATGAGTAAAATTCTAACATGTTACAACAAATAAATACCATATATAGTGTGTGTGGTGTGGGTAAGTGTGATCACCACATGTGGGTGGGGCCTGAGTATTAAACTCAGATTGTCAGGCTGGTATCAAGTGCAATTTCACTTATCCCATAAACAAGTCTTGAAATATTACTTCAAATAAGTCAGATTGAAATGTTACGATTCTATGTATGAGAAATAACTATAATAGACAACTTCATGGCTGCAGAAGTAGATTAGAAGCTACCAGGGAAAATGGTGGGAATAAGGGTTGTTGTTTACTTAATACATTTTGTATTGGGGGAGATGAAAAAATTTGGAAATAATGTGGGGTTACACAATAATGTGAACATAAATAATGTTGCTATAATTGTTTCCTGGAGTTTTTTTCAGTTAATCAGTTTTTCTTCTCTTTACCACATTACCTATATTCTCTCTGTCAAAGAAGTTTACTCCAACTTACAATCCTGCAAACCAGAAGCCCGAGGGAATTGCCTTTAGTTTTTCTTTTGTAATTCCCTGCTTATCTCAGTTTTACATTCTTCTGTCTCAAACTATCTCTTCTCAAAACTATTCGCTTCCTCTAACCCCCAGTTAGCTACTTTCCTCATGAAGACTCATCCAATTCTTATTCAGTCTCTTATAATAGCCTTAACATTTATACATGATTTTTTAAACTTCTCTTCTCTTCTTCTTGGATTAATTGAAAATATGCATGGAATTCTTAGTAAGTTACCGTTGTCTGCAGAGTAGTTCCAAAGGTCTTAGTTTGTAGCTCAGCTAGATCCTTCATGTTCTACTTCCTCTGCACTGTCTAGCCACATGCTTCCAATCAATCTCATCCTTAGTTGTAAACATAATAAAACAGTTGCAAAGTGTTTGTCTGCCTCTTCACTTGGGCTCCTTAAGGGATTATATCTTCCTGATTTATTTATCCTCCAAACTTAGCACAGCAAATCACATGTACAAGTGGCTTTTAGGTGTTTGTCGAGTGTATGAACTTAGAGTGTTTTCTTACATCACTTTAATAATTTCGAGATTTAAACCTTTAGGATGTCATTTGTCTGTTAGCTAGCATCTTACTTATGAAATGGTATATATTCATAATGAAAATAAAGGCTCCAAATGAACTCTTTATTTCTATTTACAAACAGTAAAACTCAAGTAGTATAATCTACTGTTTGTCTATTCTTAGCTTTAATGTACACAGAAAGAAGCCCTCTGTTGACATGACACAGCCAAAAAGGCTTTACTTCTCTTGCTACTTATGAACTGAGGAACACTGAGCAAGTTATTTCACAACTTTGGTACAATTTACTTTTTTAAATGATGAATTATGGTGTCATATCTACTCCATGTAACTGGTGCTATGAAAGATTAAATGAGACCCTGCATGCAAATTTTCCTTGGAATATTAGAGATTATTATAGCCACTTTGAAATCCTTTGGAGGAATAGATTGTTGGTATAAATTCATTGCATAACATAAGGGATTATCATTTTGATATTGATATTGGGCTAAAAATTCATGATCCTAAGTTTTCAGATTTATCAGACTTAATTTTTAGCAGATAATGGCCATTGAATAACATTTGTGAGTGTAATAAGTATTGTTGGTCTAAATTATGATGGAGTTTCAATGTTGCAATATTCAAGTAAAAAGTAGGACTGTATGTAGTTATCATGACCAAATTAATGGAGAAATTTGAATTATTATTAAGAGAACAAAATGAGATAGTACATGAAAATTATTTCTTACTATCTCTCATTAAATCTTATTTCAGTCTAATTTTAATCAAATAGATAAATCTTCAACATTAAATATTTTTAGCTAGGCCCCAAACTTTCTAAATGTTAAAGAAAACAAAACCAATTAAAACAGTGTCGCTGATGGTTAAGGATGTTGAATATTTTTCAAAACTGTTTCTCAGACATTTATATCTCATCTTTTGAGAACACTGTCTTTAGTTCCAGGCCCTATTTTTAATTTTTTTAGTTCATTGTATATTCTAGATCAGTGATTCCCAAACTTTCTATTGCTGTGACTCTTTAATATAGCTAAGGGTACTTGGATATTCATAAGTGGGCATATCTGTATGTTGGTAGATTTATCTGGAGACTGATAGAGTAGTGTCTCAGTTCCTAAGACCATAAGAAAATATGTGTTTTCCAGTGGTCTTAGGTGACCTTTAGGGGTTGTGACCCACAGACTGAGAACCAGTGTTCAAGATATTAACCCTCTATCAGAGGTATAGTTGGTTAAAACATTTTTCCTACTGTGTAAGCTGCCTTTTCACTCAAATGATGGTGTCCTGTACTGTAGGGAAACTTTTGGTTCATCAAGTCCCGTTTATTATTTATTGGTCTTGATACCTGAACTAGAAGAATTCTGTTCAGAAAGTCCTTTTCTGTGCCAATAAGATCAGGAGTACTTCTTACATTCTCTTCTATCAGACATGTCCTCTGGAATAGTGACATGAACCTCATAGGAGTAACCAATCACTTTCTGACTGTATTTGAATTCCACTCCACAAGATGATACCTATACCTAGCACCAATTACTAGGTCCAGACCCTGTGGCTAGATAACTTATAGACCTTAGGGAGGAACCTGCTATTATTATTCTGCTAAATGGACACAGTGTTAAACCAACTCCTAATTATACCTATAGATCAGTGCATCTATCAACCCTCACCTAAGAAACTTCTATTTATAGAAAATGGTGATGAACACAGAGAGTCATAACTAGTTAAGATGTAAAGAATAAGAGAATGAAGAATTCTCAGCCTTAACTGGAACATATATACCACAATTCTTTCCCCTTTGTCCCAGAGAACTTTGCTGAAGAGGGAGCAGGAAGAATGTAAGAGACAGAAGTGGTAGATAACATTAGAAAATGATGTTTTCTGGATATAGGAGGGCAGGTACATATATGAACCCACATTGGTTATAATAACATGCAAGCCCAAGCCAGAACAAATCGCAGTAGGGAGTTGGGCACAAAATTCTGCTTCTAGCCAAGACCTATTGGCAATTGTTAGCTCCTGAGAAAAGGAGACAGAGTGTATCACCTGCTATGTCAACAAGGCCACACATCCAAGAATAGATAGCAAAATTTCAACTTGATAGGTTTAAAAAAAGGACACAAAAAATGAAAGGGAGATGACTGTGACTAAATCACTTGGAATATACTTAGTACTTAATAATTATTTGATAGTTTAATAAGTAAATTTCACACAAAAAACATGTCTTCCTGGGTGGTGGTGGCACATGCCTTTAATCCCAGCACTCGGGAGTCAGAGGCAGGTGGATCTGTAGAACAGCCAGCCTGGTCTACAGAGCAAATTCCAGGAAATCCAGGGCTACATAGTGAAACCCTGTCCCAAAATACCAATAAAAAAAATAAAAGAAAGAAAACCACACTGGCACAGGAGATCACTTCCTAAATATAACACCAGTAGCACAGACACTGAGAGAAACAATCAATCAATGGGACCTCTTGAAACTGAGAAGCTTTTGTAGAGCAAAGGACACAGTCAACAAGACAAAAAGACAGCCTACAGAATGGGAAAAGATCTTCACCAACCCCACATCTGACAGAGGGCTGATATCCAGAATATATAAAGAACTCAAGAAATTAGACATCAAAATGCCCAATAGTTCAATTAAGAAATGGGCTATAGAGCTAAATAGAAAATTCTCAACAGAGGAAGCTCAAATGGCTGAAAGACATTTAAGGAATTGCTCAACATCCCTAATCATCAGGGAAATGCAAATCAAAACAACTCTGAGATACCACCTTACACCTGTCAGAATGGCTAAGATCAAAAACACTGAAGACAGCTTATGCTGGAGAGGATGTGGAGCTAGGGGAACTCTCCTCCACTGCTGGTGGGAATGCAAACTTGTACAGCCACTTTGGAAATCAATATGGCACTTTCTTAGAAAATTGGGAATCAATCTCCCTCAAGACCCAGCTATACTACTCTTGGGCATATACCCAAGGAATGTTCAATCATACCACAAGGGCACATGCTCAGCTATGTTCATAGCAGCATTATTTGTACTAGGCAGAACCTGGAAACAACCTAGATGCCCTTCAACTGAAGAATGGATAAATAAAATGTGGCACATATACACAATGGAGTACTACTCAGCAGAGAAAAACAATGACATCATGAGGTTTGCAGGCAAATGGATGGATCTAGAAAAAATCATCCTGAGTGAGATTACCCAGACTCAGAAAGACAAACATGGTATGTACTCACTCATAGGTGGATACTAGATGTAAAACAAAGAATGACTAGACTGCTATTCACAACTCTAGGGAGGCTACCTAGAAAAGAGGAACCTAAAAAAGACACAGGGATCACCCAATGACAGAGAAATCTACATGAGCAAAATGGACATGAGGTGGGGGTGGGTAATGAAGGGCAAGGGTCGAGGGAAAGAGAGCTTAGGGGAGCAGGAGATCCCAGCTGGATCAAGAACAGAGAGGGAGAACAAGGAAAGAGATACCATGATAAATGAAGACCACATGAGAAAAGGAAGAAACAAAGTGCTAGAGAGGTCCCCAGAAATCCACAAAGATACCCCCACAATAGACTGCTGGCAATGGTTGAGTGAAAGCCCAAACTGACCTACTCTGTCGTGGTAGAACTCTCATCCAATGAATGAGGGAACTGAATGCAGAGATCCATGGCCCGGCCCCTGGTGGAGCTCCAGGAGTCCAATCGGCGAGAGAGAGGACGGATTGCATGAGTGAGAATTGTTGAGACCATGATTGGAAAAAGCACAGGGACAAATAGCCAAACTAGTGGCAACACATGAACTATGAACCAATAGCTGAGGAGCCCCCATGGAACTGGATCAGGCCCTCTGGATAAGTGAGACAGTTGATTAGCTTGAACTGTTTGGGAGGCCCCCAGGCAGTGGGACCAGGACCAGTGCATGAGCTGGCTATTTGGAGCTTGGGGCCTATGCAGGGACACTTTGCTCAGCCTAAGTGAAGGGAGGAGGGGACTGGACCTGCCTCAACTGAATCTACCAGGCCGAGCTGAATTCCCAGGGGAGAACTTGCCTTGGAGGAGGTGGGAATGGTGGGAATGGGGGGCGGGTGGATCGGGTCGGGGCCAGGGCAGCGGGGGTGGGGTGGGAGGAGGAAGGACAGGGGAATCCGTGGCTGATATGTAAAATTAAATTAATTATAAAATAAAAAAAAGAAAACCCACCACCACCACCACAAACACCAACAACACCAACACCAACAACCACCATGTCTCCAGACTTTTAAAGAGCTCACTGTCTGCTTTGTAAAGCTTTTCTAGAAGCAAGCACAAAATCAGAAAACTCGTGTAATTTTAGCCTATTTAGACCTGTCTATTTCTTAATTATAATAAGAAACCTTAGGTGTAGTAAATGTTGAACAATTAAACAAATGAAATCCTGGAGAGTGGAAGAAGGTGGCATTTGGCTTTTTAGATGAGAATGCAGCATATCTGTGGACCATCTTTTTGACATCTCTTGTAGAATGAGAAACCAAATCAAACCTGCAATCTGGTGACATTCAATATAATACACACATCTCAATGCTATCAGCACTCCCCTGTGCCAGGACGTGGACAGAAATTCCCATCTCTTAGATTGACTGTTCTGACAAAGATATTCAGCAGCTCAAGATATTTACAAATTATTAAATATATCACATTACTTGATCTGTAACATGCTATTAAAAGCATTCCAGAAGCAAATACCTTCACCTTTATGGAAATCTGTAGATGGAGGCCCAGAGAAAAGGCTTTTTAAATTTCTTTTTCTTCTTGCTTCTTAGTCATTTCTTCTTCATTGGAAATTCCATGATTATTAAAAAATCAATATATTAGCATAAAGCTTTATTTGAAGATTTGACTCGTTTTGATATCTGTCACTTGTCATGAATCTTCAACTTGCAATTGCCTTTTCTCTTCATTAGAAGCCATTAATAAGTTGGTTGCAGATATTCTTAAAATGGGCCTTCTTTTGCATGTTATATTCATTAAAATGGATAGGACATGAGACAGTGTTTTAGTGGTTAGTCATTTTATTCACATAATCCATACACTCTCTAACCACTGTAGCAGGAAATTAACTGTCTTTCACTTGAACAGCCAGAACACTTTCTTAGTTTACTTCTTAGGGTTGTAATAATGTTCATTCTATATTTCACTTTTTTGTTTCGATCACAATTCAGCAAGCATGAGCAGCACTAGTATGGGAACTCTCTGCGAATGGAATTTACTGTTTGGAGCATTTACTTGTCCACTTATGTCTTGTGTCTGGAATGGTACAAATGTTTTCTCTGAGAATGATTACAGGGTACATGAAAGTAGAACCAAATCTTCAGGAAGATCAGGGATAGAGTCGTAGAATAAATACTTGTTTTGCAACTAAAAACTGGAAAATAAAATATTAATTTTATTATTATCATTATTGCCAAAACTGTTCCATTCTGTCCAAGTTAATGTTAATACTGAAGAGGGCTTATGTTTGCTATCTGGGCTCTCTCTTTCAGTCAGAGACTCTGAGAGTAAAATGCAGAATCACACCTATATTTGTTTCCCTCACTAGTAGTGACCCTTTATAAACACTTTCAAGCTTCCTGGGAAGAGTGAGCTTTTGCTTCCATTTCTGGCCTTTTTAATCATAAACTCACAGATGCAAATGGCTCCATGATGCTCTCTCACCTACTTCCTCTACAAGAAAACGTGTAACCACACCAAGATCTTCAAGTTGCTCTCTATTCTGATGCAGAATGCTTAAAAGTTTTTTTTTTTTAACGTGTAAACATGTCTTAGTCCTGGCATTACACTTTTATCTCTAAGGTATTTGATTTTCAAAAACTGTCATCTAGTTTTAGAATCATAACTCCAGGGTTTTCCAACTCATGATTTATTCACACTGCACTCAATAAGTTAATTGTGTCCCCTCAAAATGTATACTGAAGGTGATACCTATCAGGTAATATTTAGTATCAAAGTGTGACCTTATTTGGAAATAGGATTGTGAATTTTTTTTTGTCAATGGTCAGTTGTAACTACCATTTTCTCATTTCCTTTGTGCTGATTCTATCAAAACCAGCTAATTGGAAAGACCAATGGGGAAAAAGACACAGTCACTACCTGTATTAGAATATAAACCAAGTGAGCTTGGGATCCTCTGTGCATTCTCTTGTTCTTTTTTTGCAAATAGAGAAGTTGTGTTGCTGGGCTGGATTCACTAGGTATTCCTTTGTGTGACACTGAGATTATTCCTTGTTTCTAACAGAATAATTATGGATATAATTGGGTAAGATGATTTCATACTAGAGTAAGGTAGACCCTCAATCAATGTGACTGGATTGCTGTTGTTGCATAAATAGGGACATTTGGGCAGAAAGTAAAGATGGTAGTAGTGCCTTTATAAATCCAGGAATAGCTGACAGCAGTAGAAGCTGGAAGAGGCAAGAAAGAATATCCCCCCCCTGAAACCTTTACAGGAACCAGTGCCATTTCAAAAAAATTCCATTTAGCCTCTAAAACTGTAAGACAATTTCAGTTGTTATGAATTGAATTAATTGTTGTAAGTTTTGCTTGATGTAATATTTGTATTTGATTCTATAGTACAGTGTGATGATTTGGACATGTAGATACTATGTAATGTTAAGTTTAAGGAAATCAATATATATATATATATATCTCAAGTGATTCTTGACAAAGATGTCCCAAACAATGGAGAGATTACTATATTTCTTCAAAAATATCATTAGGAAAATGGGAGACAAACATGTAGAAGGTTGAAATTTGACTGACTCTCTCATCCTGTATAAAAATCAACTAAAATGTATCAAAGACCAAAATTTAAGAAACCCCAATAACCTGAAACTATGGAAGAACTAGAAGAAAACCGAGTAAATGCCTAAGGACAATGACATGAGCACATTTAGAAAGATAATCACAAAAGCTTAGGAAACAAAACTAAAAAGAAACATATGAGATTGCATTAAATATAAAAGCTTCTTAAGAGAAAATCAGAGCCAATCCATAGAATGGAATTAATACCCACTTAAAAAGGGGCACACATGTACACATAAAGCCCTATATCGACAACTAACCGAATCAAGAAGGGAAAATGATTTGAATAGATAAATCTCAAAAGAAGCAGAAGAAGCCAGCTAATATATTAGAAATGATCAATATGATTAGCTTTCAGGGAAATGCAAATCAAAATACAATAAGATATCTTACCCTAGTTACAGTAGCTTTTAGAATAATAACAAAAGAGGTAACAAATCTTGATGAAGGTATAGTGAAAAAAGAAGACTTTACTATTCCTACATAATAATGACCATGAAGAAAAGTATGGATAGTCTTCAGGAAAACTAAAACCAGACCTACTGTATGATCTAGCTATCCCATTTTGGAGAGTGTATACTGAAGTGTTTATCTAACTATTCTTTTGTTTTGTTTTGTTTTCATTTTTTGAGACAGAGTTTCTCTGTGTAGTTTCTGTGCCTGTCCTGGATCTCGCTCTGTAGACCAGGCTGGCCTTGAACTCACAAAGATCTGCCTGGCTCTGCCTCCTGAGTGATGGGATTAGAGGCATGTGCCACCACCACCCAGCTATCTAATTATTCTTTACCAATAAAAACTCAGGAGTCAGATATCAGGGTAAAAACCTGAATGATCAGAGAAGTGGTGGAGAATCAACCAATGACCTATCTCTCTCATTTCTCCATCCAAAAGGGCTGAGACTCTCTCTAAGCCCCACCCCACTACTTCCTGTCTCTCTATCTTTCCGCAGTCCTCCAAAACCTCTATGGTTAATTTTGGTCAGCTAGTAGCTAGCTCTGCTCTCTGATTCAAAACAAACTTTATTGTCAGTCTTGGGAGCATCAGAATGCAATCAAAATATCATACAACATTTCCCCCCTTTTGTCTAAATAAAAAGGGAAGGTTTTAACTCTGACACAGAAAAATTATATAGAATAAGAACAACTATCAGGTAAGAATTACATTCACAATGTCCAGTCCACTGGCAATTGGCAAATTAAGGGAAAATACTCCATTATCTAGCCTATCTTGGTGAGTCCAAAGTTTTGTACTTAATTCGCTTTCTATCCTAACTTGTATTACCAACACAAAACTATTTTTAAGACCTCAAAATATTTTCTTAGATAAACAATTTAAGCTTTTATGTCTCTCATCCTTATACACTTTATATCTTTTTTGTGAATTTCTTTTCTGAACTTGGTGACAAGGAAAATTATAACTATCTAGTCTTCAGTCTCCATCAGAGACCCAAGAAGGTTAAAATATTACTTGAGTAAGCAGTAAGTGCAGAGTAAACAACTTCCAAAACTATAGAAATGGCAGAAATAACTGGCTGCCTGCACAGTCACCAAAGGTTCCTCTCTAACATTTTGGCATCCATCTTCAGCCTACAGGTCTTGGATATCTGATAGACTTTTCTGTGAAGCAGGAGTTTTGAAGGGCTGTCCTGCTTTGTCTTGGCAAAGTTCAGCAGTCATTTTCTTTTGTGTCATGATTGTCAAATTTGGACAGCATACTGCCAACAGTTGAGGCAAGGTCAGTTTCTTGCATGCCTACCCCATGACATTTATTAGATAAAATGTCTATTGTCCCTAGACATATTTCTCCTTCTATCCTTGTTGATTGATGCCTTTTCTCTGCTTTCCAGGACCAATTATCATTCTTCCTACAGAGAAAAGCCGAGTCAAGATCCAGAGATAAGGGCCCATGATGCCAAGTAATAGAGGTCAGTAGTTATAAGACGGGGACAGTAGGAAAACAGTGGCTGCTGGGAAAGGATCCAGGCAGAAGATTGATGAATACATAAAAGATGCAGAAGGCGGTAACCAGAGATGTCCAAAACATTTATCTGCCTTCACTCTAGGGAAGATTAATTAATGTTATAAATGTTTTTTGCCTCCTTCATGCCTGCTTTTCTCCTTGTAGAATAAAAGCATCATATATACCATTGCTTGAGGGAAACAAGCAGGAGGCAGGTCTGGGGAAGCTGAAGCTAGACAGAAACTCCAAAGAACAAGAACAAAAATTCCCCAAAAGGATGCCCACAAGGGAAAACATTAAAAGTAAGGGGAGAGAAATTGGAGTTGGAACACATGTAGGGATGGTGAATAAGTAATAGCCACATGTAGAATTTGAAACACAAGGGAGCATATTTCAGTGCAAGAAGAGGACAAAGAGGAAGACAGAAAGGAATATATCTAAAAATCCAAGAGCTGTTTAAATGGTAACATGATTGCTTACAGAAGAAAGAAGGAGTAGAAATAAGAAGAAAGATTGAACAATGATGAGTAAAGAATATTAGTTGCAAGAAAGTGCAAGAGAATGAAGATGAAGAAATTGTAAAAGGCTAAAAGACACAGACATGTATGAATGTACAGAGTACTTGAATCAGAAGAATGGGAGATGGAAGCCATTGAGGGTTTCTAGCAATGAATTTCAAGGAGCTGGTACTACTTTGCCTTCATCTTGTGATTTTATTTATCTTACCTTTGCCTAAAACATATAGGCTCATGGTTTGATTTGCAAATTTTTCATTACACCATAATGTTGAAAAATGTTATAGATCTAAAATTCAGACTTTTCCATTACAAAGTTCCCCTATCAGTAAATACTGGAACTATTGGATGCTGAAGATACTACACAGAATGTAAAGAAATAGCATCAAATATAGGGTTTGTCCCCACAGAGCTAGTAATTAGAGTCTTATCTCTGGAATATTAAGTAAGGGATTCTTTAGGTGTGCACGTGTGAGGGATATACATACATGTGTGTGCATGCACACGTGTCTGCATATGGAGGCCCGAGATTGACATTAGATGTCTTTCTTTATCATTCTCCACATTATATATTGAGACCTGGTGCCAAAGCAGAGCTTTCTGCAGCCATCTGGCTAGCTTCCTCAGGGGTGTGTGGGGGGGGGAGGGTTGTTGTGGAATATTATGTTAACTAGGCAAAGAGGTGTTACATTTGTTTATGCTGTGGAATATTACTTTAACTATGTGAAGGTGATACATTTGTTTATGGTGCGCTTGTTTAATTATGTAAAGATGTGTTGTTATTTCACCTTGCCTGCCTAAGGCACCTGATTGGTCTAATAAAAAGCTGAACAGTCAACAAAAAAAAAGCTGAATAGTCAATAGCTAGGCAGAAGAGGGATAGGTGGGGCTGATGGGCAGAAAGACTAAATAGGAGGAGAAATCTAGAGAGAAAAAAAAAAGAGAAGAGAATGAGGGAGAAAGAGAGGGATGTGCCTGGGACCAGAAGCCAGGCACCTGCCAGCCAGCCAGACATGGAGACAGCAGGAAAGAAATAGTCCCGAGGCAAAACATAGATAAAGAGAAACAGATTGAAAAAAGACATAAGAAAAGGCCAAGCATTCATAACTAATAGTCTCTATATCATGATTTAGGAGCTGGCCCAAAAGAAATACCAAAATACCATCTGGTACAGATAGACTTTGTTAGAAAATAAATACATTGCCCTGAGATGGGGGATGTAATTCAATTAGTTAAGTACTTGCCTAGTATGCACGAAGCCCTGGGTTTGATCCCTAGCACTGCATAAAAAGCCCCATGGGGTGGTATATGATTGCAATGCTAACACACAGGAGGTAGTAGGAGGAGTATAGGAAGGTCAAGGCTACCCTCAGCTACATATCGAGTTCAATGCCTGTCTAAGCTGCATGTGATCAGAAGAAATAAGAGAAAAAATCTCCAGAGAAAAATTGTGCTTATTTTGTAATATGTGCACCAGACAAATTGGATTCTTATCCATTTCTAGAGTTTTTATTAATATATTTTCATTTTAAATTACTTGCTTTTGTTATTTTTCCAATTGTATTAGTATATATCAATTGTAGAAAATGAATGTTTTCCCTTGACATTTTCTCTCTCTCTCTCTCTCTCTCTCTCTCTCTCTCTCTCTCTCTCTCTCTCTCTCTCTCACACACACACACACACATACACACACATACACACACATATACACACACATATATACACACACACATACACACACACATATACACACACACACTTTAATTATTTTCACACCCGTTATGCTCCTTTGTCCTACTTCTTCTTCCCACTGGTCCTTTTCTGCTTCCCAAATGGTCCCTCCATTACTTTCATGTCTTTAAAAGAAACACATAACAATGTTCAATCTGGATCCCACATGTGAGAGAAAATGTACAGCTTTTATTTTTCTGAGTCTGGCTTGTTGCATTTAATATGATCATCTCCAGTTCCACCCCCTTTCCTGCAAATGACATTTCATTTTTCCTTATGGCTGAGTAGTAAAACCCCATAGTGCCTATATCTTTTTCTTAGTGCCTTTATGACACATCTTTTTCATCTGTGCATCTTCAACTAGTGCTGCAATAAAAGGGGTCACACAGATTATCTCTGTGGTAGATTGACCTAGATTCCTTCAGATATAGACCCAGGAGTGGCATAGTGGATTATATGGCAGTTCTTTTTATTTTTTTGTGAAACCTTTATACTGATTTCCATAACATCTGCACTAATGTATTTTGAAGACCATGATTTTTTTTCTCCCAAAGGTAATTAGGCTGATAAGGACTCATCTTTCTGGAACCTTCCCCTCCCTCTTCAAATTAGCCAATCACGTCAGATTGTGAAGTCAAGCTCCCACCAATGAGATGAAAAACAGCTACTACATATGTGAGGGGAAAAAGATGGGGGCTCTATTGGCCCTGGTGTGTTGCTGGTTTGGGCTCTGGCACACCATTTTTGGGGAAAAAAAAAACCTTTGTTGAGCCGGGCGGTGGTGGCGCACGCCTTTAATTCCAGCACTCGGGAGGCAGAGACAGGCGGATCGCTGTGAGTTCGAGGCCAGCCTGGGCTACCAAGTGAGCTCCAGGAAAGGCGCAAAACTACGCAGAGAAACCCTGTCTCGAAAAACAAAAACAAAACAAAACAAAACAAAAAACCTTTATTGAGATACTTTTGCTTTGTTTTCTTCTGTGTAGCACTAAGATTGTTTAGTCTTTGATTTTAACAATTAACAGGGTTCCTTTACCCTCACATCTGAGCCAATATTTGTTTTCTTGATAGTGGCCATGGTGGGTCAGATAGAATCTGTGTAGTTTTGACTGAATGTCCTTAATGATTCGAGCTGTTAAGCAATTTTTGTATATTTACTGCCAATTATAGTTATTCTTTTGAGAAATAGCTGTTCAAATAATTTGCTCACTTAGGACTAGATTATTCTTTTGGCATTTAATTTCTTTGAGTTCTGTGTATATTATATATTAATATCCTCTCAGATAAAGATTTCCTTCCAGTCTGTAGTTTGTCTGTTTTTTCATTTTTGTATTTTTCTTTTATTGAAAATGGATTTTTTTTAAAAAAAAAAAATACAGTATGTAGCCTAGGCTGTCCTGGCACTCACTCTGTAGATCAGACTGGCTTGGAATTCACAAAGATCTGCCTGTCTCTGCTTTCCGAGTGAGGGGATTACAGGTGTGCACCACCCCATCCAGCTGTGTCTTTACTGTTGTGATTATTTCTTTTGTTGTGCAAAATCTTGTTTTAATTTCATGCAACACCATCTGTCAATACTTGCTGTTATTATCCTAGGTTATTAGAGTCTTGTTCAGAAAGCTGTTGCCTGTGTCTGTTTCTTGAAATGTTTTCTGTAATAATTTCAGAGTTTTAAGTATTGGTCTTTGATCCACTTTGAGTAGATTTTTTATGTACATGATGAGGCTGCCTGTTCTCTCTCTCTCTCTCTCTCTCTCTCTCTCTCTCTCTCTCTCTCTCTCTCTCTCTCGTGTGTGTGTGTGTGTGTGTGTGTGTGTGTGTGTGTGTGTGTGTGTGTATTTGTGTGTTTGTGGGTATGTGGGTGAGGATGCTGAGAATCAAACTCAGTGCCCTGGAGAGCAATACATGCTCTGCTCTTAACCACTAAGCCATCTCTCTAGCAGCGCCCCCTTCTTTTTTCTTCTTTCATTCTTCCCCTCTCTCTTTCTTTTCCTCCCTTCCTTCTTTCCTTCCCCCTCTCTTCCTCCTCCTTCTTTTCCCTGTCTTTTATCTCTTTTTTTTTTCTGCTTCATCCCTCAAGTGCAAGAATAAGAAGTGTGCATCACCATACTGGCTGAGGGTATCTTCTCTTCAGTATTTGTTTTGGCACCTGTAAAAATTTGGTGCTTGTGGTTTCATGGGTTCCTATGGCAATCTCTTGGTCATTGTGTCTGTTCTTTACTATGATTCTGCAGTAGAATTTGAAATCTGGGGTTTTGATGCTTCCAGCATTTCTCTTTCTCTTCAGGATTGTTTTGGCTATTTAGGGTCTTTGGTATTTCTATATGAATTTTAGGATTTTTTTTTCAGTTTTCTGAAAGATGTCACTGGAAAGTTCATGGGAATTAGATTTAGTCTATAGGCCACCATTGTTAATATAGTCATTTTCACATTATTAATTTCTGCTGATCCATAGAAACTTGAGTTTATTTGTATCTCTAGTGGAGACTTGCTATATGAATTATTGTTGACTATGTCACAGTATATGCATTTTAGGAATATTTCATAGTTTCTGGGGATACTTGGGTCCTTTATTCATGCAAACACTTTATTTTCTTTGCAATAACTTTCTGTGTCTATGAAGTTTAGTATCCAATTAATATTCCCCTAAGAACTCACTGTATTGTTTTGTGACAGCTCCTGTTTAGAAACAGAGAACTGGGGCCTTAAAGAATTTAATTTTGGGGAGTAATGAGGGCATATATATATATATAAATAAATTTAGAAGTATCTTTTGGAGAAGAGCATTATTTTATTATTTATTTATTTAATTGTTTGTGTTCATGTGCATGTATTTGGGGGACACGTGTCACAGATTGATTCTCAACACATATTACAGATCAGAGGACAAGTTGTGGGAGCCAGATTTGTCCTTAGACTGTGCAGGAGACAGAACTCAGGTCATCAAGCACCTTTACCCAGCTGAGCCATCACTTGCTCAGAGTAAGACGTTCTTAACGATCTGAGCCAGATCTGGAAAGGCTCAGAAATATACATGGAAACTTGTGTTGCCACAGAATATTTTATGGAGGAGGAATAAATTGAGATTGATTCTGAAAAAAACTGAGAAGATTTGGGTAACTATGTAGTGAGCCCAAGCAATTCAATATGGGAAACAGGATTTCTCATGACTATAGGAAAATGTAGCCTATAAATTTTCCACTTAAACTTCTGAAGGGGCAAAGGCAGATACCTTTTGCTTTAGTCTTGAAGATTTTATCTATATCCTAATGTTTTGAACTCTTAGGAGATAATGAGTACCATGTCTTTACAGCAGGACATCCGATTCTCCCCTCCATTCCCCAGTTCTGTGAATGTTCTTGATAGTGGAAGGTTTGCTGAACAAGTCAAATTCAAATAATCTGAAAATTGTTTCTGCAGTGAGTATGGCCTGAATACAATATAATATAGTACAAAACATGTTTCAAGTTCTTTTCTTCTAGATTTAAATAACTATATATCTATGTGACTCTGGGTAAAATCACTTTCATCCAGATATTTTCTTTGAGCTTTAAGGATTATGGTTTTAGAGCCTTGATTCACTGAACCCATTAGTCTCTGTTGTTTTACTTTAGACCAGCAGTTCTCAACCTGTGCATTGTGATCCCTTTGGGGGTTGAATGACCCTTTCACAGGAGTCGCATATCAGATATCCTGCATATCAGATATTTACATTACAACTCATAACAGTTATGAAGTAGCAACAAAAATAAGTTTATGTTTGGGGGTCACCACAACATAAGAAACTGTATTAAAGGGTTCCAGCATTAGGAAGGTTGAGAACCACTGCTCTAGACACTGTTTCAAATAGGCATTATCAACTCAGCAGAGCTGGCCCAGAATGGGCAACTTACTTTTCCTCTGTGGACTTTCTAATCTTCTAGGACAAAGTTAAAGGATATTTCATATTTTTCAAATAGCAAATTGTTACTACATATAATTATTTGACCTCAAAACCACTAATTGTCATACAAAATATAAATGACTTTTTTTTTATATAATTCTGATGTGAAACAGTGAAACATTGTCACTTTGTAATACACAAGAGGTTCTTAAAAAGTGCAAACAAGACCTTGCCTAGAGCATTCTAAATTACCTCTTCTATCAGACGGCTCAGGACAATCTGCCTTGAATGTCTTTATTCACCATTGATCACAACTGCCATCTAGGAAGGCCTCATTTCATTACCCTAAAATAAGGTATTTCTAGAGGTTTTGGGAGTCTTCATAATCTCTACTTTTCAAGATATGAAATAAAGAATGGCAGTATAGATCCATCAGTGACTATTTTGTGTCGCCAAAGTGTTCCTGTCTCTAATGTTCTTGCGGCAAGAGTAAATGTTATTAGATATAGCCATGGCCAAATTCCTTAAAACTTTCTAGTTTCTCCATGTGAAAATCAGAGATGAACCATACTTTAAGGAGACTGTGTGGCATAGAAGGAGTGCCACTTTGCTTCAAAAGCTAAAAGCCATGCGTTCAGGCCTGAGTTCTACCATCAAGTCTCTAGTTATAAACTAAGAAAGTTATATAAACTCCATGGCTGACCCTTCAGTTGCCTATGTTGCTTACACTATTTATCATCCAAAGCTATTAAGTGAAAGTCCTGGGAAAGTAGAAAGCCCTACTCAAAAGTGATGGAATTATGGCCTTATATGGCTAAGAAGAGATTACTTTGCACAGACAGGAATAAAATCTGTCTTTCATACTACAAATGTGAAATAGGCCTAATGTAAGAAAAATGTGGAAGTATAAACAGTGAGAAGAATAAGTGTCATTTTATCCATGTATTATAGACAGCTAGATTAGACTCTTTGTGCTGTTTCTCATGTGTTCCCTCTATCCCATGCACTCCTTGAATTACAATAGGGCTAAATACTGATGAAATGATTGTAAGTTAAAAATGTCATAAATCAAACATGTGTTTAATAACACCTAACCTAGGGAACAACAGACTTTGTGACACACTGCACTGTAGAGTATCGATTATTTGCCTTTAGCTGTCATGGCTGACTGGGATATTTTGCTCATTGCTCTTGGCCAGCATTGCATGAGACTAGTGAAGTATGATCTCTACAATGTCCATCACCTTTGCACCATAATAATGTTGAAAACTTGTAAGTTGTACTATTATAAATATAAATAAATCAAACTACTTACACTTTTCTCCTACAACGGTGAGAGGATGCCACACTAATTTACTTTAAAACTTTTAATACAAATAATTCTATTTAACTAAAACATAATCACACCATTTATCATCTCCCTTTCCTCCTTTCAATTAAATTGTTCTTTACAATTTACTTTTTTTTTTTTCGAGACAGGGTTTCTCTGTGTTGTTTTGGAGCCTGTCCTGGAACTCGCTCTGTAGATCAGGCTGGCCTCGAACTCACAGAGATCCTCCTAGCTCTGCCTCCCAAGTGCTGGGATTAAAGGTGTGCACCACCGCCATCCAGCTACAATTTACTTTTATTTGTGTGTATGAGTTTTATTTTCTGCATGTATGTCTGCATGCCATGTGCACACAGTGACTGAGTATACTAGATGAGGGTATCAGATTTCCAGACCTGGAATTATGGACAGTTGTGAGCAGCCATGTCAGTACTGGGAATGGATCCTAGGTCTTCTGTAAGAGCAGTAACACACATACTTTTAAAAAAGATTATTTTTACTGTTTTTAAAGGCTTGTGCATGACATTATGGGACATGTACAGATAGTGAAGTGGGTTAGTATTGTGAAGCCAATCAATATATCAATTATCTTACGTGGATACCCATTTTATTTGTATATGACAAGAACAGCTAAAGCCTATTCATTTGGCAAAAATCCTGGCTATCCTAGCTATGATTAAGTATAGTTCTCTAATTATACATTAGCTATCTATATTGGTTAATAGTACAAATTTGGTACTTTGTATGACTTGACCTACACCGTAGCTGAAGTTTTTCTGTGTCCCGGCCTGCCAGCAGTCGGGACAAATCTCTTCCACTTGCATCTCCCAAGTAAACACACAGAGACTTATATTGCTTACAAACTGTATGGCCATGGCAGGCTTCTTGCTAACTGTTCTTGTATCTTAAATTAACCCATTTCCATAAATCTATGCCTTGCCACATGGCTTGTGGCTTACTGGTATCTTACATCATGCTTCTCCTCATGGCGGCTGGCAGCGTCTCCCGACTCAGCCTTCTTCTCCCCAGCATTCTCCTCTCTCTTGTCCTGCCTACACTATACTTCCTGCCTGGCTACTGGCCAATCAGCATTTTATTTATCAATCAATTATAGCAACATATATTCACAGCATACAGGACATCCCACAGCACTACACCTTCCCATTTCCTACTTCCTGAAAACCATTGTTTTGTTTTTATCTCTATTATTTTTTAAGATCCCACATATAAAGTAAATTTCTTTGTATTTGGCTTATTTCACTGAGTATGGTGTCTTCTATCCATGTGACAAATGGCAGGATCTCCTCTTAAATTTTTTTGCATGTGTGTATGCATGCATGCATGCATTTGTTTGAGGGATGGGGGAGTACATGCCATAGTGCACATGAGGAGGTCAGTTCTCTACTTCCACAATGTGAAGTCTGGGGATCAAACTAGGATCCTGATGCTTGGCAGCAAATACCTTCACCTCTGTTGTAGTGACCCCCAACCATAAAATTATTTTCATTGCCACTTTATAACTGTAATTTTGCTATTATTGTGAATAGTAATGTAAATATCTGATATGTAGGATATCTGATATGGGACCCCAAGGGAGTTGTGACCCACAGGCTGAGAACCACTGGTATTTAGGATGGCTACAGATTTCTGTGTATTAATTCTTTGTCTTGCTACTTTGCTGAATGTATTTATCAGCTGTATGGATTTTCTGGTGGAGTCATTGGGGACTTTGATATATAGAGTCATATAATCTGCACATAAATATATGTTGACTTCTTTTCCTATTTACCCTTATTTCCTTCTGCTGTCTTGTTACTGTAGCTAAGACTTCAAGCATGATGTTGAACAGGAGTGGGGACTATGGACATCCTTATCTTATTCCTGATTTTAGTGGACATACTTCCAGTTTGCAAGACAGTGATTTCATTTGGGCCTGCCTTAACAAACGACAACTTGACCTTTCTCTCCTGCAGCTTTTAATACTATTTCTGCATATCTGGGATAAAGCTGACTTGATTGTGGTAGACAATCTTGTTAATGTGTCCTTGAATTCAGTTTGTATTTTATTGAGAATTTTTGCATCCATGTTCATCAGGGAGATTTGTCTATAGTTTCTGTTTTCAGTTAGATTTTTATCTTTTTTGGTATCAGGGTAATGTCACTAATTCAAAGTTTCAGTCTTTTCATAATATTCCAGAACTCTCTCACATTCTGTTCATTAAACAAACAAACAAACAAACAAACCCAAAACCTCATTGGCCTTTACTGAGTGATATACTTCTACCTTGTCTTTCAGCCCTGTCTTTCAGGTTTTTCATTTGTTTGGGTTTTTTGTTTTTTGTTTTTATTTTTTGTATGATCCTTTATATTGGTGAGGCTTTTCATTCACTTTTTTATTTGATTCATTGAGTTTTTCATTTTTAGCATCATTTTATTTGTATTTTCTTCAGGAATTCTGTTTCTTTGTTGAATTCAATTTTCACATCTTGGATTGAAATCCTTGTTTCATTATCTCTTTTTTGTTCTCCTGGAGTATATTCGTGTCATCTATGAATTGTGTGAACATATTTATAGCCACTCTTTTGAGTTCTTTGTCAGGAAGTCCTTCCAGCTGATTTTCATTAGGTGTCATTGTTATACTTTGTGGAGGAGATGTGTTGTCTTGGTTTTCCATGCTGTTTCTGTTTCTGCTCTGAAACTGTGCAGCTGGAAAATTGATTGCATCTCTTCCTTTTTGTGCAGGTTGCCTTTCTTCTTTCAGCAGAGTCATTTACAATGGTCAGGAGAGGACTAGCCCTTAGGAGGGTTTAAATGCCCACTTTCCTCTCTCACATACACATTTGTTCATATTCTCACTTTTACTTAAGTCTTTAGCATGGCTGTTCCTCTGTTTCAGTAGATAATTTATTTCTCATGATAGCTTAATGTCTTTGTGGTATTCTTGTATCATTGTTTGAATTTACCCATTAAGCATTTAAGAATTATTAGAAATGTTTTGCTCTGGGGTGAATTACATGTTTACATACCCATATGCTTGTAGGGTGGTTCAAACAAGCATTTCTCTTTCAAAATAACATGTGGTGTGGAATTATTCCTCACTTACAATCTTACCACTCAATCTCATATTATTCATGTTGTCTCTGATAGATAGAAATGTTTATTCTTATCCAGTCTTTGAATCTGACCGCACGTTTCTCAGCAATTCTGTCACATGTAAGCTATTAGGTTTTGAGTTACAAGGCACAAATGCTGAGTAAGCCATATCACTGATCTCAATTGCTTTTTTTTTTTTTTTTCTTTTTGGTTTTTGGTTTTTGGCTTTTTTTTTCCAGATCTCAACACCAATGAAAAAGAGAGCTAGAGTCAAAGAAAACATAGCTTGACAGAATTGGAAGTGCTTCAAGAAACATACAAAAGCAGTGTGTAGGCACTGGACAGATGGTTCAATCAATAAAATGCTTGTCCCGCAAACATGAGGACCTGATTTTGACTTCCTGTACCATTTTAAAAAGGCTGGTAAAATAAATGTGCCTGTAATTCTAGCACTGGGGAGGCAGAGACAGGAAAATCCTTGGGGCTTGTTCTGTAGCCAGCCAGTCTAGCCAAATTGCTAAGTTCCAGGTTCAGCAAGAGACTCTGTCTCAAAAAATAAAGTCAAGAATTCTTGAGGAATGACATTTGATGCAACTTTTGGCCCCCACACATGTACACATACATATGCATGTGCTCCTGCAAACACATATGCATACATACAGAGACATATACACACAAAGAAAAAAACAGTATGTAGCTAAAATTTTGTGGCCAAGACAAACTAGAGTTTTTAGCCTCTACTGAGATTGTGAATAATGGTGGAAAGATACTCTGCCAGAAGTCAGGAAAGGAATTTCTAGTTTCAACTCACATGATAGATTTATGTAGGGCCTATGCAAAATTATTTGCATTTTCTAGAACTTATTTTCATCATCTATTAGATGAAAAGTGTCATAGTAATAGATGCTCTCATGAGTTTCAATTGAAAATTTAGTATCTGTGAGGATATAAAGAAGGTAGGCCTTAGAAAGTCAGGATTTGATTTAGGGAGACATTGTTTACTTTGTTCAAAAAATATTTCCTACATCTGATATATTGTGTTAGACAGTTCTTGTTTTGTTTTTATGTATTTAATGGTGAGAACCCTAAGATCTACAGTCTAGGCAGATTTCAAGAATATATATAGCAATATCATGAAATATAGTTCCCATGCTGTCCATACATTAAAAAATGTATTAATACCAAATGAAGTTTGTTCCCTTTGATCAATTTCTCTACATTTTCCTCCCCCACCATCTACAATAATCACCATTCTCTGTTCTATGAAGTTTGAGAAGTTGAAAAGATTAAAGGATGATTCATCCTTCCACTGAAAATGCCAACAGTACTATTACTTGAATCATGCCATTTAGATTGAGACAGCTTTCCAAACTCAAACTCTGTTTTTCTTCAGTTGCCCAAGTTTATATCTAATCATTGTTCTTAGCATCTCTGGTGTTTTTTGTCTGTTTGTTTGTTTCCTTAGTTAATTAATTTTTTAATTTTTGGTAAGGAGGGGCTGCTTTTTTATAGAAAACATTTTCTTTGGGGGTGAACTAGTAAATTCAGAGTGTGGATGGGCACAGAGGTTTAAAACTGATTAGTATCTTCAAAGACTAAATTTTAGTTTATCTGAAACACGTCTTTAATGTGAAGTGTCAAGGAGGTCTATCTTGGTCCCTGTCCTAATTCAGTATTTTTTTTGTTGACTTAAATGGGGATGTTGATGATGAGATTAAATACATAGATGATGCAAATCTGGGTTGGGGCAGTAGTACACTTAAAGACATTAGTAGGATCTGTAATATCCAAAAGTCATTTTGTAATTGATATGGACTTTTAATGTGTTTGAATTGTATACATGGTAGGAGAAGGAAGACTCAGAGGTTACCTATTACTGTTTTTAGTCATTAGTACTCTACTACCAGGACAGTCAGACAGTTGGATCAGATATTCTTGTAGCTAGAGTTTTCCTGCCTTGCCCACAGTCAGGACAAATCTCTCTCACCCGCCAGTCCCACAGCCGCTCAGACCCAACCAAGTAAACTCAGAGACTTATATTGCTTACAAACTGTATGGCCGTGGCAGGCTTCTGGCTAACTGTTCTTATATCTTAAATTAACCCATTTCTATAAATCTATACCTTGCCACATGGCTCGTGGCTTACCTGCATCTTCACATGTGGCTTGTCATGGTGGCGGCTGGCAGTGTCTCTGACTCATCCTTCCACTTCCCAGAATTCTTCTCCTCCTTGTCTGACTACTGGCCAATCGGTGTTTTATTTACTAACCAATCAGAGCAACACATTTGCCATACAGAACATCCCACAGCATATTCCCTTGGCAACAAAACCATCTTTTGTCTCTCTGTATCTGTCTGTCTGTCTGTCTGTCTGTCTGTCTGTGTCTCTCTCTCTCTCTCTCTCTCTCTCTCTCTCTCTCTCTCTCTCTCTCTCTCTCTCTCTCTCTCTCTCTCTCTCTGTGTGTGTTCTCTCTCTCTGTCAGTCTTGTTTAGATATGAGATTATTTCACCAGGTAGGGATTGATTTTCAAAGTTAGGGAGTTGTGCAGCTAGAGTTTATTGGAGAGTTAGTACGAGTTATTACATGCTTGTAATTTGATTTCTGCTGTTTAATGGCTTGGGGAAAATATCTGCAGTGCCAGATAATGGCATTATCTATTTAACAACAAAACACCTCAAAATTCTAACCTTGAGAGTTTAGCTTATTATGTTTAAGGTGCTGTGATGAACTATAGAAATTAAATGTTCTTTTTTGGGACCCCCAAACTTGTATGGACCCCCAAATATTTGTATGCATTATTTCATGCTGCATGATGATGTTTGTTAGGGCTAAATGAAAGGCTGAAAATAAAGCAGCAACCTTGTGAATAGAGAGAAGGGAAGGAAGGAATATGAATATATATATATATATATATATATATATATATAGTCTTGGATGGTCCTTTTCTTTTCTTTTTTTTTTTTTTTTTTTTTGGTTTTTTCGAGACAGGGTTTCTCTTGTGTAGCTTTGCGCCTTTCCTGGAGCTCACTTGGTAGCCCAGGCTGGCCTCGAACTCACAGAGATCCGCCTGCCTCTGCCTCCCAAGTGCTGGGATTAAAGGCGTGCGCCACCACGCCCGGCGGTCCTTTTCTTTTCAAAGATATGGGAACTTGATATTAGCCAAACTACTGAAGACTTCTGGTAATCCTTTCTGTTTTGGAGTACCAAAGGCTTTTTCTTTCTTTTTTTCCGTTTGGTGAAACCCTTAATTCTTATGCAAGCTTGCATAGGGAAATTAAGCAGGGAAATTTTGACCTATTTGTAGGCTTATCAGGCATAATGCAAGGTTTAATATTAGAGAGGGTGTGTGTGTGTGTGTGTGTGCATGACCAAGAATTGAAGCTAAGGTCTCATACATTCTAACTAAATGTTCTACCATTGAGCTATAGCCCTAGCTTAGTTTGTTTCTTTTTTCAGTGTGTATCCTTTCAAATGAAATGGGAGCCCCCTACTGTTCTGCACCACCAGATGCTCTGTTCTGCTAATGAAGCAATGAAGTTGAGAATATACTTTGGCTTTGGCAGAGGGAAAAAAGAGCTGGTGCTAGAGCTCATATATTGAAATAGACTAGGGGTCTGTTTATTGGTCTATCATTCTCCAGTGGCAGATCATCAAGGACAAACATGTCAGTTGGGAGCTGCCAGCTGCATATAGTTCCTTTGCAAGTTCTTGGGGGGATAATCCTGGTTAGGTATGAGTGTGCAGTGCCACCGGTATTATAATGTCAGGGCAAGTCCCCACTTTCTGTTGAACAGCAAAAGTTGGATTGTCTACAAAAATGTTCATCTTCCATAAGACAAGTAGCAGCATCTTTTGAGAAACTACAAACTATATTTGAAGTAGGGAAAGATTCTGGAAGACCATGACTGTGAGTTCCTAAAAGTGTGATGTCATTTTGGGGTTCCTGATTCTATGGTCTCTCATACTTGTCACCAGAGGCCACTTTGCCTCAACTCCTTGCAGTCTCACATTTTAAAAAAAAATGATTTATTTTGGGTTAGAGAGATGGTTCTGAGTTTAAGAGCACTGGCTGCTCTTGCAGAGGACCCAGGTTTGTTTTCCAGAACCCATGTGGAGGCTAACAACCATCTCTAAGTCCAGTTCCAGGGAAACGTGGTGCCCTATTCTGGCCTCCCTGCGCAATGCACACATGTGGCACATCCACATACATGCAGGCAAACCACTTATAAAAATTAAAAAAATTAGTTTTTGTATATGTGTATGGGTATGTGTCTATGAATACGGGTGCCCAGGAAAGCCAGAAGAAGGTGTTAGATCCCCTGGAACTGGAGTTATAGACAGTTATGAAATATCCAATGTGGTTGCTAAGAGTAAAACTCCCTTTGCAAAAGCACTATATGCTCTTAACTGTCGAGCTATCTTTCCAACCCCTGCAGTTTCACATATAAACTTTTTTTTTATTCTACTGGAAATAGTCTTCAGCTAAGAGTACAGAAATGTGAATACTAGTTCTGGCTTTATTGGTGTTGCATAGATACAAGCTAATATTGTTACTTAAGCTCCACTGTAGGCTGGCAAATTTGGAATTTGCTTTTACTTGAATATTCATATTAAAATCCCTGAACCTCCCTTCTTTTCTTCCTTCCTTTTTCTCTCCTTGTAGCTCTTGTCTTATTTGTCTGTCTCTGTCCTGTTTCTCAGTCTTTGTTTCTCCACCCACCTCCCCCCAACACCACACTCAGTAAAAATGTTATAAAAATGAAGAAAAACCCACTGCATTTCTTAGCATAAACCCTTATGGAATCACTGAGAAGTTGTGAATTTTAGGGTATTGCAGCCTTAAGAATCTGACTCGCTCATGAAGTTCCACTTTATTTCCCTTGCATGTGGCTGTTTATTTACTTGTTATCCCGCCTTCTTTCACAAAGGATTTAAATTGCCAAGCTTTAACTTGTTCAAAACTTCAGGTGGTGTTCCAACTGATGAAGACTGCATTCCTCACATCTTCAAAGGGAAAATCAGAAGTTACTGCAAAAATAGAAGTATCAGCTTTTCCACATTACACACACAAACACACACACAAAACTATTAAGAGCAGTGATTCAGACATTTCCTGTGAAATCTGCCTTAGCAAATTCCTTGGCAGAGCCATTAGATGAACAGCTTACCCATGGCTTCCAGTGAAATGCAGCCTGGAAAACGAGAGATATAAACAAACGTTTACCCCGGTTCTGTTTACCTACACCAACCCCTTCGGGAGTGTATCCGGTTGGATTCTTCATCATCATGTAAGTATGACCTCTATTTCTGAATATGTCTAATTAGAAGCATTAAGCATGTCTGTAACTAATCTCAACAAACATGTATGTCAGTTTGGATATGAAGAAAAAAATGTAGCCAAATCACCAGCAGATGTGAACGTGAGGTTTCTTTTTTTTTCCCCCTTAAATTGTTATACCCAGTGTACTCACTAAGGACCTAACTCTTACTATGTATTACTGCCTGTTAGCAGATTTTTGTATGCATGTACATACGCACGTTTCTGTTTGTGTTCTTCCTACTGGATTCTGAACTGATGGAGGGCAGGCTACAAATCTGTATCAAATATTTTTATCTTTGGTGTCATAACAGTACTGATTAGAGACTGTCTTGCTGTATTAGGAAATGAAACTGCATAGCCAATCCTACTACTGCTGGTATTATTTTCCATTTTCAGTTCGACTAGTCTGACTTCATAAAGCAATTAACTTGGCTTTTACCAATTAAAAAAAACACTTTGTATTTTGTGAACACCCATAATTAAGCTTGGCAATGTAAACAGAGTCCATTCATCAACTTTAATTCACACAATCAGATTTCAGGTTGCTCTTTTGTTTGAAATGCATTTACATTTCTCTTTTAGAATAGTTAATGAAACACACCTTACAAAATTATCACCTTTAATGTGACAAGTTTGAGCATACGCACATATGCACGAAGCTATTACCACAATGAATGCGATAAACACAATCAGATTGCTTTTGATAGAAATCATAGTACATAGTTACACTTCTGTGTGGCTGGGAGTTGTTGGGTTTCACATCCTTCAGAGGTGATGTAACTTGACATTTGCACGTCTTCACTCATGCAAGGGTCTTTGAAGTGGTATTTCCTGGCCCAGATAAGGAGATATGGTCATCTACAGAATTCTAAACAGCAGTTTTCTGACTCAGTTCCCTGCCCTGGCCCACTTTGCTCTAAGAATTATTCATGAAAGAATCCCCTTTCTCATCAACAAAGGCATAAATGTGATGACTAGACTAAGATTAGCCTGGCTGACTATTGATTTTGGGGGGTGGGGTGGGGGAGAATCTTCCAGTCCCCCCCCTCTCTTAAAGATGATTGGAATAAGGCATCTGGTCTTCTTCTAAAAGTGAGAAAGAAGTAAATAGGAAAGAACACATGGGGTAGTATATAAGACCTGCCCTGAACATGTTTTTTTGTTGGTTTTTGTTTTTGTTTTTGTTTTTTGTGATTCAAATCGTTTTGAACAAATGACATGTAAAAGATATTTTCCTTGGGCATTTATTTTGTCCTCATTATTTCTTTTTCCTCTTTCAGTGTTTCATAATGTACCCAGTGCCTTTCTCTTTATTCCATTTGTAAATACCTTGAAAGCCATGTCTTTTGATATGCCTGTGCCAATCACCTAAGATACTTTTTCTTTCCTTCCAATTTTTTAAAAATTGAAATATAATTCCATCATTTCAGCCTTCCCTTTCTTCCCTCCAAACATTTCCATATCCCCCTCCTCATTCTCTTTCAATTTCACAGCCTTTAAAAAATTGTTATTGCATGTAGGTGTGTATACACATCTATATTTCTAAACAGCTTTCTCCATCTGTATAATTTTACTTAGATATATGTTTTCAGGGCTGACCATTTGGTATTGGATAACCAACTGGTGTGCTCTTCCCTGGGGAAGACTGTTTTTCCCAGTCTCAGCAGTCCTTAGGTGCCTGTAGTTCTTTGTAAAATTACCCCAAGGTTACTTTAATAATGAAGGATTTAAAAGATTGGTTTTAAAGGCAGGGAAAGCAGAAATACACCAAGGTTGACTTTTTTGAAAAATTCTTTGTGTATTGACATCCTAACATGTAATTATACATTAATGAAAATGATCCAAAGGTAAGTTCTTGTTGAATCATTGAAAACATGTTAGGATGTGAAGAACAAAAATTTGCTGGTTAGACAGGCCTGTATTAGAAGTGGCTTCATTTCTCAGTCATATGTGAATTTGGTCAAGTTATTGAGCCTATTAAAGCCTTGGCGTTTTTATCACTAAAATTAGGATCACTTTTTCTTTCCTTTTTTATTTTTTATTTTTCAAGACAGGGTTTCTCTGTTTAACGGTCCTGGCTGTTCTGGAATTTGCTCTGTAGCCCAGGCTGGCCTCGAACTCACAGAGATCTGCCTGCCTCTGCCTCCCAAGTGCTGGAATTAAAGGCGTGGGCCACCGTGCCCAGCTTATAAGGCAGTGCAAAATATAAAAAGAAACCACCTGTCATCCTTTCATCCCAGGAACAAATCCTATGTTATCATGATGTCTGATTCTAAACATGTTTTTGAATTTGGTTTGCTACAGTTTTGGTTGAGTAGTGTCCATCAGGCACATGGCTCCTAATTCCCTTGTTTGTTAGAGATGATGTTTTCAGGACTCCAACTAAAAGTTGCAAAGTGGCTGTTCAGCTTTATTTAATGGTGTTAAAAACAAACAGAACACTCCATGAGCAAATAAGCACTTTTGAACTGATGGTCCACTTCAAAAATTTGAATTATCTGACTGAAAAGCCTGTATCTTGGAAAATCCAAAAGGTATGACAACACAGCTTAATGGCCCTGATAGTGTGAAACTAATTATTAACCTTCAGCTAGGGACTTATTCAAATTGGCTTTCTGAACCCTTAGACATTTTTAAATTGTGTCTCCCATGTATGTTTTCTCGTAGTCATGCTGTCTTGAGGACAATAGTTTTAAGTAGCTCACATATCAAACTGCATTCTGGAATTTTGAGATACTATCAGAGACAGACTTTTATGTAGTTTTTCTCTGTAGTGAAAATACTCCTACTTTACACTTCGCATCAAATTACATTTCAAAAATGTAATTTTTTGATTACATTACAAGCAAAAGTCATCTGAGAGGAAGGAACCTCAAATGAGAAAATGCCTCCATGAGATCAGGCTGTAGGCAAGCCTGTGGGGGCATTTTCTTAGTGATTGAGGGGAGAGAACCCAGTCCATTGGGGGTGGTGTCATCACCGGGTTGGTAATCCTGGGTTCTAAAAGAAAGCAGGTTGAGGAAGCCATGAGGAACAAGCCAATAAGCAACACTCCTCCATGACCTCTGCATCAGTTTCTGCCTCCAGGTTCCTGCCCTGTTTGAGTTCCTGCCCTGACTTCCTTTGATGATGAGCTGTGATATAGAAGCATAAGCCATATAAATCCCTTCCTCCCTAAGTTGCTTTGATCATGCTGTTTCATCACAGCAATGATAATCCTAACTAGAAAATGCTATCAATGTGTAATGATTTCCTTATGAGGAGGTTCATCATGTCACTGTTGTTTTAAAACCTGCCTCACAAAATGCTCTTCGTTAGTGCCATGATGGTAGATAGGACAGAAGACATAGAGGAGATTTCAGATGACCGGAAAGAAGGTTCTAGGCATGCTACTTTTAAATGGAAAGGATACCAATATGAAGAATAATTTGGGGGCTGTAGAAGAAACAGTTGTTAGCTTTAAAATGTATTTCTGTGTAAAGGAGGGGAGAACATTTAAATATCACATTTTCTTTCATTCTCTTAATTTCATTTAAAAATTATGAGTGTAACATTTCCCTCTCATTTCTAGTGCACTAATCAAAAAGAATACTGTTTTTTCCCCACTAGACAACTGCTCCAAGAATTTTCCTGATTCTGATATAATAATCTATCTGCTCAGGGACATTTCTTCTAATTCTTTGCTAACTCTAAGTGATCAGAAGAAAAGATCAAACACTGAGACATCAGTTTATATGTAGAAAGCTTTGAAATCGAAGAAAGGTTTTTTGTTTTGTTTTCTTTGAGAAAGGGTCTCTCTAGCACAGAACTGGCTGTCCTGGAATTCACTATGTAGACTAGACTAGCCTTGAACTCAGTTATCTCCTGACCTCTGTGCCTCTTGAGTGCTTCGATTAAAGATGTGGGCCACCAAACCCAGCACTGGGGAAAAAAAAAGATTTTTCTCTTTGCCATCAATTGCCACCAAAAGTAAAATGTCATTTCGTATGCCTGTGTGACATAATATGAAACTAGTTTTAACCACGGGAAAGAAAATAACACCATTGAATCGCTTGCACAGAACTATAGTTTCAAGTGCTTTAAGTTGTTTTGCATATAATCTTCTATCATTTTTCTTCTCTACTCTACTACAGGAATCCTGCCCAACTTCACATTTTAAAACATCGAGACCATATGAAAGACCTCCGAAGGTACCTGGTGTTCAAATACATCCAATATCTAGTCCTACCTTCTCCCAACACCATTATCACTCTACTGGGATTGCTGGCCAGTCTGTATGTCATGCTGATACTGACATTTCCTTCTGTATCCAGAAAATCCACTGTGGTGTTTATTAGTAACATAGCTCAGGCAGACATCTTAGTTGGCTGCAGCATTTTTTCTGCCATTACAGAAGGTGTGATAAAGAATGAAACATTGGCAGCTTCTTTTCAATTTGCCTTGAGGGAGAACTTCCAAATTGCAAACGTCCATGCCAGTTCCCTTTTACTCAGCTGTGTTAGCCTTGAGGCTTTTCTGATTACTTTTCTTCCAGTAGAGACACGCCACATAAGGAATGTTAGATGTGCCAGAGTAGCTTCTAAGATCATCTGGGCTGCTGTAATTACTGAGTGTTTCCTTTATCAGCTTGAGTGCATCAAAGGCCTCAATATCTCTTATATTGGCATTTATAGGCAAGTTCGGCTATTGATGAATTTCTGTTATGACACCACAGCATTGCTGAAATTGCTTATTTACCCAATTGGAGTTCTTTTAAGAATCTTCAACATATTTCTTTTCTATAAAATGTATTTCTGAGACTGTTATAGATAGTTAGAAATGTGAGATACAGTGCCCAATTGTTTTGTCAAACACTCATATTTAATGGTGCTGTGAAGACATTTTATAGATACAATTAACTTTTAATTTGCTACCATTAAGAAAAAGACTAACATCAGTAGTGAAAATGGACCTCATCTAATCAGCTGAAGGCCTTGAGAACAAAACACAGGTTTTCCAGCGAAAGGAATATTGCCTGAAGACTGGTAACATGAGGTTCGAAGCTGTTGTCTGTACTGCATATTTCAGCCTCAAGACCACAGCATCTGTGTTCCTGATGTTCCAGCTTTGTGTTCCACTGTCACAGAGTTTGAACTTTCTAGCTCTGAAAAATCATGTAAGACAACTTAAAAGAAAGAGAAAATGCAACTTGCTTGGCCTGGATAATGTCACTTATATGTGCGTTTTCAGGGCTGACTACTTGGTGTTGGGTAACCAATGGGTGTGCTCTTCCCTGGGGAAGACTATTTCTCCTGCTCTCAGCATTTCTTAGTTGCCTGTAGTTCTATGTCTAGGGTTGAGGCCTTGTGATCTTTCCATCTCCATATTAGCCTGTCTGTTGGTGTTGTCCTTGTTCAGGTCATGTTAAGGCAGCCATGTTGGTAAGACGTCATGGATGTAGCTTCTGACATTACTAAGAGAGACAGTCTCAGAGCAAACTCCCTTATCTCCTGGCTCTTAGAATCTTTTCACCCTCTCTTCTACAATTACAATTGATGAAAAAAGAGGCCATGAATTGAAAGAGAGCAAGGAGGGGTTTATGAGAGGGTTTGGAGGGAGGAAAGGGGAAAAATACTGTAATCATATTATAATCTCAAAATAAAAAAATAGAGAATGTCATACCTTATATGTTCTGTTTATTTTTATTTTTAATTTTGGAGAACCCTGACCAATGCTGAATTTTGCTACTGAGAGTCATTTCAGAGAAGCGGATTCTTACAAGTTTTCTGAATTAGTTTTGGGATTTTGAAATATCTTCTCTAATGTGACTAGATTTAAGAGCATTAATGTCTCTATTTCTAGTAGTAAAAAGGGCTCTGGTAGTACATAGCATGATGTGGCAAGAGGTGTAAAATATCACTATTGACTACACTCAATGAAATTTCCTGGTGAACACACACACTTGAGAGAGAGGTGGGGAGCTTTGAACTCATTATGTAGCTGAGACTGGCCTTTGACTCCTGATCGTCCTGATTCGAGGTGACAGGCATGTACTATCACACCTGGCTGCGTACCCTAGAGTATCCTTATAAATTTAGTGAGCTTCAGAGATTGAGCAATTGCTCCTAATTTTGCCAAGTGGTAAAAGAAAGGAATGAATTAAAGGCTTTTAATTTCTAGTTCAAGTGCTGCATTAATGGTATGAAAACGTTGAAATCTTTCATGAAAGACTTTTACCTGTAGTGACAAAGCTGACATGATGAAAAATTGAATCTAAATACTGTCACTTGAGCAAGTTACAACTTAAATAGAACTCTAACCTTTGTTAAGTGAAGACATTAGCTGGGAAGGAATGGGGATATTCAGAATTGACATGGGAATAAATGGGCACATGCTAACGAACTGAACCCCTAAAGTTAGCCAAGTTCCTTTTGTTAATAGAAGCAGTGTCATCAAAGGAAGAACTCTACTTTGCCAGAGAAACTGGTATGGAATCTCATATCAAGGCTGCCTTGCACCACTCAGGTTTCTTCCTGGGGCCTTCCTAACTAGCTTTCTGTTATTTCTGGGTATATAATTAGACTCAAGTCCCAGCAAGCACTAAAAGATGAGGTGTGTTGCATAAGGATGTTTGTTAAGATCCAAAAGAACTGTATGGATTTTCCAATGTATACAGATGGGAACATGAGTGAAATGTTTAGTAATAGATATTAAGGGTGGAGGATAAGGTAGAGGAGGACATAGCATTAGGTTAGGCCAAATAAGCTTATGGAGATTGGAATGTTAGAGTGACCAGTATACACTCTTTTACCTGAATGTGAAAAAAAAAGATTTATTAGAGATTGCCAACATTCATTTTTAAAATAATATATTTTATTATTTCTTTGAGAATTTTATATACTGTATTTTGATTATATTCACTTCTGCTCCTCCCTGAAACTCCTTCCAGATCCACCCCCTTCTCCTTACCCTCTGGACTTTGGTGTTCTTTCTCTTGAATTATTTTTTAAGAAGATACTGTCTTGTAGCCGATCTCCTGGTCCTCTGTCTCTTAAAAATTTTCTGAATCCTCTTCCACTACTTTCCTTGAGCTTTCGGTATAGGTTTTGCATTATAAATGCATTAACTGGGGAGGGGAATTTGATGGTTAATTGTTAACTGCATTTTGGCCTGTTAGGACTTTCTGTAATGGTCTCTGTCTGTTGCTGCTGCTGATAAGAAAAAGCTTCTTTGGTGATGGGGGGAAACTACAATTATCTGTTGATATAAGTATAAATGTTTAAAATTTAGTTTGAAATTTAGTGGTTTAAGAAAGTAGCAGTAGTATGTTCTCCCTGAGGTCCCATGGCCTCACCAGCCGTGGGCAGTTGACTAAGTTTACTGTAAGGCATGAATTCCCGACTATCGATCAGACTTCAAGTCCAGTCAGGTGCCTGGTGCTTACTCCCAGGCGATAAGCACCACTGTTGCACCTTTTGGAATATCTCTCTGTGCTGGTCATTGGTGTGCTTCTTAGTAATTACATCTGGATAGGACTACTGATTGCTTTTCTCTCTCAGCAGCTTGCATGGCTCTTTCCCATACTATGAGAGCTAGTCCTCAATGAGGAGGCTTCCAGGTCAGAACCAAGTTTGGTTCCTCCAAGTCCTGTCTCTAAAGTGTGTGATTTCTTCACTAATAGGGTCTTACCATCTTTATTCTGGAAGACAGTGGGCAAAGACTATAGCCCATATTTTTGGCAGGGCTGTCTTGGAATCCCCTGAACCAAATCTTGCTTGGCACTGTGGTTTTGTTAGAAGTCTATGGTTTGGGGGTAAACTATTGTCATCACAAGTGACAAAACTTTAGTTATGTAAACATTAAATAATAGAATTCTCTATCCTCTATGGCTAATGTTCTTGGAGAACTTTGTGGTTTCTTTTTGTAAACAAAAATTATAGTGGAAACTACTGTCCCTCCTAGAGGAATTCCTAAATGCAATAGAATAGTAGCGTCTGGGATGCTGTCAACCAATTGGTGGCATGGAACACTAGGGCTAAGATGACTATAGTTACAGTAATGTACACTAGGATCAATGAGTCCTCAGAGAGCGACAATCAATAAATGGGACCTCCTGAAACTGAGAAGCTTTTGTAGAGCAAAGGACACATTCAATAAGACCAAACAACAGCCTACAGAAAGGGAAAAGATCTTCACCAACCCCACATCTGACAGAGGGCTGATATCCAAAATATATAAAGAACTCAAAAAGCTAGATATTAAAATACTGAACAATCCAATTAAAAAATAGGCTACAAACAGCCAACTCATGCAATGAGCACAGGACCCGGTACCACTGCCTGGATGCCTCCCAAACAGATCAAGCCAATCAACTGTCTCACCTATTCAGAAGGCCTGATCCAGTTGGGGGACCCTCAGGCATTGGTTCATACATAGTTCATGTGTTTCCATTCGTCTGGCTATTTGTCCCTGTGCTTTATCCAACCTTGGTCTCAACAATTCTTGCTCATATAAACCCTCCTCTTTCTCGCCAATTGGACTCCTGGAGTGGTTGATATGTAGAATTAAATTATATTGTAAAATAAAATAAAATAATAGTAATTAAAAAAAAGAAATTCAATCAGAAAAAAATGGGCTACAGAGCTTAACAGAGAATTCTCAACAGAAGAATCTCAAATGGCTGAAAGAAATTTAAGGAATTGCTCAACATCCTTAGTCATCAGGGAAATGCAAATCAAAACAACTCTGAGATACCATCTTACACCTGTCAGAATGGCTAAGATCAAAAACACTGAAGACAGCTTATGTTGGAGAGGATGTGGAACAAGGGGAACACTCCTTCACTGTTGGTGGAAAGGCAAACTTGTACAGCCACTCTGGAAATCAGTATGGCAGTTTCTCAGAAAGTTGGGAATACTTCTTCCTCAAGACCCAGTTATACCACTCTTGGGCATATACCCAAGGAATGCTCACTCTTACCACAAGGACACATGCTCAACTATGTTCATATCAGCATTATTTGCAATAGCAAGAACCTGGAAACAACTTAGATGCCCCTCAACTGAAGAATGGATAAAGAAAATGTGGCACATATACACAATGGAGTACTACTCAGCAGTAAAAAACAATATCATGAAATTTGCAGTCAAATGGATGGATCTAGAAAATGTCATCTTGAGTGAGGTAATCCAGACTCAGAAGGACAAACATAGTATGTACTCACTCATAAGTGGATACTAAATGGGAGGGAAGGGATGGCCAGACTGCAACCCACAACTCCAGAGAGGCTAGCTAACAGGAAAAGACCCTAGGAGGGACACATGGATGACCCTGTGAAGGAGAAGTGGATGAGATCTACATGAGTGGACTGGGTGTAGGGGGTGGCAGAGGGTGAGGAGTGGGGGATGAGAACATAGGGAAATGGGAGGATCAAGCTGGAACAGGGACAGAGTGGGAGGGCAGGGAGGAAGATACCATGATAAATGAGGACATCATGGGAACAGGAAGAGGCAGGGTGCTGGGGAGGCTCTCAGGAATCCACAAGGTTGACCTCACCTTGGTCTGTGGCAGTGGTCCAGAGGGTGACTGGACCAGTCTACTCTGGTGACCAGCCTAGCAAATAACCTAGCTGTCATCATAGAGCCTTTGTCCAGTGACAGATGGGGCAGATACAGAGATCCACGGCCAGGCACCAGTCAGAGTTCCAGGAATTCAATTGATGAGAGAGAGGAGAGATACTGCAGGTGAGAGATGTTGAGATCAAGATGGGAGGATATGCAGAGTTGACGGACCACACTAGTGGAAACCCATGAACTGTGGACTGGTTGCTGTGGAGCCCCCATGGAACTGGACTAGGCCCTCTGGACACGGAAGACGGTTGTTTGGCTCGAACTGTTTGGGGGGCGCGCAGGCAGGTGATTGGGATCTGTCCCTGGTGAATGGGCAGGCTTCTGGAACCTGGTGCCTGTGGTGTGACACCTTGCACAGCCTTGGTGCAGTGGGAAGGGGCTTGGACCTACCTAGGCTCAGTGTGCTGGGCTCTGCTGACTCCCCATGGGAGACCTCGATTTGGGGGATGTGGGGATGCGGGGTGGCTTGAAAAAGAGAGCTATGGGGTGGGAGGAGGAAGGGGGGGTCTGTGGATAGCATGAGGAGTGAGTAGAAAAATTCTTAGTAAAGAAAAAAAAAGTCCTCAGAATAGTCCAGTGCACGGAGACAGAAATATATCGTTTTAGTTTATTAATCATTGTGGAAAGAAATAGAAAATATCTGGAATGTTTAAGTTCTTTTTAATTTTTTATATGTGGAAGGATTCTAGGCCAAGTACACGGTAGTGAAATTTGAATCATAAAGATGACTACAGTGGTAAAGAGAAAAGGAGGAAAAGGTAGAGGAGGAAGAGGCAGAGGCAGTAGCAGCAGTAGTTTGGGAATGATAGCTCACGCCTGTATTCACAGAACTCAGGATGCTGACATAGGAGAATCATGAGTTTGAGGTCAGCCTGGGCTACATGGTTAAGTCCCATGTTAGCCTAGGCTACATAATAACAACAGAGAAACAAATTTCCTCACCTAATGCCAGTTTTCAGACCAGATTCACTTGAATTAAGTAGAGGATATGCGTCCTTGAATAAGGGGAGATGCCTACAATTATACTGTTAAGTATCTTATAAGTCAAAGGTCCTATGGCTTTGCTTACTAGGGTGACTTTGCATTGAGAAACAGGAAATAGACTTTTAGAAGATTGTTAGGTAGTGGGTCTGAAGTGACACTAATTTCAGGATGTCCAAAACCTCACTGTGGTACATAGGGAACGATTTAGGGATAAATGATCAGTGAAGCTTTAGTTCAGCCCATGTTATAGTTGGTCTAATGCCTTGCCAAATTCATTTGTCCATTATCTCCTCAGTTCCAGAATGTTAACTGCAATAGACATACTTAATACCTTGCAAAATCCCCGTGTTAGTACTCTGAACTGTAAAAAAAAGGGCTATTTATCATGGTAGGAAAAGTCAAGTGAAAGCCACTAGAGTTGCCTATACCTGGGGAAATTATAAATCAGAAGCAATGTTGATTTTCTTGGAGGGACATCAGTTATTACTATCACCATAAGGACTTATATGATTCAGATGCAGGGATTCTCAACACAACCTGACAATTTAACTTGTCTTTAAATTTTTTGCTGTCAATCTCAGAACAACAGACAAGATTTTCTGTAGTTGGTTTTTGCTCTTTTGGGGGGCCTGCCACCCAACTCCCAATAAATACACATGCATGTACGTACACACACACACACACACACACACACACACACACACACACACACAGGCTTGTTCTCACTTATAAATGCTTGGTCTTAGCTTGGCTAACTGCTAGCCAGATTTTCTTTAAAGTATCCTGTCTGCCTTTTGCCTCTGGGCTTTTACCCTTTTCTATTTCCGTATATCTCTCTTATTCCATAGCTGGCTATGCGGCTGAGCCCTAGCATCCTCCTCTTGTTGTTCTCTTGCTCTTTCCTCTTTCTTTTCCTCCCAAATTTCCTCCTCCTATTTATTCTCTCTGCCTGCCAACCCTGCCTATCCTTTTTCCTGCCTCACTATTGGCCATTCAGTTCTTTATTAGACCAATCAGGTGTTTTAGACACGTACAGTAACACAGGTTCACAGAGTTAAACAAATGCAACACATCTTTGCATCATTAAACAAATGTTCCACAGCATAAACAAATGTAACACATCTTAAATTAATATTCTACAACAATTATCCCTTTTTGTTTCTTGATATATAGCTAGACTCAAGTTCCAGCAAGCTCCAAAATACAGACACTTAATTGCCAAACAAAACTGAATAATTAATAATAATAATAATAATAATAATAATAACAAAGCAAGAAACAGATATTTGAGGACACTGTGTTATTTGAAATCCAACTAGGTTCAAGTTACTTCAATTATAGCTGCTAAATCAGATGTGGTTTTATTCTTAATAAAAATGAATTAATCATCTGATACTGGTATGCAGTTACTCACCTGGAAAATGCTTTTTCTCTTCATATTTACTAGTAAAGATAACAAGAAGTAATTTGTAACAATGCTACCAAGGATTACTTAGATGAGCTCCCTTGATCTTGTTATTTCTGTCTCCAAAGCTGTGAGACAAATAAATCTCTTTGTTTTGTAAACTACCCATCTTAGATATTTTATTATAGTAACAGAAAACTGAGATCTTGAAATACTGCCTCTGCTTCTTTTTAAAAATATCTTGTTTCCATTTTATTAATTTTAAAGTTAAAATTTTAAACAAAGAAATGGCTTAATTATGACATTTTCATTCACATATTTCACTATACTTTATCACCACCCCCTACAGTTCTCTTCTATCCTTTGAGCCAAATACACACCCCCACACCCACACACAATCTAGATTCTATGTATTCCATTTATAAGGGAAGATATGTATCTTTTTGAGCCTTCCTTATTTCACTTAACATAATGGTATTTAGTGCTATTTATTTTTCTGCATATGTCCTAAGTTCATTTTTTTATAGCTGAAAAAAAATCCATTGTGTACATGCAACCAATTTTGTTTTTCCACTTTACTGTGGATGGGCGTCAAGACTTCTTCCATTTCTCAGCTACTGTGAATAATGCAAAAATGAACATGAATGTGCAAGTGCCTTTGTGACATGTTGACATATGTTCCTTTAGTTATATACCCAGGAGTGTTATAGCTAGGTCAGATGATGGTCCTATCTGTAGTTTTTGGTTTTCTTTTTGAGATGCTCTGTTGTCAAATATTATTTTAAGATGTGTTACACTTGTTTATGCTGTGCAACATTTGTTTAAAGATGCAAAGATGTGTTGCATTCTTTTATGTGTATTTGTTTAACTCTATGAAGCTGTGTTACTTTGCCTGCCTAAAACACCTGATGGTCTAATAAAGATCTCAACAGCCAATAGCAAGGCGGAAGAAAGGCTAGGTGAGGCTGGCAGGCAGAGAGAATAAATAGAAATCTGTGAAGAAAGAAGAGTAAGAGGGATCACAGAGGACATCAGGGGTCAACCACCCAGCTACACAGCAAGACATGGACTAAGAGTGAAAGTTGGATATACAGAAGTAAGAAAGGTAAAAGCACAGAGGCAAAAGGTAGATGAGATAATTTAAGAAAATCTGGTTAGTTCTGTTTAGACGATGAGGAATAGAATTTTTAATTGATATCTACTAGATTTTAAAACCTCATTATTATTGCATCCAATTAAGGACCACATATTAAAAACTTAAGAAAATGCTTGGAATTGTCTTTAAACAGTAGCAAATGAATGCCGTGTAGTGTTTAAAATAGTGCTATCTTGCCAGGCAGCGGTGTGTACGCCTTTGATCCCAGCACTCGGGAGGCAGAGCCAGGTGGATCTCTTTGAGTTTGAGGCCAGAGTGAGATCCAGGACAAGCACCAAAACTACACAGAGAAACCCTGCCTCGAAAAACCATATATATGGTGTTATTTTTTAATCTCCCCAGTTTTTTTATGTTTTTCTCCTCAAATATAATAATGTGCATATCTTTATCTTGATACTAATTTAACATTAATATAAAATAAATTGGTTTGTATATCATTTGCTTTTTCAATCAGATAATAAAACTTCCATTTTGTTTTTTTAAAAAGAAAATACATTAATATCTGATAAAAACATTTTATCATAGTTATCAAACCACATTTTCAAAATACAGTCTAAGTAAAATCAAGTTAAATAGATCCTTTGTGGGGGACCAGTCCCCCATCCTTTTCCCCCAGGGTACTCTTGAGGAGTGAGGGATGAGAGATTTAGATAGAAGGATAGAGGGGAGAGAGAAAGACAGAAACACAGGATAGCTTCGGGAGGTCCTGGATCCTTATCCACTGGCCCAGAACTTATTTCAAAAGAGTTTTTCATATCAATGCCAAGGGGCAAGGCAAAAGACCTCCCCTTGCTAGATACAGCCAAGTGCAGACCCTTCCAAACACCTGGTACCCAGGCCCATGAGCCAATCATCCTCTTATGCAGCCCTGCTGGTAAAGCAAGCTCAGATCTCACTAGGAAACCTCTTTAGGCTCCCACAATCCTTATTTTCCCATTCTGTTTTATCAGTTCTTTCTTTTCATCCTCTGTAAAATTCAATGATTTGTTTTTAGTAGTTTTGTTATACAGTGGTTAAAAGTTGTGCTGATACATATAAAAACTCTTTTAGCATGTCATTCTTTCTCTGTGAATAATGCCTTCCTGTAAATAAATAAAACAATAGTGATTTATCTCAGAACTAAAACAAAAGAAAGAAAAGCTGGTTAGAAACAACCCAAGCTAAGGCCGGGCATTTATAAGTAATAATAAGTCTCTCTCTATGTGTGTTTACTTGGGAGTTGTGTGGCAGGCCCCCAAAGAGTAAAAACAAGCAACATAACTTCTGTCCTGATTTTGATAATGCTGCTCTGCTTTCCAGTCTCACCAGAAGCATAAGGATTCCTATTTCACCACGTCGTCACTAGCACTTGCTATCATTTGTTTTCTTCTTAGCCATTCTGACTGGCATGTGTAGACAAATTTGTAGACAGTCTTATTAAATAAGAAACACAACCAAATATAGGGGTGAAAGCTTTAGAGATCAGGAAACAGTGAGACACCAGCTAGCCCTGGCTCACCAAGAGAGCTACTTCCTGTCTTACCCATGCCTTTATTGCCTTGCTATTCTGCCCTCTCATTGGCTATCTTAGCCCAGCTACCTCACTTCCTTGTCACTGTCTGTCTGTACAGACCTCCAGGTCTCTATGGTTGGTACTGGGATTAAAGATACGTGTCACCACGCTTGGCTGTTCCCTAGTGTGTCCTTGAACACACAGACACCCTACCTGCCACGTAATTGGATTAAGGGCATGTGTTCCCACTGCCTGACTTCTATGTTTACTTAAAAAATGGCTGACTATGTCCTCTGATCTCCAGGCAAACTTTATTAACATACAAATAAAATATCACTACAGGTATGGGATAGAATCTCAAAACAGTTTCCACGATGGGTCAAAATCTTGGACATTTTTTTCTGAATATGTATTGGCCATTTATTTTTCTTCTTTTGAGAACCAACTGTTCAGTTTATTAGCCCATTTACTGATTAGATGATTTGTATTTCTTGACACTTAATTTTTGTATTTCTTTATATATTCCAGATATTAATCTCCTGTCTGATGTATAATTGGTGATGATTATTCTTCCATTCTGTAGGTTGTCACTTCACTCTGATGATTGTTTCCTTTGCTATGCAGAAACTTTTTAATTGTAGGCAATCCCATTTTTGAGCTCTTGGGTTTATTTTTTGAACAATAATAATGCCAGAGATCAAGGTAAATTGTATCTAGGACCTATCCTAAGTATATATAAGTAGTAAGACATGAAAAAATTAAACAACATAGGGTAAGTATACTTTAATCTAGTACTGTGTAGCTAGTTCCTCTGAATTAAAATATTCTCTCAGGAAGCTAAAGGAACTTGCAAACCTCAGGAAGCTTATGAAATGCATAAGACTCCAGAGGCTCAGGACTTTACAAGATTCACAAAGCTCCTCCCTGAATCACATGCATAGTAAAGAATTGCAGAGGAAGAGGAGACTTTCTGGAGGAACTGTGTGCAAATTGGACAGAGAGTTCCTGGGATTCATCTTTCATGAGTCATTACACATGCTGATGTGTATTTTGTGGTGGTGATGCCCCTGTATCACCTAGGCTCCCATAAGTAACCCCAACCTATGCTCCTGTATGTGACTGTAATTCTAATAAAGTTGTTGATTCACCAAGTTAGACTTAGTTGAATTCATAGAATTGGTCTATCATCAGTGCCTGATCTAAATTGAACAGATACTTGCTAATATATATCCAGAAACACCTATAAATGCTTATTAGAGGAAAAAATACATTTTCAACTAAGTTACTAATGCCCTAGCTAGGTATGTCTGATGTTAGCTTTTTTTGGAGATATTAATCTTATTATTATAACTCCTTGATCTAATACTTATTTTTTTAACCTATCTCTTGCATGGCTCAGGGGAATTTATGTTTCCCTAATATCAATCTTATCTTGCATGATTGACTTTTCAGATGCCTTTAGCAGATACACTAAACAAGATCTATTGATAGGCATTTTTTGTCTAGGCATACACTTTTGTTGGTTTTCAATACATTATGAGTGAATCGGAGTAGTTGATTAATCTGTGTTTTAAATAAAAAGACCCATCATAAAAATTAAAGAGCCAAGACCAAGTTTTAAGCACAAACATCTCTATAATTGTTGTCTTTGGATCACTAGATTTGAAATTAAATACAGGAACATTTTGGGGTTGGGAAGGAGGAAAAAGACTGTGAGAGGGTAGACATATATTTATATAGAATATGTACTCTAGGTTTTAATATGGAATAATTCTAGGAAGAGGAATAGGATCATATTTCATTTGAAAGTAGAAGGTGCATAAAAGCAGGCATCTTGGACACTGATTTTTCCAGTACCTTTATTTCCTTCCTTGGTTCTTTGCCTAACATGACTGTGAAGACTGAAAAACCTATTGTGCCTTGTTCTTTCTTTAATTATTGTCGTGGTTTTGGGGCTATGGGGATGAAATAAAGGAATCAATTGTAGTCAGCAGACCAACATTGATTCCTCTTTTATGCACTTCACTCTTTAGAGATCAAAAAGAGGAACTGGAAATGCTCCATCAGCATCTTAAAAGAACTCTGGTCAATGCAAACTACTCTAGTTTTGGAATAGCTTCCTGGCTAAAGCAGTCTCTGAGCTAGAGTATTTTGTCCCCAAATGGAAAAGCCAATTTAAAAGTGTCATTCACTAAATCTTGTGAGGTAAAATTAAGGATTACTGGTGACTCTTACCATTCTTTGGCCACCAAAGAAATCTACTTTTCCAGGAATACTAAATGGCTCAATGCTTGCCCACGTTGGGGCCAGTGCCAAGAGGTCAGAAAGACCTTAGACACAGAGAAAGCTTAATTAAGAGCTTAAAAAGAATCACAAGTAGGGCCAAGAAAAAGTCAAGTGCTAAATGCTTCTTTCTTTTCAATGGAAAGGGAGGTCACCAAGAATTATTTAAAGAAAAAGATGTAGGAAAGAAAGGCAAAATAGCAAATGTATGTGATTTTAACATAGGAAGTGTTTTGGTAATACTGAGTGAGCATAGACTTACAGGTGTGCCAATTTGGGATAGACTGAAGGCAAACAGTTGCTCCATTTAAACTTATTTCCCACTTAAATTTATATACTGAGCATTGGTAAAACTGGTTATGGATTTGAATTTGTTTTATCTGAACTCATTCATTTAAAGTAAGCATTCAGTGTCCCCTTTTTACAAGAAGGGTAGCTAAGCATGATGAGTTATAACTCCTTTCTCTTTCAATTAGCTTCCCTTGTTCATTTGAACTTGATTTCATCTGAGTACAGATTTAGTAGCAGATGCTAGATTTTCTTTCAAATTAGTTTCTGAATTCTACTTTTCTACTGCCTAATTCTCAAAACCTGACATTACAGTTAATTATTGGAAAATGTTTTGTTAGAGGATTAAGGTGGATGCACAGAGCATTATTCTTCTGAACTCAATTAAAATACATTAGTATGTATTAAATATATATATAGTTGGATATGTTAATTTTACCTTAATAAGCACCAGTAGCTTTTCCCAGATACAAAACAGAAATTTGATTACATGGTAAATGCTGATCTGAAGCTCCCCTTATTGTTGCACAAATTGTTAAAAGGTCTTGTTAATAAAAACAAACCCAAGGCCAGTTATTGGGGTGAATGCTGAAAGATCAGAGAAGCAGAAGAAGCCACAGCTACCTCACCCTGACAATTCCTCAGCTGATCTCGTTTCCTCAAACTGGAAGCCTCTGTGTCCTCATCCGAATGGATCTTTGCTGAACTGCTGCTCAAAAGTCTAAAAGCTTAACCGGGCTCCAGTTCCTTGTCCTCAGGCCTTAAATACCATTCTGCTTCCTGCCATTACCTTACCCCTTCCTTTATCCTCCCCCACATTAGACTAGGAAGTTCAATCATAGTGAATGCCAAGCAGGAAGATTTTCGCAGTTAAACTGAAGCAGTTTTCTCTTTTCCTTTTAGCAGAATATTTTTTTGAACACTAAATATAAAGCTGAATATCATAAAGAGTTTCCTTTTGGTATCATTTTATGTTTGAAAGTTGAAATTTATGGTTAAAATGCTTGCATCAAATAAAGCTGATATTTGCCTAAGGCTGTGTTAGAAAATGATACTAAAAATCTTTTATTCACATATTATTCATTATGCAAAGTGATAGGGTTCATAGACATTTTCTTAAAGTACATAACATACTTTGGCCATAGTCTCCTTCCTGTAACCCCCCTTTCCTCACCTTCCCCTCTTGTACTAGCCTCCTTTTACCCTTGCCTGTTTTGCCCTCTCCTAAGTAGCCTCTTTTCTTCTTTAATGTTATGCACATGCACATATATACATTTGTAAAATCCAGAACCTTGTGATTTTCAAAATATAGTGTATATAAATATAGTTCACATATCAACACTGAATGGCCACAAGATACATGTACACCTATTGCCAGGAGTTTTATTTGATGTCAGAAACATGATATGCTAGGAGCCTTTACAATTTTTGACATTCAGAGATGCTCAAAACTTTCAAGTTTTCACTCAACAAATATTTATTACTATGTGAAACAGAGTGTTCTAGGCTAATTCCATAGAACAAAACAAAAAATTGTGTTTGTAATGCCCATATTCCAGTGGACTAAATAGAAATGATTGTGAGTATCCTATGAAGACATAAAGCAGGAAAGTGGAATATGTAATATTGAAGGAGGAATGCTTTATATTTAGATAGAGTAGCTTAGTTACGAGGGTGAATTTTACTGTGTAGACATCTGAGGAAGGTATGGAAGAAAGACATAAATGAAAAGGAATATTTTAAATTAAAAGAGTGTTAGAGATTACTTATGCTTTAGTTTTCAAATGGAAACTTTGTAAGCCAAGTGACTCACTTACGCTGGATTTCTGACTCACAGTTTCTCTGCTCAAAGCTTTATTTGTTGTAAAACATATCTGGACATAAGTCAGAAGCACCAAGAGTTAGCTTTAAATAGCATCTTTTCCCTAGTCTGAAGCCACATGGAGCAGAAACCTCACTTTGGAATTTCGTCTCTGTTTATAGAGCATATTTGGACATAAATGATTTCTTTCTAACCTCAAGGAAGACTGAGTTGTTGCAGAGAAGTGCTATAGGACCTTAACTGAGACTTAGAAATAATTCAGAGACAAGATGACAAAGAGCTGCAAAAGAACATCATGGTCTTAGATGAAAATCAGAGTTAAGCAAGTTGTCACTGATGAGTTTCAAGCTTTAAATTTGAACCCAAGACTCTCCAGTTATTCTCAACATTGGAGAAATTGTCTATTTTTGACAGAAAATCTCTATGATTAGGTGTATTTTCAATGTTTAATGTAAATAATTTTTGACCTTTTATCTAGTTAAGATTGGCCATATGCTTAATATAACTTTAATTTTCCAAAAGGCAGTAACTAGTCATGTGGACCTGAGTTAAGTTTCTTCCTCTGCTTTGACTTTTGGGTTTATCAGTGGTATTATGAATGGGATTAGGTTGTAATAGGATTTATAACTCTGTAATTACAGGTTTCTGGTTTTATTTGAGAGAAATTCTCTACTGAAATCATTGTTCTTTATATTAAGCAGGGATGATAAAATAAATAGATGTTGCTCACTATGCTTTTCAAAGTAGATTCAGAGTACTTTCCTAAGTTATATGCCACAATTAAAAATAATTTAGAATTTCTTCAATGTTAAAAAGTATATTGTATGCAAAAACACACTATTGCCATCAGTATTACTGCCCCAAATAACTGGGCGTTTTGCTTTCTGGAGAAGAGCAGCTGTCCATTCTGAATAAATTTTCCTTAAGAAAAGTGTTCCTCACACCAATATCTTACATATAAACTTTTAGCAACTCCACAATGACAGAAGGACAAAATTAAAAGTCACATGGTCCTCCAGGCCATGTTAACTTACCTTTCCCACCTTGTCTTTCAGGGTGTCTCACTGTCTGGTTACATTAGAGTTGTTCCATTTTCTCAGGTGTTGCTGTCAGCTTGCCTTCCACCTGCTTAGTCCAATCAGTATATGTTCAAACTTTGGCTAGTGCAGAAGGCCTTCCCAGGTATTTTCTAGGCTGATCATAGAACTACCTTCTGTCTCTTTGGTACTCATTATACTGAAGTGTCACCACACACTTTCTCTACTAGTTATTTTTCTGTTGCTGTGATAAAATGCTATGACCAAAAGCAGCTTGAGAATAGTAAGTTGATTATGGCTTATAGGTCCAGAGACATAAAGGGCCTCGTGGCAGGGAAGGCATGACATGGCAGCAGCGGCAGGAAGAAGTGAGATCCTTCACACAGGAACAGGGGAGACGGGAAGGGAAGTGAGGAGGGACTGTGGAACTTCAGTGTCCACTCTTCCTGACTTTTTTCTTCCAGTAAGGCTGCCACACCTCTCCAGTCAGTGCTACCGACTGGGCACCAAGTATTCAAATACGTGAGCATATGGAGGGCTTCTCACTCAAACAACAACACTTGTATCTGTGCCTTCTTGACAAGAGACAAGAGTCTGCCTATTTCACCTAGAATACATACCCTGCCTGCTGCTAGCTCATATTTTTGTACGCATGTGTTTTTAAGTCAAATTAAATTATTCCCTAACTGAGCTTAGCAAATAGAGCACTTGTAGTGAGTACAAAAGTTTCAAAGCTGTACCAGTAATTGAAGTTTTTTTCTAGAAAGTACAAAAGTTGGAACAATTCAGCACTCTGGGTGGGACTCTGCCTAAGATGTATTACATTTGCTTTCAACTTTACTGAATCTAAAAACAATTTTGTTTCATGAAGGGTCCTTAACAGTTCGATAAGTTAGGCAGTACTATTATGCTATGTTTTTTTGGGGTGCCTTTGTATTTGCCTAAATGTGCCTCCAGCTGAAATTTTCCTGAAGTTCAGTTACCAGTTTGGTGACATTTCTATATTTTTTTGCTTACTAAAAGATGATGTTTCTAATTTTAGTGTATCCATAAATGAATCTGTAGTCCTTATTTAGGGCCACTTTAAGAGTTACTAGGTAGAAGCAGATTAATTTAATTAGGGCTGTTATCTGTCACATATAATGTTGTGCCAATATTCTGAAAAAAGTTGTAAGGCTTGGCAAAAATCTATATGCCTGGAAATTTATAGGTTATTTCCCCTTAGTTCTAATTTTGAGGATGCTTTCTGGATGGGTGAAGTTGTTAAGAACTTATTTCCATCTCATATAGGTATCACCTGGCTTAACTGATGTGTAGTTTTTTTTTTTTTTACTGGATTGATTTTTCTATCAATAGAGAATTACTGTAAAGTTCTAGCCTGTGGTTTTCTGAATTAACATATGAAATCATTGTTCTTTATATCAAGCAGGGCTGATAAAATAAATAGATGTTGTTCACTATGCTTTTCAAAGTAGATTCAGAGTACTTTCCTAAATTATATGCCTTGTCTTCTGCTCTGACACTTCTGTTTACTGAGCTACTCTTGGCTAGATAACTGTCTCTTATTCTTACCCAGTGTTCCTGAAAGTTCATTCTTTGTTATGAAATCACAGATCTTTCTGTACCTTGGGGACCCCATTGCCAAGGATGTATTAGGACAAAAGTACTTGCAGTGACATAAAGAGGAAGTCCTCTGACATAAAGTGGCAAATATAGTTCATGAATTCTTTCACATAAATCTCCTTTGGCAAAATACATTTTTATCTGTAATTCCCACAGAACAGTTTTGAAACCTGTTTTTTTTTTTTCACGTAGGTCTTTTAATCATATTCAATTTTCTTCTGTCCCACGTAATCTATTTAGTATTTGATAATCAGAGGACAGTGTTCTATCCCAAAACAAAGGCATTAAAAGTCTTTAATGAAATAAACAGTCTTAAGATTCTAGCTTCTGAACCCCTCAGGCATGCTTCATCCTAATTTTAAAAATGAGATGCATACACGGTTCATCTGCCCACAATGACTGGGACCAGTTCAATTTATTTAGTAATTAGTGCTGCTCTTTGCTTTTAGATTTTTCTCTTTGATTTGTGATTTTTATCCTACTTATGTTTTTTTTTTATCAACACAAATAAACTGTAGTTATCTTGAAGACTATTTATTGATCATCCTCTATTAGATTCATTCTTAGACAGTATCTTTCACAGTTTGGCTCTGAGTCAAATCCATCATGATCTCAATTCATGGCTTCTGGTTTGGGTTTGACCAACTTGATGCAAAGGAATTGGACTGGCATGTTTCTATAAGCTTTCCAGAGTACATTTTATCATCCTGAAGCTATTTTGAACCTATTTCATCTTCTCAGACACATTGAATAGTCCTTCAGAATTTCAATGTGTCATGCTTTGCTTTTTCTTCAGTGACACTGGATTAATGAAATTAATTTGAGGTATGTCAACTTCCCAAGACATTAAAAAGAAATTTTAAGAGTAATAAATACAAAGGTTCTAGAAACTTTAAGAAATATAAGTAGCAATAGTCATTGTGTTGTATAAAAAAATGTGTGCTACTCCTTTTAAATCAACCCTAATTCTCATCAAAGTCCCCAGAAATCCTTATTTTGACTACTTATATTTTTAAGAGAATATTATATAAATGAAATAACACAAAACATGGCTCTTTCATCATTTGGATTTTCTTATTTTTAATTAATTAATTAATTTTACATCCCAACCTCAGTTTCCCTCCCTCTTCTCCTCCCATCCCCTCCTCCCCTCCTGCCTCCCCTCCATCCACTCCTCTGTTTTTTTTTAAGTTTTTTTAAATTTAATTTAATTTTATTTTACAATATAATTTAATTCTACATATCAGCCACGGATTCCCTTGTTCTCCCTCCTCCCGCCTCCTCCCCCATCTTCTCCCCAGCCCACTCCCCATTCCCATCTCCTCCAGGGCAAAGATTCCCCCGAGGATTGAGATCAACTTGGTAGACTCAGTCCAGGCAGGTCCAGTCCCCTCCTCCCAGGCTGAGCCAAGCGTCCCTACATAAGTCCTAGGTTTCAAACAGCCAAGTCATGCACTGAGCACAGGACCCGTTCCCACTGCGTGGATGCCTCCCAAACAGATCAAGCCAATCAACTGTCTCACCCATTCAGAGGTCCTGATCCAGTTGGGGGCCCCTCAGCCATTGGTTCATAGTTCATGTGTTTCCATTCGTTTGGCTATTTGTCCCTGTGCTTTATCCAACCTTGGTCTCAACAATTCTCGATCATATAAACCCAAGGAATGCTCAATCATACCACAAGGGCAATTGCTAAGCTTTGTTCATATCAGCATTGTTTGTAATAGCCAGAACCTGGAAACAACCTAGATGCCCTTCAACTGAAGAATGGATAAATAAAATGTGGTACATATACACAATGGAATACTGCTCAGCAGAGAAAAACAATGACATCATGAGGTTTGTAGGCAAATGGATAGATCTAGAAAAAATCATCCTGAGTGAGGTAACCCAGACTCAGAAAGACAAACATGGTATGTACTCACTCATAGGATACTAGATGTGGAACAAGGATGACTGGACTGCTACTCACATCACCAGGGAGGCTACCTGGAAAACAGGTCCCCAAGAAAGACACGGGGATCGCCCAATGACGGAGAAATGGATGAGATCTACATGAACAGCCTGGAAGTGAGTGGGGGTAATGAAGGGCAAGGGTTGAGGGAAAGAGAGCTTGGGGGAGCAGGAGATCCCAGCTGGATCAAGAACAGAGAGGGAGAACAAGGAATAGGAGACCATGGTAAATGAAGACCACATGAGAATAGGAAGAAGCAAAATGCTAGAGAGGCCCACAGAAATCCACAAAGATGCCCCCACAATAGACTGCTGGCAATGGTCAAGAGACAGCCCAAACTGACCTACTCTGGTGATGGGATGGCCAAACACCCTAAATGTCATGCTAGAAACCTCATCCAATGACTGAGGGAACTGGATGCAGAGATCCACGGCTAGGCCCCTGGTGGAGCTCAGGCACTCCTCTGTTTCTATTCAGAAAGGGGCAGACCTCCCGTAGGTATCAACAAAGGATTGCATATCAAGTTGAGGTAGGACTAAGCTCCTCCCCTTGTGTTAAGGCTGGGCAAGGGAATCCAGTATGAGGACTAGATTCCCAAAAGCCAGCCAAAGCATTAGGGACAGCCCCTGCTCCCACTGTTAGGAGTCCCACAAATAGACCAAGCTACACAAGTGTAACATATATGTAGAGGGCCTAGGTCAGTCCCATTCAGGCTCCCTGGTTGATGGTTCTCCCTTCCCAGGGAGATTCATATGTTCCCCCTGCCACACACACACTTGAGCTCTCTTTGTTACCTAGCCTCTCTGGAGCTGTGGATTGTAGCATGGTTATCTTTTACTTAACAGCTAATATCCAGTTATGAGTGACTATGTACCATGTTTGCCTTTCTGGGTCTCAGTTACATCACTCAGAATGATTTTTTCCAGTTCCATTTGTTCCTTTGTTTTATTGTTTTAGACAATGTCTCACTATGTATCCTGGATGGTCTGGAACTTGCCTATGCAGACCACACTGACCTCAAACTCAGAAATTTGCCTGCTTCTATCTCCCAGGTGCTGGGATTAAAGTCACGTACCACCACACCTGACTTAGTTTGTCTTTCTTATTAAAGGATTCATATTTTAATTTTTGCTCCCCTTCTTATAGTTAGCTAATTTTGCCTTTGAACTTTTTTACTGCTGGGGAATTATTTTCCCTAATCTCATGTGTACCAGGATTTCTTTTGGGCCACCAACCAGCTCCCAAATCATGACATGGAGACTTATTAGTTATGAATGCTTAGCCTTATCTTGTGCTCTTTTCTTACTAGCTATATATATGTTTCTCTTTATGGTTTGCCTTGGGGATTTTTTCTTTTTCTTTCTGTATGTCCTACTTTGTCTGGCTGGCTGGCAGCTGCCTCGCTAGCTGGTCCTGGGCATCTCCCTCTCTTTCTCTCTCCTTCTCTCCTCCCTCTTCTTTTCTTTTTTCTTCTCTTTTCTTTGCTCTCCTCTTCTCTCTTCCCTTCCCCTGTCCTCCCCTGTCCTCCCTTCCCCTGTCCTCCCCTCCCCTCCTCTCTTCTCCTCTCATCTTCTCTTCAGCCTAGATTTCTCTTCCTATTTATTCTCTCTGCCTGCCAGCTTCACTTAGCCCTCTTCTGCCTAGCTATTGGCCATTCACCTCTTTCTTAGACCAATCAGGTGCCTTAGGCAAGCAAGGTGAAACAAATGCAACACATCTTGACATAATTAAATAAATGCAGCACCGGCAAATGTGAAGATTAAATTAGCAGATGCTAATAGAAAAGTGAGTGTGCAATCACAAGACTCTAGCACTAGTGCTGCTCTACCCACTTCCATCACTTCTACTGTTACTAGTTACTACCATTGCTCTAAAAAATGCTGCTCTCGTTATTGCTACAAAACTGAGACGATTCTGGAATAAATCCAATAGCACATCATTCATTGACTCAGTATAGAGCAAAAGTCTACATTAAAATGAAAGCCATTTGGTGAGATGAAAGGACATATTAATGTTCCAACAGATTAGGACCTGTACCTCATGCCCTGATTCTCTCCTGTAGGATCTATCAACATACTCTTCACATCACACAAGGGAAATTCTCCACTGGAGACTATAGGAGCATCATGAAGTAGCTGATGTTTGAGAACCAGTTGAATGATTTCTCAATCCTATGTGAGCCATCAGAGGGCTTTCCTTTTGGGGAATTTCCCATGACCCAGCTTCAGCTGTGAAAGCCAGAGAAATGAATGATTATTGTTTTGATTCTAAGTATTTGGAAGTGTTTATTCCCCATCTATGTCTTTTAGAAGAGGTCATACATACTAGAGAAAAGTGTGACCTTGGCTAAGGAACAGAACCCTCAAATATTAGGCTTGCAGAAATTGTAATTTAGATGGCAATGCAGCTTGTCTTTCAAAAGCATTAGTCATCCCATTAAATTTGTTCCCAATCTAAGTCCTTTAGGTCAGCATGACACATTTTAATACCATTGCTGTCATGTCTTTTAGAAAATACTTAGTGGGCAGCAGTGGATCAATTTTTCAAATAAAAGTTGATAGAGCCCCACCCCTAGATGAAGAGCTACATCCAATTAACTACTGTTGAGAGAGGGAGAATTTGTTTTCCTCAAAGATGAGCCCTCTGATTAGTTGTCTGATATGCAGTGGTCAGCCCTAGAAATATGTACGTGCAAGCAACACTGTACAGACTTAGCACATGTATATGTGACAACAATGATTAAAGGAAGAGACACTATGAATTTGGGCATGGTAACAGGTGCAGGAGGGGTAGGAGGAAGTAGAGCAAGGGAGAATTATGTATTTTAATTACATAATAGAGTTAAGGGCCACTCCTATTTTGACATTTAGAGATTGACAAACAGAAGCCTCTCTAGTGATCATGCAAAATAAATAAATGCAGCTCTAGCAGCATCTGCTGGCAATTGGGGATCTTCAAGATTTGGTTTAGAAATTCTTCTCTACTTCCTCTCCATGGCCATTTGAACAGGTGTGAGTTGATATCTCTTTTTGATTTTGAATTAGTGTTGTTAAAATCTTTTCATCCCCCAGAACTGGAGTTACAGATGGTTGTGACCTACAATGGGGGTGCTGAAAACTGAACCCAGGTCCTCTGCAAGAGCAGCAAGTGCTTTTGACTGCTGAGCCATCTGCCCAGCCCTGTTTATTTTGTTTCTTTTTTCTTTTTTTTTTTTTTTTTTTGGTTTTTCGAGACAGGGTTTCTCTGTGTAGCTTTGCGCCTTTCCTGGAACTCACTTGGTAGCCCAGGCTGGCCTCGAACTCACAGAGATCCGCCTGGCTCTGCCTCCCGAGTGCTGGGATTAAAGGCGTGCGCCACCACCGCCCGGCTATTTTGTTTCTTAGCTCTAGGATTTCTTCATGTATTTTGAATATGAACCTACTATTAGATATATTGTTTGCTAGTATTTTCTCTCATTTAGTAGTTGCTGTTTTACTATTTTTGCACTCAAAAATAGTAAAAAAGTTTTTACATCTTTTATTGCCTAGATTTTGATGTCATAATCATTAAATCATTACCAAGGCCAATGCCATGCAAATTTTCTATATTTTGCCCACCAGGATTTTCATAGTCTAGACCCTGTATATAAGTCTTTAACACATTTCTATTGATTTTTGCATGTGATATAAAATGATGATTCAATTTCACATTTTTATGTGAATATCTAGTTATTATAACAAGTTTGTTGTTGCTAATTTTTCCCCTTGTGTGTGTCTGACTCTCTTAGTGAAGACCAATTAACTATTATACCCATGGTTCTTTTTTTGTTTTTGTTATGTTCCAATTGTCCATGTCTTTAAAATATTATTTTGATTCCTAGAGTTTTATTGCATGTTTTAATTACATGTTTAGATAGCATAAAAATAATGGATTTCTGACTAGGGAGATTGCTCAGTGGTCAAAGCACTTGCTGCACAAATAAGAGGACCATAATTCAGGTCACCAGAACCCATGAAAATAGAGAGGGGGTTGGCCTACCCATGATTCCAGCCTCAGAAGGCAGAGACACGGGATACTCTGAGCAATCTGTCTAGGGATACTAGCCCCTATCATTGAGCTCTGGGTTTGATTGAGACCTTGCCACAAAGAATGTGTTGGAAAAGGGAGAATTCTGGCCTCAATCTTGAACCTCCGCTTGCACTTGTACATACTTGGGGATCAAATTCAGGTTGGGCCTTTACCCACTGAGTCATCTTTCCAGTCCCATTTTCTATTTTTAAATGTTTCCCGATACATGGGAACATGCATATACATATGCATGTAATATACACTCTATGTGAAAAAAGATAATGGGTTTCATTTTGATATTTCCTTATATATAACATTGTATCTTACGTATATTCACCTCTCATCTTCTTCTGTTCCCCCTTACTCCTCCTGCTGGTCTCCTTCCCCTGCTTTTATATTACATATATGTACACACATACATAAGCACACATAGAGGAACATTCCTCCCTATATTCTGTGTATGAGAGAAAATGTAATTTTTTTCTTTCTTTCCCCAATGTTACCCTCTGTTATTGATTCTGCATATCATAGGAAGTGGGCAATATTTACTTTTCTGAGTCTGGTTTATTTTTGCTTAAACTGAGGATCTCCAGTTCAACCCATTTTTCTTAAAATGACATGATTTCATTCTTTATGGCTGAACAAAACTCAGTTCTTTTTCTTTTCATGTGCCTATTACATTTCCTTTATTCATTCTTCATCTGCTTTTGGGCATCTATTTTGGTTGTTGTCAATGGTGCTGCACAAAGCTTGAATGTGCAAGTACCTCTGCTCCAGGATTTGAGATTGTTCCCTGTTCTCAGGGTTTTTATAAAAAGATTTCTTTATTCTTATTTTATGTCTGTGAGTATTTTGCAGCATATATGCCTATGAACCACAGAGGCCAGAAGAGGGTGTTGGATCCCCTGGAACTGGAGTTACAGAAATTGTGATTGCTGGGAATCAAACCCAGGTCCTCTGCTGAGCCATCTCTCCAGCCCCCTAGGTAGCTCAGTTTTAATGAATAGGGTGCTTTTCATGATGGTGCTCTGTAGCTAGAGTTTTCCTGCCTTGCCCACAGTCAGGACAAATCTTTGTCACCTGCCAGTCCCACAGCCGCTCAGACGCAACCAATTAAACACAGAGACTTATATTACATACAAACTGTATGGCCGTGGCAGGCTTCTTGCTAACTGTTCTTATATCTTAAATTAATCCATTTCCATAAATCTATACCTTGCCACGTGGCTGGTGGCTTACCAGTGTCTTCACATGCGGCTTGTCATGGCAGCGGCTGGCAGTTTCTCTCTGACTCAGCCTTCTGCTTCCCAGAATTCTCCTCTCTCCTTGTCCCACTTACTTCCTGCCTAGACACTGGCCAATCAGTGTTTTATTTATTGACCAATCAGAGCAATTTGACATACAGACCATCCCACAGCAGCACTCTGCAAGATTTTTCCAAGTAAGGGAATATGAACTTCTCCAATACAGAACTGTCCACAGAGACATCAGTGTCTTCCTTGAACCTGAAACTGAATGAGGCTTTCAAGAGCTGTAGGTTTATTCTGTGCATGGGCTGCCAGTCTCCTTACCAGAGCTACCTGCCTTACCTTACAGATGAGTCTTCTTCCACTCCTTATCATGACTACAAGTGTAGGTGGAGCTGTGATTAACGTGACTTATTTTTCTCTGCATTGCCACTCCGTTTCTCAGCAAATTTCAGATGTCCTATAGTTTTCTGGGTGACTCTCTGATGCTTTTACTTTGTTTCTGTCTTTGGAATAGAGTCTACCTTTTCTCTTTCTGATTGTTTTCCTTTACTATATCATATGGTGGTAGCTTCTGGTCTGCCATCTTACCTGGACATTCCTGTTTGGAAGTCAGAAAGTGTGATGTCTCAAGGTCTCTTCTTTTTCAAGATTGTTTTGAATATTTCAGGCCTTTTGTGGTTCTGGATACAATTTTGGGTGGAATTTCATATTTCTGAATGAGTTCTTGGGGATTTTGATAGAATAGCATAATATGTAGACTACTTTGAGAACTGTGTATGTGTTACCAGTATTCAGTCCTTAAATCCTTGAGTGTAGGATGTTATTCTATTTATTTATGTTTAGTTTCATTAGCAAAGCTTTGATGGTTTTCAGTATATACCCATTCCATTTCCTTGTTTGAGCTTAGTCACAATAATTTATTTTTTAAAAATATTATTGTCATATTGTTGTCACTTTAGAAAAAAGTGATTTTTGTACTAGGTGACTTTACTGATTTTCTTTCTTTTTAATTGAAAATAGATATTTCTTTCATACAGTAAACCCTGACCACAGTTTCCCCTCCCTTCGTTCCTCCCAGCTCCCTCACATCTCCCCTTCTCCTAGATCCATTCCCCATCCATTTCCTCTTCAGAAAAGAACAGTGTGGTGATATATTGTGTACCCTAATAAATTTGCCTGAAGATCAGAGAACAGAACAAGCCATTAGATTAAGCATAAATGCCAGGGGCTGGAGAGATGGCTCAGTTGTTAAGAGCATTGGCTGCTTGTCCAGAGGACCCAGGTTCAATTCCCAGCTCACAACTGTCTGTAACTCCAGTTCCAGGGGATCTGACACCTTCACGCCAATGCACATAAAATAAATTATTAAAAAAACATAGATGCCAGGCAGTGGTAGCACACACCTTTAATCATAGCACTTTTGGCACTTGGGAGGCAGAGATCTGTCTGGGTCTCTGTGAGTTGAAAGCCACCCTGAATTGTATGAGATTGATTCAGTCTAGGCGAGAAACAGAGTCAGGCAGTGGTAGCACACACTTTTGATCCCAGTACTAGGAAGGACACATGCCTTTAATCCCAGGAAGTGATGGCTGGGTGGAGAAAGGTATATAAGGCTTGAGGAGTCAGGAACTAAAGGCTTTTCAGCAGAAGCGTTCTTTTTGGCTAGAGGCTTTTTCGGCTGGAGCCTTTTGGGTGAGGACTCAGAGGATTTCAGTCAGAGGATTAGTGGAGTTGAGGTGAGACGTGGCAGTGACTTGTTCCTTTGTCTCTCTGATCTTTCAGCATTTACCCCGATATCTGGCCCTGGGTTTTTTTCATTATAAGACCTTTAGAAATTTGTGTTACAGAGTAGGCCTCCAAGAGACAACAGCCACTTTATTCTAGCTGTTTTATTATAGAATAATTACAATTTTCTACAAATAATATTATACCATCTGCAAACAAATATAATCTCTTCACCCTTTCTAATTTGGGAGGTGTTTGTTTATTTTTGTAGCCCAATTTGTCTGGCTAGGCCTCCTCCCCATATATTTCACATGGAAGTGGTGAGATGGAGTACTTTCACTTTCTTCTTGGTCTTGAGTAGGGTAATTTTGTGTTTCACCATTGAGAATGATGTTCAGTGTAGCCTTTTCATATTATACTTTTATGTTCAAGTGCTTCTATTTTATTCTTTTTTGTTGAGCATTTTTATCCAAATGATACAGAATTTTGTCAGGTGGCCACTACTGACTAAGATGGTTGTACAGGTTTTGTCCATTATTTTGTTATTGTGGTGCCTCACTGTGTTAGTTACTTTTCCTGATGCTGTGATAAAATACTGTGAGAAAGAAATTTAAGGAAAGTTTGATTTGATTCACAGTTTGAGGTTACAGCCTATCATGGGAAGGATGTCATACAGCATCAGCATGAGACAGCTAGTCACATTGTGTGCACAGCCAGGAAACAGAAAAATAAACAATGCTGCTCATTCAGTTTCCTTCTGTTTTGAAGTCAAGAACTAAGCCCAAGGAATGGCACCACTCACTCTTAGGTTGGGCCTTCCCACCTTAATTAAGATAATTAAGGAAATACCTCACAGTCATGCCCCGAGGGTTGTCTCATAGATAATCCTACATCTTGTCAAGTTGACAATATTATCCACCACAATCACATTTGTTAATTTGTATATGGTATACTCTTTTGCATGTAAGTGTTAATTCTTATTTGATTATGGTATGCGATTCTTTTATTCTGGTGCTGAATTCAGTTTATTAGCACTTTATTACGAATTTTTGCATGTTATGTGCATTGGAGAGATTAATTTGTAGTCCTGATTACATATGACTTTGTCTGAATTTGGTATTGAAATAATTCTGGTGGTGAAAATGATGTTGGAAGCATTTATTTCTTTCCAATATCTGGAACAGATTGAGAAAGTTGATTATGTTATTTAAATGCTTGATGAAATTCATGAGTGAGGCCACCAATTCTGAGGTTTTCTTTTATTAAATGTGCCATCTTAGTAGTTGTAAATATTGGTATCTTCTTTTATATTTTAAGTTAGCATACAAAGCATTGGTATTCATCAAAACATCACTATTTATATCCTGCTTTGTTCTTACTCATCTCCTTTCCTCACTGCTCTGCAATTCCCCTCTTCCCTGATTTTGTTGATCTTTTCCTGCACAGTAGAACTCCCTTCTGCTTTCATGTCACATGGTTTCTATTAACTTCTCTTTTTCATATTCTCTTCCTTTTAGATCTCTTCCTCTACTCTCATGCTTTCCTTTCTACTTCAATCTCTCTCTCTCTCCCTCTCTCTCTCTCTCTCTCTCTCTCTCTCTCTCTCTCTCTCTCTCTCTCTCTCTCACACACACACACACACACACACACAACCACACACACACCTTTAAATCTAGATTGTGTGTATGGGAGAAAACATGCAGTATTTGTCTTTCTGGATTATTTTGTAGTGATTTCTAGTTGGATACATTTTCCTGTAAATGTCATTCATTTTTCTTTATGGCTGAAAAATTTCTCTGTGTACATGTACTGTTTTTCTTTATCTATTGATCTGTTGATGTAAATCTAGAGTGGTTATATGTCTTAGCTATCATGAATAGAAATAAACATGGATGTACATATATCTCCACAATATGTTGACTTCAGTCATATGGTAGTTGTTTTTTTATTGAAAATGATTTTTTTCATACAATATATTGTGATTATGGTTTCCCTTCTCCCAACTCCTTCCAGATACTCCCCACTTACCCACCCATACAAATCCACACTCTTTCTTTCTCTGTCTCTCATTAGAATACAAACAGAAGTCTAAAACATTATCAATATTAAAATAAAATGAAATTAAAATAAAAATTAAAAAACTAGAATATGACAAAACAAACAGCATACAGATGCTGAGACACACACATTTGCATACACAGAAAACCCACAAAAATAAAATCAGAAACCATAATATAGTAGCAAAAGATCTGTAAGGTAAAATCCAAACAAAACAAACCAAAATCCCCCACCCAAAGACCTGGAAAGAATCACTGTGGGACAAAACCCTCCAAAGATAGCAATAGTTCATATTGTGTAGGCCATCTACTTCTAGGCATGGAGTCTGCCCTTAAGTGTGGTTTTGTTTTTCAGCGAAACTTCATTGAAGAAATGTAGCTAGAGTTTTCCTGCCTTGCCCACAGTCAGGACAAATCTTTGTCACCCACCAGTCCCACAGCCGCTCAGACCCAACCAAGTAAACACAGAGACTTATATTGCATACAAACTGTATGGCCGTGGCAGGCTTCTTGCTAACTGTTCTTATATCTTAAATTAATCCATTTCCATAAATCTATACATTGCCTAATGGTGTGTGTGTGTGTGTGTGTGTATGTGTAGAGAGAGTTTTTTTTATGTATTTAATACTAATAACAGTTTTATTTCTTTGCAGGCAAGGTTTCTTTTTAGTGGTGCTGCTTTACCAATGAGCTTCATCCCTAGCATTCTAATATTGTTTCTACTGGCACATTTTAATTACATAGTATAATGAATTTATAATACTTCTGAGTAAATATCAAAAAAATATGATATTTCCATATATGCTTATGACATACATTGATGACATTTAGCCCTTCTATCAGTTTTTCTCATCTCCTTCTTCCTCCCCCTTCTCATTTTTGTCTATTCTTTTTAAAAAATATTTATTTATCATATATACAGAGTTCTGCCTGTATGTATGCCTACAAGCCAGAAGAGGACACCTGATCTCAATATAGATGGTTGTGAGCCACCATGTGGGTGCTGGGAATTGAACTCAGGACCTCTGGAAGAGCAGCCAGTGCTCTTAACCTCAGAGCCATCTCATTTTTTGTCTATTCTGATAGTCCCCTTTTCATTTTTATTTCCATGTCCTTCTCTCCAGTGTCCATATATGAGAGAAAACTAATGATACTTGTGTTTGTGAGTCTGACTTATTTTTCTTTTCTTAACACAATGATCTCCACTTCAACCCATTTCCTACAAATGACATGATATTATTATTGTTGTTGTTTTTTTTTTTTCAAGACAAGGTCTCACTGTGTAGCCCTGGCTGTCCTGGAACTCACTCTGAAGACCAGGCTGGCCTTGAACTCACACAGATCCTCCTGCTTCTGCCTCTGTGATTTGATTTTTTATGGCAGAAAAACTCCATTTTTGTGATATATGTATGTCCATGCATATTTTCTTTATTCATTCATTACTAGATACTTAGGCTGATTTTGTAATCGGCTATTGTGAACACTGCTATAGTAAACTTGGATATGTAGGTATCCCTATTGTAAGATTTGATTATTTTGGATATTTACTCAGAAGTATTATAAAAGATCTTATTTTTGTTCTAGTCTCAGTTTTTTGAGGAGTCTCCATTCTGATATCCATACTGGAAGGACTTACTTTCACTCCTATTGATAGTGTTTAATACTTTGTGATGTCTATTCTTAGTTGTCAACTTGACTACATCTGGAATTAACTAAAACCCAAATGGCTGGGCACATCTGTGAGGGATTTTTTCTTAATTAAATCATTTGAAGTAGAAAAACCCATTTCTAAAACTGATCTTTGTGGTGGGAAGATATACCCTTAATCCAGATATTTAGAAATGGGAAAATCCACCTTTAATTCGGACCACACCTTCTGCTGGCAGCCTATGTAAAGGACATGGAAGAAGGAAGTTTTTGCTCTTTTTGCCTGATTGCCCTCACCCTCACTAGCAAATCCATTTTTTTTACTGGCATTAGAGCCTACTTCTTTGGGTATCTAGAGTCTACTAAAGACCACCTGAGACATCCAGCCTCATGGATGGAACAATTACTGGGTTCTTAGACCTTCCATTGGTAGACAGCCATTGTTGGACTAGCTAGACCTCAGCCTTTAAGCCATTCTAATAAATCCCCTGTATATATATGTTCTTTCTATAGGTTCTGTTCTTCTAGAAAACCCTGACTAATACACAGTTCCTTTCCCTCTGTTTCCTTCCCATGGTTTCTTGTCATTTGTTTTCTTCATGATAGACACCATGAATGGGGTGAGACAGAATAAAAAAATAGCTTTGATTCACATTTTCCTGAAGACTAAAGATGTTGAAAATGTTTAAAGTATACTTACGTGCTATTTTCATTTATTTGATATGTGTACTTATATGGGATGTATCTCCTCACTCTTATTTCTTTTGCTGTGCAAATTCTTTTTAATTTAGAGTAGCCCTTTTTGTCAATTGTTAATATTATTCTCTGAGCTATTAGAGTATTTTTTCAAATGTCATTGTTTATCCCTAGATCTTGAGATAATTCACTGATGTATTCCTCTAGTACTTTCAAAATTTTACGTCTTATTGAGTTGATGTTTGTGTAAGCAAGGGAGAACAATCTAGTTTTAGTCTTCTACATATTAATATCCAATTCTTCCTAGTATAACTTATTATAGAGACTTTCCCTCCAATGTACATTTTTGGCTCATTCGTTGAGAAACAGATAGTTATAGATTCTTTGAAAATAATATTTATATTAATTATTTGAGAATTTCATAAATATATTTTGGTCATAATTTCCACCACCCAACTCCTCTAAGATCTACTTTCTCTACATGCCCATCCAACTATCCAACATCAAGTCATTGTCGTTGTCGTCTTCTCCTTCTCCTCCTTCGCTTTCTCCTCCTTCTCCTCCTCCTCCTTCCCATTTTCCTCCTCCTCCTTGGAAGGGTTTTTTTTTGTTTCTTCTTTTCATGAACTAAAGATCTCTTGCTCCCCTTTGCTGTGGGATGTTCTGTATGTTAAATGTGTTGTTCTGATTGGTTAATAAATAAAACACTGATTGGCCAGTGGCCAGGCAAGAAGTATAGGCAGGACAAGGAGAGAGGAGAATTCTGGGAAGTGGAAGGCTGAGGAGAGAGACACCAGCCTGCTGTCCAGGGAGCATCATGAAAAGGCAGCAGATAAAGCCACAGAACACATGGCGACGTACAGATTAACAGAAATGGGCTGAGTATAAGAGTAAGAGCTAGACAATGGAAGGCCTGAGCTAATGGCTGAGCAGTTTACATAATATAAGCGTCTGTATGTTTATTTTATAAGTGGGCTACAGGACTGCTGGGCCTTGGCGGGACCCGGAGAGAAAAACTCTAGCTACACCTCTTGCTGTCTGTCTTCTGTATAATGGGACTTATGAAGATGTAGTGGACCAATCAGCTGTCCCAGGTATGTTGTGTTCATCTACATCTTGATAAAGAATATAGATAAATCAGTCCCTTGACTAGACCCATGCAATACCAGAATATTAGGCATACATTCCACTTTTCCCTTTCTTCCCTGTCATATAGGCAGTAGAGTTATAGAGACCTCTTTACTCTACCATGGCTTTTATAGAGAATCATTTTGCCATCAAGTCCCTTTTCTTTTCAGAGAATCTTTAAAGAAGCTGTATACTTTAAACAGTCTGATACAAGTAGTACAGCATCCACACTTTTTGAAGTCTCCCTAAAGTATCATAATGTTGTATCTATAATTGCATATTGTCTTCATCCTTAAAAGAGATTGGTAGCTTGATGTTTGCTCTCTATTTTATTATACTTTTATTGCATGAGTGTTTCCCCACCTTGTGCCTGAAGAGGCCAGAAGAGTATGTCAAATACCCTGGAACTGTAGTTACAAGTGGATGTGAGTGGTCATGTTGGTGTTGAGAACTGAACTGAGTCTTCCGCAAGAGCAGAAATACTCTTAACCACTAAGTCATCTTGGAGTTCCCTCTGGAACTTATAACACTATGACAAAAGGGAGGTTTATGACAATAAATGGTCCAGGAATCTATCCACCAACTTCACCATGGTCAATGTTTTGCTTGCCCAAATTATAGGTACCTATTGATGTAACTAACCGTCTTATTAAATAAGAAACACAGAAACAATGTAAAGGAGAAAGCCGAGAGGTCAGAGCTCAGAGCTAAAATCTCACCCTTCCTCCTGCTGTCCCAGCTTCGCGAAAGAGACCTACTTCCTGTCTGTTCGTTTTTTTTTTTTTATAGTATGTTGTTCTGCCTTCTCATTGGTTGTAAACCCAAACACATGACTGCCTCGTCACTGTCTGAATGTACAGCCCCCTAGGTCTTAAAGGCATATGTCTCCAATGCTGGCTATATCCCTGAACACACAGATATCTATGGGATTAAAGGCGTGTGCCACCACCGCCACACTCTTGCTATGGCTCTAATAGCTCTGACCCCCGGACAACTTTATTTATTAACATACAATCAAAATAATATTTCAGTACAATTAGATTACCACAACAGGTACCTTTCAAATGATTTCTAGATTTCCCACAATGGGAATTTAGTCTATCCATTGTTGAATTGGTCTCCCAGACAGGAAAGAAGATTGGGATTTCTTTTCTACTATATTGATGATGTTACCTCTCTCACGTGGATTTTAGTGTAGGTGTGTTGGAGAACTTTTAGAGAAACATCCTATCTAGCTTTCTTGACTGAATTTCATGGATATCATTAACATCTCATAATAACATATCGTGATGGATCATTTATTCAGGTAACAATTTTACCTCTATTGGTTCATATTTTACTTGTGCCTTGTTTTATTTCATTTGATATCAAAGAGTACTATTTTCTCTTGTCTCCAAACTTCTGAGGGACTTGGCTGTGTTCTCCTATATAAACACTATGTCACCCTTATATAGCATCTTCAAAGTGAGTACTCTTCTTTTTTGTTACTGTGTTCTCACCTCCAAAACTGGGTGGATGATCAGAAAACATTTAGCTGTTAGTAATTCTTATATCCAATTTGTAATGGGAAAACATTTTCTGAAGGTTGTTATTAAAATGGAAATGGATTATTTGGTAGAAATGACACAGAAATTTATTAGGTTTTACTAATGAATTGTCAAGCTTATTTTACTTTTTCGGTGAAGCTATGGGAACAATGTGGCATCATGAGGTAGGCACTGTTAGGGAATTAGATACCTGAGACAGGATGCTTAAGTGGAATAATGTGAATTCTATTTCCTCAATCTCCTTTCCTGATCTTAACTTGTTGAATGATTTCCTTCCATGAATTAAAACAGTGGCTGCTTTCCTTGTGGAAACTAATTTTGGAAATATGTGTTGGGAACATTTCAGATTTGGGCTTCAGTAGAAATCAATTGACTTTGTGTTTTCTGGATGCAGCATAAGGATGGATCCAGTTTTCAGATTCATTCTGTTAGTTTGTATCTTTTTATTTGGGAAATGAGACCACTAATTTTAAATTCTATCAATGAGCAGTGTTTGCTGATTCTGTTATTTTGTTGTAGTGGTGTGGATTCCCCCCACTCTATTGATTTACTATTCTGAGATTATTTGTTCTTTGTGTTTCTTGGGTGTGGTTAACCTCTTCAGGTGGAAGTTTTTCTTCTAAAACTGTCTGTAGAGTGGGATTTGTAGATTGATACTGTTTAAATTTGATTTCATCATGGAATGTCTTTCTTCCCCATCTAATTTGAATATAAGTTTTGCTGTGTATAGTAGTCTGTGGTCTTTTAGAGTTTGCAAGACATATTTCCAGGCCCTTCTGACTTTTGGAGTATCCATCGAGAAGTCAATTGTTATTCTAATAGGTCTGCATTTATACCTTACTTGTTCTTTTTCCCTTGCAACTTTATATATTCCCTCTTTGACCTGTACTTTTAGTGTTTTAATTATTATGTGTCATAGAGAATTTCTTTTCTGGTTCAGTTTATTTTATGTTTTATATGTTTTTTTGTACAACAAGATAGATACCTCTTTCTTTGGGTTAAGGAAATTTTTTCTATGAATTTGTTGAAGATATTTTCTGTGCCGTTGGCCTGTGTTTCTTCTCCATCCTCTATTCCTATTATTGGCAGATTTGGTCTTTTCATAGTTTTCCAGATTTCCTGGATGTTTTGTGCCTGGATTTTTTTTAGATTTTACATTTTCCTTAACTGAGGTATCCATTTCTTCTATTTTGTCTTCAATGTATGATATTCTCTCTTCTACCTCTTGTATTCTCTTGGTGAAGCTTTTCTCTGAGGTTCCTGTTTGAATTCTTAAACTTTTTAATTTTGTTTCCCCTCAGTTGGGTTTTATTTAGTGATTCTACTTTCATGTCTTGAAGTGTTTTCATAATGTCATTCCACTGTTAACAAGCATGTGTTCTCATGGATTTCATTAACTGATTTATTCACATTCTTCTTAAGTTCCTGGATCATCTTCATAATAACTATTTTGAAGTCCTACCTTTGTGTTTCAGCTATAATGAAATTATCAGGGCCTGCTGTAGAAGGATTTTTGGGACCTTAGTGGAGACATTTTTTGTCCTAGCTGTATCTTTAAGCTTGTTTCTTGGCATCTGGGTTTGGGAAGATTGTGATTCTAGGAGTTGATATCTGGTTTTGGCTTTGTTGGGTGGGATTTATGTTCCTTGGTTTGTGTTGCCCTCTACAGTTCTTAGGAGAGTGTGGTGGCTGTGGGTTGCCTTACAGGGACTGTTTCTGATTCCCTGCCAAGGTGGTCACTGAGGGTCCCGGGTAGAACCTGTTTCTAGGTATTGGAAAATGACAGGAAGAAATGGGGGATGGGCCAGAAAGGGTGGGGCTGAGAGGGTTCATATGATGGAAGACAGCATGGTCTGCCATGAGGATGAGTGGAGTTGACAGTGGATGGAGGAAGATGGGCTCCTGTGAGACTGGGGAATTGGAATCAGAGGGTGGGAAGGAGAGTGGAGATCACCCACTTGATTCTCTGCCTGGTGTTGCAAGTGCATTTACAGGAAGAAACTGCTTTGGGTACTAGCTGATAAGAGAAAGGAAAGCTTTAGGAGAGGATCTGCATAGTCTGTCCACATTACTCTTCTTAACAATTCATTTAAGAACAATGTTCAGAAATACAAAAGTTATTCTATCCAGTAGGTGGTGTTTTACATGGTCAAGCTAATGAGAATCCTATATAGAACTAGGTTTAAAAATGTAGAAGGTCTTGAAAATTAGCAGTTGTCACAAGACTAAAGTTGGAAAAATGCACCAAAAAATATGTTTTTCCTTTGAGAAAGCTAGTAAGGCTTCCAAGAAATTAGCTATATTGATTTCAAAATTGTGATTAATATACTGTATCTCTTTTAAGTCAAAGTAAACTTTTCACCTCAGAAGGCATTCCTATTTGCATCTGTCCAGAACTGAACTCCATTTGAAACCACAATTTGAATAGGATTCATGATCTAAAGTCACGTTTCACCACATGATGTTTTTCACTTGAGTAAACAAGCTCCCAAATGGCAAATGACTGTCAGTTTAAAGAATTTTATTTCAGATTGAGCATACAGAAATGTTCAACACTAGCTAGGAAAACCACAACACCAACTAGTAACAGTGGAGTGAGGGCCAAAGTACCTGTCGTGAAGATGCCTTATGAGTCCTTTGCCGTCCACTCCACAACATATGTGGCCCAAGTCCTTATGTCAAACATTTTATGCTGTGGTAGTGAGCTCTAATTTTTTTTCTGGGATTATAAGTGATCCAATCACAATTCATATGGCCATTTGTTGTCTTTAGTTCTACCATACACTTTGGAGAGCCATAAATTCTGGTTTGGGACAAAGTTATCATCCACAGGGCCACATATCTTGCATCTATCCGTTTTGGACCCAGATAGCCTTACCTTACTTTGAAGAATAAGTATTCTTCCACCCACAAAAGCCAAGTGCACATGGAGAAATTCCCTCCTTAGGATTTACCCTTGCCCACCAGTCTTTTCCCATGTGGTCCAACAGCCTAGGGTCCATGTCCACAGTTGCCCAATTGCTGTACAGGCACAAGACCCGGTTCTACCTAGCAGAATTGGGCAAGGCCCACAGGTCTGCTGGGGCTGAATAAGCCCCAATAGGCCTGCTCAGGCCTCTGTTCCAAATGAAAGTTTTTAAATATTTGTTTCATTTTAGCTTATGTGTTTGTGTTGGAGTGTATATCTGTGCACCACATGTATGCAGGAACACGTGGAGGCCAGGAGTGGGCATTGTATCCTTTGGAACTGGAGTTACAGATAGTAGTGAGCCACAATATGGGTGCTGGAACCGAACCTGGATCCTCTACAAGAGCAGCAAGTGCTCTTAACTGCTGAACCACCCCCATGCCCCTTAATGAACATTTTAATTAAGTTTTTTTCTTTTTTATTAACTTTTTTTCATTTTGCATACCAATCACAGTTCCCCCTCCTTCCCCTTCTCCCACTACCCCACCAACTCCACTCCACCCCACCCTCCATCCACTCTTCAGAGAAGGTATGGCCTCCCTTGGGGAGTCAACAAAGTCTGACATCAAGTTGAGGCAGGACCAAGTCCTTCCCCCCTGCATCAAGGCTGAGCAAGGTGTCCCACCATAGGGAATGGGCGCCAAAAAGCCAGTTCATGCACCAGGGATAAATCCTGGTCCCACTGCCAGAGACCCTACAAACAGATCAAGCTGCACGACTGTCACCCACATTCAGAGGGCCTAGTTCGGTCCCATGCAGGTTCCCCAGGTGTCAGTCCAGAGTCCATGAGCTTCCACTAGCTTGGGTCAGCTGTCTCTGTGGTTTTCCCCATCATGATCTTGAAACTTAATAAATAAATAAGGGAACTAACAGATGTTATGACTAAATGGACTTAACAGATGTCTACAGAGCATTTCACCCAAACACAAAAGGATATACCTTCTTCTCAGCACCTCATGGAACCTTCTCTAAAACTGACCACATATTCAGTAACAAAGCAAGTCTCAACAGATACAAAATGTTGGAATAACCCCTTGTATCTTATCGGATCACCATGGCTTAAAGCTAGAACTGAACAACAACACAAAATGCAGAATGCCTACAAACTCATGGAAACTGAACAATGCTCAACTGAATCACCACTGGGTCAAGGAAGGAAGGAAGGAAGGAAGGAAGGAAGGAAGGAAGGAAGGAAGGAAGGAAGGAAGGAAGAAAGAAAGTAAGAAATGAAATGAAAGACTTTCTAGAATTCAACGAAAATGAATGCACAACACACCCAAACTTATGGGACATTATGAAAGCAGTGCTAAGAGGAAAGTCAATTTTTATGAGTATATATTAATTATATGTAATGATGACTTTCATTATGACATTTTATATATGCATATAACATACAATATTCTAATTTTTTATTTAGGAAAAACTTTCTTTTCTGAATTATAATTTTTATGGGTGAAAACATTTCTCATAATTTATCCTAGTATTTGAAATCTAGGAAAATCCCTAGGTATAGCATTTTATGCAGTGGAGCCCTGTTATGTGGAAGTACTATTGGTTTATATTTAAAAATGAGAATACTTTTTTGTTCTACAAGATAGTTCTTATCCTATCTACTTATCTGACAACACAATGCTTTCCAGCATGCAGATTATTCAAAGTATGTATTTCCTTTTTCTATTTATCTCCATCTCTGTATCTTACATTTCTAACTGTGCTCAAAATTTAATTTGCCATTGTTCTTACACAGTGATGAGCCTTTTGACTTTTTTGTATATCAGTGTTTGGTTCCACACTCTGTCATCCAGACTAGGACTTCGAGTCATCTCAGCCTTCTTCCTTCTCCTCACATGCAATAGCAGTCCTTTTCCAGTCTGGCTCAACAGCACTGCAGTTCACCCAGGCCTCTACTATCTCAGCCTACTCTGGGTAAGTCTCATCCAATGGACTGACGATTTCTTCCCATGCCTTTTCAGGAATTTTTCCAACCAAATCTTCCTGCCTCATTTCTTTCATTCTTCTGTTCTGGTTTTCTTGAAAATTGAACAACTAACTGGTATTGTTATTACCCTGCTCACAATTCAATAGTAGGTTTCTCTCAAGGTCAGTTCCCAGGTATTATGCCTGAGTAAAATGTTTTTCACACTTTAACTTTTGGTTCCTTTCTAAAATTACTTCCTGCAAACACCCTCAAGAGTGTCCCAGTGTAGCTTGCTTTTACATGCTGCACTTTTTGCATTTGCTGCTTGCTCCCTCTGCTGGTAGAGTTATAATTCTTTTTTAGTTTATCTTCCTTTCTTAAAGGAACTTTCTCAGTACTCTGTTGTTTTGATTACTATGGCTTACCCCACTATCACGACACTTGGTATACTGTATTTTCATTTTCAGTCTTATCCACTATACTCAGAATTTTTTATTAAGATTTTTAAAGCTTGCAGCTCAGCTTCTACCATAGTGCCTGACAAATAGTAAGCAAATACAAGAGAAATGAAGTGTATTTATTTGTTTTAACATTGAATTATATTTGGTCTTTTTTCCTGAATCTTACCTTCATGGCATTAATTTTTCTGATGTGGTGGCATATAAGATTAATCCCAGTATTTAAGAAATAGAGTGAGGGAGATCTCAATGCATTCAAGGCCAGTCTGGTCTACATAGTGAGTTCTGGGCCAGGGCTACGTGTATAAAAAATTCACTTGAGCATTTAGGGATGTATTCTAGGAGCAATAAAATTTGTTAAGTTCACAGAAATAAGACTTTTGCTTTAGTTGTCCATGTGAAGCTAAGATCAGCTTTTCTGATTACAGCTGCTGTAGTTGCTACAGACTTTCTTTCCCACAGATGTTTGGTTCTAGAGTAAATGGCAGAGATAAGAATTATAATATTAATTACTAGATCAAGACCCAAGACTTGGTATCACACAACTTTTAAGATTTGAACCTGTAGCTTGTTCTACAACACTTAAGATGACATTATTGCATTCCTTCTAAGATCAAGAACAAGGCAAGGATGCATATTCTTTCTACTCCTATTCAATATAGTGCTTGAAGTCTTAACTAGAGAAATAAAATTAGAGGCAGGAATAAAAGGGATACAAATAAGAGAGAAATCAAAGCATCCCTGTTTGCAAATGACATGATTCTATTCATAAAAGACCCTACAGACTCCACCAAAAGAGAAAAGAACCCTTAGAATTGATAAGTACTTTCAGCAAAGTGGCAGGACACAAGGTTAACATACACAAATAAATATCCTTTTTTATATACAAATGCCAAACAGATTGTAAAAGAAATTTGGGAAACAATCCCATTCACAATAGCCCCCTCTCAAATAAAATACTTAGAAATAAATCTAACTAAGGAAACAGAAAGCCTCTACAGTAAAATCTTTAAGACATTGGAGAAGAAAATTTGGGAAGACACGAGGAGCCAGAAAGACCTCTCATGTTCATGAATCAAAATAATCCATATATGAAAGTGCCCATCCCACAAAAAGCAATCTACAAATTCAATGCAATCTCAGTAAACATCCCAGTACCATTTTTCACAAATACAGAAAAATAAATCTTTAAATTTATTTGGAAGTACAGAAGTTCAAGGATAGTCAAAATAATCCTGAACAAAAATGAATAGTGAGAGGATGACTAACACAGATATCTACAACTGATCAAGGTGCAGAGGATAAGTTACTTCGAGTGCTCAGTCCTAAATGGGACATCTGTTTCACAGCCCCTCTTCCCAAGGTTCAGGGATCATTGCAAAATGAGGCTGAAAGACTGTAGGAGCCAAAGGCTATGGATGACTACAAGGATACAGTATTTTCCAGACATAATAAGATAGTTCAGCATATGGACTTGTAGGGGTCTTTGCAAATGCCATAGCCAGCAGAGTAATGATCCACATGAGACAAGAAGAAAATCCTGTTAACATGACTGTCACCAGTGTTGGTTCAAACTTGCAGAGTCTGACACTGGCAGTCTACTTTTGCCATATGTAAGTACAGCATAATTTGAGAAAAAAGTTTCCTGGTGTAACACAGCCCATGTGTTACAGACATGATGACATCAAAAGTTTTCTCAAAGTCCACTTCTTCCATGTAGATGGGTCCTAAAGACAGATTACATGTGTTATCTTAAGGGCTTAGGAGAGGATCTGGTGTACTCTCAGCCATACAGATAGTGCAGAGGTCACCTAGACTACCAGCTACCTCCTGTTCTAGTGTGAGATCTTGGGCCACACAGAGAGGGGCGAGGTACCTAGATTATTAACTATCTCCAGTACTGCTTGTGGAGCCTAGGGGAGGCACTGGCTATGCAGATAGTGCAAGGACCACCTAGGTTATTAGCCACCTACATCCCAAACCTTCTGGGTGGAAAACAGGTTATTGAAAAGACAACCCTGCATATTTAATATTGCTGGTTTTCTAGTGCTTATCTGTGACCACAAGGACATTTGTGCACCCAAATTGAACTCATAATGGTGTGGCACCATGCGCAAAACCTGCTCAAACCAAAGCCAGATAAAATTCCTGCATGGATGGGAAGGTGGGCACAAAGTCCCACACTAACCAAGGAGTTAGTAATGGATTGTTATGAGGAGAGGAAGAGTCAGTTTTCCTTAATGGTGTGACTTCCCTGCTCCCATAGGTCTATCACACTCCAGTGGATGGTCACATGCCCAAAAGTATATAGGCAGCAGTGATTGGACACATCTTTTTTTAAGAATAAGGACACTAAGTTGAGTGGGTATCAAATGGAGGTAGAGCTGGGATGAATAGGATCAAAATACAGTGTATGAAATTCTTAAATAATTAATAAGCATATTTTTAAAAAGAATGCTGTGAGAAGTATCACTGTCCCACATTTCAAGTTATCTATAGAGCCATAGTAATAAAAACAACATAGTACTGTTACAAAAAACAGATGAATGTAATAAAAAAGAAGATCAAGATATAAAATCATGCAGTTATAACTACTTGATTTTTTATAAAGGCACTAAAAATATGTACTGGAAACAGGGCAACATCTTTAACAAATGGAGCTTGGAAAACTGAATAACAACACATAGAGGAATGAAACTAGATCCTTATCTCTCATCCTGCACAAACTTCAATTCTAAATAGATCAAAGACCTCAACACAATACACCAGATACTTTGAAGATGTTAGAGGCAAAAGTAGACAGTATACACAACATATAGGCATAGGCAAGGACTTTCTAAATAGGATTCAGGTAGTTCAGGAAATGAGATCAACAATTGACAAATGGGAAACAGACCTTGAGGAAAATCCAGAAAATCATTAAGGAAATACTTTAAAAACCTGTACTCTACCAAATTGGAAAATCTGAAAGAAATGGATAATTTTCTCAATAGGTACCACTTACCAAAGTTGAATCAAGATCAGGTAAGCAACTTAAATAGACCTATAACCCACAGTGAAATAGAAGCAGTCATTAAAAGTCACCCAACCAAAAAAAGCCTAATTAGATTATCTCATTAGAGGCATAAAAGACCTTTGACAAAATCTAACACCCCTTCATGATAAAAGCATGTAGAAGAATTAAAATAGACTATATTTATCACCCTGCACAAAACTCAAGTTTATGTGGATCAAAGACCTCCACATAAAGCCAAATACACTGAACCTGATAGTAGAGAAAATGGGGAATAGCCTTGAATGCATTGGCACAGGAAACTTTCTGAATAGAACATCAATAGCGCAGGCACTAAGATCAATAGTTAACAAGTGGGACCTCATAAAACTGTAAAGCTTCTGTAAGGCAAAGAGTACCTTCATCTTGAGAAAAATGGCAGCCTTCAGAATGGGAAAGATTTTTACCAAGTCTACATCTGATAGAGATCAAATATCCAAAATATTTAAAGAGTTTGAGAAACTAGATATCAAAAAGCCAAATAATCCAATTAAAACTTGGGTACGGATCTAAACATAAAATTTTCAATAGCCAAATCTCAAATGGCTGAGAAATGCCTAAATGTTTAACATCCTTAGCCATCAGGGAAATTAAAATTAGAACTACTTTGAGATTCCATTTTACACCTGTCAGAATGGCTAAGATCAGTAATATAAGTGACAGCTGGCAAAGATGTGGAGCAGGAGAAACACTTATCCATTCCCAGTGGGAATACAAACTTGTAACTTGTACAGCCACTATAGAAATCAACATGGCAGTTCCTCAGAAAATTGGGAATTGATCTACCTCAAGACCCAGCTATACCACTCTTGGGCATATACCCAAAGGATACTCCTTCCGAACACAAGGACACTTGCTCAACCATGTTCATTGTAGCTTTGTTATAGTAACCAGCAACTGGAAACAACCTAGATGCCCCTCAACTGAAAAATGAATAAAGAAAATGTGGTACATTTACACAATGGAGTATTACTCAGCTGTTGACAAAAACACTGACTGGCCCCAGCTGCTGCCAGGAGCCAAGTCTTTGTCCATGGCCCTAACACAGCCAGGGTCTGTGTTGGTGTCTGTGGTGACTGTTACCATCGTGGGTTGTGTGGATGCCTGGCATCTGGGCCTCCATCTGGGGTTGTTTTGGGACCTGAGGGCCACCTTACAGCCAGGGTAATGCCAATCTGAACCTCGGGCTGTGCTGCTTCTGAGGACCATGTCTGGGTCTGTGGTTCTACAGCAGCCAGGTCTATGATGATGACCATGACCTATGTCACCACCAAGGGCCATATGGATGCCTAGGTTCAGAGTCACCAATTGTGGCCATGCTCGGGACCGAGGAACATGCTGCAGCTGGGACTGTGATGATCTGGGTGAGCTGCACTGCCACCAATGACCATGGTGTTGACTGGGCCTGAGCTGCTGCCAGGGGCTATGTCTGTGTCTGTGGCCCTACTGTAGCCAGGGTCTGTGTTGATGTCAGTGGCTCCTGTTACCACTGGAATATGGGCCAACACCTGAGGCCATATTGGTGCCCAAGGGCCATGTGGCTACCAGGGCCATGCAGATGAGGTGGCCTGTGCTGACATCTGGAGACATATTGAAGTCTAAGACCATGTTGTGCCTGGAGGCCATTTCTGGGTCTCTGGTTCTACTGCAGCCAGAGTCTGTGTTGAGATCCGTGTCTCCTGTTGCCATTGGGTGCCATGCAACTGCCTGGGGCCTGAACTGCCACATGGGGCCAGGTTGGAGCCTGGGGATCATGCTGCTGCTGGGCTCATCCACATCTGAGAGGCCTATTCAGCCACCCAGGGCCATGGTGACATCTGGCCCCAAGCTGCTGCCAGTGACCACATCTGCGTCCGTGGTCTTGCAGCAACTGTGGTCATTGTGGATGCCTGTTGCCTGTGATACCACAGGCCCCAAGCAAATCATGTGTTGAACCATGTGTTGAAGTACGAGGGCCCTACTAAGCTGACCCCACCCCTCACTGGCCAGGAGTGACCTCCCCTTTCCCCCCATTTTTTGAGAGATGACCTGAACCTCTCCAGACCTGGGATAATGGACTCTGATGACCCTGGCACAGGAAAGCTGGCCCCTCCCCTCTAATAAGAGAGCTATTCCTCGACACTTGGGAAAGCTCAACCCATTCCTCACCATGGACTTGGAAGAGCTGGTTCCACCTCTCATCTAAGAGGAGTGATCCCAGTGGCAGCCTGGACTGACCAACTCAGCTACTGCCCAGGCACACATCCAGTGCTTGGAGTTGGCACTCCCCAACATCTACACCATGTATGACCTGCTGGAGTGTGTGAAGGGACTTATCCTGAGGAGCTACAGCTTCAAGATCTCCATGACTCTGGGCAACAACAGGATATCAAAGAGCAATGTCGGTGGGGGTCTGGTACTGATGGTATACCAAAGCCAGAGAACTTGAACCTGACCAACATCTCATCACACAATGGACATTTGCAAGTAAAGCTGATAGGACAGAAGGGTCTACTGCATGATGCACTGCAGCTCCCAATGCCACTAAGATCGATGGAGAGGCGGGAGAGACAGAGGAGTAAAGTGTTTTTCTTTTTATCCTTTTTTCTTATTGTTTATTTTTATCTTATTTTTATTCTTTTTTAGCTTTCCTCAAGAGGGCACTACAAGAGTGGGGGGAACTACAAGAGTGAGGGGCAGATATGGAGGGACTGGGAGATGAATGGGATTGGGGTGCATGATGTGAAATTCCCAAGGAATCAAGAAAAATAGAAAGAGCTTCAATTCAAGTCAAGATAAGCATTCCTATAATTGCATTAATAGTTACCTTTAGATAAGACAAATTGTTTAAGTTATGCATATTATCCTCATCTTTTTGAGACAGTGTCTTTTTAATTTTTAATTTTATTTAATTAACATTTTTTATTTCTTTTGCATACTGACCACAGTTTCCCCTCCCTCCTCCCACTCCCCAACTCCCATGTACCCCCTCCGCATCTACTCCACCTTCATCTTCCTTCAGAAAGGGGCAGGCCTCCCTTTGGCTTGAACAAAGCATAACATATCAAGTTGAGGCAGAACCAAGCTCCTCCCCCCTGTATCAAGTCTGCCTGAGCAAGGGGAATAGGTTCCCAAAAGCCAGCTAAGCACCAGAGGATAGCTCCTGATTTTACTGCTAGGAACTTTACAAAGAAATCAAGCTACACAACTGTCACACACATGCAGAGAGCCTAGGTCGGTCTCATGCAGGCTCCCTAACTGTTGGTCCAGAGTCCATGAGCTCCTATGAGCTCAGGTGAGCTGTCTCTGTGGGTTCCCCTGAGACAGGGTCTTCCTAAGTACCCTAGGCTTACCTAAATTAAAAATCATCTTAGACAACATCCATACAACTCATTGAATATGGTGAAGTCCAGCTTGTACCTACATGGCATACATAGTCTCTTTGGTGTCGGAAGGTCTGTAGGCTCTGCAGGCTACTGAAAGAGATACATGGACACCAACCTAGCCACAAAACCTTTAGCCTACAATCTGTCTTGCCTGCAAAATCTGGTAGGGCAATGGTGGCACAGAATATGTGGGAGTATCAAACCAATGTCTGATTTGACTTAATGCCCACTCCATGAGAAGGAACTCATACCCTGACACTGCTTGGGTACCCAAGAACCAGGGACTAGATAGCCCTCAGGTAAAACCAAACATGGCTGGTCAAAACAAACAAACCAAAAACCATAAAATGATTCTAAATGTTATTCTGTTATACTCATTGATTAGTACCTTATTCAGTCATCATCAGAAAGGCTTCCTCTGGCAGCAGATACAAACAGATGCAGAGAAACCCACAGCCAGACATTATGCAGAGAGTGATTCTAAATGTGAGGCCTCCATTAAATCCCTCTCCTCAGAGCTCAGGGAATCTCACAAAGGAGGAGGCAGAACGATTGTAAGAACCAGAGGGATGGAGGACCCCAGGATGATAAGGCCTTATGAATCAACCAAGCAAGGTGCACATGAGCTCACAGAGAATGAAGCAGAAAGCACAGGGCCTACATGAGTCTTCACCAGGTCCCCTGCTTGTACAATTATTAGCTTAGTATTTTTACGGAACTCCTGACAGTGAAAAATGAGTGGGTATCTGACTCTAGTGCCTGCTCTTGGGACTCTTTTCTTCCTGTTGGAATGCCAGATCCAACTTCAATATGCAAATTTTTGCTTTATCTTATTATATTTTATTTTGTCATGTTTTGTTGTTACTTCTTAGAAGCCTTTTCTTTTATAATGAGAGACAGAATGGGAGTGAATACAGAGGGGAGGGGAAGTGGGTAGGAGAAGCCCCATTTCCTACCCCCTCTCCAAACCCCACCTGCTTAGAAAGTCTTTAAACAAAGGAAACGTGACAAAAAGCCCAGTTCTGCATTCTTGGAGGCTATTGCAGCTTCCTCCCCTGAACTTGCCAGCCACTGGAGTCCCAGACTAATTGTTTGATCATACTTGGGCACAAACCCAACTTGTGGTGAACATGTCATGACCCCTCATCTACTATCTGTAGAACTTTCCTGCCCTGGCTTTGGTGTGTGACTTCTCTGTCCTTGATCTTTGAGACCTGAGAATGTCCTCAGGAGAGTTGCTTTTCAATTCAGCTTGATCTGGCTTACTGTATTGGTGGAGAAACTTATTATGGGAGTGGGGGATTTTGTGCCCAAGTATGGTCAAAGGCTGAGCCTTTTAGGCAGGGACTTGAGTGGCTGGCAACTTCAGGAGAGGAAGCGGCAATAGCTTCTAAGAATGCAGAACCGGGCTTTTTGGTGCCTTTCCTTTGTTTGGAGACTCTCTAGATAGGCAGGGTTTGGAGGGGGCAGGGAACAAAGCTTCCAGGACCATGCAGGGGAGAGCCAGAGGCTCCAACTGAACAACTATAACAGCAACATCAGCAGCAGCAGCAAAACATGGAGGAAACAACCTGCTCAGTGGCTGCTGAGAGAAGCAGGGTAAGTTTACTTCAGGCATGTGGTCTTCTCAGGTTGTTTATGCTTCAGTGGATGGCTGTATATTCATGTACATAGAAGAAACACTAAATGGATTCATCTAATTATAAAGAAAAATAGAAGATAATGAAGTGAGGAGAGTCTGGGAGAAACTGGAGGAGGAAGAATGGGGAGATATTACCAAAATATATTGTATACACATAGGAAATTCTCAAATAGATAAATAAAATAAAATTGTAAAAAGAGCTATGGATCCGAAAAGAGAAGTCTCAAAAGAAAAAAATATAAATGGCTAATAAACACTTTGAAAAGTGTTCAGCATCATTAGCCATAAGAGAAATGCAAATTAAAATTTCTTTGAGATTACACTTCACCCCAGTCAGAAGGACTATCAGGAAGTCAGATAAGAAAAAAAATGCTAATGAGGATGTGAGGAAAGAGGAAGTCTTATTCATTGTTGGTAGGAATATAAACTGGTGCCACCAATATGGAAGTCAGTGTGGAATATCACACAACTGTAAAGAAAACTGAAATCATGAAACTTGTAGAAATGGGTAGAATTGGAAAAACAATTATGTTCATGATCACTCAGTCTTAAAAAGACAAAGATCACATGTTCTTTCTCATATGTGGATCTCAGCATTGATGCTTGCATTTTGTATATTTAATTTGTAATGAATGTTAAAGCCAGATAGTTGGAAATGGTACATTGGGTGCAGATGATTTAAGGGAGAAGAGATGGTAAATATAGGGAAAATAAAAATAGAAAGACAATACTGAGAGGGGAAAGATTTAACTTGGAAAGGGATTGTGGATAGAGAAGTGAGGGAGTTGGGGAAGGTCTAATCAAAATAAAGGGTGTATGAAAAAATATACTGAAACTTACAACCAGGCAGTCCAAGTAAAATATATAATTACAGGGGGAAAGTAAAACACAGGTGACATGAAAGAACAAAGGGAAATGCTCTGAGTTAAAGGTATGAGTGGGGATGAAGATAGGGAGATAGGGGAGATCAGAAGTAAGGGTAGATTAACCAAAACTAAGGTATATAAGAAGCCTTATAGAAGTTCACTAATTTATGAGGTAATTAAGTATTGTGTGTGCGTATGTGTGAATTTAAACAGAAGTACCCTGCATGCGTAGACAATACTGTCCAGAAAACATAGACTATTAAATAAAAATCTCAGTGTAGGCATGGGATACCTCCCTATGAGTTATTGATAAAAGAGGCCCCAGAGGCATGAAAAACATCACAGGATATTGCTATTGTTCTTAGTTGCTCACTACAATTAAATAGCATGACCTTATTGTTGAAGACACTGCTCACATTAGATGCAAAGTAATCAACTGACTGACTAGTAAACCCTCCCTATTGGAGGTTATTTATTTTGGTTAGCTTACATAGTGTCAGAAGATGCTATAAAGTATTTTGAGTGAGAAAAGCCATCTTGTCTTACCTAGCATTCTACAATACTGACCTTAAATTCTACAACACTGATCTGGCTGGCAAGATGTACTTGCTAATATATTAGTGGCATGGCAGTTATGGGGATAGCCAACTGCTTTCTGATTTAGTATGAGGCCTGTTCTACAGGAAAGCTTTCATGCCCAGCACTGTAAAACTGACCAAAGCTCTTTACTGGAGAGATCATAGGTACTGGGACAAACTTACTGGTGTAGTTATATTAAATAATCATGCCCTGTAAATATTTGTGTCACTCTTAATTTTGGCCAGAGAAAGCACTCTCTGCAGATGGTTATGGTTAATGCAAAGAAAACTGGTCCAAGTGCCAAGGACAATTAACCACATGTGCTTAGTTGTGAATAAATCATCTATGTTAACCTCACCTCACCCAAGGCTCAGGGAACATCACAGAAGAGCAAGTGAAAAGAATATGTAGAAGCTGACAGATAAGGAGGAAAGCTGTGAAACTCTGAGTTCTGAATATGAGATGGATATAGCCATCATTAACTCACAGCAGCTGTGGTTACATGCACAAGGCTTGAAAAAAGATCAAGCCTGTCACAATTCCAACATGGACTAGGGAGGAGTTCCTGAAATCCCTCCCACCCTTGGTGGAGAAGATACTGATCGTGGATGGTTGGTTAGGGAGGGAGGCTCAGTCTCATATGGGAACATTCATGCTGGTCAGTTGTCCATTTCTCAGTGGGTGGCCCCATGCCCATGCCCATGCAGGCAGCATCAATTGGACTCAGAAGCTTCAAGATGAAAAATAATAAAGGGCATGAAGTTACCAGGAAGATGGGATGGGGGAACTAAAGGGACTTGAAGGGAGGCAATGATGGATATGATCAAAACACAATGTATGACATTTTCAAAGAAAAAAGCCATTATATAAAAATTAATTTGGCCTAGTACTCTATGGTTTCATTCATTGGAATTTCTTTAATATGTTCTAAAGTCTCTTGGTATTTGTTTGGTAGTCTAGAGTCCTCCATAGTTTTTGACCCTCTGTAATAAAGTTACTTCAATGAGTTTGGCTTTGCATTAACCAAGCAATGAAGAATTATAGTTATCCAGAAATTAGGTGTATTGGGAAATCCCTATTTATTTATATACACATTTATTTTTAAATTGTGATAAAATTATAAGTGATATAAAAACTTGCCATTTTTCACCCTTTAAGTGTAGCACTCAGTGTTAAGTTCACATTGTTGTCAAACATAATATCTATTTCTAGAAAGTTTTCATCACTGCAACTGAACCATTTAGCACTAAACAATCATGCTTCACTCTCTCTTCCTTCAAGACCCAAGTAACTGCAGTTCTATTTTCTGTCTTTATAAATTTGACGATTTGGGTTTGCTGTGGAATAATTCTCTTGTACACTGTAGATATTTGTCACTTGAATTGGTTTAATAAAATGCTGATTGACCAGTAGCCAGGTAGAAAGTGTAGGTAGAGTGACCAAACTAAGAATTCTGAGAAGAGGAAGGGAGGGGGTCAGGAGTGGTCAGCAAGACATAGAGGAAGCAAGATGACAAGGCAGAACTGAGAAAAGGTACCAAGCCATGTGGCTAAACATATATAAGAATTATGGGTTAATTTAAGTGTAAGAGCTAGTTAGTAATAAGCCTGAGCTACTGGCCAAACAACTATAATTAATATTAAGCCTCTGAATGATTATTTTATAAGTGGCTATGGGACCAGGCAGAATGCAAAAATGCCTCTGGTTACATAAGTTACTTCAAGTAAGCAGAGTAGTATAAAAATTGTAGTTGTATTTTGGGTTTGTTTATTTGTTTGTTTGTCTGTTTGTTTATTTTATTTTATTTATTAATTTATTTTGGTTTTTTGAGACAGGGTTTCTCTGTGTAGCTTTGTGCCTTTCCTGGGACTTACTTGGTAGCCCAGGCTGGCCTCGAACTCACAGAGATCCACCTGGCTCTGCCTCCCGAGTGCTGGGATTAAAGGTGTGCACCACCACCGCCTGGCCTGTTTGTTTATTTTGAGGCAAAATCTCTCTCTATAGCTCTGGCTGTCCTAGAACTTGATATGTAGACCAAGCTGGTCTTCAACTCACAAAGATATGACTGCCTCTGCCTCTGCCTCTTGGGTGCTGGGATTAAAGACCTCTGCCACTATGTCTGTCTGACTTTTTAAATTAGTGTCATGTCTTCAAGGCTCACAGATACTGTAGCATGCATCAGAACAGTGAATCAAAGCAGTGGGACAGAACTAAATAGGCAGAATTCTAGTACCCTTTGAGTGCCTTCTGTGAGTAAAAGAAGTCAGGGCATCAAAGAAGAGATTATAGTCTATGAAGATAAAGCAAGGTAAAACACTAAGATCAAGACCATGGTCCTCTAATAGCCAGGACCTGTACTGATGTCTGAGGCTCCTTGTGCTATTGAGGCCTACACCTGGAGCCATATGGGAGTTTGAGAGCCACACTGCCATTGGGTCAATGCCCATCTAAGTGACCCCTGCACTGCTAACCAGAGCCATGGTGACACCTGAGCCCAGGTTGCTGCCAAAAACCTCTGGGTCCATGGTCCAACCATAACTGGGAGCTGTATTGATGTTTGTGGCCCACAATGCCACTAAAGGCTATGTGGATGTCAGAGTCCTAGGTCACTACCTAGAGCCAGGTTAGTGTCAGAGGGTTGAGCCTCTGCTGGGGCCATGCAGACCTGAGTATGCCTCTTGTTCATACATCTTTCCTTATAAGTGTTCATTGCAATAAGTTGTTGATCTGGTTTGAGGCCTCTGGTTTCTGCTACGCTATCAATGCTGGGCCCTCACTAGGACTCCTCTTGGATATCCTGTTGTTGCCCTGTGTCATGGAGATCCTGCAGCTTTGGGTCTATAGCTCTGGCCTCTTCACATGCTCCAGCTGTTCATAGATGAGGAGGATGTTGGGGTGGGCCAAGTCATAACCCTGGTTCTGTGTGATGCACTGAGCCATAGTACAGCTTCCATGCCAAGATTTTGTTTTTGTTTTCTTTGTTTGTTTGTTTTTTGGTTTTACTTGTAAATTTTGCTTTGGTGGGGAAGTTGCAAGGGCAGGGGGCAGAAGCAAGGAGATGGGGAGATGAGTGGGATTGTGTTGCATGATGTGACATCCACAAAGAATCAATAAAAAGTTTAAAAAATGAGAAAGGCAATGTGGAAAAAATTTCCAATATCTCATTAATAAAGAGAGGGTAGCCAGACTCCATAAGCATAAGGCAAGCCACCAGTGAACACAAAGAATCTGATAATAACCAGAGAATGTCTGCCCTAGCTGTGAAAGAAATCCATGCTTTGTACAAACTTTCAGTTCAGGGACTTGTTTTGAGAGTGGCCCCTTGCAAACAGAGGCTTTTCTCTGTTCCATCCCATCCTGCAGCTGCTTCCAAATAATCACTCAGAAGCTTATATTAATTAAAAATGCTTGGATGATGGCTCAGGCTTATTATTAACTAGCTTTTACATTTAAATTAACCAATTTCTATTAATCTGTGCATCATCATGTGGCCCGTGGCTTACAAGTCCTTTGGCATCTTGCTCTTTGGGTGGCTAGTTTGCATATCTCTCCCTTACCCTTCTTTCCCTCCTTTGTTTTTTCCACCTAGCCTTATCCTACCTGGCTATTGACTGAACAGCTTGTCTATTAAACCAATCACAGAAACAAATCTTCACAGTGTACAGAAGGATCATCACACAGCACCTTCCCCTTTCTGTTTAATTAAAAAGGAAGGTTTTAACTTTAACATAGTAAAATTACATACACAAAACAGTTATCAAGCAAGAATTATAGCTACAATATCTTGTCTATTTGTATTTGACAAAAATTGGAGAAAACATTTAATTATGTATCTTATCTTAGTGGGTCTGAAGTTTTATATCTAATTTACCTTAAATCATTAAGAAAAACTATAATTATAACTATCTAGTCTTTAACTTCATCAAAGACCTTAGAAGGAAGTAATATTACCTGAGTAAGCAGGAAGTGCAAGTGACTTCCAAAAAAATGTAAGAAATTACAGAAACAGATGGCTGCCTGGACAGTCACCCAAGGTTCCTCTACAATGTTGGGGCATCCAACTTTGGTCTACAGGCCTAGCATATCTGACAGACTTTCTTATGAAGCAAGGAATTTTGAAGGACTGTCCTACCTTGTCTTGGCAAAGTTTGTCAGTTGCCTTTCTTGTGTCCTGTTGGCCCAGTTTGGACAGTAACTTTCAGCAATTGATTCAAGGGCAGTTTCTTTGCCCACATGGCTAGCTTTTGGCATAAAGAAAACAAACATACAGAGTTTCTTCAATGTCCATTATCTTTTCTGGAGTATATTGATACTGCCAGAAGCAGACATGTCTCATTGTCAAGAAAAGTTTAAGTTATTAAAACATTTTAAATGCCATATTCTGTAGGTCTTTGAAGTATTTGAAGATTACCTATCTAATTGAAATATATCTTTGTATGCCTAGAAATCTAACTAACATAACTATAAGTTTGACTATTACGGATGACTATTAATCTGTATTTTTAATTATACATTACATTTTAATTGAGCTATATAAACATAACTTAACAAGAGTAGAAGTGCACATTGGGTATAACAAAATTAATTTTAAATTTGTATCAATAAATTAAAATCCATACCAATGTAAAATATTTTGAGATTGACAGATGTTTCTAGATTAAAGTAGATTCAATATTCTACCCTATTTTTCTAACATTTCTATATCTTATCCCCCTTTCTTCCTTAGAAAGATATTGACTGTGACCAATAACAATTTGTAACCAACCTCCTAAACAAAGACAAACATTCATAATCTATTTTTTGAGAATGTGGGCATAGTTTTCTAGACTACTTCCTGCTTATTAGGGGTACTAGTAATCTTTTTGGAATCCTGAGAAAATTTAGGATAATTGTTAAGTCTTGGTTGTAGTATTTTGTGAGGCTGAATCATCTTAGTCAGTGGTCTTGAAGCTGTTTTGGATGCTGGATAATCTGGGCCATTATTTTTATTGGTGTCTGGTCACCTTGTTCTGAAACTATATAAACTTTTAAAGGTAACATACAACTCAGTATTAATACAAATATAAACTGTGTATTGTACATAAGCTAGTCAAAGATAATTTTTTGCTTTATGTCTGAGTAGATAGAATATATGTTATATGTTTTGTAGTTACTTCAGGTTTATTTTACCATACTTGTAGTTAGGATTTCAGGGGGTCTTCCTTGATAAAACCTGATTTTTTCTTAACCCAGAATGAATCCATAGCTTCTCATTTTCTGTGGAAACAAAAACACAACCTCTCTCCCAAAGTAGAATACCTTTTGACTTAAATTTTGGAGTCAATATATTTTTTAAAATATATAGGTTGGTTTAATCCAGCAGCTTTTATAATCAAATGTCTAATAGCAGTCAAAAATTTTAAAGACAACACAATAATATATACAATCTAGACTTCCTGTGCATTTTTTATCCTTATGTGGCCCATTTTCTTTATATTACTTTACTCTGACTTTTAAGGACTTTATTTTATTATTTTAAATCTATATTTTAATCTAAGATTGCATATACTCTTTCTATTCTTTTTCCCAAAGTCTATATATATTTTAAAAAATATACTGTGACCTGTTTAGAGGCCTTTTGCCTGAATCTTTTCTTACTATGGGTCTCTAATCTTTTCTGTCTGCATGAGCAAAAGCCCTAAACCCACAGCATGCTCTGTGTGCACTCATTACTGTGGCTTGTGTGATATAGTGGGAATCTGCCATGTTGCAGCTCAAGCCAGCTCAGCCAGGGGACACATCTCTCTACCGTGGCCAGCATGAGAGACATGAACTATGAAGCTGCTCTTGGTTCCATTTTTGTATGTGTAGAATTTTTTAAAGCTTTCTCAGGCTTTATGTGGTTGTATGTATCCCATGTTGGGTGCCATTTATAAAGGGAGGCTTTTCTCTGTCCTTCCCCATCCCACATTCCATATAATCACTCAGAGGCTTATATTAATTATAAATGCTTGGCCAATGTTCAGACTTATTACTATCTAGCTCTTACATTTAAATTAACCCATTTCTATTAATCTATGCATCACCACATGGCTGGTGGCATACCAGTCCTTTGGCAGTTTGCTCCTTGGGCAGCTAGCTTGTGTCTCTCTTCCCCGCCCTTCTTCCCCTCCTTATTTGGTTTTTCTGCTTAATCTTATCCTGCCTGGCTATTGGCCAAACAGCTTGTTTATTTAACCAATTACAGTGACAAATCTTCACAGTGTACAGAAGGATCAACCCCCAGCAGCTTCTGAATAGCAAGCTTGTTCTAGAGGAAAAATTCAATGCATATTCAGCAAGCTCTGTCAGAGTGTCCTGGTTAGGTGCTCTCCTAGGAAAGGTCCTATTGTTAGGTACTGAACTGCTCTAGGGAGCAGAAATCTCACAGCAGTTAGCCACAGATCATGGCCTCTGTGCACACCAAAATGCATCAGCTCAGCTTTATAGGAGTTGGCTATAAAAGGCAGTGGTGGCTGATATGGGCCCACTGAAGTATCTGCAGCAGGGAGTTCAGGCTGTGACAACACATCAGTTGGTGGTCCTGTCACCAGACACTGATTGCATTTGGAGTCTCTAGGAAGCCAGGTTTGCAAGCACTCTCATCAATTCTGGCAAACTGCTTAGATCTCATGTATCCCCAGAATAGATGAGAGGCTTCGACTGCTTCTCCCAGACTCTCAGCAATGGAATAAAATGGAGAGCTGAACAGTAAACTACCATGTATATAGTTACATGGTGGTTGTGAGCTGCCTGAAATGGGTGTTGGGAACTGAACTCAGGTGTCCTCTGCAATAGTAGTGTGGTAGTTTGAAAGAGATGTCCCCCATAGTATTGAACATTTAAACATTTAGTTAAGAGGTGTGAGGAAGTATGTCACCAGGGGTGGGCTGTGAGAGTTTAAAGAAACAAGCTGCTCCCCATGCACTCTCTCTGCTTCATGCTTCAGCTTCAAGATTTCAGCCCTCAGCTTGATGCTTTAGTGACAGTTGCCTCCTGCTGTCATTCCTGCTGCCTCTACTTACCATGACAGACTATTATCCTTTGGAAACCATAATAACCTTTTTCTTTCTTAAGTTGCCTTGGTCATAGGATATGCCGATGCCAAGTAAGACATACTCTCCTGGATACACTACTTTTTAAGTTACACATACACTACTGGATACACTGATGCCATGTCAGACCTACAGTCCTGGATACACAGATGCCAAGGAAGACATACAATCTTTGATATGCCAATGCCAAGACAGACTTACACTCCTGAATATGCCGATGTCAAGTAATATGTACACATGTCGATTTCTGGATGCCAAGTCAGATCTACATTCCTGGATATGCTGATTTTAAATCACATGTACCCTCCTGATACTCCGATGCCAAGTCAGACCTACACTCTGGATATGCTGATGCCAAGTAAGATGTGCCACAGTGACAGAAAAGTAACTAATTCAAGTAGTACAAGCAGTACTCTTAACCACTAAACCATCTTTCTAGCTTCTGGTTTTTTTTTCTTTTTATAGGAGAGCTCACTTTAAAAGCATTTACTAATGATGGGAGACTTACTTCTTTCTGTTGTTCATTACAGACTTTGCAAGTTGTTTTGGTCCCTCATTTACTATGTTATTGTCTATTTTATATTTAGTTGATTTTTACTTTTTGAAAAAAGGAAACAAATACACAAAACATCCAGAAAACAATTAACAAATATCTGTCAGTTATTTGGATCTAAAAGACTTACAGTCATTTTTCCCATCTCATCATTTAATTTCATTATTAATTCTATTTTTGCCTTAACTAATTTTTAACTTTATATCTTATTCCACATTTTTTCAGAGATTTCTTTTGTAAATTATATGTATGTGTGTGTGCAGGTACCCAAGGAATATGAACTAAGATCAGATCCCCCAAAGATGGAATAGCAGTCTGTGAGCTACCTGGCATGGATGCAGGGGTCCAAACTCAGGTCCTCTGGAAGAGCAGCCAGTGCTTTTAACTAATGTGCCATCTCTCCAGCCTTTACATTTTATTTTGCCATTTTCTCTTCTATGGTCACTGGTGTGTCAGAGCTAGCTATAATCAATTTGAAGTGTCTGTCTAAACTGTGCAGCTGAGTCTGTTTGGGGCCCCCTAGCAGTGTGATCAGGATCTATTCCTAGTGCATGAGCTGGATTTCTGGATCCCATTACCTGTGGCTGGACACTCTTGATGCAGGGGGGAGGGACTTGGTCCTGTCACAACTGAATGTACCAGGATTTGCTGTCCTCCCATAGGAGAACTTATCCTTTTGGAGGAGGGGAGGAGGGGTGAGCTGTGGGGATTAGATATGGGTAGTGGAAGCAGGAGGAGGGATGAGAGGGGGATCTGTGGTTGGTATGTAAAATGAATAAAATTTTTTTAAATAAAAAAAAGAATAAGTGTAAGATCTTACCTGTGTGTAGTTAGGAACTGAGGGGCTGAACATTTGTGTAGCAGTTTTGTCTAGCTGGCAGTCTGTGCTCCAGTTTCATCAGTTCCATTTCTTAGCAGCGGTGGAAGCCAACCCAGGATGGCATGATGCCTGCCAGGACTCTGATGTGGAAAGAGTGCTCTGCTGCTTTATGTCTCTTTAAATTCTAATGCATTGGAAAAATAGAGAAGAACTACAGAATAGTTGGATATCTTCTGTTGTGCCTCAGGGCTGCATTGTGCAGTGTGGATGGGAATAATATCAAGTGATGTTTGCTAAGCATCATATGCAGATACACAGGATGTCTCCTTTTAGTGATGAAGATAATTTGGGTCACATGGTAAGATGGGATCCACTTTCACCCCCATGTAGTGACTGTGTTTCCTTTTTGTGGTTCATGGCTTGTGAGGAGAAACTTGCAGGCCATGTTAATTCTTTTCCCTGTCACACCCACCTCTCCTTTATTTAACATCTTTCAGTGATTCTTATCTGAACAATTTTTATTAGAATGTTTGTGAAATTGTGTCTCTTTAAACTCTATGATTCCCTGTGTATTGATTGTCCCTAGTAAAGAGGTTGCCTGTTATCTATAATAAGTCTAGGAAAAGTGGTTTTGTTCTGAACCATTTAAATGTTCTTGCAGATGTGGTAACTCCTTTATGCAAAGTACTTGAATTTGTATTTCTTAAAGATAAACACACTTTCCTTTAAAGAAAAATGAAATCATGAAATTCACAGGTAAATGGCTAGAGCTGGAAACAATCATTCTGAGTGACATAACACAGACCCAGAAAGACAGATGTCACATGCTTTCTCTCATTTGTGGATGTTAGCTTTGAACCTTTAGATATGTGTGTTTTATTTGGAATACCCACAGAGGTCAGGTAATTAGAAGGGGCCACAGGGGGAGAGAGCTTTTAAGGGAGGGAAGATAGAACACAGTGATAAAAAAAGAGGAAAGAGGGATAATGGAACAGGAAGGGTTAACTGGGCTGGGGGGATGGGAGGGCAGGACAGAGGAGGAACTGTGTGGAAGGGTAACTAACACTAAAAACCTGAAAAAGTCATACGTAAAACTGTAACAGCAGAAGCTTCCTAAAATATAAGCCTACATATATAAAATTTCTTTAAAGTTCTGGTAGAATTCAGAGTGAACCTGGCGAGTGCTGGGTTTTCCTTTGATGCTTCAGTTTCATTGCTTGTTAAAGATCTCTTTAATTTGTAAAGACACATGTCACCAAGACTGACAACCTGACTTTGATCCCTGAGACCTACATGGTGGAAAAAGAGAATTGATTCCTGCAAGTTGTTCCCTGACCTCCACATGTGTGCCATGGAATGTGCATGAACATGAACATACAAGTCAGTAAATGAAATACAATGCAATCTCAAATCTTTATTGTGTATATTATGGATATTTTGCCTGCATGCATGTCTGTGCACCACATGCATGCAGTGCCTGCAAATGCCAGAAGTGGGGATAGAATCCCCTGGAACTGGAGTTCCAGATGGTTGTTAGCCATCATGTGAGTGCTAGGAATCAAACCCAGAATCTCTGAAAGAGCAAACAGTGCTTTTAACTGCTGAACCATCTCTCCAGCCCAATACAATGGTTTTTTTGTTTTGTTTTGTTTGTTGTTTGTTTTGTTTTTAAATAATTGGAAACCAATAGCTGTGGTTTCCTAAACATGACCTACGCAAGATTGAATCATCAGTATTCCACTATGAAAGAGAGGGGAACTCTTCCCTAAAGAGCTATGGGCAGTTAGTATTTATTAAGGGAGAAGGTTCATGAGGTCCCACTTCTCCCTGAAGAACTATTCACAGTTAACTCTTGCTGAAGAAGAGGCTCATAAGACCTCACCCTTCTCTGAGGAGCTATTGGCTTTTAACAATTGTATATGGTGCTCATGGGGTCCCACCCCTCCCTGAGGAGCTATTGGCTCTTCAAGTTTGCTGGAGGAGGGGAATCATTTTCTACAATGATGTAACTACAGTTAATTGCCCATGCTCATGCCAGGATATTAAGCATAGTGAATCATCAAACGAAAATAACAGGAAAATAGAAGGGAGACTTGTTTGGAAGAAGAGAATGTTCTATAAGAGAAGGAGAGGAAGATAAATGGTAAATGGAGGTGATATGACCAAAACACATTGCAATATGCATGAAATTATCAAATAATAATAAATAAATAATGCGAAAATTTTAAACTTATTGCAAACCCAAATCTCTAACACATTAAAAAAATAATACAACATGATCAAATTTATTTCATTCCATGGATGCAAGGCTGGTTCAATATATGCAAGCCAAAATATATAAAATATCATATAAAAGGACTGAAGGACAGAAACTACATGATAATCTGTTAGTTATTATGTGGTGCTGTGTTATTCATTAAGTGGCGCTGTTTACTGTGCGAAAAAAGCCATAGGGCACACCAAAACTCACTATAAGAGTTTATTAGGGGAAGGGGAACAGAGGGGTTGTGCTTAGGCCTATTGAAGACTGTGCAGGGAGAAGGGGGGGAGGGGTCTGTGATCTGCTGTTTATGGATTCCCCACACATGTATATATGGGCTTACATATCTATGCCTCACATGCGCATAGATTATGTGATCATGCTGCACGCAAATTACGTGACCATGCAGCCCACGGATTATGTAGAATGTAAGGCCCTGAAATGACTAAGCATCTTGCCAGCACATGTGCAGTCATGGGGGAGTGGCTAGGAATTCTATCATCTCAATAGATGAAAAAAATTAAAAAAAATTCATTTTATCTTTACCTTAAAGTGAAATACAAAAAATATATTCCAAGCAAGTGGGACCAGGAAGCAAGCAGGTATGTTTCCTAAAATCTGATAAAATAGACTTCTAACTGAAAGTAAGTAGAAGAGATAAAGAAGGACACTTCAGTCTAACCAAAGGAATGATTAACTAAGAATGCATAACAATCCTGAACTCTGGTGCACCCAAATATCATTAAAAAGTACTACTAGATTTAAAGACACAGATTTAACTTTAACTCAGTAGTTGATGATGTCAATACCCCACTTTCTCCAATAGATAGATTACCTGGATAAACATTTTTTAAAAATCTTTTACCTATTTGTTTGTTTGTTTATTATGTATATAGTGTTCTGCCTGTATGTATACTTGCACACCAGAAGAAGACACCAGGTCTCATTACAGATGGTTGTGAGCCACCATGTGGGTGCTGGGAATAAAACTCAGAACCTCTGGAAGAGCAGCCGGTGCTCTTAACTGCTGAGCTATCTCTCCAGCCCCTGGATAAACATTTAACAGAAACACCATAATTAAATGTCATACATCAAATGGACCTATCAGATGTCTACAGAGTAGTCCAAACACCAAAGAATATACTTTCTACTCAGCAGCCCACAGAATCTTCTCTAAAATAAACAACATACTTGACATAAAAAGATAATAACAAAACAAAACAAAGCTTAAAACCAACAGCGAACAAATATCTAGTATGTACAAAAACTTATTGTGATTAAAGAACATAAAACTGAATGATGAATGGGTCAGATAAGAAATCAAGAAATAAATAAAAAAATTCCTGGAACGAAACGAAAATTAAAACATAACACAACAAAACCTGTGAGGCACATTAAAAGCAGTCTTAAGGGTGTTTTTTTTTTTTTTAAAATCAGTTATTAGGAAAGAGTCAAAATCCTATAGAACTGCATCAGTGTTTTGATAATAAAATTAACATGTTATTACTTTTTGTAAAGAAAAACAAACATCTAACAATTACCTTTAATATTTATGGAAAATTAGATTTTTGAAATATGAAATTTTGCTTTAATACTGTATTATTTAAGGTGGTGTAGTACCGGCCAGAAATAAAGCATGACTTGGTGAGATGAAATAGAAAATTCATAAGCAGACATTTTTATTCTTTCAGCAACTTATTATCAATCAATAAAAGAATAAGAGTTTTTCCAATAAATAGCACAAAGCAACTACTTATCCACATGGAAAGATGGACTTAGACTCCTAATACTCATTATATAGAGAGATCCAAGGGAATTAATTGAAACTTAAAGAGTCAATACCTTCAAATTGTGGGAGAAAATAGAATAATGTCATATCCTCAGGATTAAGTACATTTCAAAAACAAATATTTAAAAGCTCTAAAAAATTGACATGTTAGAAATTTTTGTCACTCAAAAAACACCATGAAGTGTATGAAAGTGTCATCTATAATAGGCTTGAGAATGAATGTGTGTGTGTGTGTGTGTGTGTGTGTGTGTGTGTGTGGAGAGAGAGAGAGAGAGAGAGAGAGAGAGAGAGAGAGAGAGAGAGAGAGAGAACATATAAAGAAAATTACATACCACTCATAAAAAGGCAAACACATAATGGAAATGAAAAAAAGACAATAATTATACTTCTCAGGAAAATAAATACAAAATGAGGCAGTACATAACTTTATCGATACCCTTAACAATTAAAAAATGGAGGACTATGTTGAAGAATATTTAGCCTTCAATTTATTCAAATTCAAAGTTTAACAATAACATTCTTTTTTTTAATTTTTTTTTAATTTTTTTTTTAGATTTATTTATTATGTATACAGTGTTCTGCCTACATGTGTTCTTGCAGGCCAGAAGACAGCACCAGATTTCACTGTGGGTGGTTGTGAGCCACCATGTGGTTGCTGGGAATTGAACTCAGGACCTCTGGAAGAGCAGTCAGTGCTCTTAACCACTCAACCATCTCTCCAGCCCCAACAATAACATTCTTTATGTGGACACAAAGCAGTGTGAACTTTTACACACTGGTGATAAGAATATTGAAAGTGTTATGAAGGTAATATTTCCCTTATGATATAGAGTCTCCCATAATCTAAAGCCATGAATTTCAGCCCAAGGATTAGATCCTAAAGAACTCATTTTACATGTGAAAACAGGTATAAAATTTTTCCCTGAAGGTTTTTTTTCTCTTGAGGCAAAGAGACCACATGCCAAGGTGTATACCTTTTAATAGAAGCTGGTCACAAGGTCCAGCCTAAAGTCAAGAGATGTGGTTGGCAGTGGTGTGGCTGTTGGAGCTAGTACTATTTGGTGGCCATTTTAGAAGATTTTTTAAAATTATATTTCTTATAATTTAAACAATTTTTAAATTTTAATTATTTTGATCATAGTCTTTCTCTCCCCCAAGTCCTTACAGATCCTCTCCTTACTATTCACCCAACTTTAAGTTCTTTTCTAAAACAAACAAACAAACAAACAACAATCTTCCCAAATCTAGAAAACAGAATACAACACCCAAAAAGAAAAATGAATACAGCACTCAAAAAGAAAAACAAAACAAAGCAAAACAACAACAAACAACCTGTAACTATAACCAAATAAAAGCACACACACACACACACACACACACACACACACACACACACACACACGCAAGAAACCTGTGGAATCCATTATTTGTTGGTCAGCTGCTCCTCAGCATGAGACCTGCCCTGGAGTGATTGATATACTCAGTGTCACTCCATTGAAGAAAACTGATTTTCCCCTTAAGAAGGAAATGTATAGCTCTGGGTGCTACATTAAAAATCAGAGAGGACCACTTCCATGGGCTCCATATCCTGGCCCACACCCTAGCAGAAGGCTCTGGCTCTACTGGAGGCCATGTCAGTACTAGGAACCCCATAGCCTGCCCAGCAGTCCCCAAAAGCAATTTCTCCTGTGGGCTCCATATCCTGGCTCACAGCTACTGCTCTACTGGAGGGCACACAGGTACTAGAAACCCCAGAAGATACTGTAGTGGAAATCAGGCTAGTGTTAGAAATCCCAGGTACCTGGAACCCTGGAAACCAAACTGGTATTTAGAACCCCAGAGACCATGCCAGTTCCCAGAACCCCAGAACCCCAGAAACAAAGTGAGTACCCCAAATCCCAGAGGCTAAGTAGGCAACTAAAACCCCAGCTGAGACATACTACTGGACCTGAAGACTTGCAGACCACCAGAACCACAGGCCACTCAGGCCAGAAAACCAGGGAGGGAACAGAAAGCAAGGAGGAAAACATCCAAAAAGCATCCATCCAACAAAGATAAACTCAGAAATCATCTCCTAAACTGATAATAAACTCAAACCTAGAGGTCTAGAGGCCAGTATAATAATACAATCAACAACACTCTAGGCAATATGGCACTACCAGAGCCCAGCTATTCTTCCCTTGGCAAGCACTGACTATTATAACACAGCAGAAACACAAGAAAATGACCTTAAGTCAAATCTTATGAAGATGATAGAGGCGTTTAAAGAGGAATTAACAAATCCCTTAAAGAAATCCAGGAAAACACACACAGGTGAAGAAAATGAATAAAACTCTTGAAGACCTGAAAATAGAAATAGAAGCAATAAAGAAAACTTAAACTGAGGGAATCATAGAGATGGAAAATAGAGATATGCAAACAGGAACTACAGATACAAGTATTACCAACAGAATACAAGGATGGAAGAGAGAATCTCAGGCATTGACAATATGGTAGAAGAAATCGATACATCGGTCAAAGAAAATATTATATCTAAAAAGTTCCTGACACAAAACATCCAGGAAATCTGGGGCACTATGATAAGAACAAACCTAAGAATAATAGGAGTAGAAGAAGGAGAAGAATCCCAGCTCAAAGGCCCAGAAAATATCTTCAACAAAATCATAGAAGAAAACTTTACTAATCTGTGATAGTTTGAATGTAATTGTCTCACATAATCCCATAGGGAGTAGCACTATTAGGAGGTGTGGCTTTGTTGGAGTGGGTGTGGCCTTGTTGGAGGAAGTATGTCACTGTGAGGGCAGGCTTTGAGATTTCTTGTGTTTAAGATACTGCCCAGTGTCGCAGTTAACTTCCTGTTGTCTGCAAGATGTAGGACTCTCAGCTATGTCTCCAGCACCATGTCTGCCTGCATGCCACCATGATCCCCATCATGATAATGGACTGAACCTTTGAAACTGTAAGTGAGGCACCCCAATTGAATGTTTTCCTTTGTAGAGTTGCTGTGGTCATGGTGTCTCTTTACGGCAATAGAAACCCTAACTAAACCCTAACTAAAATAGAAGCTGGTACCAGGGACTGGTATATTGCTGTGATAGACTGGGACCATGTTTTTGTTTGGAATAATATGGACTAAAAAAGTTTGGGCTAGGAAAGCAGTGGAATGCTTTAAGCACTGCTTAATTGACCAGACTAGTAGGAGCATGGAAGACAGTGGTGCTAAGAGTTACTTGAACTGTCGGGGCTATGTCAAAAGGTTTCAGAGGAGAAGAATTTTAGTATGTTGCCTAGAGATCATTCTTGTGATACTTTGGTGAAGGAAATGGCCGACTTTTACCCTTGTCCAAAGAGTCTGCCTGAGGCTAAAGTGAAGTGTTTTGGATTAATTCCACTGGTAAAAGAAATCTCAAAACAGATTAGTATGGACTGTCATATGGTTCTAGTGGTAACTCTAATGAAGATTTATAATGAAAAGGAGCAAGCTGAGCAGGGTAAATTACAAAATGTAAATTTTGATGAGAAAAAGAGCACCAGGAAGTGAAATGGAGCTAAGTTCTGTGTTCAAGGAGAAAAATGAATTAATAAATGGAATAAACAGAATGGTGATCTCAGGGCAAGATCCCACTCAGCTCCGTTTACAATTTGTGGAATGGAACTAAAGAAAAGCTTAGAGTCAGGTGTGGCATTGCACACCTTTAATTCTAGTACTGGGAAGGCAGAGGCTGGTGGATATCTGAGTTTGAGGTCAGCCTAGTCTACAGAGTAAGTTTCAGGATAGTCAACCTTAAACAGTGAAAGATAGAAAGCTGGTAAAGATGTAATTGAAAGAGAGAGCCATGTTCCAGGTCCAGTAAGCAGCAGAACTTGACAGTTTTGGCCACATGGTTCTGCCTTTAGAGTTAAGGATAAGAAACAGTTTACAAAATTTGCCTCTGCACCTAAGGACAGCTGCTGAGGCCAGGCATATGTCAGGGGTGTCCCTGAATGGAGGCCTAGTAGAGAGGCTATTGTGTGAAACTGTGAAGGTAAAACTTGCATTGCCTTGGGGAACCCATGTTAGAGATGCCAGAGTTGTGAGATACTTGCCAAGGGAAGCTGCTAACAGTTAGTGGAACCAGCCTAAGAGAAAGAAGTGTGTTGCAGTCAACAAAGCTGAAAGGAGTTGGAGATCTGAAGAGTGTTTTGACATCAGGCATGGAGATGCAGAGTTTGGAGTTGGCCCAACTAGTTTTCAGTCTTGCTTTAATCCAGTATTTCCTCATTATGCTCTCTTACCTAAATTGTGGATGGTATTGTATATCCTGTGCCATCTATAAGTTGAAAGTATGTGATCTGCTTTTTTGATTTTGATTTTTATAGAGAATTACAGTTAAGAGATTACATGAATCTCAGAAGAGACTTTTAACTTTTAAACATTGTTGAGCCTGTGATAGACTATGGGGCTTTTGAAAATGGACTAAATTTATTTTGCATTATGATATTGTTATAAGCTTATGGGTGCCAGGGAGTGGAATGTGGTAGTTTGAATGTAACTGGCTCTTGTAATCTCATAGGGAGTAGCACTATTGGGAAGTGTGGCACTGTTAAATTATGTGTGGACTTGTTGGAGGAAGTGTGTTACTGTGGGGGCAGGCTTTGAGCAGTAAAAACCCTAACTAAGACATAACCTAAAGAAAGAGATGCCTATAAAGGTACAAATATCTTACAGAACACCAAATAGATTGTACCAGAAAAGAAATTCCCCCCACCATGAAATAATCAAAACATTAAATGTACAGAACAAAGTAAGACTATTAAACGCTTCAAGAGAAAAAGACTAAGTAATATATAAAGGCAAACATATTAGAATTACACCCAACTTCTCAATGGAGACTCTAAAATCCAGAAAGGCCTAGACAGATATCTTGCAGACTCTAAGAGATCACAGATGCCAGCTATCTTAGTTAGGGTTTCTATTGCTGTGAAGAGACACCAAGACTGTGGCAACACTTATAAAGGAAAACATTTAATTGAGGTAGCAGCTTACAGTTTCACAAGTTTAGTCCATTATCATGGTGAGACTTGGCAGCATGTAGGCAGACATGGTGCTGGAGAAGGAGCTGTGTTACATGTTGATATGCAGGCAGCAGGAAGTGGTCTGTGACACTGGGAGTAGCTTGAACATAGGAGACCTCAAAGCCCACTTCCACAGTAACACACTTTTCCAACAAGGTCATTCCTGCTCCAAAAAGGCTTCCTAATAATGCCACTCACTTTGGAAGCCATTTTCTTTAAAACCACCACATCAGTCTGTACTACTATATCCAGCAAAAATTTCAATCACGGGGCTGGAGAGATGGCTCAGAGGTTAGGAGCACCGGTAACACTCCAGAGGTCCTGAGTTCAATTCCCAGCAACCACATGGTGGCTCACAACCATCTGTAATGGGATCTGGTGCCCTCTTCTGGCATGCAGGCATACATGCAGGCAGAACACTGTATACATAATAAATAAATTTAAAAAAAAATTCAATCACTATAGATGGAGAAAACAAGCTATTTCATTATAAAGTCAAGTTATACCATTATCTATCCACAAATCCATTCTACAGAAGGTACTAGAAGGAAAACTCCAACCTAAGGAGCTTAACTACCCCCATGAAAACAAAAGAAATAATCTCGCACAAGCAAATTCTCGACCATCACCCCCATCAAAAACAAAATAACAGGAATTGACAATCATTAGTCATTAATATCTCTCAATATCAATGGACTCAATTCCCCAATAAAAGAACATAGGCTAACAGAATGGGTACAAAAACAGGATCTATCCTTCTTCTGCACACAAGAAACACACCACAACATCAATGATAGGCATTACCTCAGAGTAAAGGGTTAGAAAAAGATTTTCCAAGCAAGTGGACCCAAGAAGCAATCTGGGGTAGTCATTCTAATATCTAATAAAATAGACTTCCAACAAAAATTAATCAAAAGAGATGAGAAAGGACATTTCAGGCTTATCAATGGAAAAATAGGTCCCAAACAAAAGGACACTCATGTTTGTAAAGGAAACACTACTAAAGCTTAAAACACACATTGACCCTCACACATTGATAGTGGGAGACTTCAATACTCCACTCCTACCAATGGACAGATCATCCAGACAAAAATGAAACAGAGAAATACAGGAGCTAAGAGACATCATGAACCAAATGGATCTAACAGATACTTACAGAACATTTCACCCAAACACTAAAGAAACCTTTTTCTCAGCACATGACAGATTATTCTCCCAAACTGACCACATACTCAGTCACAAAGCAAGTCTCAACAGATACAAAAAAATGGAATGACCCCCTGTATCTTATCAAACAGCCATGGATTAAAGCTGGATTTCAACAACAACAACAGAAACAACGGAAGGCCGGCCTGAAAACTCATGGAAACTGAACAAATTTCTACTGAATCACCAATAGGTCAAGGAAGAAATAAAGAAATTAAAGACTTCCTAGAACTCAATGAAAATGAATGCACACCATACCCAAACTTATGGGACACAATGAAAGTGGTGCTAAGAAGTACACTTCATAGCATTAAGTACCTTCATAAAGAAACTAGAGTGATTTCATACTAGTGACCTAACAGTACACTTGGAAGCTCTAGAACAAAAGGAAGCAAACACAAGCAAGAAGAGTAGACAGCAGGAAGTAATCACCCTAAGGGCTGAAATTAATAAAATAGAAACAGAGAGAACAATACAAAGAATAAATGAAACAAAGAGTTGCTTCTTTGATAAAATCAAGATAGACAAACCCTTATCCAAACTAACTAAAAGTCATAGAGAGAATTTCCAAATTAACAAAATCAGAAATGAAAAGGGGGACATAACAACAAAAACAATGAAGAAATCCAAAGAATCATTAGAGCATACTTTAAACATCTGTACTCCACAAAATTGAAAAATCTAAGTGGACAACTTCCTCAACGGATAACACTTACAAAGTTAAATCAAGATCAGATAAACAAACTGAATAGACATATAACCCCTAAGGAAATAGAAGCAGTCATTAAAAATCTCCTAACCAAAAAAGGCCCAGGGTCAGACAGTTTTAGCACAGAATTCCACCAGATTTTCAAAGAAGAGTTAATACCAGTATTCCTCAAATTATTCTGCAAAGTAGAAACAAAAGGAACATTACCAAATTCATTTTATGAGTCCACAGTCACCCAGATACCCAAACCACAAAAAGCCTCAACAAAGTTACAGACTAATATCCTTCATTAACACCAACACAAAAATACTCAATAAAATACACACAAACTGAATCCAAGAACACATCAAAAAGATAATCCACCATGATCAAGTAGGCTTCATCCCTGAAATGTAGGGGTGGTTCAATATACAGGGATGATTCAACATGAAAATCTGCAGACTTCTGGAATTTGGTGCCTGTGGTGTGACACCTTGCACAGCCTTGGTGCAGTGGGAAGGGGCTTGGACCTGCCTAGGCTCAGTGTGCTGGGCTTTGCTGACTCTCCATGGGAGACCTCAATTTGGGGGATGTGGGGATGTGGGGTGGCTTGGGAAAGAGGGCTTGGGGTGGGAGGAGGGAGGAGGGGGGATTCTGTGGATAGCATGTGGAGTGAGTAGAAAATTTTTTAAAGAAAAATGAAAAAAATTAACTAAATACATGGGACCATATATGCATTGTTCCAGATAAAAAGACTTGAAATCTAGAAGCACATCATCACTCTATTCAATTATCCAATGATTCAAAGCAAGTGTAGCCTTATTTCATAAACTTTCCTTGGTGGAGATTACAATTTATGGATGGGGTACTATTCCTCACAAACAAACCTTCTGTGCTATCACTCTTGCTTGAATTTTCTTTTTTATTGTGCTCATGGTATTGTATCAATATCTACTTCACATTTGACTACACTAATATCACTAATATCATCTGAGACTCACATAGGAGGAAAGTGGTTGTCTATTCCCAAAGATGATGGAATCAAGAGGTAGCTCATTTAAATGATAAGTATGTACAGAGGTTTCTACCTTCAGGATAGGTTTACTGCTTCTTATGAACAAGACTCAGGGATAAAGCATTCCTAATGCCAGATTGGAATACAACTAAGAACATATTTATTTGATTTATTTAATTTTTTGCATTTTAAAGCATAAAAATTATATTTATGTAACATTCTTCTCTCATTCTCATCCTCCTATTTTCCTCATATAAACACAACCACTCTCATAAAAAAAGAAAATCTGTCAATGTAACATTATCCACTATATAAACAAACTCAAAGAAAACAACCACATGATCATCTCATTAGATGCTGAAAAAGTCTTTGACAAAATCTAGCACATCTTCATGGCAAGAGTCTTGGATAGATGAGGGTTATAAGGGACATAGTTAAACATAATAAAGGCAATATACAGCAATCTGACAGCCAACATTGAACTAAATGAAGAGAAACTTAAAGCGATTCCACTAAAATCAGGAACAAGATAAGGCTGCTACTATCTCCATAACTATTCAATATAGTACTCAAAGTTTTAGCTAGAGCAATAAATTAACTGGAGGAGATCAAGGGAATACAAATTGGAAAGAAGTCCAAGTATCATTATTTGCAGATGATATGATAGTATACATAAGTGATCTCAACCAGGGAACTCCTACAGCTGAAAAACACCTTTAGTGAAATGGCTGGATACAAGATTATTTTTTTTAAAGTCAGTAGCCCTCCTATATACAAATGGTAAGCTGGCTGAGAAAGAAATTGGGGAAATAACACCCTTAATAATAGCCACAAATAATATAAAATATCTTGTGGTAACTCTAACCAAGCAAGTGAAAGCCCTTTATAACAAGAACTTCAAATCTTAAAGAAATTGGAGAAGATATCAGAAGATGGAAAAATCTCCCATGCTCATAGATCTGTAGGATTAACATAGTAAAAATGGCCATATACAGATTCAACACAATCCACACTAAAAATCTCAACACAATTCTTTATAGACCTTGAAAGAATAATACTCAACTTCATATGGAGAAAAAAAATACCCAAGATAGCCAAAAGAATCCTGTATAGTAAAAGAACTTCTGGAGGTATCACCTTCCCTGATTTCAAGCTGTACTACGGAGCTATAGTAATAAAAAACTGCATGGCATTGGCATAAAAACAGACACATTGATAAATTGAATCAGATTAAAGACCTGGGCATAAATCCACACCCCCATGGACACTTGATTTTTGACAAAGAAGCCAAAATACAATGGAGAAAAGAAAGCATCTTCAACAAATGGTGCTGGCATAACTGAATGTTGGCATGTAGAAAAATGCAAATACATCCATATCTATCATCCTGCACAAAACTCAAGTCCAAGTGGATCAAAGACTTCAACATAAATCCAGATACACTGAACCTGATATAAGAGAAAGTGGGAAATAGCCTTGAACACATTGACACAGAAGAAAACTTCCTGAACAGAACAATAATCACAACACACACTAAGATCAACAATTAATAAATGTTAATTGAAACATTTTCATGAAAATGAAAAGCTTCTATAAGGCAAAGGACACCACCAATAGGACCAAATGGCAGCCTACAAAGTGGGAAAATATCTTCACCAACCGCAAATTTGACAGAGGACTAATTTCCAAAATACATAAAGAACTCAGAAAACCAAATAATCCAATAGAAAACTGGGGTAGAGATCTAAACAGAGAATTCTCAACAAAGGACTCTCAAATGGCCAAGAAACTTAAAGAAATATTCAACATCCTTAGCCATCAGGTAAATGAAAATCAATGTGAATTTGAGATTCCATTTTATACATGTCAGAAAGGCTAAAATAAAAAACATAAGTGATAGCTCATGCTGGTGAGGATGTGGAGCAAGGGAAACACTCCTCCACTGCTGGTGGGAGTGCAAACTTGTACAGCCACTTTGGAAATCAATATGTCAGTTCTCTCTCTCTCTCTCTCTCTCTCTCTCTCTCTCTCTCTCTCTCTCTCTCTCTCTCTCTCTCTCTCTCTCTCTCTCTCTCTCTGAGACAGGGTTTCTCTGTGTAGCTTTGTACCTTTCTTGGATTTTGCTCTGTAGATCAGGCTGGCCTCGAACTCACAGAGATCCATCTGCCTCTGCCTCCCAAGTGCTGGGATTAAAGGCGTGCGCCGTCCGGCCCCTATATAGGAATTTTTTTTAAAGATTTATTTATTTATTATGTATACCGAAGAGGGTGTCAGATCTCATTACAGATGGTTGTGAGCCACCACGTGGGTGCTGGCAATTGAACTCAGGACCTTTGGAAGAGCAGTTGATGCTCTTAACCTCTGAGCCATCTCCCTATCCCCCCCTTTTTTTTTGTTTTTTCGAGACAGGGTTTCTCTGTGCAGCTTTGTGCCTTTCCTGGATCTCTCTCTCTCTTTGCGAGACAGGGTTTCTCTGTGTAGCTTTGCACCTTTCCTGGAACTCACTTTGTAGCCCAGGCTGGCCTCGAACTCACAAAGATCCACCTGGCTCTGCCTCCCAAGTGCTGGGATTAAAGGTGTGCGCCACCACTGCCTGGCCTTCAGTTTCTTATAGATAAATTTTTCTTTGGACTGCCAGCTTGCAAATAGTGATAGAGAGACTTATTATTAAGTATGAAAGCACAAGCTTAGGCTTGTTCCTAACTTGTTCTTATAACAAATTAACCTATTTCTATTAATCTGCATTTTACCATGTGGCTTTTTACCTCCCTTCTTGCACCTCCTATTTCCTCTCTGTCTGGTGAATCCAAATCTGCCTTTTTTTTTCCCTCAGAGTTCTCTCTGTCCCTGAAAGTCCTGCCTAACCTCTTCCAGCCTAGCTATTGGACATCCAACTCCTTATTAAACCAATCACAATGACACATAATCATACAGTGTACAAATATCCCACAACAGTTTCTCTGAAAATTGGGTATTGATCTACTTCATGACCCAACTATATCACTCTTAGGCATATACCTAAAGAATGCACCACTATACCATAACAAGGACACTTGCTCAACTATGATTATATCAGCTTTACTCATAATAGCCAGAAACTGGAAACAACCTAGATGTCCCCCAACCGAAGAATGGATAAAGAAAATGTGGTACATTGCTTCTTTGTTTACAATAGTTAAAGTTCTCTAACTGGTTTAAAGCTGTTAAATGGATAATGAAATGGTACATACTATGTGATTCTATCAGCTGTAAAGAAAATAAAATTATAAAATTTGCACATAAATGAATAAAACTGGAAAATATTATACTGAGTGGATCCATATAATTGCTTATCAGATCTTGATTTAACTTTGGTAAGTGGTCTGTATTGAGAAAATTATCCATTTCTTTTAGATTTTCTAATTTGATGGAGTAAAGTTTTGTAAAGTATGTCTTTATGATTCTCTAGATTTCCTTAGTGTCTGTTGATTATATCCTTCTTTTTGTTTCTAATTTTGTTAACTTCGATCATCTCTCTCTGCATTTTAATAAATTTGGATAAGGGTTTGTCAATCTTATTGGTTTTCTCAAAGAACCAACTCTTTCTTCATTGATTCTTTGTCTTGTTTTTATTGTTGTTTGTTTGTATTTTATTGATTTCAGACCTGAGTTTGATTATTTCTTACCATCTACTCCTTTTGGGTAAGATTTCTTCTTTTTGTTCTTGAGATTTCAAGTGTATAGTTAAATTACTAATATGAGATCTCTCCATATATTCTTTTGGTTTTTTTTTTGAGACAGGGTTTCTATGTGTAGTTTTGGTGCCTGTCCTGGATATCGCTCTGTGGACCAGGCTGGCCTTGAACTCACAGAGATCCGCCTGGCTCTGCCTCCCGAGTGCTGGGATTAAAGGCGTGCGCCACCACTGCCCCGCAATCTCTCCATTTTTTAATGAAGGCACTTAGTGCTATGAACTTGCCTCTTAGAACAGCCTTCATTGTGTCCCCTAAATTTGTGTATGTTGTGTATTCATTTTCATTCAGTTCTAGAAAATATTTAATTTTTTAAAAATTTCTATCTTGAACCATTTTTCATTCTGTAGTAAATTGTTCAGATTCCATGAGTTTGTATGCTTTCTGTTGTTTCTTTTGTTTTTGGTATTCAGCTTTAATTTAATTTAATTGATGGTGGTCAGGTAGGATACAGGGGGTTATTTCAATTTTCGGGTGTCTGTTGACACTTGCTTTCTGTTTTAGTATGTGGTCAGTTTTGGAGAAAATTCCATGACTTGCTGAGAAGAAGGCATGTTCTTTTGTGTTTGGGTAAAATATTCTGTAAATATCTGTTAGGTCCACTTGGTTTATGACGTCTGTTAGCTCCAGCATTTCTCTCTTTAGTTTTTGTCTGGATGACCTGTCTATCGGTGAGAGTGTGGCACTGAAGTTTCCCAGTATTGGTGTATGAGGGTCAGTATGTGATTTTCAGTTGTAGTAGTGTTTCTTTTATAAGCTTTGTTACCATTTGTGGTGGTGGGGCATTAACGTTAAGAACTGCAATCCCCTCTTGGTGGATTTTTCCCTTGATGAATATATAGTGTCCTCCCCTATCTCATCTCATTAGTTTTGGTTTGTAGTCTATTTTTTGAGATATTAAAATTCCTACACTCACGTGTTCCTTAGGTCCATTTGCTTAGAATCTCTTTTTACACATTTACCCTGAGGCGATGTCTATCCTTGATGTTAAGGTATGCTTCTTTTATGCAGCAGGAGGATAAATCCTATTTTCCTATTCTGTGTCTTTTTATTGGGGGAACTGAGATCATTGATTTTGGGAGATACCAATGAGTAGTGTTTGTTGATTCCTGTTATTTTGTTGTTGTTGTTGTGGTGGTGGTGGTGGTAGTGGTGGTGGTGGTGGTGGTGGTGGTGGTGGTGGTGGTGGTGGTGGTGGTGTGTGTGTGTGTGTGTGTGTGTGTGTGTGTGTTTTCTCTTTTGATCTGCTAGTCTGGGATTATTTATTCTTTGTGTCTTGCTGGATGTGTTTAACCTCTTCAGGTTGGAGTTTTCCTGCTAGTGCCTTCTGTAGTGCTAGATTTGTAGATAGATATTGCTTACATTTAATTTTATCATGGAATATCTTGTTTTCTCCATCTATGGAGATTGAAAGTTTTGCTTGGTATAGGAGTCTGGGCTGACATCTGTGGTCTTGTAGAATCTGCAGGACATCTGTCCAAGCCCTTCTGGCTTTTAGAGTCTCCTTTGGGAAGTCGGGTATAATTCTAATAGGTCTGCCTTCATATGTTACCTGCTCTTTTCCCCTTGCAGCTTTAAATTTTTTCTTTGTTCTGTACATTTAGTATTTTGATCATTACATGCAATGGGGACTTTCTTTTCCAGTCCAATCTATTTGGTGTTCTGTATGCTTCTTGAACTTGATAGGCATCTCCTTCTTTAGGTTAGAAAAATTTTCTTGTATGATTTGTTAAAGATATTTTCTGTACTTTTGAACTGGGTTTCTTCTCCTTCCTCTAATCCTATTATTCTTAGGTTTGGTCTTTCCTGGTGTCCCAGACTGTTTTGTGCCAGGAATGTTTTTCAGATTTAACATTTTCTTTGACTGAGGTATCCCATTTATTCTATTGTGTCTTCAATGTCTGAGACTCTCTCTCCCATCTCTTGTATTTTGTTGGTAAGGCTTGCCTCTGAGGTTCCTAAACCCTTTATTTCCAGATTTCCCTCAGTTTTAGTTTTCTTTAATGATTTGGTTTCAGCTTTCATGTCTTGGACTGTTTTATTCATTTCCCTCCACTGTTTGTGTTTGTATAGATTTCTTTAATGAATTTATTCATTTCCTCTTTAAGGAAATCTGTCATATTAATAAAGGTTATTTTAAGGTATTTTTTGTGCTTCATCTATGTTACAACACTCAGGGCCTACTGTAGTAGGGTTGCTGGGCTCTAGTGGAGACACATGGTCCTGGCTGTTATTGGTTGTGTTTTTATGCTGGCATCTAGGTACCTGGGTTTGGGAAGATTGTAATTCTAGGTGCTGATATCTTATCTTGCCTCTGCTGGCTGCTGGGTGGGTGTTTTGCTCCTTGGTTTCTGTTGCCCTCTCTGGTTCTTGGGAGGTTATGGTGGCTATGTGTTGCATGGTAGGAAATTTTTCTGGGATGGTGATAGGTGTGGCCACTAGGGGTTCTGGTAAATGTGTTTCTAAGTATTGGGAACTGACCCTTAGGAATGGGGATGAACTAGAAAGTGGGGACTAAAGTGGTTCACCTGGGGGAGGAAAGCAGGGTCTTCCGTCAGGTTGTTCTTAGTTCCCTGGGAAAGGGGTCAGAGAGTGAGAAGAGGCCACAACAGAAGATCTGCTACAGAGCTGAGTATGATACTGGGGTATTGAACTTGGAGGAGCTGAGGAAGAGGTAAAGATCTGCAGTTAGCTTACCTGCTTTGCTGGCTAAAATGGCCTGTGGGTTCCCAGGGAATGCTTGTTAGAGTGGGGAGAAAGAAATGTGGAGGGGAAAATGGGGCCAGAGAAGAAGGGGAGGCTGTAGCAGGTGGTCTGCTATAGAGCTGGGGAGGAGACTGGGGTTGGCCTTGGAGGAACTGAGGGAGAGATGAAGATCTTTAGTTAGCCTACCTGCTTCCTTGGGCTGGAACAGCCTGAGGTTTCCCAGGGAGTGCCTGCTGGTGTTGGGGTCTGGGATAAAGCAGTGAGTGGGCAAAGGGAGGTTAGAAGAGGGAGATCTGTGTCTTCCATTGGAGATGAGGGTGAAGAGGAAGGAAGGCTGCAGCAGGTTGTCTGCTGCAGAGACTGGAGGATTGCATTTAGAGGAGCAGAGGGAGAGGCAAAGATTTACAATTAGCCTACCTCCTTCCACAAATGGAGTGGCCCACAGATTACTAGGGAATGGAAGACTGTTTCTCAATTTCTCACCAGCCATTGATTGTAGTTCTTCATCTAGGGGAACGGCCTTGCGAGATTTTACCCATCCACACTGGCATGTCAATGGATGTTGTCATTGAGCAAGCCTTATTTATTGTTGAGATGTCATGGCTACAGCTTACCTGTCCTATATAGAAACACAGTCCCTCAGCAGATATTCCAGTATTCTGGTTCTTACAATCCTTCTTCCCCCTGTTCCTCTGATGGTCACTGACATTTTAGTGTAGGAGATGTGTTGGAGATGTATCAACTATGGCTGGGCACTCTAGAGTCAAATGGTCTTTGCATATTGACCAGTTGTGAACTTTCTGTAATGGCTTCCATGTACTGCTGCTTTGATGAGGAGCAAGAACTACACTTATCTTTGAGTAGTTAGAATGTTAGAAGTTGTTAGAATGCAATTAGAATTTTTTACTAGTTTAGGAAAGTGTTAGCCGTGGGTTCTCCTCTAGGGTCTATGACTTCACCAGCCACAGGTAGATGACTGAGTTTATAGTGCCGGACATGAGTTCTTTCCTATTGAGTGAGCCTTAGGTCCAATTAGACATCTGTTGGTTATTCACAAGCTATAGGTGCCAGTATTGCACCCTTGGGTGCATAATGCCTTACTGATAATTGCTTATTTCATAAACACTGCTGCTGTGTATGAGTACTCATTGATTTTTCTTCCTTGCCAGCTTGCAAAGCACCTTCTAGCACTATGTGAGCTAGTCTTCCAGGTCAGTTCTAGCTCAATTCCTCCAAAGATGTGTCCCTAACTGCAGATTGGCCTCAAATCTGCAGTGATCCTTTTGCCTCTGAAGCTTCCTTGACATTGGGCTTTCATGGACAAGCCACCATCCTCTACAATAGATTTGGAGTTAGCAGTTCAGGTTTTCCAACCCCAGCATGTTTCTAATGGGGATTTTGCTCACTGCTTTTGCTTCATTAAGTTGTGGTTTCCCCTGTATTAACCTGCTTGTTTTTTAAAACTGGAGGGAAGTTTTTTCCTGTGAGCTTACTTCTCTGATGAATCACATGAGAGATAATGGCTTTCAATTTATTTTTTTAACTTGTTGATAGGTTGATGTGATAACTTCTAACCCCCTTAGATGCTGGAATGAAAAATGAAAGTCTTATTTTTGCCTTTTAGAGGGCCAAGCAATTTGTCTATATTTGGTAAATAGTCTCTATGTATCTAGAAAAAAATATAACACACACACACACACACACACACACACACACACACACACACATACACACTGGCTAGGTAGTGTTGTTAATGTTTTGTGCTTCATTCCTTATTTCATTTGAGAGTTCTTATTTGACACATGAATTATTTGAATGTGTGTCTGGGAGATGGCTCTTGTCTTTCCAATCTAAGGTGGGTTTTTATCAAGGATACAACTCAATATCTACTGCTCATAACTTCTATTATAATGTACTCTGATTCTCCCTATTCCCATGGTGTCTTCATTTATCATGGTATCTCTTTCCTTACTCTCCCATTCTGTTCCCATTCCAGCTTGAACCTGCTCTAACTTCCCATTCCCCTAAGCTCTCATCCCCCTCCTCCCTTGCAGAGTGCTAGGGAAGTTCCCAGGAATCCACAAGGATGATGCTACCATAGACTACTGCCAATAGTCGAGAGGGTGCCTGAGCTGGCATACTCTGGTGATTGCATGGCTGAATACCCTAACTGTCATGATACAACCCTCATCCAGTGACTGATGGAAGCAGATGCAGAGATCCACAGCCGGGTCCCAGGTGGAGCTCCAGGAGTCCAATCAATGAGAGAGAGGAGGGATTTTATGAGCAATTGATATCAAGACCATGACTGGAAAAAGTACAGAGACAACTAGCCAAACTAGTGGAAACACATGAACTTGAACCAATGGCTGAGGAGTCCCCATGGTACTGGACTAGGTCCTCTGGATAAGGGAGACAGTTGTTTAGCTTGAACTGTATAGGGGGCCCCCCAGACAATGGGATCAGGACCTGTCCCTAGTGCATGAGCTGGCTTTTTGGAACCTAGTGCCTATGGTGAGACACTTTGTGTGCAGCCTTGGTGCAGGAAGGAGGGGCTTGGACCTGTCTCAACTGAATGTACCAGGCTCTGAATGTACCATGGGAGACTTTGCCTTGGAGGACGTGGGAATGGGGAGTGGGTTGGGGGGGGGGACGGCTGGAGAGTGGGAGGAGAGAGGACAGGGGAATCTGTGGTTGGTATGTAAAATAAATAGAAAAATCTCTTAATAGAAATATTATTTTAAAAAATGTACTCTGAATAGTATTCCAAAAGTGCCAAATATTCCTCAAGCTCTACAATATACAGTACTTAACTGTGGACTTGACGGGGCCTGACAAGGGTGTGAGTTGCCAAGAATATGAAGCAGAGTAAGAAACAAAAATCATGTCAGGGTGGGTTTTGAAGAGATTGGAATTTAGAAGAGGATGTCAATTGCTTTTTGTAGAAACCACTTTGCAGAGCTGGCAAGATTGCTTAGTGTGTGGAGGTGCCTGCTGACAAGCCTGATGACCTGAGTTTGATATCCCGTCCCCACATGATGGAAGGAAAGAACCAAGTCCCGCCCACAAGCTGTTCTCAGACCTCCACGTGCATGCTTTGGCACGTGTGTATGTAAACACAAATACAGATTTATAAATACTAAGTAAATAAATGAAATGTGCTAATATACATTTTGCAAGTAAATCATAAACATGGTGCAAACGTCATTCTTGTTATCCAGGTGAGTGTAATTAAATTGTTCAAGTAGCCAGGTCTGTTGAAATGTACCTGGAATTCCAGTCACTGAGAGGCAGAGGTTAGAAGATAGTGAACCTGAAGCCAGCCTGTGTTACAAAGTGAGACTGTGTCTCACCCTCCCCCAAAAAAATCTAGAAAAAGAGTTACAAAATACAGATTAATATTTTGATGTGGAAGAGCATTGTAAACAGTTAAGGTATAAAACCACAGTCAGGAAAAATAATGAGATATATTGACATAACAGTACAGAGTACAACTGTTGAGCTCACTTTGGCAGCACATATATGCTGTGGATATCATTCTATATAAATAAAACACTGATGGCCAGTGACCAGGCAGGAAGTAGGTGGCCAGGCAGGAAGTAGGTGGGACAAGGAGAGAGGAGAATTCTGGGAAGCAGAAGGCTGAGGGAGAGACACTGCAGCCACCACCAGGACAAGCAGCATGTAGAGACTCTGGTAAGCCACCAGCCACGTGGCAAGGTATAGATTTATAAAAATGGGTTAATTTAAGATAAAAGAACAGTTAGCAAGAAGCCTGCCACGGCCATACAGTTTATAAGTGATATAAGCGTCTGAGTGATTATTTTATACGTGGACTGTGGGACTGCGGGGCTTGGGGAACCTGGAGAGAAGCCCTCCAGCAAAAAATGGCGCCCAACGGCTCAAATTTCCACCTTAAACTTGAGAATATTTAATAACCAGTTCTAAAAAGAGCCAAAACCAGGTTCCTGCTTCTTGTCTCATATGAGCAGCTAGACGCCGCAAAACGCGGGTTTGAACACTGGCGGGTTCCTGGCGTGTGCGTTTGACCGGCAGTATGGCGGAAATGAGGCGTCTGCCAGCGGCACATTACGCTGTGTGGTAGATTTAGTCCTTACTAGTATTAAAAAAAAAAAAAAGAGGTTTCTGGGCTACATGCTGCTTTTATAAAAGCGTAGACCCACTATTTCTGAGTATTGTTGACTCCCAGAGTTGGAGAAAACGTACCACCGCCATGTTGAAAAGCTGAAGTGGGCGGAGCCAGCAGCCACAGCGCCGTTTCAGGCTTAAAAGGCTACAGTTTAAACCAATAAGTTCGCAGTAAGACTGATTCAGATGAAATAGTTTTTAATGCATGTAAAAATGTACGTAGGCTTAAAACAAAAAAATATATACCGTTATATAAACAAATAGTATCTAAAAATAAAGTGTTTAAAAAAATAGTCAAGGTAATAAGCCACGTAAAGATGGCTATCACACATAAAATCTGGATTATGTTGTCTTTGATATTCGTAACTAAAGAAAAACATTCGATTGTAAAAGCTGTTCTGTTATGCCAAAATGTAAATTTTAAAGGTACCTTGACTTCAAAATTTAGATATAAGGATATGTTACTTTGGAAAAGAGGTTCTGCTTTTGTTTCCACAGAAAGCCAGAGGCTATGGATTTGTTCCAGATTAAGATACATCAGGTTTCACCATCCAAGACCCCCTGAAAGGTCTCCGATGACACCATGGCCCAGATGATCCAACATCCAGAGCGGTTTCAAGGCAACTTGTTCACACAATACAGCCTCACGGACTACCCCATAGGCCTAAAATTTTCTTTGTGTCCCCATAAGACACAGCGCCCCCCTCCAGCAGGAAGTAGTAAGAGATGCTACGCCCAAATTCCCAAATATACCAAGCTGGCTTTAGAGGTGGAATTGGCTCACTCCCCCTCTAAACCCAGACATATGGCTTTAAAAAAAAATGGTTAAGAGATTCTTGTGTCCCAAATCAGAAGAGCCCTCTGGTGTGGGACAGAGAAAAACCAATATTTTTATTTAAAACAGGTTGATTATAAATGTGATCTCTTTCTAAAAAAGAAAAGGGGATTTGATATAGATATATAGAAGGATATAGAGATGATAAGATAAAAGGATAGATTAATTAACCTACTTTTAAAGAACAACTTGTTTAAAATGTTTTACATTGGTATAAATTTTAGTTTATTGATACAAACTTGAAGTTAATTTTGTTATACTGTATATATATATTTCTATTCTTGTTTGAGGTATTATGTTTATGTAACTCATTTAAAATTATAATGGATAATTAAAAATAGATTAGTAATTAGTCATCTATGATAATCATATTTGTAGCCATGTTAGTTAAGTCTTCTAGGTATACATAGATATATTTCAGATAGATAGGTAATCTTCAAACACTTCATAGACCTGGAGAATATGGCATTTAAATAACTTAGAGTTCTGTTGACGTGAGACACAATTGCTCCTGGCCGCACTAATTTGATCCCGAGAGAATGTTGGGCTTCTAAGACATTTCCATTGGGAAGTTTGTCTTCTTGGCACAAAATGGCCTACTGGGCAAAGAACTGCCCTTGCCTTGATAGCTGACAGTACAAATATAATGCTGTCCTTTCTGGACAAGCGGGACACAAGGAAAGCGACCACTGTACTCTGCCAAGACAGGGTAAGATGGTCTCTCAGAATTCCTGCTTCTAAAAATGGTCTGTCAGATACTCTAGGCCTGTAGCCAATTTGAATGCACCAACATGCTGAGAAACATTAGGTGACTATCCAGGCTGCCAGCTGTCTTGGTCTACTTTTGCAAGATTCCCGAAAGTTGCTTGCATCCATCTACCATTTCTCAGGTACCATTATGTTCCTTCTCAGGTCTTTGATGTGGTTGAAAACTAGATAGTTGTAATTTCCTCAGTTATGACAAAAGATAAGTTAGATATAAAACCTTAAACTCACAAATATAAGATAGATAGGACATCTTCTTTAATATTGTAACTGTAATTCTTGCTCGATAATTGTTTTGTTATATGTAATTTTACCATGTTAAAGTTAAAAACTTACTTTTTTAAAAAAAAGAAAAAAATGGGAAATGCTGTGGATATCATTCTATATAAATAAAACACTGATGGCCAGTGACCAGGCAGGAAGTAGGTGGCCAGGCAGGAAGTAGGTGGGACAAGGAGAGAGGAGAATTCTGGGAAGCAGAAGGCTGAGGGAGAGACACTGCAGCCACCACCAGGACAAGCAGCATGTAGAGACTCTGGTAAGCCACCAGCCACGTGGCAAGGTATAGATTTATAAAAATGGGTTAATTTAAGATAAAAGAACAGTTAGCAAGAAGCCTGCCACGGCCATACAGTTTATAAGTGATATAAGCGTCTGAGTGATTATTTTATACGTGGATTGTGGGACTGCGGGGCTTGGGGAACCTGGAGAGAAGCCCTCCAGCAACACATATAACAAAAAAAATGTACAAGTGTTAAGCAATAGTATTCTTTGGATGAATTTAACACAGGTAGATAGGATATATTTGAAAAAGAAACTATAAGTTCAGACACCATTTTGTTAAATAATTTGAAATTGGAGATACTTGTTTACATCATCCTTTGATATCTATTATCTTAATTGCTCATGTTGGAAGTCTCCCCTTTTGCCCATAGGAAACATAGACACAGATAGAAAGATAAGTTGATTTCTTAGGTTATAGAACAAGGCAGGGTAGTATACCATGTTCCCTCATTTCCATAAGAATTAGCTTTTAATAAATGCTTTATTAGGAAATTGTTTCCATGGTAGAAGCATGTTTGTGTTTTCTCTAGCCAATTGCCAGTCCTATTCTTTTCCATATTAGATGCTATAAACTGCTTTTGGCTGACATTACACTCTTTTGATTCCGTAGCATCTGGAACTTTAGGAGTGTGTTCCCACATTTTACCCTCCCAGAAAGGAAGATCCCAAATCTCTTACTTCCAACATGAACTTAGAGAATGCAGCCCCAGTGGATGTCAAGTAATACTTATCAAATTGGTTTAAAAAATTGGACCATAGGAGAGTTTTCATTTCCTTATTTTTTGTTTAGCAAAAGGCAATGGGTTCCTGATAAATGTTTCCTAGCAACTTCCTCCCCTGCAAGAGGGATGCATCTTTGTATTAATGTTTTACCAAAGTATGGTTTATAAATTGTTTACTTTTAAGGTGTCTTTACACTATAAATCATAGGTATTAAAAAAGATCATACTGATATTTATCATGTTGTAAACTAAAACTAAAAATTATCTGTTAATACATTTAAAAATAACAATAAATAATTATATATTGTGATAAAGGATACATATCTTATGAGGACTAATTTACAAAAATACTAAGAATAGTGTCATTGTTTTATAGACTAGATTCTTCATGGTCTAGTTTAGTAGAAGATTTCTGGATTCTCATTTCTGTTTTTGAAGATATTTTGTAGTGCTATCTTAATTGAAACATAGGAAAAAATCTGGCCTCACATTGTTTCATAATCATAAAAAGGAGGGGTAGCCTTTCAACTAAGAATGAACATTCTAGGGGCTGGAGAGATGGATCAGAGTTTAAGAGCACTTGGTTGCTCTTCCAGAGGTCCTGAGTTCAAATCCTGGTAACCACATGGTGGCTCACAACCATCTGTAGTGAGATATAGTGCCCTCTTCTGGTCTGCAGGCATATATGCAGGCAGAACACTGTGTACATAATAAATATAAATCTTAAAAAAAAGAACCAACACTCTAAATTGAGCAGCATCAACACTAGACAACAAGCAACTTCTACAACATGAATGAAAGAACTTTTCCTCTATTACATGAATCGATCTACTCATCTATACCATGAGTGTATCTTTTGCTTATTCCCACTTGGGTGAAAATTATGAATATAAAAAATATTGAATGTTGATATATGTCATTGTGTAATGTTTAGAAAATCAAACTCATTATTATTATCAACAAGTTCATCAGAAAACTGTCAGAAACCTCTCGAGCCACAATAGCAGATGTGCATTTTCTAATATTTAAATTCTTGTTTGAATTCTGTCCATTGTCTTCTCTGATGTAGCATGATCATTTTGCTCATTTTAGGCACTATGTCTTTAAAAAGATTCAAGTCAGACAAGTCACATTTTATCTTTTAGTTATTGTTTTGAGCAAAAAATGGTGCTCCATGACATAAACAGGTTCTTTTTGAAGCTCAATCGCACAGGTGCTTTTTCTCATATTCTTATTTTGTTATGTAAAATGTAAAAAAGAAAAAAATACTATTGAGATTTAATAAAGTGAATTATTGTTAGAACACAACAAAGTGCTGTTTTTGGTATGTGTTCCCATGGCATTGTTTAGTGGTCCTGTGTGGAAAGGTGGAAATCATTTGTGCCATTCTCAAGGATTTATTATACATACTGTGTGTGGGTTTTTTTTTTTTTTTTGGTTTTTCGAGAAAGGGTTTCTCTGTGTAGCTTTGAGCCTTTCCTGGAACTCACTTGGTAGTCCAGGCTGGCCTCGAACTCACAGAGATCCGCCTGGCTCTGCCTCCCGAGTGCTGGGATTAAAGGCGTGCGCCACCACTACCCGGCCTGTGTTATTTCTTAACACTTGCTGAAGATCATGAGAAATAGCAGGACCCAAACTTGAGTATGCACTGTCATCTTCTAAACTACCAGGAGCTGCATTGTGAGAATCGCCAAAGGAGAGTCCTGTCTGTTGAGAGCCCATTCAGTTTTTGAAAGCAAAAGTGAATACAAGAAAAGAAAACTTGAGCCAGGCAGTGGTGGCACATGCCTTTAATTTCAGCACTTGGAAGGCAGAGGCAGGTGGATCTCTGTGAGTTAGCGGCCAGCCTGGTCTACAGAGTTAGTTCTAGGACAGCCAAGGCTACACCAAGGAAACTTGTCTCAAAAAACCAAAAAACAAAAAACAAAAAACAAAAAAACAAAAACAAAAAATTAGTATCATTCATAAAAAAAAATAAAGCCCTGGCAAAAAAAAAATTACTATCAAAGGTACAGAACATCCATATACACATAGAAGTAGTTCCAACAGCACCAAAGGTATTGCAGGAAGAGGGTCAGAAAGTCAAAGGACAGATACGGGGAGCAGAGACCTCAGGCCATATCATTGGCAGCAAAGTGATTGTGTAACACGTGTTGCCAGAGAGGAGATATATGTGCCTGACTGGTTATGGTTATTTGGGAATTTAATTCAAAGATAAGACTTTTAACATTTATGAATGAATGTATGTGGAAGTCAGAGGACAGCTTCTTACTTTTTGGAAGTCAGTCCTTGCATTTCTGTTTTTGCCTTTCACTTTTATTGAGGTAGGTTCTCTTGTTTCACTGACCATTAAGCTTCCAGGTAATTTCCCTGTGTCCTCCTCCCATCTCCCCATTGGGTGCTGGGATTACTTGTCCAACATTACACTGGCTTTTTCTGTGAGTCACTGGGATCAGACTCTGGTCATCAGACTTGTGAGTCATGGCCCCGTGGAGCTCAATTTATAGAATCTTTCTAGATTCCATAATTTCCATGTTTAGGCTTGACAAAATGATTTGTTAAGGCACAGTGTAGAGACTTCAGATGAACAACAACAACAAAAGACCAGTGTTAAAAACTGCCTTTGCTGTACATTTGAAGTCCATAAGACATATCTTAAAAATTATTGTTGTTTGTGGGGCTGGAGAGGTGGCTCAGTGTTTAAGAGCCCTGGCTGCTCTTCCAGAGGACCTGGGTTCTGTTCCAGACACCCACACAGCAGCTCACAACTGTCTGTAACTCCAATTCCAGACAATCTGACCCCTTCTTGAGCAACAGGTACACACATGTTGCAGACATATGTGCAGGCAAAACACCCACGTATATAAAATAAAAATAAAAATAAATCACTGTCATGGGAAGCTTAGATTATTTAAATTGAATTGTAGTGTGAAAAGTGTGTTGATATTTCTTTATGGTTAACTATGGTAACACTGCCTGTCAGGTGTCTGAGGATCTGTCCTATTTTGTTCAGAAAACATTTAGTAATAAGACTTTTATGGAACAAATCTGGTGTGGTATCAGTTTTGCCATTTGGTAATATTGATATAAATCTTGGGCTTATCATGCTGTCAGAATTACTACCTCCATTCCTGAGTTTTTTGGTTACAAATCTTACAAAGGTGAGATGTACTTCGGGATTGACATTTATATTCTGCTTTATATTATATATCGAGTCTTCAGAATTTGTTTTAGAAGTCCCCATTAGTAATTTTATCCTTTTTGTGAGTGTCATGAAATTATCATTTTTTAGATCTCACAAATGGCTTTTTGTTGCCCCTTTGGATTGAAATTGTAAGAATTGTACTTTTCCTCAACACTTGGCTATATGACTTCAGGAAAAACAAAAAACAAAAAACACTTGAATCTCTCCGGCCTTAGCTTTCCTGTATTAAAAGGATGACAATGCCAACTTCATAGGCAGCATACTGATAAAGTAATGATAATAGATTTGGTAGACAGGAATGTCTGAGTTAGATTCAGCCAGGGGTTCACAGGCCACAATTTGAGGGCCACAGACTGATCAAGAAGCCCCTAGAGTCATGTGTTTCTGCCATATTCCACCAGATGGTGCTATTATAATGCGAATTAAATTAAATGGTGGGTTAAAAAGAAAAAGGCTGAAAGTATTTGGTCAGTTTCAGAAACCGACATGGTCAAAATGTTCCTTTTTATCTCTCTTAAGACAGTACAGAAAGAGAGTTTTGAAAAGTTTCCTAGCACATCTCTTCTGAGCCTTCATTTCCAGCCAGAACCCTGCTTCTTGAATATACCTTTACCAAAAGTATCTTTGCACAAACACCTCAGGTTAACCTTTTCAAACCATGAACGTAACAGAGCTCTTGAAACACTTCATTATTTAGGGGTTTTTCATTAATTAAATCCGCCATCCTTTAAATAATGCTATCTCTTGTGTATTTTTTGTTTGTTTGCTTTTTGTTTTTTAAACTTTGCACTCTGGAACTCCATATAGTTTCTTCTGGAATCAGAATACTTTAAGTTTATGTTCTTAACTTTTATTTCCTGGGAAGAGAGACACAAATTCTTTTGTGAATAAGCTGAAACTTACAGACCCTGTTCCAAGAAAAATACGTATGCGAAAATTTCATGGGATTCCAATATACCCTGAAGCCCTGACATGACTTATATGAGAGAAAGTGCAGTCATGTACTGCATAATGAGCCTTTTGTCAAGAGAGGAACACATATAGGTCGTCCCATAGAATGTTGCCAAGTCATGGCTTAGCTGTTAGAGTTTGCATAAGGACTTTTAGTGATGTTAGCACAGTTATGAAATCAGCTAAGCATGCATTTCCCAGAAAGTGTTGTTTGGGATAAGGATTAAGTGACACATGACTATTGTCAATCCTCACCTCTCCCCTTCAGTGTAGGCAATATAGCCCATCTTATTACAAAACAAGATGTGAAGTCTTTTTCTTTCCCCAGAAATTCATGAATTACTTATTATTAAAAAATATATTAGTGTAACATGTCACACCACTAAGTCAAATATGAAGGAGCACATATCCATCTTAAAAGAATAAAAGTCACTTGGTAAAATAAAACAATTTTTCAGATTTTTATGATTTCTAGTGAAGTAGGAAGCAAAGTGTGTTTCCCAAACTCTTTCAAACTGATACTAAGGTATAAAGTAACAACAACAACAAAAACCCAAAAAGCAAAAAAAAAAAAACAAAAACAAAAACAAAAAACAATTGTTTGAAGGGAGGATGTAAATTATAACTATTTGCCAAAATAATATGGTTGCTTTTCTTAAAATTATAAAAAAAATCGAAGAATTATTAAAATCAACATCAATACCTTGCAGAATGGCCAATTATAAAATATATAGTTACTATTTGGTTTCTTATATTCTCACAATAATCACAAGATAAAAGATGGTGAAGGATCAACTCACAGTGCTTGCAAACTATACATTACTTAAGCAAAATCTTGAGAGATGAAATATAGAAGGACACTTACACAATTGAAAAAGTAAAACATGAAAGTATAGTGGTCTAGAGTCTTTATACACTGTTTTTCTTGTCCTGCAGTTGTTACCAACCTTATTTATTATTTAGCAGTATTTTCTTCACTTAAAAACCTCATGCTGCCGGGCGGTGGTGGTGCACGCCTTTAATCTTAGCACTTGGGAGGCAGAGGCAGGCGGATCTCTGTGAGTTCGAGGACAGCCTGGTCTACAAAGCGAGTTCCAGGAAAGGTGCAAAGCTACACAGAGAAACCCTGTCTCAAAAAACAAACAAACAAAAAACAAGCAAACAAACAAAACAAAACAAAAAACAAAAAATAAACCAACCAAAACAAAAAAACCCTCATGCTTGCAGTATATAAGCATATTTCATGCCTATATTAATTACTTTTCTGTTACTCTAATACAATACTATAACCAAGGCAACATCCCCAAAGACAAGCACAGAGAAGAGAGAGCAGACTGGAAGTAGGGTGTGGCTTTCAGCTCCCAAGTCCTACTCCCAGTGACATACTTCCTTTAGTATTCGGCTCCTAAACTTTCCCAAACATGGCACAACCGGGGACCAAGTAAGCATTCAAATGCTGGAGCCTGTGGGGGACATTTCTTATTTAAATCATTCCAATGTTTCATCAGAATTTTGATAAAACTGTGTGCTATGAGATACTTCTCCTCACCTTATGAATTATAATAATTTTTCAAGTCACCTCAACAGTTGAGAATATTTTGTCAGGTTTTATTTTTGTATTCTATATTAGAAAGCAAGAGGATAATTTTTCTTTTTTAGATATCAAATTATTGTATTCAATATTATGTTGTTTTTGCCCAAGTCATGTCTGCACACATGATCACCCCAGAGACTTTGATGTTTTTGAGAAATTCTTTTATTTGAAACTCTCTAATAAACATTTATTCATTTAACTATCAAAGGCTTTTCTTTTATCCCTTTCTATGGAGTGGCATATTACTGGGGGAAGAGGCACACACTAAGCCAACGGTTTATGGTATGTTCTCTGAGGAAAAGGATTTTACAAGATAGAACTAGATAGTCTAAACATGTCTTATTTCTAGTTTTAATTTTTTTCTAGTTTTCATATATTTTGCTAGGCAAAATACTCTTTTTATTGTGTTGGGGTTGAATCCAGAGTCTTTGCACATGCTAGGCATGGAGTAAGCTATGCTCCAATCTTTAAATACATTTATATTCTGTAGGCGGAGATATGGGACTATAGCGGAGCATTTGCTTGGTATGTGAGAGTCCCTAGGTTTTATCCCAGTACCACCCTAGGCTTGAACCCAGCACCACAAAATATATTTGTTTTGACTTTGAAACAAAACCTCCAAAAATATATACTTATAAATGCTATATATCAAGTTTAACACTCATACTAACACCATCTCAACTTGTGAAAATTTGGTATATTGTTGTGAATATTCATTGTATAAATTGATCATAAAATAGAATTGTGGGTTAGATACATATTGATGACACACCATTGTGTCTCTTTTACCTTCTTTATTGGATTAAGTTCAGAGTCCAATTTTGTTTCATAATAGGATTCCTTAAGCTATATGTGGTAGCACATGGTTGCAATCCTAGTGTTCCTACTACTAGAAGGTAGGTAGAGACAGAAAAATTTCCAGAAACTCATGGGGCAGGCTGGCCTGGTGTGTGCAAAAGAGCCCTGTCAAACAAGGTAAATGCAAGGACTGACACTGGCTGTTTTCCTCTGACCTCCACACATGTTCCATGACAAGCACACATCTACACACACACACACACACACACACACACACACACACACGTACACGCAGGAGAGATTGGTAGATGATAGATTGACAGCTAGCGATAGAGAACACTGACATTAAATTCCTTTATGTTTTCTTACATCTTTTACTGCTTAGCTATTTATCATCTTATCTCTGTCTTACATGACTCCATGACCCCTCTTTTCACTCAGTCTTCTTAATAACCTGATTTCTCCCAAAACTCAGTAGTTTTTGCCCTCTAGCAGTGCTATTCTCCCAGGCCTTTTCCATCTGCCACCTGTTCTGACAGCTGGGAACCAAGATTAACTAAAGGGGAGTATTGTGTTGCTGGAAAGGGCTGACTCTTGTCAGCAGAACTGCATCAAGCCAAATACCACCAACTCCACACCCTGATACCTAAAGTTTAACTGAAGGTAAACGATTTGCTACAGAGCCTGGCAATGTAATCCAGAGGAAAGAACACTAGAGTCGCCATAAGCCCCTCAATCTGTTTCCCACCACAGTTTAGGCATTCATTCAATATGTGACTTTTGGCAAATGACTTTCCTTTCTGCCTTTCAGTTTACTTATGTGTACAGATTTTTAATATTATAAAATCTATTAGAATTTCACTATTTTATGCATTTCACAGAATATCATGCTTTAAAATAATATTTTATTAATTCTTTGAGAAATTCACACAATGTATTTTCATCATATTTCCCTCTTCCCCAACTCCTGCAGATCCACATTCTCCACTCTGATGCCCCTACATACCCAGCATTGATTTCTTCTTTTCCCAATGATTCCAGTTTGTGTTTCCCAACAACTTTAAGAATCAGTCCTGCCCTGTAGTATGGTAAACCTACCATGGGTCACACCATAAAACAAAGCAAAGCAAAACAAAACAAAACAACAACAACAACAAAAAAAAAAACCCATGGCTCACTCTTTCCCAGAACCTCTTAAATGCCAAGAGCACTTCAGCTAATGGTGGGATTTCATGCCCACCTCCTCCCATGCTGGGATTTTGTCTCCCTTGAGCTTGTCACACTAATATGAGTTCATTCATACAATTGCCCTTTTGTGTCTTGAAAATATTGTTTCTCTGAAGTTGTCCTTTATCTCCAGCTCTGACAATCTCTCTTGAACAAAAATACCTAAGCCTTTGGGAGAGGGGTGTGATATGTGCCATTTAGGGCTGAGCACTCCATATCTTTGCACATTGACCAACTGAGGGTCTCTGTGCTAATTGTCATATTTATTTCAAGAAGCTTCTCTGATGAGGACTGAGAGATACACATGCTGATATTGATCAATATGCATAAAAATAATTCATTAGGAATCATTTTACTACAATGTATCTTTAGCAGAATAATACTATTACATTCTCCCCTAGAGACTATGACCTACCTAGGCTCAGGTTCTTGCCAGATATGGGTTCCATCTCATGGAATTGACCTTAGATACAGTCAGATAGCAGATGGTTACTTCTATAAGATTCATGCCACTTTATAACAACCTAATCAATATTATGGCTTGTAGGATTCACAGCTGGGTGAGATTGATGATTAATACATTTTCCTCCAAAACTTAATGTCTGTGTTGATCTTAATGGGATATTTTATCTGTATTTTTGGAGTTTACTTAAAATGATCACGTGTCTTTTTACACTTATTTGCATTTTTATAGTACTCTGCTGATATCATTAATAGACATTTCCCATATTTTGATTTGTTCTGTTTTTCCTTCAGGCTTCACTTGCTTAAGAGTAATCTCTTAGAGGTAATGATTGAATGTTATTTATAGTCGAATCTGTTCCCTCCACTCAAACACAACTGTATCTTGTATGGTGAAGTGTGCATTGTAACTGAGTAAATTAGTACACCAATTTAAAATTCTATTCTTTAAGAACCCACTTCTTTGATCTTGAGTAATAAGACTTTTTGGAAACCATTGTATGGTGGAGTGCTTTGGTATTAGATCTAGGGCTATTTTCCAGCTTTAATTTCAGTTTGATCCCCATTCAAACTTAGTGCTCTTGGTGGAACTGAAAAAAATCAAATTGCATTTTTAATTTATGCATTTGTGTGTGTGTGTGTGTGTGTGTGTGTGTGTATGTGTGTGTGTGCGCGCACGCACACGCTTGCATGTGCATGACTGTGCCAAAGCATACATGTGGAGGTCAGAGGACAATGTGAGAGTCAGGTCTCTCCTTCCACCAGGTGGATCTCAAGGATCAAAGAGCCTTGTTCATGCTATATACCTCCTCTGCTCTAGTATTTCAAGGGAAATAGGGGGTACACACTATCCTTAAACTCCTGCTCAAGAGTGGGTTAAAAAGCATTTTCTTCAGAGCAACTGATAACATTTTTGCTAGGAAGAGGTAAAAATAGAATCTATAGCCAACATAGGCACCCTAATTATGCTAAAGAGAAGTCACATTTTGTGCAAAAACCCCATATGCCTCTGAGTAAGAATCCTGAAATCTGTGGCATTATACCCTCCCCTTCCATCTCTGCAGTAGGCTTGCAAATGAACAGTTCTCAGTTGTATGGAAACCAGCAGCACCGGAGGTAGAAGAGTGAGGATAATTTTCTGGAAAGAAAGCTTTGAAGAAAAACTTTCATTATTTAACGGATTTGGTGGTTTGCTAGAAGACATTACTGCCCTGGATGGCTAATTTCATTTGATTTGACTCAGAGATCATTTTGTGGAAAATGCACTTTTTCTTTGGGGCATATGTTGAAAATATTTAGAGACAAAGATTTAAGTTTTCTAAAGTGGCCAATAACAGATGGTGAAAACAATAAACTAGCCAACAGTCTTAAGGAAAGGTTGTAGAATTAGACACCAAGAGGGATTTTGAAAATCTGTGGTACATTCCTGAGACTCTAGGAGTCTACATGTGTACATTGGATGTGTGAATATTCTGGATAGTGTACATGCTCAGAAAAGACCAGAGAAGGCTCTAACTTAATACCTATGGTTCAAGTTTGGGCTCCCTGCAAGCAGGAAATTAAGGCAGTGTGTCATACCACATACCATATGTGCACATGTGTATGTGTGTATGCACATAAAACTCTTTGACAAGACTGGGAAGATTATTAGTTTCCACTGTTTAAGAAAATCCCTGTACAATTATTAGCTGACCATTAAATCGGTTAAACAGACACTTCAGTGACTATATAAGACACAGAATACAGATTTCACAAAATTAGTTTTAAAAGTTCAGTAAATTAAAATCTGACTTCCACAGCTTTGCTCATTATGTCATATGTAAAATGTTCAATATTCTAAATAAAATTATGAGACATGCAAAGAAATAAGAGTTCATAGTTCATAGTGCGTACACACACAAAAATGCACTGAAAGTAACTATCTTTGAAGAAGTCTGCATGTTGGACATATATGACAAAGATTTTATCTTTATTAACATGTATTAATGTATTAATGGAGTTGTCATAGTTAGGGTTACTATTGCTACAGCTCACACAGCTTATCTTCTAGGCTCCAGTTGGCTCCATTCCTCTGCTGTTGCTGTTCTTGGTGGTTAGCCCATGGTGCTGGCATCTCCAAAATTCTGGGGTCACTTGCTGCAGCTGGCCTGCACTTTCACCAATAGTGTCTCTTGGGCTCTCTTCAGGGACTCCAGCCCTGCCATACACTGCCAAGCCTCAGCTTCTCTCCATGACCCCTTCATAATTTCAAAACCAGTACCACCTGGGTGACTCTTACACTACCAAGTTGGGCTGCTAGCCCTAGTTACAACCTTGGTTGTCTCTGGAACACAGCTTCCATATGCTGATCCTGAGGAACCACTTCCCAGAGGATTTCACCTCAATGCTGCTGCTCTCTTCTTAATAACAGTTGGTTCTTTGCTCTAGTTCACTAGCTTCCACATATTCTTCACACAAATGGCCCAGTGTTGAGTTTTTGCTTCCCTCTGAAACTTCACAAGCCAGGCCTCTGTTGTCTGCACTGCTCTCAACATTCTTATCATCCAAACTCCTACAGAACAGCCCACTAGGCTCTTAACACTCAATGGCTTTTCTGGCCCAAAGTTCCAAAGTACTTCCATAATCCTTCCCATACCATGATCAGGTCTGTCACAGCAATACCCTACAATCCTGGTACCAATTCCTGCATTAGTTTTCCACTATGAAACACCATAACCCAAAAGCATGTTGGGGAAGAAAGGGCTTATTTGGCTTACACTTCTACATCTCTGTTCATCATCAAAGGAAGTCAGAACAGGAACTCAAACAGGGCAGGACCCTGGAGGCCGGAGCTGAAGCAGAGACCATGGCTTTACCGGCTCGCTTCCCCCTGGCTTGCTTAGCCTGCTCTCTTATAGAACCCAGGACCACCAGCCCAGAGATTGCATCACCCACGATGGGCTGGGCCCTCCCCTATCAACCACTAATTTAAAAAATGCCCTACAGGTTTGCCTGCAGCCCAATCTTACAGCATTTTCCCAACTGAGGGCCCAGTCTCTCAAATGACTCCAGCTTGTGTCGAGTTCAAAACTAGCCAGCACAGGAGTGCAGTGTGATATTTCAATACTGGGCAGTCACCAAATCAAAACATTTTCCTCTCTTCACCATTTCTTTATACTTGGTGACTTTGGATTTCTTCCTTCTAGTTTTTTATAAACTGTATATTAGGTTAACTTCCAGTAATCACTACTTTACCTTCAAGTTGACTTTTTTTTTGCTTCCAAATCTGAGAGAGAATGGTGTTTGTCTTTGTCTGGCTTATTTCACTTAGATTACTGTACTTTAGTTCCTTCCATTTTGCTGAAATTGAAAGAATTTTATTTTTCTTTCCAGCTGATAATTTTGCCATTGTGTATATATATATATACCACATTGTCTTTATCCATTCATGCGTTGATGGGAAACTAGACTGGTTCCATATCTTAGCTATTGTGAATAGTGTTTCAATAAACATGAGAGTGTAGCTATAACTGCTATGGTGACTTCATTTCCTCTGTGCTTATGTACAGAGTGTAATAGCTGAATCACATAGTAGATCAATTTTTAGCTTTCTCATGTCCATTATACTTTTGGACATACTAATTGAGCTGATTTGCAATACCATCAAATAGTTTATAATAATTCTTTTTCCTCAATATCCTGACCAACATTTGTTATCTTTAATCTGAAAACAGCTATTGTAACTGAGGTGTGATGATTTCTCCATATAATTAGATTTGCAGTTCACTGATGGCTAGGCTTACTGTTTTTCATATATTGGCCATTTGCATTAATTATAGTCTCTTCACTGTGACAAAATGCATTACAGAAACAACTTAAAGGATAAAGGATTTATTTTGGCTTATTATTTCACAGGGTTCGATACATGACCACTTGTTTCATTGAAAGCAGGTGGCAGAGGAAGCTGACTAGAAAATAGAAGAACGCAGCAGGGGACAAGATACTCCCAAGAGTCCCCTCTCGGTGATCTACATCCAGCTAGTCCAGCCTTATAAAGTTTTTACAACACTCTGAAGTACTACCACCATCTGGGAGCCAAACATTTAACACATGAGCTTGTGGAGCCATTTCATTTTCAAATAATAAAATTCTGCTTCTTTACTCCCAAAGCTCATGTCCACTTCATGCTACAAAACACACTTAGTCAATGTATGTGAGTCTCTAAAGTCTTAAGAGCCCTATCAATTTTCAAAAGTCTAAGTCCAAAATCTCCACTGAGACTCAAGGCCCCTTGAAACACCTGAAAAATCAAAAAGAAAATCACACACTTCTAATATGCAATGACAACAAATAAGCATTCCCAGCATAAAATGGCGGGATATGAGATTAATAAGGGATAGCATCTTGGAACAATACTGAAACTCAGTAGGGCAAACTTAGTTTGAGCTCCAGCTGTCTTGGGAAGTTTTGTCCCTATGGCCTTTCATGTTTCAGCTTATATCATCTCTCTCTTGGACTGACTCTATTCACTTCCTGTAGTATTCCTCAGCAGTGTTCCACATTCTTAGTATGTCCAACATCCTGAGTTCTCCAACAGTGTAGGTAGGATTTATTCTTCAAATGCTTCTCTTTCTGAGAGATCCTATTACACATTGCCTGGCCTCTTAGGCTTATCTTTGTAATCTTTGTGGCAGTCTCTATGATGCTACTGTTTGTGTATTCTGCATTCCTACAAAACCAGCATCACAAGGATGATGTTAAGGGCTGTTGCCAGCTCAAGCAGTGTCTGTGCCCTGCCTATCTATAGCAGCCTCTGAATGCCTAGGCTGCTGAAACTAGGAAAATGCTTCCCTAGGTGGTCCTGTGTTAGAGGGGCATCCCAGCAACTCTCTCTTCTTAGGATAATGCCTTTCAAATGAATTCACAATTTTATACCTTCGAGTCTGAAATAGGTAGGATGATTCCTGGGAGGCTGCAAAGCCTCTTTCCCATTGTACCAATGTAAGACACTTGGCTTTAATTTAATGGTGCCAATCTCTTTAAAAACAAGTCTCTGCTTATTTGTAATATTCAACTAATTATTTTTTCTGGATAAATATCAGCTTTTCAAATATTTTTGCTCTCTATTCTCATTACAGATGCCCATTAAGAGCATCCAGCAATGACCATGCTTTGAACTGAATGCTATTCTTCAAAAATATCTCTGCCAAATTATTCATTTTTTTTTAAATTTAGCCTCACTCAAAGTCCAAAGACCTGGGCAAAAAGCAGACATTTTTGTGGCATGAGTTGATGTGGTAGTTGGAATGAAAATGGCCTCCATTGGCCTGTGTCTCCACACTCTTTTGAATTCCTCCCAGAATCTAGTTCCAAAGATTTAAGAACCTGATGATCAAGTTTAGTCCCAATAATGAAGCACTCCTCTGGTACCATTAGTCAGTTCATGACAGATGTCATGGAAGAACAAACGAAGGGAAGACATGTATTTTGGCTCGTGGTTTCAGAGTGTTCTGGCCATAATGGATGGGGAGGCACAGTTCATGTCACTGTGATCAGGACATAGGGAAAAGAGAAAAGAAAGGGACAATGACAATAAACTCCCAAGGGCTCACCTTCAATGACCTACTTCCTCCTCTAGTACTTCTCTACCTACTAATGATATTATACATATTTATGTGTTTATTAATCATTTGTATAACTTCATTGTAGAAATACCTATTCAAATATTTTGTTGGTTTTGAAATTATTTCTTCTTTATTGTTGAAAACTAAGAGTTAATATATTTTGAATACTGGACATGTACCAGATATATTATTTAAAAATACCTTCTCCAATTCTCTGTTATCTTTTTGCTTCATTGATAGTATTGTTTGAATATAAAAGGTTTTAATTTTGATGAAATACAGCTTATCTGTTTTTCTTTTTGCTGATTCTATTGCAGTATCATTTGCAAGAATTTGTCACTAAATACAAGGTCTCAAAGATATAGCTCTTGGATGTCTTCTAAAAGTTTTATAAACTTAACTCCTACTTATAAGTCTTTGATCTATTTTAAGATAAATTACATAATGTTGCATTATGATTGGGAAATGAAGTAAGTTCCATACATTTAGAGAAAATCCATATAAAAACCTAGTGTATTATCCAATAGCTAAAAGATATGTTGATTTTTTAAAAGTTTGAGAATTTCTGAGTCTGGGTTACCTCACTCAGGATGATTTTTTTCTAGATCCATCCATTTGCCTGCAAACCTCATGATGTCATTGTTTTTCTCTGCTGAGTAGTATTCCATTGTATATATGTACTACATTTTATTTATCCATTCTTCAGTTGAAGGGCATCTAGGTTGTTTCCAGGTTCTTGTTATTACAAACAATGCTGATATGAACATAGCTGAGCAAGTGCTCTTATGGTATGTTTGAGCATTTCTTGGGTATATGCCCAAGAGTGGTATAGCTGGATCTTGGGGGAGATTGATTCCCAATTTTCTAAGAAAGCACCATATTGATTTCCAAAGTGGTTGTACAAGCTTGCATTCCCACCAGCAGTGGAGGAGAGTTCCCCTAGCTCCACATCCTCTCCAGCATAAGGTGTCTTCAGTGATGGGATGGCCAAACACCTTAATTGTCACACTAGAAACCCCATCCAACGACTGAGGGATCTGGATGTAGAGATCCACAGCTAGGCCCCGGGTGGAGCTCCGAGAGTCCAATTAGCAAGAAAGAGGAGGGTTTATATGAGCGAGAATTGCTGAGACCAAGGTTGGATAAAGCACAGGGACAAATAGCCAAACTAATGGAAACACATGAACTATGAACCAGTGGCTGAGGGGCCCCCAGCTGGATCAGGCCCTCTGAATAGGTGAGACAGTTGATTAGCTTGGTCTGTTTGGGAGGCATCCAGGCAGTGGCACCAAGTCCTGTGCTCAGTGCATGAGTTGGCTGTTTGAAACCTGGGGCTTATGCAGGGTTGCTTGGCTCAGCCTGGGAGGAGGGGACTGGACCTGCCTGGACTGAGTCTACCAGGTTGATCTCAGTCCTGGGGGAGGCTTTGCCCTGGAGGAGGTGAGAATGGGGGGTGGGCTAGGGGAAAGGGGGTGGGAGGGGGGAGAACAAGGGAATCTGTGGCTGATATGTAGAACTGAATTGTATTGTAAAATTAAAAAAAAAAGTTTGAGAGTTACCCTTCATGAAATGATAATGCTGCTCCTAGAAACCATAGGTCTTCACACAAAAGTTCTTGGGCCTAAACTAAAAAAAAAAAAAAAAAAAAAAAAAAAAAAAAAAAAAAAAAAAAAAAAAAATGAAACAAAATGATGTGCCAGATGTGGAATAGCTAGCTCCCTGTATATTGTTGGCCAGCCCACAGAGGCTCCAAAAACAATGTTTTGCCATAAAAAACCCTTCCCACTGGCACAAGAGTGGCATGATAATTTTTTGGGTAACTAACTGCTTTCTTATTAAATATGAGGCCCAATCCTCCAAAAGGGGATACATATCTGGTACTGTGAATCTGGGTAAGCAAAACCTATGGCTTGGGGAATCTCAGTCCCTAAGGATGAACTTACTGCTAATGTTTTGCTAAATGGACATGTGGTTAAAATGTCTTTGAAATACTTATATTTATGCCCCTAGACAAATGCTGCTGTCATCCTTGTTGGATACTGAGAGAGAAAAGGTATGAGGTATGAGTAGTCTACAGATGTGAATTATACAAACCACAAAACCAACTTGTGTAGGCAAGATTTGTCCACCTGTGCAATATAGGCACAACTATTGTGTGGGTAACCAGCCACCTTCTGATTGGATCTGAGACCCATTGTACAAGATGGAGCCTTGGTACTATAAGCCTGGTTATTTATCCATGCCTGGGTGGGTCATAGGCCTAAGGGGGGTAATTTACTACTGTTGTTTAACTAAATTTACTGCCTTCTAAATGCCTATGTTTATAGTTATAGACAAAAGCTACTCTTAGCCTTAATCAGAGAAGCCTCTCTTTGCAGAGACTAATGGCTGACCAAGAAACGGAGAATAAATGATGGTTACATGAGGTAGTTCTGGAATTATACCACATGAGGTGGTATAAGACATTTATACTACCACATCAAAGGCTTAGATGGAATTATAGAAGAGAGGATAAGAAGTATGTAAGACTCAAAGAATAGGGTAAATGGCTGAGCAATGCCATCCTCTAAAATCAATACAGCCATTGCAATCATGAGGTCATGATTTTGGTTAACTGTACTGGGCATGCATAAGACTGGTTTTGTCAACAATCAGTCATGAAAGGGGTAAGGACTCATTGAACCCCACCCCTTACTGCTGAATTATTGTCTACTGATAGATTCTTAGAGAGAAGGAATCGTTGTCTTCAGCTGTGTTCCCATTAATGAGCCCACCAAACTCCAACAGCTAGCACTAAACTGGTGGTCACGCAAATGGTCCTGAGTAAACTTAGCGGGTCACAAAACAAAACAAATAGATGTGAATGTGAAAAACAGACTTTTAGGGAAGTGGAAGTGTAGACAACGGTAGTAAGGAAGTGAGAGCAAGTAAGGGGTGAGAGCGGCCAGTGTGCCTTTTGTACATATGTGTAATTGTCAAAGAACAAACAATAAAACTAACTAACTAACTAACTAACTAACTAACTAACTAACTAGGTATTGGATAAAGATCAGTTGTTTAAGACCATACAGAGGACTGGTGCTCAGTTCGCAGAATTTATAGAGGGCAACTCACAACTGCTTGTACTTTCAATGCCAGAAGATATGACACCTTCCTCTGTGGACACTGTGCTCAAGTACACAAATTTACCCACAGACACAAACATTTTCACATAAATAAAAATTAAATCTGTAAAAATAAATGACACAGTCAAGTAAATAACAGTGAAAAGCATCACCAAAGACACAATCAAGTAGAAAAAAAGAACATCTGGGATAGCAAGTAAAGATGAGAAAATACTACATTCAACATGTATAAAGAAAAAATATGTGGAGTCTACTAGTAGGAATCTCCCAAAGTTTGCATACCATGCCCAAGTTGGTGTCATCTCATTGATGTGTTTCAATACACAAACAAATAAATTTAATACAGCACATAAACTAAGGTAAGGATAGAAATCACATGATCATATCACTAATATTCTAAATTGCCTTAGAAAAAAGATTTTCAAAAGAACATGTCTTTAGTAATGTTCATCATGCCATCATGGTAAAAGCTTATGGAACAGAAGGAACATACCTCAGCAGACTAAAGGCACAGAAGGAACATACCTCAGCAGACTAAAGGCACAGAAGGAACATACCTCAGCAGACTAAAGGCACAGAAGGAACATACCTCAGCAGACTAAAGGCACAGAAGGAACATACCTCAGCAGACTAAAGCCTGTGGCAAACTTGTTGCCAATCTATTTCAAATGGTGAAAAATGAGATAGGTGATGAGAAATCTCTACTCTTACTCAATATAGCGCCTGAAGCCTTCGATGGGGCAATAAAATGAGAGAAAGAAACAAAATGGATAAAAATAGGAATGGAATAATTAAAACACTACCACTTGAAGACATCTTGATCCTACTTTTAAAGACCTTAAAAACTAAATGAAACATACCTTGGATTCAATAAGCATTTTCAATAAAGTAGCAGGATACAAAATCAACATAAAACTGTTTCAGCTTTTCTGTATGCCAATGACAAATTTGCAGAGAAAGGAATCAGGAAAGAGTTCTATTCACAAGAACTTTAAAGATATCTAGGAACAAATCTGACCAGAAGGTGAAACATCACAATAAACATTTCAATACAATGAAGAAAAAAACTGAATAAAATACCAGATGATGAAGACCTCCCATACTCATAGATTGATAGAGTTAATATTTTGAAGATAATTACGTTACCCAAAGTAATCTACAAACTTAACAAAATCCCATCTAAAGTCCAAAGTCATTCTTGACAAAAATTAGGAAAAAATTCTGAAATTTATGTAGAAGTACAAAAGACCTTGAAAAGCCAAAACAATCCTAATCAGAATTAGCAATGTTGAAGGTATCACAATACCCAATTTCATCTCATATACAGAGCCATAGTAATAAAAACATCATTATGGTGCTAGATTAAAACAGAGGACCCAGAAATAAATCCACAAGGCCAGATCTGCCTAATCTTTGGTAAACGTGGCAATAATATACATTGGCAATGAGATAACCTCTTCAACAAATGATGGTGGGGAACTGTATATTCACATGTAAAAGAGTGAATGTAGATCCATGTACTTATCCTATACAAAAAGTATATTCAAAATGAATCAAAGACTTAAATATTAGTAAGACATGAAACCCAGTAGTACATTTTCCCTTAGGATCTGTGACATCCTCAGATGTAGACTTTTGACCAGGTTTGCATTTCCCCCTGGAGTGGGTAAAAGGTTTGTGATCTTTCTCAAATTTTTAGTGTCAATTACAAAGGGAAAACTAGTAATTTTATGATGGAGAAACACAGCAGAAAATACTAAAACCATGTGATCAAGTTTAACATTTCCAGTGATGATAAGTTTTATCAACACCTCTGCAGTGCTGTGTGTGTGTGTGTGTGTGTGTGTGTGTGTGTCAGAGAGAGAGAGAGAGAGAGAGAGAGAGAGAGAGAGAGAGAGAGAGAGAGTCCTGTCGAAAAAGTAAATGACCTCAGTATAATAAAGAGAAAACATCAGAGGAACCCCAATTGACAGCTGTGTAGTAAGTATCTAAAGCATGCATTACAAAAGTATCAAGATTGTCAATGACAAGGACACATTTAGAAACTTTAACAAACTGAAATAGATTTAAATACATGCTAGAACCAAATGCAGCCATGAATCTGGTATTCACTATTGTATTAAACAGAAAAGAAACATCAATAGAACAATTGGTGAACTTTGAGAGAAGTTTTTAGGTAAGTTTCTCATTTTGGTAATTGTGTAATGGCTGTTAGATGTTAATACCGGGAAAGTTGGATGAAGGTTATAGCTCTCTGTATTATTTTTATAACTTTTAATTTTTTCTTTTATTTTATTGAATTTTTATTTTTCCAATTGTTGTGCAACCTCTAGAATTGCTTCAAAATAAGACAAAACAAAACTCGATGGCATAGTATAGCATAATATAATGATAGGGATTTGTATTAGAGGTAAGCATCATACAACATCAAATTCATCATCTTAAGGATTTGGATTTTTATACTACAGAGGTCAGTGGATTTCAGCACATTTACAGTGCTCTCTAGCCCATTAGAACTAGTTTCAGAGCATTTTCATCACCTCCAAAAGAATTTTTTGTACCCATGAAGCAATCACTTTCTGTTTCGTACTCCTCCCAGCCTTTGGAAACCACTAAACTGATGATGGATTTGCCTATTCCCTACATTTCATACAAATTGGATGGAACAGTATGTGCTTTTTTCTGCTTTTGTTTCCTCCCTTTAGGTCTTAGGTATATACTAAAGAAAATCAAAAACAGATGTTCAAAAAAGTTGTACTCTCTAGTTTTCTTTTACTGTTGTGTCTTTACCTGGTTTTGGTCAGCCCTAAATTCATATACATATGGGTAATGCTAAATAGACTCCACAGCTTGTGTTTACACATACACATTTACATATGGATGTAAGTAATAATAACAAAGAAGAATAGGTCATGAAGCTGAGAAGGAGTGGGGGTACATAGGAGAAGTTGGAAGGGAAAAGCTGAGGTGGAAATCATGCAAATATAGCACTCATGTATGAAATTCTCAAAAAATAAATTAAAAAAAGTTAAAAGTTGTGCACTAATGATCTTTAATGACCTAAATCATAATACTTGCAAACAGAAACAACTGAAGATATTAATTCACTAATTAATGGATTAAAAGTATTAAATATACATAATGGGATATTAAAATGGATAAAGTACATATTGTAATGTGGATAAATCTTAGAAATATTACTCTAAATTGAATCATATTGTTTAAGTTGCCATATACACATATGCTCCAGGGCTTTATATATTATAAGAATTTTAGTAAAAGTACTTGAATAATTGATTTGAAGGTACATAAAATGATTTAATACTGTAGTTAGCTATCATTTTATAGGTAGTCAAGGTTTTATAAATATGACAACTGGCATAAAACTAAAACTATATGTATTATGTATGAATGTACTTGTATATATCATGAAGGGTTACCAAGTCAGCAGCATAAATATATTTGTACAGAAAACTGATTTTTAGTTTAGTGTAGAAAATACTCCTAAATTTTTACATGAAATATTTTAACTTTTGTTTGGCTTTCAGGAATTTGTGCTTTATGAAAATTAACACAAGTACAGGAAGGCACAATAAAAACATAAAAAGTAAAACTATTAGATTTAAAGTCATCTTTATTTATGCAATTATGCTCTCATCCTTTTAAGATGCCAAAGATTACATAAATGTTCGCATATGCATGAAATGGCTGAAAACTACACAAAGCTGTTACACTGTTACCTCTGAGAAGTTGTTAAGGAGGTAAGAGTAGAGAAACTTTCATTTTAAAACCCTCTTTTTTCCCTGAGAATTACTTGTTTTTACTTCTCTTTACTTTGAGGGGTGTCATTCAACTCACTGTGGTTCACAGAGTAGGATTAGCTACTCTGATTTTGTGTGACTCCCTTAATTTTACACATTAGGAAATGGATCCAGAAAATGAAATGGCTTATTCAGACACAGCCTGTACTTGAAGCTGTTTGGGGAAGTAAATCCTCCAGACTCTTGCAGTTCTTTTTCCATTCCCCCACACCTGTTCAGTTACATTGCCCATTCCTATGAAATATAATCACAAAACCATCAGTCATTCCAAATGTTCCAAGGATGTTTCCGGAGTGCACGATTCAGAACAGCAATGGAAAGATTCTCACAGTACAATATTTGTCTGTTACCATAATCCTAAAAACGGCAATCACATTTCCAAGAATGAAAACAGATGCAAATGCATAAGCATTTGGAACTGAAACATAGGCATGTGTTCAGAGGCCATGAATAGCTTCTTTTTCCTCCCTAGACATAGTTTAACGATGTGATCTTTTCAGCTTTCAGAAGAGCAACGGCTGAGATTCCAGCTTAATCCTTAGGTAACAACTCCCAGTGAGGCCAGTTGGGGCTGTGCCTAGTATCTTATGTAGGGAATTCTGTATTAATAGTGTGGTTGTGGGGGAGGAAAGGGGTGTCATAACAACCTTCAGACCTAGTAACTACCTGAATGTCTGGCTGATGGGATTTGTTCTATGAAAATATTCAATTATTACATTACCAGATTTTTAAAATAGAGTCTTAACATTTAAGAGCCATGAGGATGATTGGGTATTTGATTCATATTATAGAAGATGTATGTTGTCTTTTTCATATTTAGGGTAACAACTAAGAGGGAATTGACCTGAGTTTTCACTGCTTTATTTACTCAGAGGGTCTCAAAGTGTGATTCTCTGGACCACCAGCATTAGTGAGACTTGTGTTCCAAATTTGTTTTCTGAAAAGAACAGACTGTGGTCAACCAAATTAGAGAATTTTCATTCCCACTTGTGAATAGCCATTTGCTGTATATCTCCTTTGGGTCAAGCTCTGTGCTAGGTTTTGTAGCTGAAGTTTTCCTGTGTCCTGTCTGGCCCGTAGTCAGGACAAATCTCTCTTACCCGCAGGTCCCTCAGCTGCTTGGACCCAAGTAAGCACACAGAGGCTTATATTAATTATAACTGCTCGGCCATTAGCTCAAGCTTATTACTGACTAGCTCTTTCACTTAAATTAACCCATAATTCTTATTTATGTTTAGCCACATGGCTTGGTACCCTTTCTCAGTTCTGCCTTGTCATTCTTACTTCCTCTGTGTGACTGGCAATTCCTGACTCAGCCTTCCTCTTCCCAGAATTCTCCTTGTCTGCTTATCCTGCCTATACTTCCTGCATAGCTACTGGCCAATCAGCATTTTATTTATCAACCAATCAGAGCAACACATTCACAGCATACAGAGCGATACCACCCATCAAGGTTTTTCAATATATATTGTATCATTAAATTATTCAAGCAAGGCATTTTATATACTATTTACTTAAGGTTGGCACTTAAAGCCAAAGAGGTGGCTTCTAAACTATGAAGAAGGTAACCCAGATTTTTTTCTGCACTTTTCCACCTACTCTGCCTTCTTTATGCTATTGCTGCCATGACACTACTTCTAAGTTTCTAACATTTTTTATGATAGAGAGCTAACCATCAGAATTCTAGTTTAATCTCTTACAGTGTGACTTTGGGTAGCATTCTTCCTTTCTTTGGGCTTCAGTTTATTTATTTTTTATTTTTTTATTTTTTTTGGTTTTTCGAGACAGGGTTTCTCTGCGTAGCTTTGCACCTTTCCTGGAGCTCACTTAGTAGCCCAGGCTGGCCTCGAACTCACAGAGATCCACCTGGCTCTGCCTCCCGAGTGCTGGGATTAAAGGCGTGCGCCACCACCGCCCAGCTGCTTCAGTTTATTTGTAAAGTGAGAGTGCTGTGTTTACCTTTGACATTTCCATCAACAGATTCTCATAAGTACAGTAGGGATGGAGATGATGTATTTCATGCATTTATTTTATTTTATTTCCTAGTTTTTATTTTAATTTTTATCTTTAATTTTTAAAAATTAGACATTTGAGAGCTTTGAGTTCTGCACATGTTTTGGTTATATTCACCTCCCACTTTACCCAGATTCACCCCTGCTTCCCTATCTATCCAACTTAGTGTACTTTTCTTTTAACTCCTTCAAGACCTATTCATGCTATCCAAAATATTTTTGAAAGTATGATCATCTGTTGAAGAGGGGTTCACTTATTTATGGCTAGGTATAGAATTGTGTGCCAACTTCTTCCCTCCATGCTGGAAATTGATGTGACTTAAGGTTAGACAGGTTTTATGCATGATGTCTCAACCATTGTGAATTTATACATTTAGTTGTCTTGCTGTATCTCAAAGATATTTCCTTGTAGTCATTCACCTCCTCTGGCCCTCAGACTTGTTTGTGCCTTCTTCCACAATTATCCCTGAGCCTTGGTAGGGTGGGGTGCAGTATATTTATTCCATTTAGGGAATGCATCTTTTCAGTCTCTTATTCTCTATACTTTAGCCAGTTATGGGTTTCTGTGCTGATCAATCTGCTGCAAATAGAAATTTCTTTCATAATGATTGAGAGACATATTTATCTATGGATATTATGATAGCTTGTTAGAAGAAATACCATGTCTATTTAGCAGCATAATAGTAATAGGTTCTCTTCTAAGGCCTATGACCTGTCGAGCCTTAGGTGCTTGGTCTGCCAAAAGTGACATGCCAGGAATGGTTTTCATCTTGTGGAATGGGACTTATATTCAATCAGATAGTGGTTGCTTACTTCCATGGTGTTCATGCCACTATTGAAGCACTAGGCATGTTTTGCCAGGCCATCATTGTTGTAGCTTGTAGAATTCACAGCTGGGTATAATTGATGATTAGTTTTCTCCTCTGTGAGCTTGCATTGTACCTTCCAATACTATGAAAGCTAGTCAATAGGGATGGAGCTTCTAGATCCATTCCAACTTTTCTTTCATCATATTCTATGACTCAAGTACATGTTGTCTTCAGCTATAGCATTTCACCAGCAAGTTCTGGAGGGTAACCAAAAGCAATAGAAATCAATAGACTGTAATGTTTGGGGGTCTGAGACCTCATTGTTCAATGACTCCAAAAGAAGTAGCCCATTTCTGGCTTTTTGCTAACCTCTGGTATCTAATAGGGACATTGTTACCCTGTTATTTAGTAAGTACATTTTACCTCTCTTTATGTATGTGTACTTATGTATTAGGATGTTTCTGTGGTAATACGTTTCCATATGTACTTTTTGAAAGCTCTTCGGTGTTAGTTATCTTTCCCTTTACTCCCTTTTCTACCCCACCCCTGCTTTTCCACCCCACTTTAACCCTCCTTTATTCATCATTCCTTTTTCAAGACTTTATATTAGTGAATTTTGTCTTCCCTCCCTAGAAACATTCCTCAAGGCCCCTTAGAAATTTCCTGTTCTGTATGGGCATTCTAAATGAAACACAAATATCTGAAGATTCCAAGATAGCATCCACAGATGAGAGAAAACACATGATGTTTGTCGTTCTGGATATGGGTTACTTTGTCCAGAATGATTATTTTCACTTACATTTATTTACCTGTGAATTTCATTTTTCCTAATAGTTTAATAGAATTCCATTATGTAAATATACCATGTTTTCTTTATCCATTTATCATTTGATAGACATCTAGACCATTTCCATTTCCTGGCTATTATGAGCAGATGAACACAGATAAGCAGATTTCTCTGGAGTAGGTAATGAAGCCTTTTGGACATATGCCCAAGAATGGTATAACGGGATCATTTTTAGTTTTGGAGGAAACTCCACAGTGATTTTCACATGTGTGCATCAGTTTGCATTCCCATTAGCAGCAAATAAGTGTTTGTTTTTCCCTGTATCCATGCTAGCATGTGTTATCATTTGTGTTTTTAATCTTAGCCACTTTGACTGGGATAAGATCTCAATGGTCGAGAGACAGCCGGGACTGACCTACTCTGGTGATGGGATGGCCAAGCACCCTAATAGTTGTGTCATAAACCCCATCCAAGGACTGAGGAATCTGGATGCAGAGATCCACGGCTAGGCCCCTGGTGGAGCGCTGTGAGTCTAATTAGTGAGAAAGAGGAGGGTTTATATGAGCGAAAATTGTTGAAACCAAGGTTGGATAAAGCACAGGGACAAATAACCAAATGAATGGAAACACATGAACTATGAACCAAAGGCTGAGGGGCCCCCAACTGGATCAGGCCCTCTGAATAGGTGAGACAGTCGATTGGCTTGATCTGTTTGGGAGGCATCTAGGCAGTGGTACCAGGTCCTGGGCTCGTTCCATGAGTTAGCTGTTTCAAACCTGGGACTTATGCAGGGACGCTTGGCTCAATCTGGGAGGAGGGGACTGGACCTGCCTGGACTGAGTCTATCAGGTCGATCCCAGTCCTCGGGGGAGACCTTGATCTGGAGGAGGTGGTAATGGGAGGTGTGCTGGGGGGAAGGGGAGGGAGCAGGAAGGGAGAGAACAAGGGAATCTGTGACTATTACGTAGAACTGAACAGTATTGTAAAATAAAAAAAAAGATGCAGTCTCAAAGTAGTTTTAATTAGCACTTTCCTGTTGGCTAAGGATGTTGATTTTTAAAAATTGTTTCTCAAGTGTTTCTTTTTCATCTTTTGATTAATCTATTTAGTTCTATGCCCCATTTTTAATTGGGTTGTTTTCTAATTTTTTAATTATTTAAAGTTTTTTTAATTATTTAAAGTATATTTTAGATACTGACCCACTGTTCTATGTATAGCTGTTAAAGATTTCTCCATTGCATAGGCTGCCTCTTTACTCAAACATGGATATCCTTTGTACAGAAACATTTTTATTTTCATGAGGTCCCATTTACTAGTTGTTGATATTAATGCCTGCACTATTAAGGTCCTGTTCAGAAAGTCCTTTCTTGTGCCAATGACTTCAAGTCACTCCTTACTTTCTCCTCTATCAGATTCAGGATATCAAATCTTGAAGTTCTTGAGCTATTTAGAGTTGAGTCTTGTGCAGCATGAGAAATGAGGATCAAATTTTATTCTTCTAACATGTAGCTATACATTTTCATCAGTACCATTTATTGAAGATGTTGTTTTTTCTCCAATATGTATTGCTGGCTTCTTTGTTAAAATCAGATGTATGGACTCATATGTGGGTTCAATTCTATTCCATTGAACAATGACTTTGACTTTGTTTCTATGTCAGTACCATGCTGTTTTCATTACCATAGCTCTATAGTGTAACTTGAAATCTGGGATGATGATCCATCCAGCAATTGGCTGTGTTTAGCATTGTTTTGGCTACACTGTGTCTTTTGTATTTCTATATTAAAATCAATGTTTTTTTTTCAATTTCGGTAAAGAATTGCATTAGAATTTTGATGGGGGTGGCATTTATTTTGTAGATTCCTTTTGGTAGGAAGGATATTTCAACAATATTAATCCTGCCAATTCATGAGCATGGGAGGTCTTTCCATCTGGTATCATTTCTAATTTTTTTTAGTGTCTTAAAGTTTTCATTGTAAAAGTCTCTTACTTCTTTGATTAGATTTATTCCAAAGCATTTTGAGGCTATTGTGAATCGCATTGTTTCCTTGATTTTTTTTCTTGGTTTGTTTTTCATTTGTGTATAGGAAGGCTATTGATTTTTGTCTCAAAGTACCCAGAGGGAAAAAATCATATTGCCTATGGGTATATGAAGGTAAGAATGACAGCAATTTTCTTTTCAGAAACTATTGAAGCTAATTTTGCCAGAGAGTGCAGAAGTCCCTTCACATAATTTGAGAGCAAGTACTGAAAGGTGTTACATAAGTCACCAAGGGAGGAAATCAATCAATAGCCCTACTCAGCTGTAAAGCTTACAAATCGTAACAGTAACCAGTCTGGCAAGATATTGTCAATGGTGCAATGGTGGAATTTTTATCTTGTAGGGAACCAAAAACTGTCTAATTGTACCAAAGGTCACTCAGTAGGAGGAAGTTTATTTGTGGTTCTGTAAACTCATGCCTGGAGAGATCATAGACCCCAGAGGAAAACCTATTTACTGACATTTCCTTAATAAATATAATTTCTAACTGTATTCAAAGTACTTCTTTTTATACCCATGGGTTAAGTGTACTTCTTACTCCTCATCAAAGAAGCTCCTTTTTGCAGATAATGAAGACTATTACAGAGATCTTTAACTAGTAAAAAGTGCAGAAAACAAGTGAATGTGGAGTACCCAACTCCAGTCATTGCATCTACAACACAACCCCTACACCTAAGACTCAGGAAACATTGCTAAAGACGGTAAGAACCAGAAGACCATGACACCTACGTCAAGATAATGTTTTCCAAATACAACAAGGAAGCTGTGCCCTTTAAATCTCAACAACACGGTTGGCTAAACAAGACCTCTATAATAACAGCACCAGCCAAAAGGCAAATGTGGATGGGAGGATTTTCACCCCTAGCTGAAGAACTACAGGCATCCCATAGCCATTGAGAGAGTGATGATCAGTTTTATTCAAGGATGAGCTTCCTAGTAGGCTACCCAACTCCAAGTGGTTAGTCTTAAACATGTATACATAAGGGCAACATTAAATGGACTCAACACATACACACGAATATCATATTATATAATTATACATACATATATAATTAAAGAAGAGGTCATGAATTTGAGGAGTGAAGGGGCATGGGAGGAGTAGAATTGATATAAATACAGTATTCATCTATGAAATTCTCAAGAAAAAAATTAAATAAAAATTAAGAGAATTGTTTTACCTACTGGAAGCATATGAAAATATAAGTAATTTTTTGAGATAACCAGAAGTTGAGAGAATTCTTTGTGAGTAGACCCATACTAGAATAAATATTAAAGGAAGGTTTTTTGGTATGTGAAAAGTTATACAAATGGAAATAAGAATATCCATTATATGAAAGAAGAGTGCAGGGAGAGGGAAATATGGAAGCATATGTTTTCTATCTTTCTCAGTCATAAGATAGTCTCATGGATAATTGACCATTTAAAGCAACAAGGATGAGGGTGGTGATGATAATAATAATAATAATAATTATATATTGGGTTTTACAACATATTTAGAGGTAACTATATGATGCTACCAAAATGGACAGTAGGTATGAAATAGAACTATATTGTAAGATTATTGCATTATTTATGGATTGCTTTGATATTACTTGATGGTGGACTATGACAAATTAAATATATTGTAAACCATATAAAAAATCCTAAAGCCCCATAAATATGACTGGATAATAAGTCAATAAAGAAGACGGAATGGAGTAGTAAAAACACAAAATCCAAAAGAAAGCAGGAGCATAGGACAAATAAATACAAACAAATATGACTAATAAAAAAACAAACAAATATGCTGATAAATTAAAATTCAGACACATTGAATATTAGGCTAAGTGTGAATAGTCTAAATGTTCCATTTAAAGAGGACAGATTAAGTGGATAGAAAGTAATACTGTTCTATATACTTATACAAGAAATCAGCTTTAAGGACCAATATTGAAATCCATTTATCTAAGTGGGTGAAACATGCAAACACTAAGCAAAACAGAGCAGAGCAGCCATATTCATATCAGCCAATTTAATCTTCATAACAGAAGATGTTAGCGTGTATAAAGAGGAACACTTAATAATGATAAAAGGGCTGTATTTATCCAAAGAAATAACTCTAGTGTGTATGTACTTAATAAGAGAGTTTCAAGGTACATAAAGCAAAACCAGATTAATGATAAATCCAGAAGTAATTTAGCCATTTAGTTGTATCTCTCACTATGAGAAAAACTAAGTAGATAGAAAAACAAAAAAATTATCAAACAGCTGAACACTACTATCCACCAGATTCATCTAATTTGTATTTGTAGAACAAGTTGCCAAACAGCAGAATAAAATTATGTTAAATGCACTTAAAATAGATACCATATTATGGTTCATAAAAAAACTTTTCAATAAAATTCAAGAGGATTAAATTCATATAAAGAATATACTCCAACCAAATATACTCTGAGTTAAACTAGAAATCAATAGCAGATGAATATCTGGAAATCCACAGTATTCAGGTATTAATTGTCATATGATTCAAATGCATCAAAAAGGATTTTAAAACATTTTGGAATAAATTAAAATAAAACAGCATATAAAAATTATTAGATTCAGTTAAAGTACTGCTTGGGAGTGAGGAATTGCTCTACTTGTACTAAGAACAAAAGTCTTTGATCAGTAATATACAGAAAGCTACAAGTTATCTCACAGTAACTTATTATAGATTAATTGGTAGAAAATAAGATTAGTTCCACAACTGAACATGATGCGTCTGAATTTTATTTTTTATTTTATGAGAACAAGAGTGTTTCTACACTATTTTGTTCACTTAAACATGCAAAGAATGGTAACAGAAAATTAATATATATATGTGTGTGTGTGTGTGTGTGTGTGTGTGTGTGTGTGTGTGTTAAAAAACTGTAGCAAACTACAGTTTAGGTGTATTCCACAAAATTCATTATTTGCTTAGTTAACAGCTTCATTAAAACACAAGGGCATAGAAGGATTTGGAGGGAGGGGACATAGAAGGGGATGTAAGTTGGAAAGGCAAGGGGGTAAGTGATATAATTATATTTTAATTTACAAAAAAATAATAAATAATAAAAAACAAGGTATAATTGAAATACATATTTCCTTTCCCTATCTTATCAAGGTAGATAAAGCAGATGTAAGGCAACTGTGCAAAACAAACTTTAGCTTTAGAAAAAGAACGTAGTAGAAAAACAAATTCAATACATGTTCATTTGCCAAAACTCTTGTGCTTTCAATTGTTTTCTATTGAGAGACATCCTGTTTGCTGTCTACAGCAAATGCATGGATGAACATACATAGAAGGACAAATAATACATTTATGCATATGTATAACATTATTCCACATTCTTGCCAATATACTTAGGCATTCTGCTTGCTTGGTGGAGGCTTTTCTGGCAAGTATAGTTAAACACCAACATTTGTGCTATGATCCAGCTTGTAATTCTGTATATGTCTATGGTGTGAGAAATGAGACAGTATGTATACAAATGGTCTGAGTCTAGAGAAGGCTCATTTAATTCTGTCTAGGGAGTGTGGACAGCAAGAAGACTTTTCAGAAGAGGCTGCAATTGATAGGAATGCAGAGAAACACAAGAAAAATGTAAGGATTCCTCATCTTTAAGAATCGAGAAAAAGAGAGACCATGCAAAAATCAAGTAGGGAATGGTGACAAAGAAAATGTAATTCATTGAAGGAAAAAACAGACAATATAAACTGCTTAGTGGAGAGATCTGTGGGTGAGACATGTAGTTCGATGGAAAACATTTCTCTTTCTACTCTTCCTAGTTAGTACTTACTAAGTATTTACAAGTACCAGACAAAATTCAATGCCTTTTGTAAATTACTTCATTCGATTCTTGCAACCGTACGTACTGAGTATTACCATAATGCCCGTTGTACAGAAACAACTTGCTCAAAGGTGCTGGATCATAGGAAAGCCTTATTTGTGGTATTTAATTATTATCTTGAGTAGATTCACTACCTAGAGAGACTTTTCTTTTCCCTTAATCCCTTTTCTAAAGGTGCATGCTGGGGTAAGTGGTCTAGCAGGAGGTCTGGATAAGCTCTTGTTCTTGGTTACCCTTCAGAACTTGATGGAAAGATCCTATTGCTAAGGAAACCATATACTTGAGTTATAGGCTATAAAGCAATAGAGCTGGTACTGATCTAGACACTTCATTCCTATTGGCTAGCTTTCCTAGTGCTAGAAGGTGCTATGCATGGTACTCACGGAGAAAATTATCAATAGTCTTACTCAGCTATGAACTCTGTGAGCTACAATATAAGCTTGACAAGATATATCCACTGGTGTGATAGAGGTGGGAATGTTATGGGAATAACCAATTACTTTGTGATTGCATTTAAAGACAACTTACCAAGATGGAACTCATGCCTGGTACTGTTACTTGGGCCCCAAACCCACATTTGGCTAGGTCATAGGCTCTAGGGGAGAACCTACTATTATCATTCTGCTAAATGGACATAGCAATAAGTCACACCTTAAATTCTTACTATATACACAAAGATTAGTTCATTTCTCAACCATTGTCAGAGAAGCTTCTTTTTGCAGTAGATGGTAATTAATACAGAGACCCATAAGTGGTCAGCACGCAGAAAATAAGAGACTATGACATGTTTAGCTCTAAATAGATCTATGTCATACCTCCTACCCTCAAAACTAGGGGATCATGATGGGTGAGGTGGTGAAAAGGTTGTAGGAACAAGAGATGGTGGATATCTGTAGTAAAATCATATTTCTGGACATGACATTACTCCTGCATACATGAACTCTTAACAGTTGTCATTGCATGCACTAGACCTACACAAAGTAAAGCTGGCCAAAGTCCCAGCATGGATCAGGGAGGAATTGCATTGTATTGGCAAATGACAGCTGCTGGGGGAAGGAATATCAGTTTCCTTCAGAGATGAGGCCCCTGAAAGGTTATCATGCTCCAGTAGATGGTCCTACACCCATGTACACCAAGTGGACTGAGTGAATTTTTTAAAAGAACTACATAAAGTTGGGAAGAAATAGTGTGTGTAGTGGAGAGATTGGGTAAGAGGGAAAGGGTTATAAGTTTGATCAAAATGCATGTATGAAAATTTTGAACAATAAAAAAATGAGAAAACAACTTAAGAGAGCTGGTCTTGAACATCACAGTTCCTTTCAACTTTGAAATTCCAGAAAATTTAACATCATTTGTGGATATGAAAAAAAAACCAAAGAAATACATTAGGTTGTTTTTCTAAATTTGAAATAGAGCATTGACAAAATGCAGACATTGGTTAGGAAAAATACCTGGGAGGTAGAATTTTAAAAGTCAATAACTCAGAGAGAGCCTGGAAACGATCTAAAAACCCAGAATACATGTGGCTGGAGATCAAAAATACCAGGGACTTGGAAAAAAATAAACAAGCACAGCATAACTACCTGGTCAAATCAAAGAGGCCTTTGCAGGGAGAGAAGGTGTCTTTCAAAGACTTGAAAGACAGTCCAAACTTAGAGAACAGGGAAGCACACAACTTGTAGGCATTGGGGGAAGGAATTCCTACGAACCCAGACGAGGGGTCATGGTAGGAATAGAGAGAATTTCTGATGAGACACAGTATTTAAAAGTATTAAGACAAATTTTACAGTGGGAGAGGTGGGTGGTTGGCTTCATACTTTGTTTCATTATTAGGAGATTTAATCATTTCACTACCACCAAACCCAGATGTTTTATCCTCCACTTTTTCTTTTCCTCTCAAAGGCAAACTATTTTTCATTTAAGATAACTATTCAGTTTTCCAAGCTTATATGAACAAAGGAAGTGAACTTCTGCTTTCTCTTCTTTCAAAACTTTGTTAGTAAAGATGATTTAGACTTGTGTACTGGTCCCTGCATATTTTATTTTATTTTCCTTTTTGAGTTACTAACATGTGATAGAAACATTACCCTTGCTTCTTATTTTAGTACTGCAGCCAGGCTGAAAATATGTTCCATGGTTATGGGAAGATAAGAGGGAAAAGATAAAGGATGTCTTTTGAATTCTTGAATTCATAGTAGCAACCGAGTGTTTCCAAGGAGAAGGAGGCTTAAAGAAGCAGAGTTATCTGCTTTGGCATGATATCAGAGATGGAAAGGTATTTGAAAAAGAAACAGATTCTTTGTCTGGAATGAAAGAACTTGACAGTTACTTACGGACCTACTACAGTTCTGTTCAGAGTTAATTTTAAACCAAAATTGAGATAGTTTTGAGTGGTTATACTATACTACTCTCTCCTTGGAAGACATCCAGGTCAGAGTTCTTCTCTCACTTAAAACATGCACTTTTATAATTAATAATTGAGGAAATCACCTCTAAAGAGGGGTTGAGTTCTTCCAAACAAATGTTCTCTATTAGTGGAATATCTTACATAGAATGGTAAGATGGCTGATACTGATAATTAAATTATGATTGGACATAGCTATGTGACACCTCCAAATTTATTTATCCAATTTCTTGCTGGTATGCTTGGTATTCCACTGATAAATGGCTCACCCAGATGTTGGAAATTTGTAATATACTGGAAAAGTCCTGTCATTTGAGATTTTTCTACTTTTTTTGACTTGTGGCAATTAATGCATTATGAGATAAAAAATAATGATCAACAAGTATTGAGCTTATTACCCTCAGGATTCGACATTTGTAGGCATTCAAGGTCAGATGGAGGCCATTCCATACTATCCAGCTGTTGGAAGGGAAGAATGGGAACTATTCTGCTCTTTCCAGCTGTTTCAAGAGGTAGATAATTTTTTCTCTCTCAAAGCTTAGAGGATCAGCTATGATAAAGTACTGGAACATATTTATCAGTAAGTACGCAATGTCTCAATACATCCAACTTGGCACCAATGTACCTAAGTTAAGACTTGTTAAAACAATTTCTTCATTTTCACCTGAAAACAGTGTGATGTGTTTTGCTATGTTCTAATTATAAAAAATTCACATATTTAGATGGATTTTTATAGATTATAAAGAATGTTCACTTTGGGGGAGGTCTTGTTTGATATTCCCAACAGTCTTGGTGGAAGGGATGTAACTGTCTTCATTTGACAAATGGCTGAGTAAAGCTTGGAGAGATTAAGGGACTTTCTTGAGATTTCACAGCTGTGAAGAAGTAAAGCTGGATGTTATTAAAACACATTTTATTGGCTCTAAACCTAGTGTTCTCTTGCAGGTATTGCATTTCCTCCCAATCAATAGTAAAGAAACTCTGAAAGTGAACTGGTTATGTCATACAATACAACACACACACACACACACACACACACACACACACACACACACACACACACAGAGAGAGAGTTATTTTTGTGCTTAAAACTCCAGTTAATCCTTGCTCCATCTTTAAATATAATCCTAACTTCTACATAGTCTCTAAATTCCTCCCCTACACTTGAGCAACAAACCATGACCTCTGCCTGGAGGGAAAATGGCTTTAATGTTGTACTTTGTGTTTCCCCAAAATAAAGAAGGGAAACTTGAATGTTGGTGATTTGTATGGAAGGTTATCCTAAAAAGCAGGGGAAAGTGAACAGGGAGAATGAAACACAGGCTAATATCCCATGCGTTCTTATGTGAAGAACTCAGACATAAAATAAGACTTGAAAGAAAAGGAGATACCATTTAAAAAGAAGAAGACCAACTGAAGGGGAGCAGGATGAAATAGAAATGTGAGGAGTGAGTAAGATAGAAGTTCAAAATGCATGAGAGTGCGATAAAGAAACCCATCATTTTGTTCATTGAATATATGCTAATAAAATTGAATAAAAGGAAATTACTGTTAGGGAATGTTATTGAAGTTGTTTTGTGACAAGGGGCTATCTGCCAGGTTATCACAGAAACAAAGCCTCTCAAACACTACAAGGAAGAGGAGTCTAGACCGTTGGCCCACCAGGTTCCCACTGAGTCAAAGACAGTCCCTCAGTGGTATGGATACTCTTAAAGTTTCTTAAACAGTGACAGTCTGAGAAGACATAAATTTGAAAGGACTTTAGCGAAGGACCTGAAACAAAATATAAGCAGACACTGTGTATGCTTGAGTGGGGATACTGTTTACATAACCTGGGTTTGAGCTCCCACAAAGCTATCCACTGGCACTCTAGCTGAAGTCCCAAGTTAACTCTATATTGTCAGGGACCATAGATGCATCCTGCTTGGATCCCAGTTTATATGTCACTTCTCAGACTATCAGGACAACTTCATCTAATCAGTTTCTGAGTTTGAGTGCCTTTGTTTTCTGTCACTAAAATTTGTAACTATTAACTTACCTTTACCAATTAATGTTCATATCTCTTACTAGAATCTCTAACAGGCAACTGTTTCCTATTGGTTGAATGAGTGTGTAGACTGATAGCCATATGATTAAAAGACATGGTATTCATTCTGCTGTTTACTTAGGCTTATATTCCACTTCTGTAATGTGCTCACTCTCATCTCTATTGCCAAAAATAGACAAGAAAACATGACAACAAATAAAGAAAATGGTTGAATATCTGTTTATCTGCCTAACACTAACCCTGAGACTGAACTAAAGACGTTTAGTAAACTGTTTGCTTGAATTTACTGTGAGAAAACCAAGAACACAATGGAATGTCTAAGAAGCAAGACAAGGATTGAATTATTGAAACATGATCATAATAACTATGATTCATTGAGCACTTACTATATGCCAGCTGTGGTACTTAGTTTGTTACATTCATCATCTCATTTAATCGTCGCAACTCTAGGGATTTGTTCTTCTACTTTCACAGACTAGGAACTTAAGGCTCAGGAAAGTTAACTCGGCCTTCTCAAAACACAGCTAAGAAATGGCAAAAGTGGGCTGAATGCTATCAATACAACATCTATGGTATGTTTCATTCCCCCGATAATTTTTTTCTTCAGCATTATTTAAATATTTTTCAGAAACCATAAAATTCACTTATTTGAAATTACAGTTGAATGGTTTTTTTGTATATTCACAGAATTGTGTGTAACCCTAAACCACTGTTTTATTTTAGAACACATTCGATACTCCCCAAATAAATTCCATACCCACAAGCAATCATTCTTTCCTTTTAAATTTTTTTACTGAATATATGAATATACAAAATAGGTTTCTTTGTAACATTTTCATGTGTGTATGTAAGATGAATTGATAAAAAAAAACCCAGAGCCAGATATTGGGGTGAAAACTGAAAGATCAGAGGAATAGAACAAGCCACAGCCAACCTTACCTTACAACGCCTCAGCCTCCAGAGAGTACTACTTCCTGTATACTCATGCCTATATCCTTTCTGTGCCCTGCCATCTTACTTCCTCTCTCCGCCCAGCTACATCACTTCCTCTTTCTGCCCAGCTCTATCACTTCCTGTCTGTCTGTACAGACCTCCAAACCTCTATGGTTAACTAGTGCTGGGTGTTAAAGGTGTGTGCCACAATGCACGGCTCTGTTCCCCAGTGTGGCCTTGAACTCACAGAGGTCCGGATGAATCTCTGCCTCCCAAATGCTAGAATTAAAGGCGTGTGCTACCATTGCCTGATTTCTATGTTTAATACAGTAGCTGACTTTTTCCTCTGATCTCCAGATAAGCTTTATTGGGATGCACAAATAAAATATCACCACATATATATGTAATACACTTGATCATACCCCCCACTATCTTTTCTTGACTCCTTTCCTTCCTCTCCATGTTTTCTGCCTTCACATCCCTTTAAAATTTAGAATCTACATATGGGCAAAAACATGCAGCATTTGTTTCTAGCTTATTTCAGTTGATGTAATGATCTCAAATTCTATCTACTTTCCAGCATATGAGATGACATCATTCTTATTTATGAATAATACTCATGTGTATGTATATATAAAAATCTCCCATTCTTTTTCATTACTTGTCAGCTTACTCTGTCTTTATTCTACTATTTGATCTTAATATAACTACTAATTTGACAATTTTAGATGTGTATCTATAATCAATGTACCTGTACAGTTTTTAGTCTTTGGTGACTAGCTTCTTCAGATTTTAGGGGTTACCAACTTTATTCATTCTGAGTAATATATTATTACTTCATTCAACTTTATGACTAAGTAATTTTCCATAGTATGTATATTATTTTTGTGTTGCTGTAAAAAAAAAAATACTTAAGAGTTCAACTTGAAGTAAGGAATTATTTGTTTTAGCTAAATGTTTCAGAGATTTTAGTTCATGGTCTTTGCTTGTTTGATCTTTGGCTTGTAATGAGGCAGAAGATCATGGTGGTGGAAGCGAGTGACCAAGGCATCACACCACATGCTGGACAGAAAGCACTTGGTAAGGAAGGGGCTAAGGACAAATCTTAACCTTCAAAGGCACATTCCCAGGAACCTTCTTCCTTCACCTTGGCCCTACCACCCTCCAAAATAGCTCCCCTAGCTGGAATCCAAAGATTGAACACATGATCCTGTAGAGAAATTTCAATATTCAGACATTGTCTCCTGAAGGCTTGTGGCCATCTCATAATGAAAATTACCCTTAATGCACTCTAAAAGTTCTTAAAATCTTAAGACTACCAACCTTGTTTAAGAGTCTAGGTATTGAGCATTTTCTGAGAATTAAGGCATTCTTTGTTGGGGGTTCCAATAAAATAAGAGAAAATTGATCCAATGGCACAAAGTAAACATCCCCATGGCAAAAGAGGAGGATGGCAAAATAGCAAGGAACAACTATTTCAGAGCAAGACTGAAATCCAAGAGGGTAGACAATCTGTAGCTCCATTTCTAGTATTCAGGCCATGTCCTGACATGATGTGAGTTCTGCAGGTTTGGGACATCCTTGCCATGATGGCTTTCCTGGCTTTAATGTTCAAAGCCTTTCTCTTGGGTTGGCTCAAATCACTAACTGTTCTGAAAGTTTTCATCATAAAGAAATCATAGTTGGGCTAGGCACCGAGCTTAAAGTATAGCAGAACATTATTAAGAATTATTTTATTGATTTTTTTTTTAAATCCTAGGTCTCTAGCCCAATCATCATCAGAGAGACTTCCTCTGGTACCTGATGGGAGCAGATGCAGTGAGTCAGCCAAACATTAGGCCAAGAGAGAGCCCAAACTGGAGATCTCCATCAGGTCTCTTCCCTCAGAGATTGAGGAAGAGGGAGAGAAAGAATTGTGGGAGCCAGAGGGTTCCAGAACACCAGGAGAACACAGCCAGCAGAGCTCATAGGGGCTCACAGAGACCAAAGCAACAGTCATGGAGCTTGTATGGGTTTGTGCTAAGTCCCTGCATACATAGGTGTGAATGTATAGCTTGGTGTTTTTGTGGGACTCCTACCAGTGGGAGTGGGGGTATCTCTGACTATTTTGCCTGCTGTTGGAACCCTTTTCCTCCTACTGGGTTGCCTTGCCCATCCCTGATAATACGAGGGTTTGTGCCTAGTCTTATTGTAACTTGTTATGCTGTGTTCGTTGGGAAGCCTGTTCTTTTTTGAAGGGAAACAGAAGAGGAGTGGATCTGGGGGAGAGGGGAGCTGATATCGGGAACTGGAACTGGGAGGATTTAAGGGAGGAGAAGCTCTAGTCAGAGTATATTGTATGAGAGAAGAACAAAACAAATTACATCAAGAATAAAGAGTTATTTTTGGTTGTGAGCCTAGCCTTTAACGGCTGAGCCATCTCTCCAGCAGGGCGGCGGTGTCGCATGCCTTTAATCCCAGCACTCGGGAGGCAGAGCCAGGCGGATCTCTGTGAGTTCGAGGCCAGCCTGGGCTACCGAGTGAGCTCCAGGAAAGGCGCAAAGCTACACAGAGAAACCCTGTCTCGAAAAACCAAAAAAATAAAAAATAAAAAAAAGAATAAAGAGTTATATTAGAAAAAAATAAACTAGAAATATTTGTGGAAGTAAATATGTTTAGCCTAATTTGAACATGATGCAATGTATATGTGTATAACACATTGTATTCTACCTCATTAATATGTATTATGGTGTACTTCATGTGTTTAATTAAAATAAAAATTGAATTTAAAAAATGAGCCAGATATTATGGTTCATGCCTGAAATCCCTGGGATGGTGAGACAGGAAGATTGTCCTGAGTATGAGTCCAACCTGGGCTACGTGAATTCTAGGCTTACCAAGGCTATGCAGCAAGCTCTTCTCCCCAAAAAGCAAGCAAATAAACAAAACTAACCAAACAGAAAAACCCAAACAACCACATATACACAAAAATATTTTTGAGTTGAGTCTCACTATTTGACTAGCATGGGACTGAGTCACTATGTTGACCAGGTTGGTCTTAAATTAACAGTTGTCCCCCTGCTTCTTCCTCTTTGGGGCTGGGATTACAGGTATGTGACACCAAGGCCTGATAGCATTGTGAACTCTTAAGTGTGCCTTTATTTTAACTTGGCCCTGATTGGTTTTTCTTCCTTCCCTCAGCATATGCCAAATTTTATAGCAGGAGGTGGTATTAAAAATATAATTTGAAATATGGCAATTTCTTTCTGTATTTACCTTTGTGGGAATGCCTTTAATTTATTAGCGTTTAGTCAGCTTTCCTTCTAATAATCAGCAGAGCTTCTCTGGCAGTGCAGCTGGTTCACTTGTTGCCTATTATGTGGTATCTGTGGTATAACTGACAGGAAAAAAAGCAACGTGAAAGACTAAGAAAAACAGTGAGCTCAGCTATAGCGTTGCAGACATTCTGTTCTGTGCGGTTGTAAATTTTCATGCTTTCTTTTTCTCATGTGAAATTTAGGTTGCCAGATGTCCTGTGAACATATGACTGCTCTGTGTTTCTGTGCCATATTCCATTTTCATCCGTATCAGAATACATAATGGTCCCTCCACTTGAGCCAAGTCAGACACAGTTAGTTGACTACTGTTGGCATTTGTTCCTGCCTCCTACTTCCCCACCAGTGTGTTGGACTATGTCCCACATTCTCCAAACTAATACCCTTCACCAATTTTCTCACACATCTGAGTTGCTGTGGAACAGAATAATAACAGAAGCAAGGCACTGTTAGTCATGTTAAATCATAATGGCAGTTGTTTCCTATAGACATTAGAACTTACTCATGGGCCAGTACAGTTTGACCTTTTAACCTTACATTATTTTCACCTAGAAATCATGCAAATTGGAAATGAAAAATGAACATTATCTTGTGGGTTTCAACTTTTTACTTTAATGTCTTTTTTTGGTAGAGACAAAGACTAGCTCTTTTCCGATTTGTTTTCTTTAGGTTGGGCTAAGTAGATGAAGAGACAAGCGGATACTAATTATACTAAGTTATCATCTAGTTAACACAACCCAACACAGGGAAGGACTGACATTTCAGATAATGTAGTTAACAGGGCGCTAGTACAGATGTCAATGCTTTTGGCTATAAAAATCATCATTTAATAAAATAATTATATCAAACTGACTTTAATCTTTCTTTAATCAACCAGAGTAAGTACCTAGTATTTAGTCAAGTCTGTTAAACTGAAGTGAATTTAAACAGGCATCTTAGTATCTTGAAGACTTTGACTGTTATTATTATAAACATTATAATAATAGTATTAAATAGCATTTCAACTTTCACAGCACCTTTGTAGCATTGACTTTCTCATTTGATGCTTTTCCTAAATGAAGCATGGCCAGAGAGTGGCAAACCCAGGAATTTAATCCTAATTTCTTGACTCTGAAATTGCTCTTATCATTTAATATTTAACATCTAGTAGATTGCTGGGTATCTACGTTTACTACAGTAAGCAAGTGTTATAAAAATTATCTATCCATATACAGTCTTGAAAAGGCAAACTTTTAGAATTATGTAATTGTTTAAGAACTGCAGCACAAATGACTTCTGTGGAAGGACCATGACAGCTTAAGAAATAGTTTATTAGCATGAAATATAAGATATTTGCTAAAATTATTTAAAAAGAGATGTTACAAAATGTACCAAGATGATTTATTAACATTTAAATCTAGAAAAGTTAGCTGGAAGGAACTCATTTTTATCAAAATATTATAGAATGTTAAAAATCTCTATGTTTACAGAATCTTTAAAAGTTAGAACTGATAAGGCTTACATGCAAAGGCAGATTTTTAGCCTCCATGAGCCTTTGTCTATCACTAGATTTTAAAATTCTTAATGGTAGGGATATTGTTCTGAACATGTCTGTATGCTTTATTGCCTGTTCAAGAACATTTGGAGAATGTTGAGCCAGGTTTACTTTAATTCCTTTGATTTGATATCTTCAAGAATTCTACAAAGGAAAATATGGTGGTAGCTTGACCCCTCATTCTTACCATTTTCCATAGCCTTATCAATTCACTCAAATATAAACAGATCATACTTTTTGATTTAAAAATCTCCCAGCTTGTGAAATAGAAGACAAGGAAGAGGGCTTTGGGCCATTTACTGTTTTAAGTTATAGATATCTACTACATACTAATTTGTTGTAGTAAGTATACATTACTTTAGAAGTGGAAAGAAAACTATGTTGAAATCTAAAACAGAGAAATACTCCAGACCAAATATTTTCCAGGATAAAATTTGAACTATTTAGTTATGTAGATATCTTTAGCCTAACAGAGTTGAGATAGAAAGTCCTTCCCTTCCCCTCCTCTTGCAGATTCCTGCAAGACCCAACTCAAACTACCTGTCTTTACTCAGGAGCAGAATCACTGCTCTGTCCCCTGTCGTAACACAACAGTTTCTCCAATTAAATTGTGATCAGAGCAGTAACTATGAGTCGTAGTTTAGAAATAGCTGTATCTGCCATCCTTTCCATGCCTGTGCTAGAAATACAGAATATTTTGAATAGATTCTTTTGAATGAGTACTTATTTATGTATTAACAAATTAATATCATTTTCCAGGGCACTAGAACGCATGTCTAATGAACTAATATTATTATGGTGGCTGGTGGCTTATACAGAGTAAAAGCCACTCGTCTTATGAATCATTACATTACTCTTGAGAATCACTGCCATATATTGGCTAAAACCCAAGCTCCCAGCTCTCTCACTTACTTTTTTTGAATTTTTTTTTCAAACTCAGGGCCTTGTACATGCTTGAGCATGTTAGACAAGCACTTAGCACTGAGCTGTATCTCCATCCCAGAATCCCAGTTTTGGAATGAGACAGGAATATTTTGTGAGTGTGCGCATGTGTGTGTTTTTATGTGTGGGATGTGGAGGCCAGAGATTCAATTGGGTATTTCTTTCATCTCTACCTTATTTTTAGTGGCCAGTTATTTCACAAGTTTCACAAGACTAGGTGACAAGTGTGCTCCAGGGACACTCCTGTTTCTTCCTTCCCAGCTGTAGGACTATAGACACTTGCCTCTACACCTCACTTTTACTTAAGTGCTGGGGATCTGAACTCAGGTCCTTATCCTCACACAGCAAGCACTTTACAGACTGGCCTATCTTCCCAGCACTCAGTGTTTGTTTATAACATCCAACAGTTCTTGGCTGTATGAAGCCTGACAAGGAATCTGAATTCAGTGGGCTTCATTTCTTTGATTTTTATAAATGTACAGTAGATTTTTATGTATGTACAGTGGGAACAAGTAAAAATGATATTATCTTATCTATCATAGTGCTTGTGAAAATCAAGTGGTCATTAACTAGAAGTTCTCATGAGTCTTTTAAAAATTATTTATTTTATTTTTAATTCCCTCCACCTCCCTCTGTGTGTGTGTGTGTGTGTGTGTGTGTGTGTAAGTGCAGTTGCCTAAAATGGCCATAAGGGGGCATTAGATCCCTTGGAACTGCAGTTAAAAGTGTTTATGATTTGTCTGATGTGGGTGCTGGGAACTGAACTGGAGTTCTGCAAGAACAACATGCACTCTTAACTGCTAAGCTGGATCTCCAGTCCCAGGTCTTGTGAATCTCACCAACTGATACATTTCATTTTCAGTGTATTTGTTGTTACTATAGAATTTAGCACTTGATTGTCCTTGCTAACTGTCTAGAATGCTTGCTGGTTTTCCTCTTTTTGACCACATAATCCTCTCACATCATTATTTAGCATTGTCTACACAACCTCCCTCAGTGCTGGCCACAGACTTGAGTTTTAATTATTGGCTTGGGATAGCTTCTCAACATGAAAAGAGAGCACTGGATTTGATATCAGGATATCAGAGTGATGTTATTTATGATAGGTAATTTCCCATTCTCTGAACTTCCTTAACTCCACGTGTAAGATTAAGGAAAGAGGCTTTTTTGAGTCTTTTCTAGTTCATAATGTATGTGATTCTATTATTATAGTACTGATATGAAGAGTTGTACATTAAATAAATCTTTATAGCTAAATAGAAAACTGTAGGGCCTAGGTAAGATGACCAGCAATCTCACTTTGCCCAGAACTCTCCCAGTTTTGCACAGAAAACTCTGTGTTCCATGAATCCTCAGTCCTGGGGAAATATCCACATTTGGTCTTCATAGCTCTAGGGGAGTTTGAATAATAAGAGACATTACTTTTCTTTTGTTGCTGCTTGAAGTTTTTTTTAAAGTTGGGGTGAATCTTGAGTAGAAAAAAAATCACTACACAAACCCACATTGTACAAAGAAGCTCCCTTTAAATAATAATTGAGTCAGTTGCTGTGGACAACCTTCTGTGTGCCAGTGTTATGTTAAACTATGCTGTCCAGGTTAGAGATATAGGTGATTCTGTCCCTGTACTTAGGCTAGGCAAGTGTAGGATTAAGTAGGGAAGAGAAGTGTAGGACGTATGTGCTGATATTTCTCTTCCCTACTATTTAAGAGGGCCATGAAGTTTTTCTCTCTCCATTTCCCCTCCTTTTTAGGATTACCATACCTACCTTTCTGCTTCCATAGTCTTGTTCGGCACTCACCTCTGCATTTGGGAGTTTGATATGCTGTAGAGGAAAAAGCATAGGGGTTGGAGCTCAGAGGCCTCCATTACTTACTAGCTGTATGACTTACTAGGTGTGTTGGGATTCTGCTTATTGTAAAACAAAAGGATACACAACTGCTTTACTAGATTGTTCTTAGAGGCAATGAGATAATTAATGTGTGCAAGATGCCTGATATTGTAACTGGAGGAAATGAGGGGCTCTTTTTATTTGATCATCTTTCTATATAAGATCAATCTCATTCATGTGGCTTCAGTGAAATTCCAAGGAGGAAGTTGAGACCACAAAAGAAAGTTAAGATGGGCATGGATTGCTCTTTCACCTTTCACCCAGCTATCTAACCCTCCCCAACGTGTGTGTGTGTGTGTGTGTGTGTGTGTGTGTGTGTGTGTGTGTGTGTGTAACCTAAGTCAAGACATTAGGCCCTTTCAGGGCCACAAAGACATTGTTGTCTCATGACTTTGCTTTCTCTGTGTGCCATGCAAGCAGCATGACTTGCAGGGTAGAGGAACCTGTAAATGTGGGAGAGGTGACTCCTCCCAACCATATATGTTAAAAACTGATTCCCACCACCCTGCTCATATGCCATAATCGGAGCAGTCAGGTCTTCTAGGACAAGTTCTGGTGATGCAGGGAATAAGGGATGCATACCCATTTACAGGGAGGGGTAGGTCACCAATGGAGTATCATTACCTGCTTTGCAGCTCTTTGTTTGGTCAGCTTCTGAAGTCCAAGTTGCTTGTGACTCTGCCAGTGCTGTCCTTTGTCAGAATTTTCCCTCCCCTCACCCCTGCCCTCAGATCCCAGCAGTCTTCTCATTTCCTCCCAGTTTCCCCCAAAAGCTTCTCTCAACCTTATCACTGCTTACTCTTCCACGCTTCACCCAATCCTAAGCCCAAACCTTTATGGCTCTCCCTCTACCTATACTACCACCCTCTGACCTATCACTCCAGGAATTCACAGGACTCCCCAACCTTAAGCCCTTCCCAAGTCTCTCCCTCCCCTCTCTCTTCCCTTTCCCTCCTTGCTCCCTCCCTTTCTCCATTTCTGACTTCCTCTCCTTTCCCTCCCTCCTTCCTTCATCCTTCCCACCCCTTGACTCCCTCCCTCCTTCATCCCTCTCACCTTTTGCCTTCCTCCCTTCAACCCACCTTTTGCCTCCCTCCCTCCCTCCCTACCTCCCTCCCTCCCTCCCTCCCTCCCTCTCTCCCTCCCTCCCTTCCTCTCTTCCTCCCTCCCAACTTACTAGTCCCTTTCCCTTTTCCTCAGCTAACCCAGTAAATCAACTTAAACACAAGCAACAGATGCCATTGTTTATTGATTATCAAAAAATTTTTACTTGAAGGTTATTTTTATTGGGAAAAATTGAAGATACGTGATAAAGTCATATTGATTAGAAAATAATAAAAATCAGTCTAACAGCTACACTTTTCAGTATTAGTTTCTAATATCTAGTCTCATGCATATTGTTAGTGTGAATAGTAATGAAAATAGCCCCACATAATGCAGGGTTCAAAGAGGGAGGGAGGCATGCAAGGTTGGTGGGGGGAAGCAGCTCAAAGTCGTCAGGTTCAGTCCATCATCCAAGAGGCAGCGTCGTTGTACAGGTAGCCTTAGTTCATAGCCAGAGAGAGGTTCAGTGGAAGATTCTGAGAGCAGCAAATGCTGATGACAGCTGAGGTAACAGAAGACAGATGGCCGGAAGTCACTAGGACCCACCATCTAACCAGCAATTATTTCATCACGCCGTCTTCGATTCCACCTGTGCCTGAAGCAATTATAATGACAATAACGCGATGGAAAGGACACAGTTCGGGTGCTCCACTCGATGTTCGGGTCGTGGGTCTCAAGCCAGTGGATTCCAAGAATTAGAGGGTAACGTGGTGCGTGAATAATATCAAACTGGAGCTCTTCAACGTGGTTTCCAATTTTGACTTCAAGAGGTGGTGTTTCTTTGGTTACAGGTCCATTAATCAGTGGACGCCCATCAACTGTTTCTAGCATGAGAGGGAAGATGTTATTGCGGATTGGTATCTTCTCTCGAAGAACCACAGAGCGATCGATGCTGTTTCTGTAGGAGCCTGAATCCACCATTGCTTGCTCAAAGAACTGTCGTCTTCCAAGTCGTATCTCAACAGTAAGCCATAGGGTACGGGACATAGATATTGGGAGAGAGGGGGACGCGTATTTGTAGATTGGCCCGCCCGGGATCCCCCTTACCGCCGGGCCTCCATGTTTCCCGCCTGCTGGGCACGATGAGGCTTGACAGGGCAATCTCTGGCAAAATGACCAGGATGGCCGCAGTAGAGGCACAAGTGGCCTTCACGGCGTCGGGCCCGTTCAGCCTCACTGAGGTGGGGGCGATTACTTGTAGCTTGAAGAGCCTGGTTTTCAGTTGGTGGACTCTCAGACTCATTTTCCTCTTCAGAGGATGATGACTCGGAATCAGCCTTACCATCTGTCTTCTCTTCTAGGGTGACACACTGAATGATCACATCAGATAGGCTGGTGGCTGGACTTGTGCAAGACAGTTCATTTTGAATAGAACTGGCAAGCTCTTCTTGAAATGGGATGCAGAATGTGCTTTCATCCAAATTTAGCTCTTGAGCAATGAGATGGAAGCTGGTTGTAGATCTGTGGACAGGGCCTTCTTCCCCTTGGCGCAGCTGAGGGAGGCCTTGGTTAGCTACTTCCATACTTTCTGGATTGTCAAAAATATTTTGGAGCACTCGAATGAACCTTCCAAATTGTTCCAGCAGGGGGTTTTGGATATCTGCTAAGGGCTGGAACCACCTTCCTGCCTCACCTATGAAGCTGCCAATCAAGTTTACTAGAGCTGCTTCAGTGAGATACAGGTGCCCTCTGGTTCTCAGGTAGCTGTTCAACTGAATTAAAAACTCAGCGAGTTTCTGAGAATCCCCATTGAAGGCCAAATACTCTAGGGGCAAAGTTGCAGCCTCTAATCTGCTGTGGGCCTGTGAAAATGCAGAGGCTGTTCCCGTTCCCACAACTATGAGGCCCTCTAGGGACTCTTCAGGTACTGAGAGTTCTAGGAACTCCTCGGCATCTGAGGAGTCCAGGGGCTCCTGGGGCACCCGAGGCTCCAGAGGCTCCTGGGTAGCTGGATGCTCAAGGGGCTCCAGCTGTGACGAGGTCTCCTGGTATTCTGGAACCGTCTGAGACTCCTCATCATTTGTAGGGTTGTGGAGCTGTGAATTCTGGAGCTCCTTGATGGCTGGGGTACCCTGGATGTGTGTGGGCCCTGCCTCCCAGACTGCTGGGAAATCATAACCCCTTGGGGATGCGTGGGGCTTCTGGGTTGCTGGGGACTCCAGAGCCTTCTGGGTCTCCTGGGGTTCCTTGGTTGCTGGAGGCTTCCAGGCTGAGAGCTTCTGGAGCTCTGGGGGACTGTGGGCCTCCTTGACCTTTGAAGGCTCTTGGAGTCCCCAGGCTGCTGTGGAGTCAGGGGGCTCTGGAGGGTCCCAGTACTCCTTGACCTTTGGAGGCTCCTGGGGTTCCCAATACTCCTTGAACTTTGGGGATGAATGGGGCTCCTTGACCTCTGGGGATCCCCTGAACTCTGTGATGGCTGAGGGTCCCCCAGACTCCTTGGTCTCTGGGGACTTCTGGGACTCCTTGATCTCTGGGAGTCCCATGAACTCTCTGGTGGCTGAGGACTCGCTGGGCTCTCTAATGGCTGAGGGTTCTCTGGGCTGCTTGATCTCTGGAGTTCCCCCGGACTCTGTGGTTGCTGGGGGTTCCCAGGGCTTTTGTGAGGCTCTGGCTGCTGGAGGTTCCAGTAGCTCTGGGGAGTCTGGGGGCTCTTGGGCCGCTGAGGACTTTCGGAGTGGTTCATCCTCTTTGGCTGCTCCGGATTTCTGGAGCTCTGGTATCTGGGCCTGGAGGGCAGCATTTTCTTCCATAAGCCTCTTCACTTGAGCCTGCAGAATTTCATTCTCCAATTTCAGAGCAACATAGGAAGCTGCTAAGTCCTCTACCATCTTTTGAGGAAACGGGCCTGGCTTGGCAATTTGCTACCAAGAGAGATTGGGTAGCTGCCTGTGAGGTCTTTGCTGAAAGCGACTCACAGGCAGACGTCAGGCAGGCTCTGTGAGTTTTCCAAGGGGTGGGGATTTGGACCCAGCCAAGGCTGATTACCAAGAGGTCACTGGGAGCCTCTGGAGCTCAGCACCGGGAGGTGTGAGACCCACTGTGAAAAGAGAGGGAGCTGAGGATCAGAAACTGTGGAAAGCACTCTTTCAATATAAATCAGCAAAATCTGTCTAACTATGCTGGGTTTCTTTTACCACAGGCTCATGTTCATGAAGTGAGAGTGTATATACTTGTTCTGATCCCATGGCATTTTACTAGCACATGACCCAGACTTTACATGTCAGTTTGCATTCTTTTGAAACTTAACATTGTATCAGAAACAATTGCCCCATATTCCTTTGTTTTACATAGTTTTTGATTTCTAGTGTCTGCCTAATATCTCCATGTAGCATTTGGATGTTAACAGCTGCTTTCAGCGACCAAATCAGATGTTTAGAGCGATCTGGGGAGTTTAGGTTCTGTGCTGGGGCCACCTCAAGAGATATTTTTGAGTGACTAGCATAGGAGTTAGAAAGAAACTCTTTCTCACACCTCAGAAATCATACCGCACCAAAAAACCGCACACAACCAGACACAGGAGAAAGCAAGCAAAAGTTGAGTAAATAAATAAATATACATATATACATATATTTATATCCAGCAAACACATGCATATTATTTATAAAATGCCTCAGAATAGTTAACAAAATCCTCTTTATAGAAGTACGTTACCATTCAGAGATGTGGGTCTGGAGCTCTGCCTGTCTGCGTAGCCATCGCTGAGGAGAGAAGTGTGTGAATGGCTGTGGAGGCTTGCCTTTTCTGCTCACACTGAACTCAAACAAACACACCCACTCCCAGAACACGTTCCAACTCTCCTCCGTAACGTAGCTATTTTGAGTATGGAAGAGTGTGTTTTTTTTTTTTTTCTTTTGACAGTACCTCACAGTTCAGAGCTAGAAAGAAAGTCGGATGCTGCGCCGATGTGAGGCAGCTTCATGTATTCAGTCCTTGGTTACTTTAATAAATATTTAGCCAGGAAATTGGGAGTAATACCACTGCTCTTGTGAAAAGTTGCAAACATTTCTGAATGACCACAGTGGTTTGGGACTTGATTTTTTATGTCTGTCTCACGTAACTTACCCGTACTCTATCCACACTGGGACGTTTGTTTAATTCTCACTTAGAAGCAAACTACAAGCCCCCTCTCAGTCCTTTCTCCTGCCTACCTACTCAGTCCCAAGGGTCTCTCCTTGCAATATTTTCTTAGAATCTTTACCATGGACAGATCTAGGCAACTTAGAGTAAGGATGCCAGAGAGGCAAATTTCTGATGGGTACTTGCAGCAACCCCATAAAGTCCTTAGCTCATTCTGAATATACCTACCTAGGGTTCTTCTGCCCCCTTGAGCTGCTCAGGTGGCTCCTGGCAGCACACAGGTACCCCACTTTTACTTGTCTCTTGCACAGTGATTCTGCTTCATATTTGACTTTGTCTTCTTATGACAAATCACAGTTTTATGCTGGGCATGAATCGTGTGGCTGTTTTAAGCAAGAATCAGGACAGCTATTTTAATTGCAGTAATGAGTTATATAAGGCCACTTCAAATCACACACCAATTCAGCCATGGTCCCAAGTCTCTTTTAAAAATCAACTCCCCTTATTAGCATAGTGGGATAAATCCTGGTGATGGAATATGCCTAAACCCCAGCAAGCTGACTGCCTAGGCTAGCTGAATCTGAATGCAGAGGCATTAAGAAGGAAAGTAGAATCATTTGCAGATTGAATTTGTTCTCTATCTTCCTTGCAATTATTTTAAAAATGAACTACACATAAAAAATCACCATTATCAGACAATTTATTCTAAATTTTTGGAACATTGAAGCATTCTTTACTGCTAAGAAGAAAAATTACAGTTGATATTGCCTTCACCAATTAAAAATCCAGGAGGACAGTTATAGTTATGACAATGTTTTATTTCCTTATCATTAGTAAGTGAGCAGTTTGAGGCATAGTTTAACTTATTTCAGCTGTCTTACACAAACCAACTGGTTTCACTGCTGTGACATTATGCAGCTCTCCGATAGCTACTGAGAATTTTAAAGTAATCTGTCTCCAAACTAAGGCTCTCTAGCATCTTGGATTTTTTTCTTTATATTTAATATTCATTTGCTATTAAATAATCTTTCACACCGTAACCTTTATGCTTGTCTATACTAATTTTACACAGATTTGATAAATTTTTAGTCCTTCTAAAATTTAGAATCCAAACCTCAGTTTATGTAACTGTGCAATGGAGCTAATAACAGTATTTAACTTTGTAGGAGTGGTTCGGATAATTAGTCAAATGTTCAGGGATAGTGGTGAGTGCCCATAATCCAAACAGTCGGGAGACAGATGCAGGAGTATCAGGAGTTCAAGGTCATTCTCAGCTACAAAGTAAGTTCCAGGCCAATTTGGGTTATGTGAGACTCTATCACACACACACACACACACACACACACACACACACACACACACACACCAAACAATGAATGAATGAAACAATGTGTGTAAAATGTTTACCAGAGTAAGACGGGCAATCACACTTAATAAAAGTTCAGAGCAACAATAAGCTCTGTACCAGCAGTGACAATTGTAATTTATTCTTTTTAATCGTCTTTGAATTATTGAGTTGGATATGTAAACTTTGCAGAATTGTTAGTTTGAGCAAGGACTCCCATATGAAGAAATCCACAGCACGTGGATTTTACAGCATTAATTTTTCACCATTCCGGAGCCTTTATCTTCCCTTCCTGGTTGGGTCATGGATCATTTACTTTGCCAAATAATTCTCTTGAATTAGAACTGGAGGCACCTAAAGCGGGAAGATGAGGTGATTAACATGGGGATTGTGGAGCAGCCAAGATAGATGTTTTAAAAGTCCATGGACTAAAGCACCAGACAGTGCCTTGCCTAGAGGCATATTTATTCAGTGGGTAAACACGGGGACCTTTCTTCCCTGACTCCCCCTCACTAAAGAGCAAAGACCAAATTTCAATGTCCTTAAGTACAAGTTCCAAACTGCCTAAACATAGAGAATTATTCTCTTTTGAGTGGTTAAAAAAAAGAGAGAGAGCTACACTGAGCTACTTTTGTCAAAATGCCTAAAGTGGTTTTAATATCCTGAATTAGTCAAGTAAGAATAGCAAAGTAAGAATAGGAAAGTAATCACATGCAACTTTCATCATGTTCCCTACGTTCTAATCCTTCTTGCACTCAGGACATGATGGAGTTTATAGAGTCTTTAGGATGATTATGAAAACAGTTTAAGCCAGTGAATTTTTGTTAACTAGGCAAATGAATATTTTAGGAAAAAGAAGACAAATCTGTTCATTTAACAGACATACAAAGCATGCACAGAAATAAGAAATGTTCATGCTCAGTTATGTTAATAAGTTGCATATGTTGATTGTTAGCTTAGGGAGAAAGAGAAGGGAAAGGTTGGATGAGATGAAGTTCTCCTTAGTACATTCCAATGCGAAGCGTGATTTTATTTTGTTGGTAAATGTACAATCTGAAACATTTTAGATCTCTGCCAGGCTCTTTCTCCTTCAGGCTGGCTGGTCTGCAGCTTTAAGCAATGCAATCTCCTGCTTTTCTCTATTAACCCTGTATAGAACCAACAGGGCAGGTTACCCCACAGGTCTCTGGCACAATGCCCAGTTCCCCCTTGGGGGCAGTCCCACCCTGGTGTCTGTTGTGTTCAACATGTTATTCCTATGGTTACGGTAGAGCTTGAAGTGCTTTCTTAAATTTAACCCTTCATGTGCTTAGGACAGAGTGAAGCCTCTTGATCGTCAGCAACACAGCATAATACACCAAGATGGTGGTAATCACTAATTCCTTTGGCTGCTGAAAAGCCAGGAAAGGGTTTATTTCTGAATGTGACTGGGATTCTGAGCGCCTGCTCATAGGGTGTAAACGGGTTCCATCTCAGGAACTCTCTGGGGAAGTCAAGATTTGTTGTACTTAAGCCTCCCTTAGTGACATTTACCATCTTCCGATTTTATTTCTTGCCCCACACTTAAGAAACCTTTCCTTCTGGTCAGATGTCATCTGGGGAAGGGAAGACCCTACTGCATAAGGCTTTAAAGGAAATTTCTTGGGGGGTCTTGGAATTTTGTAGGGTATTTTGAAAGAATGCAAGCCCTTGAAAATCTTTCTGTTAGAAAAGATATTGTAGGATAAAGAGAGCATTTTAAAAAGCATACATAGAAACAGCACTAAATGGACTCAGCAGGCTGTATTTATGTATATGTAAAAATAAAGAAAAAGAGGCCATGAGTTTGAAAGGGAGTAAGGGGAGAAACATGGGGAGGGAGAAAAGGGGAGAAAGAATGTAATCATACTTTAGTTAAAAATTTAAAAACTAAGAAAAAAGATGGCTATAGTACAGCATCTACTTTAGTTAGCATGTTTGCTTTATGGTTTCAGTTGAATGGCTTCATTGAACTCTGGTGAGGTAATAACATGCGTGCCTTAGAATGACAAGCTACAGCATAACAGGGCTACAGGAAGGTTTTTCTATAAGCCTACTCTTGGAGAGGCCTATATGAAGAGGATCTGATCTTCTCCTCTATTGGCTGCCATCTTCTCTCTGGTGTCTTTTAATATTGGTTCATGCAGAAAGTAAACCAAGTCTGTGGAAGGCCAAAGGGAGAAGGGAGTGGAAAGAGAGGGAAGAAAGGGTAGGAAGTCGGTGGTGGGTACAGGAGTAGACAGAGAGAGGGCTGGGAAGGAAAGCAGAAGAGAGAGGAAAAGAAGAGGGAAGGAGGGTTTACACTCTTTTAAAACTCAACAAATGTATCACTTGGTCACTTAAAGGCAAAAGTTCCAATTATGCAGTTTATCATTTTGAAAATTATATAAATGGAGATTTTATTTTTCAGTGTTTAGGCTTGCAGGTAAAGATCTTTTGTTTTATTTTATTTTTGTTTTTTGAGACAAGGTTTCTTTGTTTAACATCCCTGACTGTCTTGGAACTAGCTCTGTAGACTAGGTTGGACTTGTACTCACAGAGATCCGCCTGTCTCTGCCTCCCAAGTGCTGGGATTAAGAGCATGCACCACCACTACAGGGCCAGGCAAAGATCTTAATCAGGCTATGAGGGTTATACATTAGTTACAGGTTTGTGGAGTGTTGAAAAAGAGGTGATAGACTTCCAGTGCAGCTGGAGAGCAAAGTGGGCATTTAGGGGTGGAAGATGCAGAAATGAGTGGGCACCAAGGAATGTGAATACCCAGCTCTCTCAGTTTTGCTGCTGTGTTGTGTGAACCATATTAAATTGTAGTTGTGAGAGTGGTTTCAGAAAAATGTCTTATTGGAAAGAACACAGAGGTAAGGTAGGTCCATGTCCAATTCTCAGCTCTGCTTTTTTTTTTTTTAAAAAAAAAAAAAACTAGTTATGTAATCTCTTGCCAAGCAATCTAGATTGTCTGAAATTCACTTTACTCATCTGGAAAGTAGGAGATAATAATAGGTAATTACTGAGTTGCTATGAAGATTAGAAACAATGCCAGTATCTAAAAATAGATATTTGCTGAGTTGTAGTAGATGATAAAAATCATATCTTTAGCTCAAAGGATTGTCATTGATTTTCATGTCAGCTTGTCTAGTGTATCTAAACAAAATTCCCCTCAACTATATGTAAACTGAATGTATGATTACTCCAATATAATTTGCTTTCCATTCAGTAAATCCACATTCTCTCTTTCTCACTCTTTCCATAAATAGTTGTTGAATACTTAGGTAGTTAATTGTGCAGGTGTCTATACACAAGCTTCTCCTCTCTCTCTGTTTCTCTGTGTCTGTCAGTCTGTTTTTCTATCTGTCTCTGTCTCTGTCTCTGTCTCTGTCTCTGTCTCTCTCTCTCTCTCTCTCTGTGTGTGTATGTTATATGTTGGTGTGTGTATGCTGAATATTGGATACAAAGATAATCCCACTTCGAATTCTTTTCTGAAAGAACTCACATGTTAGAAGAACAAAGTATGTACTTCAGTATTAATATGTTACTGTTGCTAAACGTCCCAGCAGAGGGGCAGAAAGTCCTGTGAAGGGGCCAGGGTTGGATATTATTGTGGAAGGAGGTAGAAAGAAGTGCCAAGTAGAATCAGTGAAGACATAAAACAAGCTTTTGGTGTGGACTTTAGAAAAAGGGAAGATTTGAACATGTCCATATGGGGATAAAGCCCAAGTGGATGAAAACAAGAACATTCTTGATGGAGAAAAGAGTTAAAACAAAGGCACAGAGGTTGGAAATATGGCCTGGGAATAGAGAAGCAGCAGTCCAATTTGGATGAAGCACAGAGTATGTGAGGGAAGTGTATGAGTTCACAGACATAATGTGATACAGAGATTCTCAAAGGGAAATCTGATATTTGGCAGAGATGACAGTAACTTGCAAATGTTTTAAATATGCTTGTTCAAGAAATATGTGGTCCTGGCAGTTTCTAACTGCTCTATATATCACAATTTTCTAAACTATTGGCTCCTACTAACATTCATTAAGAAATGCCAATATTTTTATGAGATTTCTAATGTATATTTTCCTAAAACTCTGTAATTCTGAGTCTGATTTTCTCATGTCAACTGTAGCATAACACGGTCCTGTTGGTTTAATTTTTTTCATCTCAATCACTTCCTCTCGGACATGTTTGTATAACCAGTTTCCATTTCCCCGCAGCCTTCCATCCCGCCCCTGCCATGATTTTGTTCTTGTCGCTCCTCTATTTGATTTCCTAGCACAGCTGTATCATCTAAAGCAAGCGCTGTTCTCTGTGTGCACCCTGACAGAAAGATAGGCCCCTTTTTACTCTCTAATTATTTCTTGGCGGAAAGAATGGAGCAGAAAATGTCATTAGCAAGGAGTCACATCAGATTCCTGGGACATTTGTACTTTTACAGTGTGTGCCAGCATGTGCAAACGGGGAAGATTACACTGATGAGTTATTTGTCAAGGACTGAAAAAGGCCATTTGGGTTTATTTCATTTTTAAAAGAACAATTCATGAAAATAGGCCACGAAAGAGAAATTGAAAAACAGCAGGAGCAGGGAAGGGTACATGAGTGGGTTGGCAGGAGGAAAGGAAAGGGAGAAATGATGTAATTATATTATTATCTTTATATATTATATAATTATCTTCTGAGAAGAGAGAGAGAGAGAGAGAGAGAGAGAGAGAGAGAGAGAGAGAGAGAGAGAGAGAGAGAGAGATTGCAATTTTGTTTGTTTGTTTGTTTGTTGCCTTTAGGCAGGCCACTCAATACTTGGGGGCTGCTTTCTCTTTCAGCTTGTGTGTAAATGGGTTATGGTGCAATATAATCATGGGGTTGCATTGTTGGGACTGCAGTGGATGACACAATTGCAAAAAAAGATTGCTATTTTTAAAAGAACTCCAAGGAAGCCGTTTTTGGCAAATTTCAAGGGAAAAAATCACTAATGATGGGGACTCTGAGTATTGAGGGTAGAGAGACCGTTTTGTTTTCGTTTTACATTTTTTTCTGCAGCAATTGGATTATTCATAAAATATGGGCAGACATTTCTTTCACAGAAAAAAAAAACCCCACTGCTCTTTGTGTTAGAATGTCTTGTTATGCAAAACCCTATAGCATGTAGTCCCAATCTTGCTCTATGGCAAGGCTTCCTTCTTACCACCTTTGTCTACACACTGCTACCCTTCATCTGGACAGCATCACCCACACAGCACATTCTCCTTAAGATTGTTCTCCGGGCTATCCCATCACCCACCATCCACCTCCCCGCTTGGCTTTCCACAGCTGTCTTTAGAAATCTGATTCTTTCTCTTGGCTGAGCCCAGAAGCTCCCTCCTCCAAGTAGCCTTCTGTCATTTCCCTAATCCGTAACTGCCTCTTTCTCTGGTTCCGTGCTAATGCTGCAAATGTAGCCACACTGCTTGTGATTTTTGGGAAGACATTATTTCCTGTTTCAGTATTCTTTGACTGGTTGGAGGTGTTGCATGAATTGGGGCATGTTCTCCAGTGTTGGATGATTTCATAAGTGAATTCTCTCTTTTTCAAACATTTTTTTGCTTTTGAGACAGAGTCTTACTGTATTGCCAAGGCTGAGCTGCAACTTGCTATGTGCAAACTACTTTGAACTCCCAATCCCATTTCAGCCTCCTGAATGCTGGGAATGCTGAAGTCCAGAAAGACTAATTATGTGCAAAGTGGCCATGAAGATTACAAATGGCAAAGATGGCACTTCATTTGGTCATCTGTCTTCATATTCTTTGTTATAAACTGCACTGGTCTGTGGTCTGCACTCTTGGTAATCATGGAAAACTCCTTCCTTTCTGAGTCTTATTTCCTTGTATGTAACTGGTGAGGTTCTGCTGTTAGAGTTCACAAACAGGTTTCCAATGGGCTCTTTGTATCCTGAAGATATGTTTTGATCAATCAGAAATTATTTTAAGGGTTTTTCGAAGTACAGAGGTTCTACCAAAACATTATAGATTTCTGATTTCTCTTAAGAAACTAGGAAGGCTGGATTCATCATTTGAGTAAATATAGGCAATGTGCTTTGGTAGACACTTTAGTTGTCGATAGCTTCATCACTCCTTAAGGCATTACACATACCTGCTTGCTCTTCTGCTTTCTCTGATCCCTTATGTGTGAGTTCTAATCCCCAATAGTTTTTAAAGTCTTTTCAAATCTCCACATTTAAGAGTTTTATGTGTAGCATAAGTTATTATAGTTGCTACTGATCCACATAAATAGGTAGGTGAACCCCAAATGAAAAAACCCAGAGGCAAAGGAGTAAATGATGTCATTTATATGAAACTCAAGAACAAGCATATTCAATTAATATTGTTAGTGCTACATGTCTAAAATAGCAGTCACCTCTGGCATGAGAAGATAATAACTGGGAATGGAAACAGGAACTGAGTGTGGGCTATACAGACACTTGATATGTTGATCTGAGTGTTGATCTCATGTAAGTCATCACTGAAAATTTGTTCTTTGTAGTAGGTACAAATTTCACATTGTCTTTTCAGATGCTACCCTTCAAATGTAGTATCAAAATTTTCCCACAAATTTTCTTAGAAGCATATTCCGAGGATCTATGGAAGCCCTACTGCCCCAGGCCATCTGGAAGTAGAGCCTGGAGATCTAGTTCTTAACGTGTACTGAGACCTTTAAGAAGGAGACACATTCGGGAATTTTTGCTCCATTTCTATTTCGGACAGTTACACACACAGCTTTGAATTAAGTTGTTGTTGTTCAGGTATGATAAAAAGAATAGAAACTCAAACTCAACAAAAGCATTCTGAGCAAAAGTTTATTTTGGAGCTTGCTTACAAGTATGCTCATGATTAGTGGAGAGGTATGTTTATGGAAGGGGATTAATTATTGGGAGGACATTGCTGAGAAAATGTTGGTTTTAAACAGAGTTCATTCTAATTCTTTTCCAGAAGCACTCAGCAAGTCTGAACAAGTGTCATCAAGTTAAATTATTTAAAGACTGGCAGGGTGCATATTGGTCAGAATACTTCCTCCTAATTCTGAAAAACTGACAGCAGACTCCACTTTCTGCACAGTGTCTGCTCTATATATTTTCCCTCTGTTTGGTAGCTTCAGTTACTGGTATCCACATCCTTCAGCAGCACAAATCCATCCTCACTATTATAAGTCACTAACAATTACTGCTGCATTTCCAAGAATAATTTGCATATATTTCCCCCCCCCTCTGTGTGTGTGTGTGTGTGTGTGTGTGTGTGTGTGTGTGTGTGTGTGTACACACTCACCATGGGACATGTGTGAAGTTCAGAGGACAACTATATGGACTTAGTTCTCTCTTTCAGGGTGGATTTAATGTCCTCAGACTTGGGTAGCAAGCACCTTTACCAGCTGAATCATTTCACAGGTCATTATTTGCAGTTTAATGGAATGCCTAGAAATCAGTCTTCATTGATTAACCCCAAAGGGCATCTTAGGTTGTGATAGTACCTCAGGACAACTGCTGCAGGGGAACTAAAGAGAGATTTTACTATAAAACTGTTTTGGGGAGACTACTTGGGATTTATGTTACTGTATTCTAAGTAGAAATGGAGAAATTTTTCTTCTTGTATCTCATTTCAGAAGCTGAGTAACCCAAGAAACGTCTGCTGGAGTAGTCAATGAAGTATAGACAAAGTTTCTTTCTTTCCTAAATGCATAAATACAACCTGTTCAACCCATATAGTGTTACTTGTATGTGTATGCTTTCAGGGCTGACCATGTGTTATTGGTTAACCAATCGGTGCTCTTCCCTGGAGAAGACTATTTCTCCTGCTCTCAGCATTCCTTAATTGCCTGTAGTTGTCTCTGTAGGGTTGAGGCCTTGTGTTTTCCTCTTCCATGTTAGCATGTCCATTGGTGTCCTTGTTTGGGTCATAGTTCGACAGCCATGGGTATAGCAAAAAGAAGTTTCCTTGATGAGGGGTGAGGACTACACTTATCTGTGGGTTTAGGGACAAATATTGAGAATGTAGTTAGGGATTATGTAATTCAGTAAATTGGGTGTCGTGGATTCTCTTCCAACATCTAGGATTTCACTAGCCCTGACTAGTTGGCTAGGTTTTCAGTACCAGGAATGACTTCCCTCTTGTCAAGTGGGTATTAAATCCAATTAGAGAGCTGTTAGTTAACACCAAGTTATGTGCACCACTACAGCACCCTTTGAGTTAGGGTGCCATGCTGATCATTAATGTGGTTCATAGGATAGAAATTTTGGTTGCATTTCTTTTTTGGAAACTTCTGGTACCATGAAAGCTAGTCCTCAGAGAGGAGGCATTCAGATCTGTCCCTGCTCAGGGGGTCTGAAGTGCATGGTATTTTCAGCAATAGAGACTTACCTTCCACCTCTAGGGGGCAGCCAAGGGCAATGGCAATACTCTGTATGTTTTGAGAGTCTCTTGGACAAATCTGACCAACAACTCAAAAGAGGGCTTCTCATGCCTGCTGTTGGGGCTTTTATTAGGTGGTCTGCATATTTTTTTTTTAAAAAAGTCTTTTTTTTGCTAATGTATAGAAAAGTCACTATTCTGTGAATCTGTATCTTTTACCAGCCAAAGTTTCAGCTAGATTAAAAATCAGGTTCATTTCACTACATAAAGGAAGAGCTTAGGGTCCCAGTTTCTGCCATACTGTGGTACAAGAAATTTTGTTTTCTTGAGCAAATTACTTAGTTTTCTGAGTTCCTGGAGTCTTGCTTATAAGATGGTAATGAGCAATAGTACATAACTTCTAGAAATACTTTCTAAATAGTACCTGAAGTTTTCCATCTCCTAAGGTAGCATGGGTAAAGTACTGAGCATGGTGCTTGAAGCATAGGAATCTCTTGGTAGCTATTGTCATTATTTTGGTTATTCTGCCTTTTATGAGACAGCGAATTGTATATAATAAAGTCTATCATCAAAGGGGGTTATCTTTTAATCCCCATTAATTAGCTGTGACCTAAACCTCTGTTTACTGCTATGTAAAGTGGGAATAATGAGATCCATTTTTTGGATCCAGAAAACATCATTATAATGATAATTTTGTTTAGAATATTAAGGATAAAATCAGCAAGTTTGGTGAAAAGTATTCATTATAAGAGTAATGACTATCATTGCTTAAGAGCTTACCATGTTCTGGACACAGTGCTCAGTCCTTTATATGAAATATGTAATCTGATACACATCACATACATATGTTATAAATACAGTCATTGAGCTCAGTTTTTCAGTTGAGGATCAAAAAATATTATTTAAGCTTGTATAGCTAGGAATTTGGCTAGATCTGGCACCCAGGCAGTCTTTCTCCAAATCATGTGCTCCTAAATTGGACTAGAGCAACAATTTAGAATGTGAAATTCAAAAGCAAAATTTCTATATTAAGTTAAAAACCAAACTAAAATGTAAACATAAGGTAAATATTTAAGGAGTGCTTATGATGAGTTACACTTAGTGAATACAGTAAATTGGACCTGTGTTTAGATTATTTTATACTTTGCTCCAACTTCTAAAGTAAGAATAACATTGAATTAATAATGTCAGCCATTACCATACACCCAGGACTGGTTTTGTGTGAAGCAGGCACTATCATGAGTGCTTTGCATAAATTGCTTCATTTAATATTCACAATGAATTTATCAGGCAGGGACAGTTATTAATCCCAGTTTACAAGAACAAACTGAAGGGGCTACTAGGAGTTAGGAGTTGCACAAGCACACATGATCAGTAAGAGGTTAAGTCCTAAGTCTTTTTTTTTCTGTTTTTCTTTTTACTTTTTTGGTTTTTCGAGACAGGGTTTCTCTGTGTAGCTTTTGGAGCTTATCCTGGAACTCACATTGTAGACGAGGTTGGCCTTGAACTCACAGAAATTCCCATGCCTCTGCCTCCCAAGTGCTGGGATTAAAGTCTTAATATCAGCATGGGACTAATGTTCCACAGACTGACTGGACATTTGGGTTCCCAAACTCCTAGATACCCACTAAGGTAAAAAACGAAGATGTATAATGTGCGTCAATTTTTCCAAATCTTCACATTTATAGAATACCTAAAACTTCAATTTGCTTTTCTTAAAATGTAAGAATAACTCAGAGGATGTTTGTGTGCTTTAGAATGAATCTGTGGGCTTTTGAATGATTATCTTATGGGAAGAGAGACAGGGTGAAGGGGGTGGGTAGAACAAATTTTTAGAGAATAAAGTTCTGTTTTTTAAGCCCTACTGTCCTAATTTGTTATGGCACCTCTAGGAAACAAATACTGCTTTCTCCAGTTCCCAAAAAAAATGCCCCGGATGGAACAGAGCACTGGGTTGAAAGGTAGGAATAACTAGTGGGCAAAAGGATTTGCAACAGGAACCAGGGAAGGGAGAGGGAAGACAACACATTTTTGTTGATTACACAATCAAGGACCAGCTCTGTGGGGAGTAATCTCGGAAGACTCCTTCAAATGCCCTGCTCAGGCCAGCTTTCTGTCTTATACCAATATGGAATCAACAGTGAGCAGCTGTCGCCCTAGCTAAGTGTTCAGGAACTAGGAGTTGAAAACAACTTCCACACCCTGGAGACATGAGCCCTGCCCAGTGTTTTCCCTCCTCAGACATCATCACTTGTCCTCAGAATGATTTACATGAGCACTAAAGAGTTTGGCAGGCAAGACAATGCTCCCTATGTGGACCCTATTCTTCCATCAGAACTGGGAAATTTGCTCTTATCCTTTTTAAATTATCTTTAATGTTTATTTGTTTTGGTTGTTTGCCTTTTGAACACTCATCTGGCCATTTGTCTTCCCCCCTCACTCCCTGCACATCTCCCATTGGCAATGTTTCACTGAGCTTGACTAAACTTGGCTTTGTTTTCTGCATCAGGTGATGTTCCATTTTGACTCACCACCCAGGAGAGTAGGGGTGACCAGGGGTGCTTAGGATTTGCTTTGCATTTCGATGACTGAGCCAGAGCAGGGTGACTGTTTCCAACTCATTTTACAGCTCACATTTGGTCTAACTTGTTTCCTTGGGAAATGTTTTTCATTTGTTTGTCTTCACACATCTTAAATGTTTCTACCTTGTGTGAATACTCGGGTGGGCTGGTAGCTGTCTCAAGGATCCATATCTAACTGTAGGGTACCTAATTTTTAGGTCACCACATTACTGCTCTTGTTTTCAGGCTGTACCTCTGTTTACCTGGAACAGAATATTTAAAAAGTACAGATTTGTCCAATAGGTGAGGTGCTGCTGTGGTAGGAAGGGTCTTTTGATGATTGCTTTTCTTGTCATTAACTTAATGCTTTGCTTATGGTCAATCTAATAGTAGCTTTCAGGTGCATGCGAAGGTGGGTCTCACCTGTTTTCATTTTCCATACCAAGTCTATGAAACAATCATTTACTGAAGAACATAGGGTAGCATACATCATTCTTTTTATTTAGATTGTGATTCTACTTTTGTTTTGTATTTTGAGACAGGGTCTCATGTAGTCCAGGCTAGATTCGAGCTCCCCATGTAGTCAAGGCTGTTCTTGAATTTAAGATCCTCCTGCCTCAGCCTCTCAAGCACTAGGATTAGAGATGTGAGTCACAACATCAGGTTCTAATCCACAAATATTAATTTAGACTTTTATGAGAAACCTATAATACCTCTTAGCAAGAGTGGACAACATTAAAGTCTCTCTCCCAATCAGTTATGACAGTTTAGTGAGTATAGTATTGGTCTCCAACTCAAAAGATTTCCATTTCAGTAACTATAAGGCACATGTGATTCAAAGATGTCATTTTCTTTCTAGCATCTTCACTATCCAACATTGTATTAAAAATTCTTTGAGAATTTCATACAATATATATTTCATAATATACTATCTTTGTGTAATATAATCACTCCCGATTTTAAAATATATTGCAGAGCTGTCATAGTAAAATTGGCATGGTATTGGCACAAAACAGTTATATTAATCACTGGAATAAAATCAAGGTCTCAGATATAAGTCTATGCACCAACAGTCACCTGATATTTGACAAAGTTGCCAAAAATAGACACTGGAGCGAGGACAGCAACTTTAACAAATGGTGCCATGAAAACTATATATCTACATGTAGAAGAATGAAATTGTTTATTATTATTATTATTATTATTATTATTTTTACCCTGCACATATATCAATTCCAAATGAATCAAAGATCTCAATGTTAGAACTGAAGCCCTGAAACTTCTAGAAGAGAGGGAGCACATTTCAGAATATAGGATCAGATAAGGGCTTTCTCAATAGGACTCCAATCACCCAAGAAATAGGACTAACAATCAACAAGTGGGACTTCATGAAAAGAAAAAGATTCACTATCCTTAGTCATCAGGGAAATGCAAATTAAAACTACTTTGAGATGTCATCTTACCCCAGTCAGAAGGACAAGGACTAAGAAACCAGAACCAAATGCTGGCAAGGGTATGGGGAAGAAGTATCATCAGGCCCTGCTGGTGAGAGTACAAATTTGTGCACCCACTCTGGAAATTAGTGTGGTATTTTCTCAGAAAACTAGCACTAGATCTACCATGTGACCCAACTAATCCATTCCTGGCCATATGACTATAGGACTCTATTTCCTACTATAGTGACACATGCTCATTCATGATCATAGCTGCTCTGTTCACAATAGGTAAGACACAGCAAAACTTTATTCAGCTGTAAATAAAACTATAACTGTGAAATTGCAAGTAAATGGATGGAGCTGGGAAATATTGAATTGAGTGAAGTAAATGAAACCCAGAAAGACAAATGTCACATGCCCTCACACATAAGTGGAGTGTTGACTCTTTAGATTTATGTGTTTAACTTGTGTGTCCATTTCTTCTAATAGAAGTAACTTTGTCAAGACACGAAATTTATGATCTCCTGTTTTTCTTGTGCCTAGAATGTTGTCTCTCATTTATTAAGGGTTCAACAAATGCTTATGGAGCAATGAGTAAATAATTAACTCCAGAAAGCATCCTCTTTATCAACCCTAACAAACACTCCTTTGGTCTAAACCCAAGCCTCTTAGGAATAGAGAACTCATTACACAGATAGCTCATTTTATTGTTGCCAGAGATATTTTTCCTTGTGTTGAATTCAAATCTCCTTTCATAAAATGCTGCTCCTTGGTTTTTATCTTGTTATTCTGAAGCTCATTAAATAAGTTTGAAATTTTCAACACACCGCATTTTCAACTATATTGTCTTTAAGTTTTGTGGGGGTAAAACAGCACTGAACTATTTCTCGTAGCATACACTTTTGACTACCTCTCATTGTCTTTATTTTCTTCTTTGGACCCTTATGCATGTACTAGCATTATAGTCTGTCTTGTGCACAATGTTGCAAGTAGTCTCTCTTTGGTAAATGGAAACTCTTTCATCAGCAGTTTATGTGTCTAGCTATCCAACATGTTCTAGCCCTAAATGTCCTATGTTTCATGCCACACTTCATCATTCTGTCCACAGGATATCATGAAAGACCTTATAAAATGACTTGCCAAAATCCAGATATATTTGGCCTATACCATCCCACAAATCTGCTAGCATAGCAACACTATCCAAAAAACGAAATGAGGGTAATCTATTTAGAAAAGCAATATTTGTTCTTCATGCTTCCCACCCACTTTTGAATGGTCATAAACTATTCGAAATGACTGATGCCAAAAGTTTTAGGAAAGTTTAAAAAAATTAAAGCCCTCAAGAATTTGAAATGATCATTTCAATCATTCTTAACTTTTCAGATATTTTTATATTTCTGTGTACACATCTCTCCATAGATGCAATAAACTATGTAGGCATGCCCACATATATGTATAAAATTTCAGATATGTATGTGAAATATGTGATGTGTGTGTGCTTTCTATATCTCTGACTGGAGAATCTATGGGGAAATAATAATACTGCTATTACTGACAGAAATCCTTATAATTAGAATTTTAAATCAGTGCTTCATCAGGGTAAATCAGTGAAATACAGACTCTCTCTGTTCTATTGTTTCATTATGGCGAGACACACATTCAAAAAATGTAACAGTACATCTTGTCCTATTTGGAACTTTTTAAAAAAAGAATGACAGAATAAAAAAAAAAAAAAAACACTTCTATTTTTTTCTCCAGTAAAGCACATATCCAAGAGAATGTAATCTGCAGGAAGTCTGGAGGAAGACCTTCTATGCTCAGGGTCCTTGCCCCCTCAAACTTCTATTGTTCCGTGTAACACTAAATTCTTTTGTGTGCAAGTGAATAAAACATATGGCATAGGTTCGTGTGGATATTTCTGTCTTTCCGAGAGAGGCAGGCATAAAATACTCTTGAGTCTGAGACTCAGACTAATTAGCCATTTAGTCTTATCCTGAAACCCAGAACTCCAAAAAGAGACCCTATTTTGAACCTACTAAAAGACTTTCAGAAACTGATAAAAATGCAAATGTATATATATGTTTTTTCTGTTTCAAATAAAGTACTAGTGTTTACTCCAAATTGAAATGCTTCCTTTCCAAGTCATTTGTCAATTTGATTAGTATGTCCCTGCCAGTTTAAAAATTCTAGTTCATTAAGAACAGTCTAAATATAACACATATTCTACTATTGAGTATAAAGATTCAATAAGTTCAGATTATAAATATATATCCTGTTCCCTTAACATCTGAATTTTATTGAAAGTTTTCTTTAAACTCAAATTTTGGTCATTTTCACTGCTTCCCTATAATCTATCATATTTTTTATCACTTTTATTGTTGCTTACTATTTTTCTTTAAATTAACTGTCTTGAAGCTTAAATTCAGTATTTTTTGCTATACAAAACTTATATTTGTTGGCACTATGGGTGGGGCATGCTAGATAATAAATGACATTTATATTTGTATCATGTAGTTACTACCATATGCACAAATCATTGTCACTACATAAATCTGAATGCACACTGTGCCTTCTGATACAATTTCTATAGTAGTGATTTTAGTTAGTGTCTATACTTTTCATCTGTATTTGTTCAGAAATTCAAAATTCTATTATAATACAGATGTGAGGACTTGTACCAGTTCCACCCAGTGTCATATATATTTGTATGAAGGGAGGATAACAGAGCTTGTGATGAGTGGGGGAATTTGTTTCTTCTCATTATCATTCTTCCTGCTCTAGAGTTGCTTGGCAAACTTTAGAATGTTCTTCAAAGTTCAGTGAGCTACTAGATGCATGCTTACTATGTCCTTGAGAAGTTCTTGTATTTCATTTTTTGTCCTAGAACTAGAACTGAGCATAAGAGAAATATATTGGAAATAAAATGTAAATGCAAATAGATTTCCTCAGGTGACTTGGATTGTGGCAGACATTTTTGGTTCACTAAACCAGCTGAAATAATAATATTTGGGGCATAGCTGGAATTGTATTGAACTTCAGTGTAGTTTAGTCTATTCTATGTATACTCTGGGTGATTAAATTTAGTTTAGCCTAAGACTTTATGTTGACTCCACAAACCCTTTCAGAAGCTATCTCTTCTATTTCTCTTACAATGATCACAAACCCTTTGGTTCTCAGGCACTGGGGTCAAAATTTGACAAGGAGTAGAATGAAATTGTTATTGCTATATAGGTTTAGGTTTAAAAAGGTATAATATATTTGTTTCTTTTTAGTCATTGTATTTCTTGAGTTCATGTGCCCATTTTCAATCTTGTTATTTCTAAAACAAACTAAATTAAAGCAAGGAACTCTTCATTCAGTGATCTGTATGAATACTGACTAAAGTTGAATTACTGTTATAAAGAGAAATCCTTAAGTTAAAGTAAAATGGAAAGAAATGCAAATGCTCTTGTTTTTAACAAAGACATATTATAATGGCTTCCCTGAAAAAAGTTGTGATAGTTTAGAGATTTTACAAGCCAAACTCACTATTACAATACACTAGCTAAGGGAAATTAATTACGTCTTGTTAGAAAGCTGTTGCTGGAGGTCCAGCATCACTTAATGTCATCCCATGGATCATGGATTGACAACATGATCAATAGATATGATGCTTTATTTCAGAGAAAATCTAAGGAGAAGACAGAATCAAAGGTCTTCAGGTCTTCAGTAGTTAGCTTCAGATCACTGGTCTGTGAGTCTAGAGGTACTGAAGTATAGATTAGTGGTTATCAAATTTAATGCTAGTTAAAATTATCTTGAGGGTTTACTAAAACAAAAATAACTTTGTATGGAAACAAAAATATGTATGCCTCACCTGCTAGAAAAGTCTTACTCTGTAGATCTAGTATGGGCTCACCTAGAGGTTCCCAGGTAATGCTGATACTGTTAGTCTGAGAAATTACAAATTGAGATTTCTACCATGTATGTTTAAAAAAAAATTCTACCATATTTATATGTGATAACCTATGGATCTAGTCGGCTATAAACTATAATTTAAAATTGGCAAGAAGGGTGGGAATAGTTACTGAAGAGCTACTGTATATAATGTCCTTCCTGGATGCTGTACACTGACAGTTCATTTAAATGAACTTTAACTTCATTATATCTACTCTTTTTTTTTTTAAGTCAGAAAATGGAACTTGGCTATTTCCCCTTCCCAGGGTGATCCATGCATCCCTCTTTGGGTCCTCCTTGTTAGCCAGCTTCTCTGCAGCTCTGAGTGTAGTCTGGTGAGTAAACTGGGAATGAGGGGTAGGCAATGGAAGGTAGGAGATGGGGAATGAGAACATGTGGGAACAGGGTGGTCGAGCTGCAACAGGTATGGAGGGGGAATGCAATGAAAGAGATACCATGATAGAGGGAGACATCATGGGTATAGGGAGAAACTGGGTGCTAAGGAAATTCCCAGGAATCCACAAGGATGACTCCAGATTAGACTAACTAGCAACAGTGGAGAGGGTGCCTGAACTAGCTTACCCTAGTAATCAGATCGGTAAATACCCTAACTGTCATCATAGAGCCTTTCTCCAGTAACTGATGGAAGCAGATGCAAAGATCCACAGCCAAACACCAAGCTGAGCTCCAGGAGTCCAGTTGAAGAGAGGGAAGAGGGATTCTATGAGCATGGGGTATCAATATCATGATAGGGAAACCTACAGAGACAACCAAACCCAAACTAGTGGGAACTCATGAAATTTAGACAAATACCTGTGGAGCCTGCATGGGCCTGGAGTAGGCCCTCTGCATAAGCGAGACAGTTGTGTAGCTTGGTCTGCTTAAGGGACCCCCTAGCAGTAGGATCAGAATCCATCTCTAGTGCATGAGCAAGCTTTTTGGAGCCCAATACTTATGATGGGACACCTAGCACAGCCTTGCGGCAGGGGGAGGGGCTTGGACTTGCCGCTACTGAATGTACCAGGCTCTGCTGACTCCCCATGGGAGGAGGCCTTACCTTCTTGTAGGAGAGAATGGGGTGGATTTCGGGGGGAGGCTGGAGGAGGAAGAGGAGGGAAGAGGGGGATCCGTGATTGGTATGTAAAATGAATAAAAAACTTAATAAAAAATAAAACAATTCTGACAATTAAAAAGAAAATGGAACTTGGCAAATAAACTTTCTCAAGACAACACAACTTTTAGGCATCAGTTATGCCATTCAAATCCAGACCTGTGTAGCTTCAGAGGTTACACATTTTCCACTAGATCACATAGGTAAATATTTTATGTTTTAAAACATAAATATAGCCGGGCGGTGGTGGCGCACGCCTTTAATCCCAGCACTCGGGAGGCAGAGCCAGGCGGATCTTTGTGAGTTCGAGGCCAGCCTGGGCTACCAAGTGAGTTCCAGGAAAGGCGCAAAGCTACACAGAGAAACCCTGTCTCGAAAAACCAAAAAAAAAAAAAAAAAAAACATAAATATATATTGCTTGGAGAAGCAGTATCATATAGAAGAAGTGAAATGCAATGAATTATCAGGAAAATCATGCCTTATTCCTGGTTGCTGTTAATATCATTCATTGATCAATCAGTTCATGCAGCTCTATCAATTCATTTACCTATCCATTACTCACTACCCAAATGTCTATCCATAACCCACTAATCAATGAATTCTCCTCATTAACTCATTCATCAAACTGAGTATTTCAGCCTAATACTTTCCCTTCTTTAATTGAACGCGATGTGATGTGATGTGTGTGTGTGTGTGTGTGTGTGTGTGTGTGTGTGTGTGTGTGTGTGTATGCATTTGTGGGGATGAGTGCAGGCACATGTGTGCCGTGGGGCATGTGCGGATGTATGAGGACAATCTTAGGTTTCAGTCCTCACCTTCCATCTTGTTTGAAACAGGATCTTCTTGTTTGCCTCTGCATATGCCAGACTAACTGGCCTGAGAGTTTCTGTGTCTCTCCTGTCTTTGTTTGCCACCTTGCTTCAGGATTTCTGGCATTGCAGATTCACCAGGCTGTGTGTGGATTATGGGGATTCAAATCCTCTGTGTACTTTCTCAGAGAGCAGTTTACTAAATCAGCCGCCGCCCTAACCCTGCTTTCCCTTCTCAAGGTTTCACTTACCTCGGAAGTACAACAAGAAGTTTATACTACATGATAGTTAAGGTTGCTTCTATCCTCTAAAGCCAGATGATGCCTCAAGCCTTTTCAAGTAATAAAACTTAAAGGCATTTTTAGGCAAACAGAGTGGACTATCCCTAATAAAATTGAATTCACAGGAAAATTCCTGTAGAGTTACTGAGGGACATTGCATGCAAATGAAAACCACACCTTTCTGTTAGTGCTGCAAATTATCCTTTTCACAAAGAATGAGCGTCTTTGAAGAGCATGATAATTATAGTAGTGATGTTAAATATTTCATGAAAATATGAACAACAAATTGACAAAAAGCTAGGTTCCAATAATTTCAAGGATCCTTAGGCATTAAAGCATTTATACTTAATAAATGCTTAAAAACCAAATGGGGAAATTGTGACCATTATGAATACTTAGATTTTGAATTTTCAAACTAAATTGAGAAATGTTATATTCTTTATGAAGAGTTATTTTCATCTGATATTTAAAATTGTCCGTTGTTCAAAACTCTAACTATTCTGTGCACTTTAAGGAAACTTGTGAGAGGTTCACATGCAAAACGAACGGGGGCACAATAACAACACACAACAATATAAATGGAACCATGTGAGTGGGGATTGTGAAATGCCAGTGATAGTCAAGCTTTTGCAAGTAAATGCCAGATTTGTCTGGGATTGAATTACAGTGTGAAATGACCTCATTCCTTACACAGACCTTGCGTTTGGGGCTAGGTTTGGAAAAAAAGATTATGCTTTTTTAAAAATATTAAAATTATTATTTTTTTTTTTACCATACCTATGTCTGTAGCCTTCACTTTGGGACTTCAAAGATTTACCAGTAATAATTTATATCCTTGGATATCCTTCTGTACTTGAAGAAAAATAATGCTTATCAAAACTGCCCCACCAGTCAGCCAAAGATGACCCATCATTGAAATCATTATGTATTACACTTTATGTGTATCAAGATAGGAGATTCATTGTCTGCAGCATTCCTAAAACCAGAGGGGATTGTAAAAGTTTATGGATTTTATGTCTTCTTTTCGAATATTCTTTCCCATTGTTTATAATTTCAAAAAAGGAACAAATTAAACCCAAGATCTTGAAGAGAAATATATTTACTTTGTATAGAAAGTATTTGATCATACACTGGATTTCACGTTTTTTTCTTTGTTTTGTTTTTTTAGTTTGATGGATTTGTTGCAAGAAACAGATACTACCAGGTTAAACTCTTGGATGTCACCAATCCTTACAGAATGTTCACAAAGTTCTCTAGAGCAAGGCTTGTTATGATCAACTGACAGCTGCCCAGAGAGTGTTTCTTCTTAAAGGGGAAATGAACCTTTGTTTTGCTTAAGGAATTTATCCCCTAACCTGAGAAAAATGTCCAGGCTCCTGTCATGATACCATAGACTTGAAAAAAATACTGTAGTATTTGAGCTCTTTCCAATATTCAGAGAAAGGCAAAGAAGAATGATTTTGTCTTATCCTCAAAGGGAAAAGTTGGCAGCACACTAAATATTCTGTGTGAAGTGAAGCAGTTGAAGAAACACCATGTTCTTCTATTGGTTCAGTTTTGATAGCAGCTATGATTTTCAATAGTTATAGGAGACCAAAAATGTTCTGCTGACTTTGGAAGAAAATGAATTGATTCAGCTGTTCAGTGAACAGCAGATGGCTTGGGGTACTGCTTTTCTTTGCTCTGTATTCACAGTTATTGCTACACTTTATCTGGAGTTCTTTATATGGTGAAAACAACTGGGATTTTCTGCAGGTAGAACAATGACCCCTTTAGATTTTAACTTGTTATCACAGTTAAAAGGTCTTACAAGTCTAAAACTGAAGTAACTCCCTGTAGCCAAGTGATTTGACATAGTTAGGAAATAAGATGATAGATTTTGTCCAATATGTAGGCTTTTGACTGCATCTCCTAAATACGAGTCCTCATAGTGATTCCTGGCCAAGTCTTGAGCAACAAGTCTAACCTCATTTTTTTGCTTTCATTTAGGTTTTTAACCTCCTTTTATTCACATTTTTATTTGCTCAATGAGATAATAGACTGGGACTGTCTCGTTTGGGTGGGACATTTTAAGCAGTTTCAGAAGTTTTGTGCTCATAAAGGCATGCCTGGATCTGTCCAGGAATTTCATAATTATTTTTGCTAATGGTAAATGAAAACATGCCGTAATGGATTTGGTTTCCTTCCATGGATGTTAGCATGAATGTCCAGATTTAAAAAGAAGATGGTTAAACTGACCATAAAGCCTCAGGTTAAATTCAATGTGGTGTCATGGAAAGAACATTCACTGTTGGACAAATTATCTAATTTTCTGTGTCATGGTTTTCTAATTTGTCAAGTGGACTCTAACACCTTCTGACTAATCTTCGGGGATGTTATAAAGATTAAATAAGGGACAACTTGAACATATTTTACAACATATAAATTCCATGTAACTAAAATTATTTACTTCATTAGTTTTTGCAATAGAGGTAGTATTTTAATATAGTTTCATTATTTTACAGATAAAGAATCTGTATAAAAACAAGTTTAATAAGATCACCAACCAGTAAGTTGCAAAACCAGGTCTAAATCCCAAGTGATGTGATACTTACTCTAGAAACCTAAAAATACAGAATTCTAGAGCCTGCTGGAAACAAAACTATTGGCACTATGTATATTACTCTCTGGTTGATCAGTTCTGTGAATGGAAAACTTCTTAGAAGGAAACATTTTATTTTAGTTGGAAAATAGTTATAAGAAAGTTAACATTCCACATCTCTTTATAACTTCTGTGTACTGGTTCTTGTTTTGGTCTTGATGACTGAAGGTAATAAACTCAGTTCCTTTTCACCTGACAGGCTTTGAAATATTTCAGGGTAGTTGTTGTGTACCTATGCTTATAATTTGTAGGCAAAGGTAACTCAATTTCTTTTAGCTATTTATTTATAATTAAAAAAATAGAGTAGTTTGTTTAGCACCTGCCATGTGCCAGGTCCTATGTCACATGCTGAAAATGTTCAAGTAGATAAGATGCAATGTTTGCTTTCAGCAAAATGTAATAAAAAGTCAGTATGTGCTGTAACAGATAAAAAAACAACCACAACCTGTAATGTGGTGAAGAGAAATTATGGAAAATATTGAGAAATGATATTTTGCTTCATCTTATGAGTAATATTGATGAAAAACAAGAACCGTTTGGGGCAATTGCATGTTGACCAGCAATTTTGAACAGCCAGTCAGAAGTACAGCAAGCTTTGTGTGCGTGCATACATGCCTGTGTGTGCCTGTGTGTGTGTTACATCAAATTGTGAATTCAAAAACTGAATTCTATTTATGGAAATTCTTCTAATGTAGACTAACATCTCACTCATTTTTGGCCTAGAACAAATGAAACATCAAGTGGGCTTTTCCTTATAATGTTCTTAAATCAAACCTTCCTGGATCCTGCTCTTGTAAAATGGCTCCTTGTATCTGTCTGCAAGATTTTATATTAATTCTGATTTGAGTTGCATTTTTCCCATAATCAATTTTGTTTTAAATTATATATATACACATACATACACACACACACACACACACACACACACACACACACACACACACACACACACACGAGCGCGTGTCTCTATATGTGAGGTTAGCATTGGGTGTCTTGTTCGATTGTTCTCCACTATATTTTTTGAGACAGGGTCTGTCACTGAACCTGGAGCTTACTGATTTTGGTAGATTAGTTGGCCGCAAGCCCCAGGCTTTTTATAGTTTCTACCTCCCCAGACCTGAGATTACAAGTGTGTATTGTTGTTGTTGTTGCTGTTTTTTGTTGTTGTTTTTTGTTATTTGTTCTCTGTTCAGAATCTGAACTCAGGTCCTCATGTTTGCACAACAAACTTTACTCACTGAGCCATCCCATAGCCATGTTATTTTGTTATTTTATGAGACAGTGTCTCATATGGATAAGGCTGAACCCCAAACTCACTTGGTAGTGGAGGATGACCTTGAACTTCTGATTGCTCTCCACTGCTGGGATTACAAACTTGTATAGGACTGTATCCTGTTTTTTTGTGGTATTGGGGATAAAACTCAAGGCCTTGTTCCTGTTAAGTACCCACTCTTTCAACTTAGGTACATCTCCAGGCCTCGACATTCGATTTTATTTAGTATTTCTGTCAGATTTTTTTTTTTTATCTCTGTTCTCTCCTGGAATGTATTTACTACTCCCTGCTTACCGTCTCCTATGGCTTTTTTCTTTAATGCTGTGATAACAGTAATTACATTTGTGTCAAAACTTCCTAAGTGTTCAAAGGTTACTATAGGGCTAAATGCAGAAGATGATATTTTGGCAAAGTTTTCCCCACCAACTCTTGAGAGAAAAAAAAAACTTTATATTTATTCAGGGTGATGAAAGTATTTGAAATGCAGGGAAAATGAAGTAGCTATTTCTGAAAACTTTCATCATAAATAGAAGTGATGCCTATATTTTAGAGTATGACCTCTGAATGCTCCTCATCCTTCTACTTGTTTATATACTTTTTTTAAAAAGTAAATTTCATTGGCTACGCCATTGCTTCATTTTCAACGGTTACATTTGACAAAGTACAAATCATAAACAAATGATTACTTAAATTGTTCACATACATCCACGAGTTTATCAAGTAATTATACCTGTATGGGCAAAATTGCTATAGTAATGATGAAATGTGAAGCCTTCTGTCCTTTGTCAACAGAGTTAACCATAAAGACATGTGGTTAACCAGCACGAAGTGATATTGTGAAGGATGAAGGCCAGTCACTCCTTTAAACTCTATCATGTGACCTATGATTTGTGCAGACACTACACAGAGCACAGCTCTCCCATCACCTTGGAATGGAAATGTTTGGAGCTTGAAGGGTCTCTGGAGAATATCTAATCCAACTACTCAATGTTTAGGGCAGCACATGAGAAAACTCTTTGCTTGAAGTTGTGGTTTGTCAGGCAAGTTAAACAGTTTTCTGAATCTAAAGTAGCCCCACTTGGTCAACGTCAGCTTTTTACCATAGTCATAGAGTTTATAATTACTGGCTAGAAAAGACTTGGGTCAAGTAATCTTACCTTGAATAATATTGGTCTTATAATGGAAGACAGTAAACAATGCCTTGAAGACTCACTGAAATTTTCTGTGTGCTGCAAAAAAAAGAAAGAAAGAAAGAAAGAAAGAAAGAAAGAAAGAAAGAAAGAAAGAAAGAAAGAAAGAAAGAAAGAAAGAAAGAAAGAAAGAAAAAAGATTAGAAGCCATGAGCAAGAATTGTAATGGCAGTGTGCTTCAGTTTCTGCTTGTTCCATGTACTTTGGTTTTGTAAACCAACTAGGCATACCATGCATAATTGGATCCCAAGAAAGTAGGTTTCCTATGCCTAGGAAGCCAGCTTTTTTATCTTTTCTCCACAGAGGAAGAAAACTGAATTTGTTTCTGAAGAAGTCAACTTGCTGAGCTAGAGGGACTCTTAAGCACTCCCTAAGCAATCTTCATTTGTGGACTGGAGCAGTGAATAGTCTGATGTCTAGAAGGACTGGCAACCCATGGTCTGTTTTATCAGCTATGACTTGTGGACTGGTTTAGTAGTCATCACTGTTCCTTCCATGGAAGCCTACCTCAGCAATGCCTTCACTTTCTTATTCACCAGATTTATCTCTTCTTTTGCTACTGGCTCGTAAGAGTTGATATCAATAATCTTTCATGTACATCTTATCAAAAGATGTTGACAGGTTATCAATCTGTTATAATAAGGACAAATAGGTGGAGCCCTTGTTGAGCTTGCAACGATAAAGAACCTTTTTTTAAAAGACTTATTTATTTATAATGAATATAGTGTTCAGCCTGCATGCATTCATGCAGGCCAAAGAGGGCACCAGATCTCATTATAGATGGTTGTGAGCCACCATGTGGTTGCTGGGAACTGAATTCAGGACCTTTAGAAGAGTAGTCAGTGCTCTTAACTGCTGAGCCATCTCTCCAGCCCTATAAAGAACCTTGGGGCTGGAGAGATGGCTCAGAGGTTAAGAGCACTGCTTGTTCTTCCAAAGGTCCTGAGTTCAATTCCCAGCAACCACATGGTGGCTCACAACCATCTATAATGAGATCTGGTACCCTCTTCTGGCTTGCATGGATATGTGCAAGACAGAAGACTGTTAGTATGTTCAGGAACATTTATCTACAAGAGCTTAATTTCCTCATCACACTCTGGTATGCAATTTTTACCCCTTTAATAGGTTCGAGGGTGTGGAGACTCAGAGAAAATATACATACAGTTTATTAGTGATAGAGCTAGTATTCACATTCAGATCTCTTTGATCTCAATGTATAATTTCTCAAGTACATTCTGTTGCTTTTATTTTGGGGACATTCACAAAATATGGCATTGTAACTATAGCATCTACACTTGGGTAGTAAGCTAGCACAAGGAAATAAGAGCCTCATAAGCCTGTTGAGAGATGAAATAGATTTGAATCCAAACTCCGCCAGTTACTAGTTTTACTGCTAGTCATTTAACTACTGGAAGCCTGATTTTTCTTATCTGTAAATTGGTAATAAATATATTTACATTACTGAGTAGTAATAAAGATTAAACATGATGAATTTTTAAGTTTTTGGATAGTTAATAATAAACTTCTAGAACTATATATGTGGGTGTTATTATTGTTCATGTTATTTTGTTTTGGAGAGAGAGACTGAATATAGGATGTAAAATCTATCTCCAGAAGACTTGACTCTGCAGAAGAGACAATTTGCTTTTCCATCATTAGTAACAACTTATTTGGATGCAGAAATCTGGGGACTTTTCTATAATTTCAAGAAATTAAGTTTTTACTATGTACATGGCATTATGAAGGATACAGAGAAGTGCACTCTAGAGAAGGATATAGTCATTGGACAATTTATGTCATCCTATTGCGGCCTGTTCATTTATTCAACAGTCATTTAATGAATAATGCTAGCATTCCAGGCATTCTACTAATATTGGTTGTGGCTGAGTTAGAAAATGAGTAAATGAGATCTTAGTTCCTGTTTCGTAGACGTCTATAGTCTAGGTTGCTAGAGATAAGTTCTTTAACAGAGGTCTGGAGTTAGAGAGAAATGGCTCAGTGATTAGGATAAGAACATGAGGGAAAAGGATGGTCAAGTTTGGGGAAGTGATGGAGAGGGAGAGCAACGAAAGAGATATCTTGATAGAGGGAGACATTATGAGGTTAGGGAAAAGCCTGGTCCTAGGGAAATTCCCTGGAATCTGCAAGGACAACCCTAGATTAGACTACTAGCAATAGTGGAGAGGGTGCCTCAACTGGCCTTCTTCTATATTCAAAATGGTGAATACCCTGTCATCATAGTGTTATGCCTAGATCGTGACCCCCAGAGAGACCACCAAAGACGAGCATGCCGGAATGCAAAAGCAGGGTTTAATTCTGGATATCCAAAAGCAATACAAGCCTAGGCAGGGACTTCGTTCAATACATCCAACACAGTGGAGGCTGGAGGAAGTGCCTGCCTGTCTGCAAGCTCAGTTTTTAAAGGCAAAAGCCACAAAGTTACATCATTTAGGGGTGGTAGTACGGGTACAATTCTGATTGGTTCTCTTCTAGGGGCTTTCTAGAAATCATGGCTTAGTCTTACTTCTAAGGGAGTGGTTACCCGCCACCATTTCTCATTGGCTGCCCTCAGGTAGGGACATTTCTGTGGTCAGTTACCCTGGAAACCAGGGAGAGGACATTCCAAATTCTGGCAGTCATTATCTCGTGACTACCTTGTGACTCTTTACACTTCCTGGTTTCTGGAATCTGGACTGACTTGTTTCAGTAACTATTGGCCTATTCCTAGAAGGAGAAATCTTAGGCCTTAGTTTTTGGTTGAAAACATTTTGGTCTTACTTCTAAGATGGCTCCTTTTGGTCTCACAATAGAGCCTTCATCCAGTAACTGATGGAAGCAGATGCAGAGATCCACAGCCAAGCACTAGGCCAAGCTCCTGGAGTCCAGTGAAGAGAGGGAGGAGGGATTATATGAGCAAGGGGGGATCAAGATCATGATGGGGAACCCACAGAGACAGCTGACCCGAGCTAGTGTGAGCTCATGGACTCTGGACTGACAGCTGGGGAGCCTGCATAGAGAGACCAAAGTAGGCCCTCCAAATGTGGGTGACAGTTGTGTGGGTTGGTCTGTTTGTGGGGCCCCTAGCAGTGGGACTAGGATTTATCCCTGGCGTATGAACTGGCTTTTTTGGAACCCATTTTCTATGGAGGAAAACCTTGTTCAGCCTCAATGCAGAGAGGAGCTTGGTCCTGCCTCAACTTGATATGCCAGGCTTTGTTGACTCCCCATGGGAGGCCTTACCCTCTCTGGGGAGTGAATGGGGGATGGGGTGGGGGGAAGTGGGGGAAATGGCAGGAGGAGGGGAGGGAGGGAGAACTGTGGTTGGTATGTAAATTGAAAAAAATTAAAATATAAAAAAGTACACACACACAAAAGAATATATTAAATAATTAAAGTTAACTTCATTTTATTGTTTAAAAAAAAAGAACCTACTGCTTTTCTAGAGGACCTGAGTTCAGTTTCCAGCACATATGCCAGATGATTCAGCTGCCTGTAACCTCAGCTCTATGGAATCTGATGTTTCTGACCTCTGCAGACATCTGCACTCACAAGCGCACATATCCACTCACAGACACACATGTACACATAATTAAAAAATGAAATAAATCTTTTGAAAAAGAGAAGTCTGTATATGGGGCAATAGGAAATTAGAAAATGAAATTAATTCTTGTTTTGAAGAGTGGATCTGTAGGAGGTAGAATTTCAGTTGAATCCTACTGATTTGAAGATAGGAGATAATGTTGTTTTCTTTCTGAAACTGACTTAACTTTTTCCTCTTCCTCCTTTCCTCTATCGTTCTTTCATTTCTTCTCTTTTCCCTCTTCCTTTTTTTCCTTTCTTTCACACAAGGGCTCAAATTCATGCCTTTGATATGGTAGACAAATGCTCTATCACAGAGCTTCATCTCTATTCTTTGTTTTTCTATTTTAACAGTATATACACACAACACACACACACACACACACACACACACACACACAATGAGTACAGTCTCTGGGGCATATTGTCTATGTTCAAATCCTGATTCAGCTATATAACTACCACTATTATCCATTTTGTGACTTGATATCTTCATCTTGCAAATGGGGTAATAGCGGTGCTTTCCTCATAGGGATTTCATAGGATTAAATGAGATGAATGCACATAAAGCACTTATTCTGGTGCTTGGCATGCATCAACTGTTCAAAAAATGCTAGCATTATGATTATTACTATGGCTTTGGTACTCATGCAGCTGACATAGTTAATCTTCCCATCTGCTTTCTGTATAACCGTCATGAATCACCATTTAAAGAAAACTGGTCTAATGCGACAGGAGGGTCATGAGCTGAGCGTTGAGACAAGAGAGAGACACTTCATAGTTCTTTCAGCAAAGTTGCAACAGTGACCTGTATGTGGAGTCTCATTTGTACTCTTTGAAATTCAATTTCATTCCACATTTGGCATGCAGTTCATGCCCTGTAAATTTTTGTAAATAATTTTATGATGAAAATAATTTGAATTTTATCACTTCCTATTGAATGGGGTGTTTAAAAATGCCAGACTTGCTTGAATAAGAGCTGTACTTTTCTGAAGTGATCCCCCACATTCTTACAGTAAAAATTCCTCTGCAATCCTTTGAACGTTGACTGAAACAGCATAAAAATGAAAACGTTTAAGTACACTTCTCTGCCTTTCCAACTGAAATGAGAGCTTCAAAGAACTGCACATCTCAGTTTGACTTTTTCTATCTCTTTTTTCTACAGCAGTTCATTTGAAAGATGGAAAGCATACCATAATTCCAGATTTCCACAATTATTTAGTCAGTCACTCATTAGTATAAGCAGTCAAAACAATACCCTGCTCTGTTTTAAGGTTTCTAATTTTAAAACACTCTGTTTATGTTCTCTATTTGGAGGTTATTCCGAAAATTTATAAGCATTAGAACAACTTGTTTGTTCTTAGAGAATGGACAAACAGCCAGTGAAAATATTAATCTCAGGCCTTAATATGGTACAGTCAAGTGAATTTTCTCCCATCCTAACATTTGAAGAAGACACTAACCCCCCTGTTTTTCCTTCCTTGTTTCCCCCCAAACAGATGCAAGGAAACAGATGCAAGGAACTAGAATTGCTATTGATTATAAACTTAACAGGAAAATTCAGGTCTGGATTATTTCACTCTCCTCATCACCTGGCACTGGGTTTCTCCTTGAAGGCACTGATGACTAATTCTTGAATGAATAAATACATTTACCATGTAACGCTTCCCTGGAACAAATCTCAGCTGTGGGAAAGGGAAGAGAAAACAGGGGGGAAAGAAGAAGAGTAGTGAAGGAGCCCACAGAGGGGAACTGAGAATGCTGACATAAAACTGGGCTGACTTCCACTGTTTAGTGGAGGGCTGGCCTTGGAGAGACGAATGAATTGCACTGGTATTGCCTGTGAGCATCTGAACAGAAGAGAGGGCAGCAGTGATGTGAAAGATCTAATAACATGGATACTCTCCAAATGCAAGCAAGCCTTTAGGTTTAATTTCTAACCCATTAGCCTCTCCAGCATCCCTTTATGGCATGTTGCTTACAAATCTGAAGTGCTGTGTTTTTTTTCCCCTCTCTGTTTCCAACGTGGTCTAGCAGTGATTGCCTGTAACACTTCAACATTTTTCCCTTCTCATTTCCTCTCATCTTAAGTCACTTTAATTCTAAGCAGGATTTAAGACTCCAATTTTCATGTGTCACAACAAACAGTGAAAATTCTTTTCTTTCTGGCTTATGGAAAATTGTTGACTTGGACAACACTAATGCTTTCCAGCTGTGGTAACTATTCATGTGCTAAACTAAGGATGTTGATACAAATGGGGCTAGGGTATCCTTTGTTGGCCTGGATTTGCAGGAACAAGCAGGCAGTTAACCTGCATTTTTCCCTTTGTCTACATACAGGCCTATCTTTTCTTTTGCTGGGAGAAAGATAAAGGCAAGAATAATGTATAAAACATTACTCTATAACATTTGCAATCTGGTTATACATCTTGCCATCACTTACTTCTCTTTTTATAGATCTGGATTTATTTCCCATCCTCTTGGGTTTTGGGGCAACTGTAGGTACCACTTTCTATAAAGGCAATTGACCTAGCATATGTCTGAAACTCTTTCAACATCCCTCATTAGCTTCATATTATTTTATTCTTTGCCAAAGCGTTCTGCTTTAACAAAGATTGATGTTCACGGCTGAACTGTAACGTTCCGGTTCTATCTCTTCACTTTTCCCAGGGTGGGCCCTAGGCCAACTTGTAAAAACAGCACAGTTGGGGCTTAGAACAGTCTTTACTTTAAGGTCCACAGTGATCTCATACTCTCCACATTTTCTTGCTCTATTATCAAGATGGCCTTTCTGTAAAGACTGTTAAGAAGCTGACATGCTCCAAGATGTAACAAAGGGTAAAATCTTGCTAGGTTATCTCTTGTAGGTATGGATTTACATTTTCTCAAAGCCCTAAGCCTTAAACCAAGAGAATGACTTGCTAATGATACAGCTTCTATTTGGGAAGGATTTCCACCCCCACCCCTGTAAGGCATTGGCAGTTTGTTTAATCCGTGTACACAAAAGACTGTTTCCATCTGATGTGTGCTCTGTTCCTTTCATTTGTGTTTAACCTCATTTCTGACTTTCAGTTGTAACTTGTTAGACTTTGTTGTTGGTGTTTCAGGAAGTGCAGGTGAATATTACTTGGCTGGATGAGAATGGAAGAGAAAATACAGTAAGATTGCCTGGCTTGGCATCGTGGCTCTGCCATTTGCTTACTGTGTGACTTTGGACAAATTACTTAACTTCTCTCTATCTGAGTTTCTCCACCTGTTAAATTGGGATAAGAATAATATGTCTCATAGTCAACAAATAAATAAAAATACATAAAATATCTAGAAAACAAATAATATGTATTATATTAATGATATTATTTTTGTTATGTTCCAACATTACATTTTCACTTATTAGGAAAAAATGAAAGATTGTAGTTCACAGAGCCCTTTAGAGAGAACAGCAAGTACTCCTATAATCTGTATTCTTTTCCAACTACGAAAGCCCGGGTTTATTTCCATTTCTTTTGTCTTTTTGCTTTTTATAATTTTGTTCTTTTCTTTCTTCTGAATTCAAAAAAAAATTGTGTCACCAAAATGTTCTCTTTTCTTGTCTTTCTCTGCCTGGCTTATATATTATTCTTATCATTTTCTTTCTTTCAAATGATTGTAGAGCACCATTGGCGACTCTTGACCATATTAGTTATTTCAAGTGGGAACTCTTGTGTTAGCATCCTATAGTATGCTGCTTAAAAATGACAGTAATATTTCTTCTGTTTCTGTCATTGATTAGTAATTAGTTTGAACAACTGAATGGGAGTTCCTGCTTTCATCATTGTTCTGTGAGAAACCATATGAGTCTTTCAATTATAGCTGGAAGTCTATTGTTTAGAATGTAGTCAGTGTAATCACTTATCCCAATGGTGTGGCCTGTAGGCTCATATAAGAACTCATTGCTTTGTCAGAACCCATTTCATTATAAAATCATTTAATAGATTTTGTTTGAATCTTACTGAAGTCAGGGTCTCTGATGTTTTCATGAGGAGAAACTATTTTTCATTTCATTGATGACATGTGCTCACTGGGTAAGGAAAATAGGAATTCAAGTGGGAAATTAGGTTACTGTTAAACATAAAACTTCCTAGTAAAAATCTGTGTGCATGCGTGCGTGCGTGCATGTGTGAGTGGTGTGTACATGCATGTGCTTCATACTGGGATTTCCAGAGAACATCTACAAGAGGCCTATAGTACAGTTAACCTGGCTAGAGTTGTATTTGTACTTCTAGGGGTTTGAGATTCATCCCCATAGGGTGCTAATATGCCATTTGTAGCACTGGTGTTGGAAAATGCTAGTTAAAGTTCTTTAACGAAATATTTAATCTATGAGGTGACAGAGCTAACTTCTCATCCCGTTCCTATGTCATTGGACAGGATGTTCACCTAAACAAGGGGTAATTTTTTTGTTGGCAAAAATGGAACCATCACTAAAAGCTGGAAACCGGCAATTGGAAAATCTGTACATGGAAAAACAAATGACCGTGGGCAGCAGAAATTAGTTACCTTGGCAGATACCAGACATGTCCCATACACATTTAAGACATACTTAATGTGAAACTCCAGCTTGTCCTAAGTAAAGCCATATGTTCATTATGAAAGACAAGGAAAGTTAAACAACATCTCGAAAGTTAGAATGGTAATCAAGAATGGATATCAAATGTTTCCTGAATATGAACAACAGTTGAATGAAAATGTATACACAGAAAATATTGACAAAGAAAAGTAAAAAAACTCAGACATTGCATTTCTTAACATAATTATGATATATACATATATATACATACACACACACACACACACACACACATATATATATATGCATTCCCAGTGCATCAAAATGAGATCATGAGAAAAGCAGGATTAGTTTATTTCACTAAAAAATGTATTCTATGAAAATAAATATTTATGTTTTCTTCCATTTATGATAATCTATTTACACTATTATTGAAACAATCACACAAAATTTTAAATGAAATTACACAATTATAATTTAATTCAGATTTTAGACACTTATGACATGAAAGGCTGTGTGAAAAAATATTAAAAAATCTGTAAAATTACCAAACCATGAGCATACAACCTTCCTTTATAAAAGCCTCTTTAAAAATTAGCAACAAGGAAAAACACAAACATCAAATCAGAAATTTGGATTCAGTACTTTCACTGACTTTCTTATTTTTAAAATGAAATCCTTTTAGAAGATGGAAGGATCGTGCTATTTTTTTCTGTACTGTTAGTTATTTGCAGCGCTCTTACCCTGTGAAGAAATGTCACAAAACACAACAGAATCCACTAACAAGAGTTTTATTCAGATAGGAAAGAGAGATAGACATGACAGGCCTGTGAAAACACACGTGAATAAAGAGATGGAGCCAGGAATATGGCACAGGCTTATAAAGGCTGCGACTGCACACACAGGCTCATGTGACTATTCCACGCATGCATATAGGTCACATGGATACACTGCGTGCTTTATGCAACCACGCAAAGCCATGGGGTCCTGGTCACGCAAGACGCTTTGACCCAGAAATGGCTATTTTGACTGGAAAATGGCTAGGCAGAAGTGTCCAGGTCTGCTGGGCATGCGCAACCATGGGGCCATATTGTGAATCCCTATCATGTACTCCTTTTTAAAAACAAAGTTTTGCCGGGCGGTGGTGGCGCACGCCTTTAATCCCAGCACTAGGGAGGCAGAGCCAGGCGGATCTCTGTGAGTTCGAGGCCAGCCTGGGCTACCAAGTGAGTTCCAGGAAAGGCGCAAAGCTACACAGAGAAACCCTGTCTCGAAAAACCAAAAAAAAAAAAAACAAAAAACAAAAAACAAAGTTTTATCCATCATATATCAAAGAAATATAAGAAAACTTTGAAAGGTGAACAGAAGACAACAGACCAGCTAGGGACTTTAGAAAGTATATGGTGGTGGCTTCCATGTTTGATTTTGGCCTCATTTATAGAGTTAGAAATGACAATAAAGACAGAACAAAACAAAGCTCCAAAGGAATTGGTTTTCTCTAGCCAAGGACCAGCAAAGGGAGACTCTTTTAAAGCAGGACGGTTTGAAACAATATTCCACCTACTCTCACCAAATCCACTGAAAAAAAACAAAACCAAACCAAGAAAAAGCAACTCCATTTTAAGCCCGGTAGGTTGCTTAGATAGATCTATTTGTGACCTTGTAATGAGAATCCCTAATGCTTGTGTTGTCAGACTAGCTCAAGTAAGAATCCAAGACTTGCCAGGCATGGTGGACACACACTTTTAATCCCAGCTCTCTGGAGGCAGAGGCAGGTGGATCTCTGTGAATTTGAGGCTAGTCTGGTTTACGAAGCAAGTTCCAGGACAGCCAGGATTCTTATTCAGAGAAAGCCTGTCTCAGAAAAACAAAAAAACAAAACAAAACAAAAAAGAATCAAAGACTTTCCCCATTAGATGCCAGATGTTTCCTTCTGTGGTATCAGTGAGACCACTTGCAGAGTCTGGAATGTCACTCTCACACATGGCAGCACAAAACATTCCTGTTTCCCTGCTGGGGTATTGTCATGTAATGAAGACTTAAAATTTTATCATTGTGTCGTCAGTGGAGGCTACATGTAGAATAACCACACCCACACTTTCCAGGGGTTAAGAGGATTCATGATACCACTATGCATCAGGTGTTTACAGTGACAAATCAAGGAACTTAAACTATTTTCACTTGACATTAATAAGGGATACCCCATAAACTCAGAGGGGATTGGCTAAAATTAAAGATTTTTAATTTAAAATTTTTATTAATTATGTGTCTATCTGTGTGGGCATACGTGAATGTGCATGCAGGTGCCCATGGAGGACAGAAGAGGGCGTGGGATCCCATGGGTCTGGAGCTACTGTCAGTTGTGAGCAATTTGACTGTGAGCAGTCTGTTCCTGGGAACTGAACTCAGGTGATTTGGAAGAGCACTGCTTTAGGGTTTCTACGGCTATGATAAAACACCATGACCAAAAGCTACTTGGGGAGGAGAGGGTTAGTTTGTTGTCCATCATCCAGGGAAGCCAAGGCAGGAACTTAAAGCAGGAACTGATACAGAGACCACTGCAGGATGCTGCATACTGTCTTGTTCTTCATGGTTTACTCAGCTTGCTTTATTTATCAACTCAGGACCATCTGCTCAGGGGTGGCAGTACTGGTAGTGATCTGGGAATTCCCACACTAATCAAGACAATATCCTGCAGACATGCTTACAGAACAATGTTACAGAGGCATTTTCTCAATTTTTAAAAAAATATTATTTATTTTTATTTTATGTACATTGGTGCTTTGCCTGCAGGTGTGTATGTCTCTAGGATGACATCAGATGCCTTGGAACAGAAGTTACAGATGCAGGTGCTGGGAATTGAACACGGGTCCTCTGGAAGAGTAGCCAGTGCTCTTAACCACTGAGCCATCTTTCCAGCCTCAATTTTCTCAATTTTTTTAATTAAGAACCCCTCTTCCCAAATATGTCTAGGTTTGAGTCAACTTGATGAAAACCAACCAGTATAAGTAGCAAGTAGTCTTAATCACTGAGTATCTCTCCAGGCCCTCAAATTAAATATTTCAATGATATCCAATGTATCTTAAAATTCAAAAGTGTTCAATTCTCAATAGATAATTACTTTCAATATGAAAGCCAATAAAATTTCTAAGTGACTGAAAATATACAGTAAAGCTCAATATCGAAATGTCTAAGGTGTTAAAAAAGTATCTGACAATGATTTTGAAACAATTATGGCCACAAATGTTCCAATAAACAGTTATAAATACTTGAATTAAATGAAAAATAGAAAGTCTCAGTAAGAAAACAGAAGATATAAAGAAGAATAAAATAAAAATGTTACATATACAGCACAACTTCCATACCTAAGGCTGAGAGAACACATGAAAGACTCTAAGAGCCAGAGGATCAGGACATTTTAAATATGTTTTCAAGGACATTATTAAGTACATAAAAAAAGAAGACAAGAAATGGGGTGGAATAGGGAGGAAGGGATAAATCTGGGAAATGTTAGGGGGAGGAGTGGAGGATGAATATGGTCAAAATATGTTGGAGAAAATTCTTCAAGAATCAATAAAACGCCATTTAAAAAGAAGAATAAAATAAAAATATTAGAATTGAAAGCTATAATAACTGAAATAAACAAATAGACTTGAAAAGACAATGCAAAAGTAAGGAAAATTCACTGGAAGACAGAACTTAGAAATGACTCAAGTTGAACAGGGAGAAAATCTACTGAATTATGAACATAACTCATAGGACCTGTAGGGTAACCGTGTAGTCAACATTATCAGAGTCACAGAGTTAAAGGAGAGGAGAGAAAAGACTAGAGTTGAAAGAAGATCAGAGAAATAGTGGCCGAGAACTTCCTGTACTTGGAGAAAAACATAAAACCCAACATTTAGTGAGTTGAACATATTCCAAAAAGGAGAACCAAAAGAAATCCATGTCAGGAGATGACATAATTAAACTTGTGAAAACTAAGAACAAAGAAAATTCTTGTCATCAGTCAGAGAAAAAAAAATACGTTATATGATGCCTATTATTAAGAATCTGTAAAATTATCAAACCACCAAAATACAGCTTTTCCCTATAAAAACTTCTTAACAAAACAAAAACATTGTAAACTCATGAACATCAAATCAGAAATTTGGATTTAGTGCTTTTCTGATGATCCTATTTTTAATTATCAAATCCTTTTATAAAGAGATAGGAAGCCGGGCGGTGGTGGCGCACGCCTTTAATCCCAGCACTCGGGAGGCAGAGCCAGGCGGATCTTTGTGAGTTCGAGGCCAGCCTGGGCTACCAAGTGAGTTCCAGGAAAGGCGCAAAGCTACACAGAGAAACCCTGTCTCAAAAAAAAAAAAAAAAAAAAAAAAAAAAAAAAATCTTAAAAAAAAAAAAAAAAAAAGAGATAGGAAAATGTGCTTCTGTTATATTCCTTCTAAAACAAAAATCTCTGGAAGCAATATAAAGCAAATATAAGAAGCCTTTGAAGTGACAATGGGTTTCTTATCAGAAATAATTTTAAATGCTAAAGGTAAAATTATAAACCGACAAACCTACAGTCAGCTGAAATATCCTTCAGTGATGAAGGTAGATCATGACATTTTTGAATGAAGGAAAACTATACAGAAAGACAACGGTCCTCTGTGACTTGCATTCTGCTCCCTCTTCTGAGACATTCCTTGGAGGGGATGATAAAAGTGTTTTGCTTAGGGTAGAACATTCAACAATCACTTTGACCAGTATAAATATCTACATTAATCACTGCCCACAGCAAAATGAAGTCTCTTTGACTAAAGCTCAGAGCAATACTAATCCATTGTTATAAACCTAATTATTTAAAAGGCACTTTAATACTGTGCCTACTTAGGAAAGCAACAGTAGTAGATTCTCCACCCCCACCCACCCCCGCCCCAGCTTATGATCTCCACAACAACAGGCTCTTATTATGGTTTACAGTACTAGGCATAAATTCCCTTCTATGAAGTAGGCTTCAAATCTAATCTGAAAGTGGTGAGTTTCCCCCATAATAGTCATACCACTATTGTACTATGGCACATCTCACTTGACAGGTTGTTATTGTGACTTGGACATGGCATGGGTCTTGCACTCATGAACTCATGGAAATTGTATTTACCTGCATAAGATTTGTGCAAGAATGGGCCCATCAACATTTCATCATAGCTGGTAGGAGGAGCTTATGAGACTCCCACCTTGATCTGAGGAACTTCTGGCAGTTAATCATTGTTTGGGGAGGAGGTGTCATTTTCTTCAGTAGTGGTGCCACTGAGAAGTTGCGGTGCTTCAGTAAATTACCCGTTATCCATGTTCATGCAAGTAACACTAATTAAATTTAGTGGGTCACCAGTGATAGCACTCTTGGGCATATACCCAAAGGATGCTCAACCACACCACAAGGACACTTGCTCAGGTATGTTCATAGCAGCATTTTTCACAATAGGCAGAACTTAGAAACAATCTAGATGCCCCTCAACCAAAGAATGGATAAAGAAAATGTGATACATATACACAATGGAGTACTACTCAGTGGTAAAAAGCAATGACATTGTGAAATTTGCAGGCAAATGAATGGGACTAGAAAATATCATCCTGAGTGAAATAACCAAGACTCAGAAAGACAAACATGGTATGTACTCACTCATAAGTGGATACTAGGTGTAAAGCAAAGAATAACCAGACCACAATCCACAGCCCCAGAGAAGCTAGGTAACAAGGAGGACCCTAAAAGGGATGCATGGATTGCCTTGGGAAGGGGAAACAGTTGAGATCTCCATGAGTAAACTGGGGATGAGGGTGGGGCAATAGAGGGGAGGGGATGGGGGAATGAGAACATGAGGGAACAGGGTGGTTGAGCTGGGGGAGTATCAGAGTAGGAGAGCAATAAAATAGATATCTTGATATAAGGAGACATTATGGGGTTAGGGAGAAACCTGGTGCTAGGGAAATTCCCAGGAATCCACAAGGAGGACCCCAACTAAGACTCCTAGCAATAGTGGAGAGGGTGTCTGAACTGGCTTTCTCCTGTAATCACATTGGTGACTACCCTAATTGTCATCATAGAACCTTCATCCAGTAACTAATAGAAGCAGATGCAGAGATCCACAGCCAAGCACTAGGCCAAGCTCCTGGAGTCCAGTAGAAGAGAGGGAGGAGGGATTATATGAGCAAGGGGGGATCAAGATCATGATGGGGAACCCACAGAGACAGCTGACCCGAGCTAGTGTGAGCTCATGGACTCTGGACTGACAGCTGGGGAGCCTGCATAGAGGGACCAAAGTAGGCCCTCCAAATGTGGGTGACAGTTGTGTGGGTTGGTCTGTTTGTGGGGCCCCTAGCAGTGGGACTAGGATTTATCCCTGGCGTATGAACTGGCTTTTTTGGAACCCATTTTCTATGGAGGAATACCTTGTTCAGCCTCAATGCAGAGAGGAGCTTGGTCCTGCCTCAACTTAATATGCCAGGCTTTGTTGACTCCCCATGGGAGGCCTTACCCTCTCTGAGAAGTAGATGGGTGGGGAGTTGGGGGAAAGAGCGAGGAGGGGATGGAGGGGAAACTGTGGTTGGTATGTAAAATAAAAAATATGAAAAAAAAATTCACAAAAACACATCAAAGTTGGAGGGGAACTTGCTTGCATGAGAAAGGGTTTCAAGAGTATGAGAGGGGATCATATGAAAGGGTACTGGTGGTTGAAACTGACCAAAATTCATTATATATGTATATATTTCATATTATATATATATGAAACTGGTAAAAAAAATAAAAATTAAAACGAAGGAACTTCGAAATATTAAAAAAGAGGAAAAATTAAAACTTTGATCATATAACAGGCTTTTTCTCTCCTATATTTCATGAATGTTTGATGATTAAAGACAACACTCTGTTACTGTTTTAACACTGATATTTTAATGCATTTAGAAGAAATATTTGATGATATTATAGTGAAGGGATAATACTAAATATATGGTCCACATGCTTCAGTTGAAGTGCCAGTGGACTATGTTGTTATGTAAAATTCAGAAAAAAAGGAACATGCAAGAAACACACTCAAAATGAATTAAAATGACTTTTGAAAATGTTCAACTCTCTTTAAGATGAGTGCTTGTTTCTCACCGTGCTGCTGCAAAGCTACTGCTTCACAGCAAATGCAGCACATGGCAAAATCAAGGTAGTACTGTCTTTCATCTGACACTTACACTTTCCTGTGCCTTCCAGCTTTTCCAGTGGGAAGATACACTAAGTCTTTTAACCTAAATCCAGGGATGTACATAATGAGTTACAATATTATGTGAGACTCAGGTAGCAGGACAACCACTCTTATACATAAAGTAATCAATGAAAATAAATTTATAAAAGTACACAGGCATTCTGTTGTTCACTGTTCTTTATTTAAGCAGGATGTCTGTTCATTCCATCTAAATATAAACCAAGTAAGTCTATCTGTTCTGACAACCTCCACCAATGAAACACTGGCTATCTGATGACATTCTGTACTGTTTCTACTAGAGGAATATTGAAACACATTAATGAATTTCTATGTTTACATTCACATATTTTCACTCTGTGGGGCTTACTATTATTTGGGGATCAACTGATAGCTGACATAACTTAGCTATTAATTTTTAAAATGAATGCTAACATCTTTCCTTAGCAGTCATTTAAAAGATTTATAGCTATATTGAAATCAAGTCACCTTACTTGTCTCATCTTGTTTGGCTGTTATCTCTTGGATGCTTGTTTATTTTCTGAAGAGGAAACAAATGGAGAGTGGATCTAGGGAAGAGGGGAGGTTAGGTGGGAGCTGGAGGTGTGGAGAGAGGGGAAACTATGGTCACGATGTATTGTATGAGAGAAGAATCTATTTTTAATAAAAATAAAAAAATGAAAAACAAAGCAAAACAAACAAAAAACAGTATTGCCACAACCAACAGGGAATTAAGGAAACAAATTTCAAACAAAATATGTGCATTCCTATGTCATCATAACACTATTCACAGTAGCCAAGATATATAAAATATAAGTATCCACCAATCAGTGAGTGAATAAAGTATATAAACATACAATAGGATACTGCTAAGTCATAAAAAATAAAATATCATAATTTATGACAATATAGGTAGAACTGCAAGTCATTATCTGAAGTGAAATAAACCAGGTATAAAATGATAAGTATTGCATGACCTTACCCAATATGAAATCTAAAGAGTTGATGTCCTACAAGTTGAGAGAATAGTAGTTACTCTAGATGGAGGAAAGGGTATAGAAGAAAGGATGGGAAGGGTGAACCAGAGAGCTGATCTGCCCATCATTGATTCCACCCCTCACCACGGGCATGGGAAAGATGGTTCCATCCCTCACCTGACAGGAATGGTCCCAGCAGCCTGAACTGAACAACTCAGCTACCACCCAGACACACATGCAGGACTTTGAGTTGGCACTCCCCAACTTCTACCCCATCTATGCCCTGCTAGAGTGCTTGAAGGGACTGATCCTGAGGAACCATAGCCACAGGATGTCCATGAGTTGGGACAAGAACAGGATATTCTATAGGAGATTCGGTGAGGGTCCAGCAGTGATGGTGTACCATAAGCCAAAGGCCTTGAACCCAACCAACAACTCATTACACAAGGAACATTTGCAAGCAAAGCTGATAGGACAAAAGGATCTACTGTGTGATGCACTGCAGCTCCCAAAGCCACTAAAACAAATGAAGAAGTGATGGGGAGGTGGGAAAGATGGAGGAGCAAAGTAGTTTTTCTTGTTTATTTGTTGGTTTTTGTTTTTGCATTAATATTATTTGTATTTTTTTATTTTTATTATTTCTTTTTTAAAACTTTTTATTGTTTCCTTGTGGATTTCACGTCATGCATTCTGATCCCACTCATCTCCCTATCCCATTGCTTCTGTCCTCTGTACTTGCAACCTCCCCACCAAAACAAAATTTAGAAGTAAAACCAAAACCAAAACAAACAAACAAAAAACACACCAAAAAACCAAAACAAAAACAAAATAACCGAAAAACAAAGAAAAACAAATAAAAAAATCTTGGTATGGGAGCTGTAGTGTAACACAGTGAGTCTCACAGTATACCCTTTAGTCCATACATCTTTATTTTAAGTGTTTGTTGCAATGAGTCATCTCGTTTGAGGCCTCTGGCTTCTGCTACACCCTCAATACCGGGCCCTCTCTGGGACTCCTGGATATCCTGTTGTTGCCCTGTGTCATGGAGAACCTGTAGCTTTGGGTCTTCAGGTTTGGCCCCTTCACATGCTCTAGCAGATCATAGATGAGGCAGTTTTTTGGGTGGGCTACCTTGTAGTTCTGGTTCTGGGCCTAGGTGGTAGCTGGGTTGGTCAACCTGCCAGCTTTCCCTTATCGTAACCACCTAGGAGGGCTCTTCATCACTGGCATGGCTAGCTCACCCAAAGTAGCAGAGCCAGTTCTGATCTCACATCCTCAGGTTCAGCTCACCCACACTCACACCATCAGGGCCAGATCTACTGTTTTGCCCAGGAGAGGGTCAGGGCCTGCTCTCTGGATCGCTGCATTGGGTGAGGGACAGGATCAACTTTTCTGTTCTCATATTCCCGAGGCCAGTTCTCCTGCCTGTTGCAGGTGGCAAGGGGTTGTGGGATGGGGCATGTTTCCCTTACCCTTGCTATCCCATAGCATGCCAGGGAGGGGGTGGGGGCAGCTCTCCTGCCTACAGGCTCGGCTTACCTTTATCCCCACCAACAATATGGTCACCTCTAATGTGCTGCCTAGGCGAGGTGCCATGGCTGCTTTACTTTGTGCTGGAACTGGTGAGGGGCAGGGCCAGTTCTTCCACTCTCATGACCCCAGGGCCAGCTCTCTCACCTGCCACAGGTGGCAAGGTGTGAGAGGAAGGAGGGCACTTTTTCCCTCACCATGCCACCACATGTGTTCCCATGCACTCTGGGCCCGCTCATCTGCACCCCCAGCCCCACTGCCGTTGTCCCTAGGAAAGAGGTAGGGACTGCTCTACCTAGTACTGCTGCCAGTAGGGGGCAATAGAAATTCTCCCACTCTCAGGACCTCAGGGCCAGCTTTCCCACATCCCACAGGTGGTGAGGGTCAGGGGAGAGGGGAGGTCATCTGTCTCTCACCCACTCTACCATATGGCATATAAGGGGTGGAGCCAGATCTCCCATGTACATTCACAGCACCAGATCACCTGCGCCTCTGTCAATGGGGTCAGCTCTACTATGCTATCCAGGTGAGGTGCAGGTCCCACTCTCTGAAGTGCTACAGCTGGTGAGGGGCAAGATCAGCTCTCCCACTCTCCTGACTTGGAACAGCTTTTACGGCCAGTAGCAGTAGGTGGCAAGGGGTGAGGGGTAAGGAGCAAGGGTGTATCTCTCCCTCACCCATGCCACCGTGTGACATCCATGGGGCTAGCTCTCCCATGCTCGCATATTCAGGGCCAGCTCACCTGCACCCCAGCCATCAGAGACAGCTCTATTGTGCTGCCCTGGGGAGGTGCAGGGTCCTCTCTACAGAGTGGTGCAGTTGGTGAGGGGCAGGGCCAACTTTGTGCAGCCACAGCCTCACTGCTTTTGGTGGTAACAGGAGCCACAGACATCAACACATACCTTGGCTATGGCAGGGTCACAGACCCAGACATGTCCCCTGGCAGCACTCTTGTCCTGGGTGGTATTGCAGAAGAATTCTGGGAAGTGGAAGGCTGAGTCAGAGAGGCACTGTCAGCCGCCGCCATGACAAGCAACATGTGAAGATGCCGGTAAGCCATGAGCCACGTGGCAAGGTATAGATTTATAGAAATGGGTTAATTTAAGATATAAGAACTAGATAACAAGAAGCCTGCTGTGGCCATACAGTTTATAAGCAACATAAGTCTCTGTGTGTTTACTTGGTTGGGTCTGAGCGGCTATGGGACTGGCGGGTGAGAGCGATTTGTCCTGATCGTAGGCCAGGCAAGACTGGAAAACTCTAGCTACAGTTACTCAGGCCTCTATGGGCCTGGCAGCAGCACAACCGTCTGGTAGCAAGACAGCCCACAGGTAGAGCCTCAGATCCTGGGAATCAGTGGGTCTTTGGCCTCAACATGGGCCACATACATCAGCACAGATTCAGGCTGTGGTAGAACCACAGACCCAGACATGGTCCTTGGCAACAGCCCAGACCCGGATGTCACTGTGGCCCTAGTTGGCATTGCAGATTGCCCAGATCAGCATGGCCTCCAAATGCCAACATGTCCACAGCCCAGATTCTCGGTATCCACTTAGCCTTTGATGGTAACAGGAGCCCCCAACATCGACACAGACTCTGGTTGCAGTAGGACCATGGACCCAGACATGGCCTTCACCCACAGTTCAGGACTGGATGACACTATGGCTTCACAAAGCAATACAGGCTACCCAGGTTTGCATGGCCCCAGTGGCAGCTTTGACCCTCTAAGATCAACATGACCTCAGGTGTTGGCCCAGACTGCAGGCCTCTGCATGGCAACAGGGGCCATGGACCCAGACACGGCCCCTGGCAGGAATCTGGGATAGGCATAGTCCCTGTAGGGGTACATCCCTTGGACATCAACTTGGTCATGGGTAGTGACCCAGACTTCTGGCATCCATAGGGCCCTCTGTGGTAATGCGAGCCACAGACATCAACACAAACTCCCACTGTTGTATCAAGGGTCACCGATCAAGTCATGGCCCTTGGCAACAGCCATGCCAATTCCTCAAGTTTTCCATGGGATGGGGGAATGCTACAAGGGAGGGGGTGGATGCAGAGGGACTGTGAGATGGGTGGGATTGGGATGCTTGATGTGAAATTCCCAAAGAATCGTTTAAAAAAATCCTGGTTGTATACAAAAACAGAAAGAAAAAAAAAAACCCAGCTAAATAGGATCAAGAAGTTCGGTTGTGCTGCTGCATTTCAAAAAGCTAGAAAGATTCTGAAAGTTTTCACCATGAAGAACTGATAAGTGTTTGAGGAAATAAGTATGTTGAAGCTGATTTAAATACTTTACAATATACACATGTATCAAAACATTACATGGTACCCCATAAATGTGTACAATTTTATATTTTCAATATCAGCTAGGATTAGTTTAATTTATATCAGAAAAAAGAGTATTTCAAAAGGTAAGTGTGTACTATCTTAAAGTCAGATGGATGACCCTGGTTAACAAAACACAGTGTTTATTAACTCACCTATTAATTATTTAGCCTAACTTATCAGACAACCCACTGTAAAGATCAGAAAATGAGACACAAAAGTGTTTTCAGATTCTCTTGATTAGTTAGGGACTCAGTATCATACTTACAGTTTACACTCTGTAGGAGTGAGGCACCTATGGGTATCACTAAGTCCAACTTTTTCAGAAAATGACAGAATTACCCTTTTGTCTTGATTGTTCCATATCTCTTAGGCTGGTGTAACTCCTTTGAAAGTCCTTTAAAATGCTGAGTTTTCAAGAACCGCTTGTTACTTGATTCACCTGCCCAGGCAAAAAGACTAGTTCATGTAAAAAAAAAAAACACCACATATTGGCTTGCTATACGTAAGTCATAAGGCCTAATTATACAAATATCCCAGAACTAAATTTTAACAAGTTCCCCAAAATAATGCATGAAATTGTATAATAATTATTGGGAAAGCATAATACCTGGTGTTCTGCTCTAAAATAGAAATCTTCCTATTCTACACTTTATTGCTGATGACCTAAAATTAAACATATATATGATTTTATATTTGATAGCCTTAAATTTCACTAAATCTGAAAGGAGAAGCTAATTTCCTAGACAATCTAAACATGCCTGGAAATATTAAATGCATTTCTTAGGTACCCTTTTCTGAAAATCTCTGAAATCAGAAAGCTAAAGCATAGACAATTTCAATAATTAGTACATTGTACTAGGGTTTTGCTTTTAAATAAATAAATACATTTTTCATCTTGAACAAAACATCATTCAAGCCAAAGTACCAATCCTGTAGCATATTCTCCACTGAGACAAGTTGTAGAATTATTGTTACTTTCAACATCTATTTCTTTTAAAATTAGCATTCAAGGTATTACATATCACTGAATTTTTGCACAAAGTATGTTTTAGTGATTCTCCTTCCTCTGCATATTCATTATATGCCCCCCAAATTTTAGATCATTTCTGTCTTCTTGAATTATGACCCCTCCCTACAAATGGAGTCAGTTCTGTTACTGGAAGACAGGCAACTCTTTGATCCTAGGTAGTTTACAAAATGATCAAATACTATTGTATTGACAAAAACCTATTCGGGAATGCTTAGTTCCATAAAGCTTAAGAATTGTGATGAAGTTTCTTGACTGGATGTTTCTTCTTCATGAGATTCCTTGAGAAATTTTATTATAAGTGGGGTTATTGCCTCTCAAATTTGGCTTATCTATAAGAACAACTCTTTACCTTTAAAATTGCTGGACAAGCAATATTCCAGAATTATTTTGAAACACTAAATTATTTTAGCTTCATGTCAGCTGGAGGAAGATTTTTCTTGTCAGTTTTCACACAATACCTTCACTTACAGAAGTTTATATTTCCCTTGTAAGAAAAATTAGATATAGGTAGTATGTCATACACACACACACACACACACACACACACACACACACACACACACAATGGAATTTTATTCAGCCACAAAGAATAAAATGACTTCATTTTCTAGAAAATAACAGGGTATAATATTAAATGAAATAAACCCAACTTAGACAAATATTGAATGTTTTCTTTCATTTTATGGATCATATATTTTATATGAATCTATGAAATGAGATATACGTGTATATATGACATGAAAGCAGAAATAAAGCTGTTTTGGGGAAGGAAAGAGCCTAGTGGGATGGGGAGAAGTAGAAAGGGAAAATATGAGGGTGACTATGGCTAATACTTCAAAGAAAATGTCAATGAGACTGATCATCATTAGTATTATTAAGGGAATATAAGTCAATAAAAAGGGGGGGCAAAAAGAATATTAGGCAAAGAAAATTCCAGAACAGTGCTTACCAAATTCTTTATACAGATGCTGCCATTTTTAGCTGTTGAATACATCTTACCATTCAGTCTTCAAATATACGATGTAATTTTGTAAAATACAAATTCTAAGATGTTCAAAACACATTGGGCTTTCTTCGGGTTTTAATACAATATTCATATTTTGGAATTATTTGGATATTTTGACAATTTCTCTAGGCAATAACTCATGATAATGCTTATTAACAACAAATAAATTGATAATGCTCCTAACCTGAAATTATCATCCAGCTTTTGGTTTTCGAGGCCCTCCACACTTTTATATTAGTCACAGGAATAAGACGACCAATTAATAGAGCACTATTTTCATTCAACACATTTAAAAAAAGCAATGATAAGGTATTCAGTTGGGATGCTTATAAATTAAGGAGGTTCATATGCCATCAACTGGATAATAATTTCACAATGAAATTTTGTTAACATCACATACTTTCTTCTAAAGTGGAACAGCATTTACCTATTTAACATGAAGTATTTGATAATTTCTTATTCAATGTCCTATTGGTATGCTACATGAAGAGTTCAATTTTAAGATTTTAAATTGTGATCAGTAAAGATGTGACTTATATGACTTATTTTTTATGTATTTTTAGTGCTGCTGCTGCTGAAATCTCATCACTGAATATATTAGTACATTTATGACCCTTGAACTGCAGTCTGAGGCATCCAAGGCTCTTTATATGTGTCGTATCTAACTGTGTGGATCCTTGCCATGAATTAATGTGTAAATATGCCACATTGGACTCAGTTCTTGTAGTTTCAAAATACATTGAGGCATTTATGACATCTGTCCAGGTCTGAGTCCTAATCAGTTATCCATCACACTTTGCATTTTTAAGTATGAGGTTCTTTTGAATTTGGAGTGAAAGTAGTGATAAAATCAATGAATTAAGTAGCACTTGATTAAGAGGCAAATAAATCCTTTACAGGCTCAATAAATAATGATGTAATTGAAAATTGTCTCTATAGAAACATTAAGTTGGTTTCTTCGTAGGTTGAATGAGGAAGGAGAAGAACATGGGATTCTGCCAAAGATCTAATATCCACACTTCCTTTTCAAAACGTTCAGTCTCATTTTTATCTTTCAAAGCTGTGTTCATTTTTGAGAACATTACGTGAGGTCAAGAATGTCCTTTTAAATGCCTCCCTACTATGCACCATGTGCATTATTTTCAACTTTGTTAAGGCCATTTGTCTCCTGAAAGCTCATTCTTTGCCACCTAGTTACATTTCCCTGACCAATGAAGGTTCATCAATTTCTAATGTCCTCGTTTGTTAAAGAAAGATGTGCCCTCCCAAATGTATAAGAGACTGTATGTGCCACTGAAGTTCTAAAGAGTGATGGTCTGCACTGCACTACAACTTGATTTGGAGGTGCGAAATCTGTCTCCTGCCTCCCTTCTTATACAAGTCACTATCTGTTCATAACCTGAAACACATCTACATCTACACACATGCCTCTCTCTCTCTCTCTCTCTCTCTCTCTCTCTCTCTCTCTCTCTCTCTCTCACACACACACACACACACACACACACACACATCATACACATTGTAATGTAAAGTAAATTATATTCCTCTCCCTTCTCTTCACTTCCATTTTCATTTTTCCTCCTTTTTTTGTCATGGAAGAAATTGGTAGGATATGAGAATTTTTATAAATTTTTAAGTAGTTGGAAAAATGTTATCAGTAGACTCTAATTTAAAACTTGCCCAAATAAAAAAAACTAGTCATTTTTATCATAACAGTACAGAAATTAAAATCTAGGTATGCCTCACTTCAAAATACTTTGCCCACAAACACTGTGTTATACTAAGGCTAAGAATATTATCATTTTAAAAAATCTTATGTATTATCTAACATTAGTTGTTTATAGCTATAGTTTTTGGTAAATATTTAAGATATTCATAGTATTTAATGGAAGTATAAAGTGAAACCTCAGTGAGAAAGCATCATTTCTGGAGAGGGCATTCATTAAACAGGAACATGTAGCCTCAAGAACTAATTGTAAAGTAGAAGTTAATGCATTAGATTTTTGAGAAGGCATTAACTCAGAAACTAAAGTAGTATGGTTTTTGTAAAATAAACAACTGGCTCTGTTTATAATTGAGTTACTAAGAATATACTGTATTTAGTTGGAATAAAAAATACAGGAAGCTGATTAGGAACATGGGTTAGCCTGGAGAGAAAGTTCCAGGCTAATCTTAGTAACCTGCAAATGAGGATGAATATCACTTTCCTTTGCTGAAAATATATCTAAATATTTAATTTAATATACATTATTGTGTGTGCATGATGCATATGTGAGTGTGGGTATGTTTCACATTATGCAGATATTAACTTATATGGCAGAGTGGCAAGAAACATAGATTCCATACCTCCAAAGCAAGTTTTGGAACAGTAGAGGAAATTTTCACTCTGCTGAACCAAATTGGCACATATAATCACTTATATATTTGAGAGACTATGTATTCATTGACAAAACAATGTGAATATACTTTGTCACTGTGACACTCCAGAAGTGGCCACCAAGGATGCTTTCTTTCCTAGTATCATTTCAGAGTCTGATTCTAACCTCTCATGATGATTCCAAATTTGATATTTTATCTGGAGGTCATGGAGAGGAACTAAAAACATCTATCCAAGATGTATATGAACTAGCAAAAATGTGGTAACAAATGTTCAGTCATCTAGGGCTGCCTCTTCTTCATACTCCATATTATGTATGTTTCTTCATATTATATAATATATTGACTTACTTATTCTTGCTTGAGGAAGAAGCACCTTTCCCCAAATTTATACAGTATCCCTAAATGAAGGACAAAGCTATATACAATAGCTAACTAAGAATAGAATGCTGGAAGATAATGCTTTCATATTTTGTAAATGATTATTTACTTTTCTCAGAATAATTCAATACTAGTAGCTATTTGCACACAGTTACTATGCCATATATACTGGAGAAGCTGAAAATTCTAAGGCCTTGGAGACCCATTCATGAAAAGCTGATATCATGAGATTATGGTTATTACCTCAACTGTGGGGTAATATAAATGTGTGCATGCATATTTCAAATAAATTAAATTGTATATACTAAACATTTACAATTTGGGACTATCAATTGTCACTCAATAAAACCATTAAGAAAATAGAGGGCTGGAGAGATGGCTCAGAGGTTAAGAGCACTGACTGCTCTTCCAGAGGTCCTGAGTTCAATTCCCAGCAACCACATGGTGGCTCACAACCATCTGTAACGAGATCTGATGCCCTCTTCTGGCCTGCAGTCATACATGCTGTATACATAATAAATAAATAAATTTAAAAAAAAGAAAATAGAATATACAATTGTAAGACAAATTGATAAACGGTCTTATTAATTAAAAAAAAACAAACCCTGAGTCAGACATTGGGGTGAAAACCAAGAGATCAGAGGAATAGTGTAGATGTAACCAATCGTCTTTTTTAAAATAACAAACACAGAGCCAATGTAAAAGAGAAAGCAGAGAGGTCAGAGCTCAGAGATAAAATCTTACCTCCTACAGTGCTCCTAGCTTCCTCGAGAGAGCTTCTTCCTGTTTGTCTGTCTTTAAATAGTCTTTCTGTTCTGCCTTCTCATTGGTTGTAAACCCAACCACATGACTGCCTTGTCACTGCCTGTAAGTACCGCCCTCCAGGTCTTAAAGGCGTATGTCTCCAATACTGGCTGTATCCCTGAACACACAGAAATCTACCTAGCTCTTCTAACCACCACGCTCTTGCTATGGCTCTAATAGCTCTGACCCCAGGACAACTTTATTTATTAACATAAAATTAAAATCACATTTCAGTACAAATAAAATATCACCAGTGTCATGTCATGATTCAGGATTTTAAATTCTGGAAATTGTTGACAGAATAGGACAAGCCACAGCCAACCTTACCTTACCAACTCCTCAGCCTCCAAAGAGACCTACTTGCTGTGGGATATCTTTCTGTATGCTGTGAATATGTGTTGCTCTGATCGGTTGATAAATAAAACACTGATTGGCCAGTACCAGGCAGGAAGTATAGGTGGGTTAAGCAGATGAGGAGAATTTTGGGAAGAGGAAGAGCAGAGTCAAGAGTTGCCAGCCAGACACAGAGGAAGCAAGATGACAAGGCAGAACTGAGAAAAGGTACCAAGCTACGTGGCTAAACATAAATAAGAATTATGGGTTAATTTAAGTGTAAGAGCTAGTCAGTAATAAGCCTGAACTAATGGCCAAATAGTTATAATTAATATAAACTTCTGAGTGATTATTTTGGGGGCTTGGCAGGACTAGAGAAACTTTCCGACTACACCTACTTCCTATATACCTACGCCTATATGCCTTTCTGTCCCTGCCATCTCACTTCCTGTCTCTGCCCAGCCATATCACTTCCTGTCTTTCTGTACAGACCTCCGGACCTCCATGGTTAGTGCTGGCCTTAAAGGTATGTGCCACCATGCCTGGTTCTGTTCCCAGTGTGGCCTTGAATTCACAGAGATCCGGATGGATCTCTGCATCATGAATGCTGGGATTAAGGTGTGTGTTACCATTGCCTGATTTCTATGTTTACTATAGTGGCTGGCCTTTTCCTCTGATCCTTAGATAAGCTTTATTGGGGTACACAGATAAAATTTCACCACATACAATCTAAATAAAATTAAGCGAAATTAATACTTCATGAACATGTAAAATGACTGATTCACATAAATACACCTTTGCATCTAGCATGTGAAACCAACACTGCTTCTAACTTAGTATGGCTTTTTTGCTTGATTTACTAATGCATAGATAACTCTAGTTTCAAAGAAAAGAATAGAATGGGAAGAAATGGGAGCTATCCTTGTTTTCCAGACTATTGAACTTTGAAGAAGATAGAAAGTCATGGTTGAATCCTACAGGAAGGAGACAAGCAGGGTGCTATATGGAAGAAAGGGAGTATATTATTCAATTCCGTTGTTATGACAGGGACCTATTTGGCTGGACTACTCTTCTCTTTGTGCCGCATATTTTCTGACCATTTTTTCATGAATGGGTTTGAATGTAAATATCCACCACAGGATTATGCTTTTTGAATGCTTGGTCCCTAGCTGGTGGCCACTGTTTGGAGAGGTTGTACACACTTTGGGATGTGGGTCCTGACTGATGAAGATAGGTACAAGGGGTAAATCTTGAAGGTTATAAACAATTTTGGATTTTGCCTCAGCTTTATGATTCCCACTGGACATGATTTTTATAAGTCTGATGCTATGGACCAAGCCCCTTTGCTTGCCTCTTTCAATGATGACTCAATCTCTGAAAAACTGTAAGCCAAAATAAACTCCTCTTTAAGTTACTTCTATCAGGTATTTCTTCACAGTGGTAAGCAAATCTCCACCTCTGCGAATCCCAATATTTTATATTTATATTTTTCAATGTTCAGTTGAAGTATCTACCCTAAGACTTCACTCAGTCATTTATTCACCTATGTATTATTTCTTACTGAGTCAGCTGTTATATTTTCTTACAGCTCTACGAAACCCTTTTAGAGACATTTACCTTATTAAGATTGATTTTCATGACAAATAACTTATCTTCATTAAGCATCATGAAGCTCAAAATTATGCTTATTTATATACCTAAAATAATCTAAATGTAACTATTATTTAATTTTGGATTATCACCTATTTTAAATTGATTATTTCCCTGATATGCCAGGAGGGTCACTGGACCAAATACAACCTAACTCCCCGCTGAATGTTTTTCTGATGAGGTCTATGTGTTACCAGGATCATTTAAAAGTGCTTTTTAAAGTGTCTTTATTTTCATAAAATAATACCTCTAAAACCAATTTCCAGTTTGTTATGCAGTTTTTTTCAAATAGGCCAAAGATATTATAGTGTTAAAAGAACAATAAGGTTTCAAAGATGAGACACTTTTAATAATATTTGTAACTGGTATATATTCATTGATAGGTTTCATAAGGATATTTTTATGCAAACACATAATGTACTTTGAGCATAGGAACAACTTTTTAAAGTTCTATCTTACCCAAAGCTTCTGGTCTTCATTCTGACAAATAGAGCACCTTTCTTTTGCAAACTGGACTACTAAAATGCAGTTTAATTTGAAGGAATATATTTGCTGAGAGCAGCATAGAGTTATTAACAGGAACTACCCACCTGCTAACGACAACGAATATGCCCAAACATGTTTTATTGTCCAACAAGAAGGGGCCAAAGCAAATTTAAATCAAACAAGATGCTCGACATAAGATTAGGTTAATGAGCTGAAGGAATGTAGAACAAAGAAAGTGGAGTCAACTGTGATGCTTTGACTTACAGCTGTGAAAAGTTTTGAAAACCAGGTGGTAGTGGGGAGTTAGTTTTCACTATTGCTTGATGTTTAATGGGAAAGCATGGGATAAAAATTAGTGGGAAGTGTGGACTTAATATGAGTTAAATATTTCTTTGCTAGTGAATTCTTTTAAACTAAAGCATGTTCTCTAAGGGGATGTGACAGCATAATTTAGGGCATTTCAACATAGATTGTGCAACGTTTTTGAAGGCTAACCATAGAAAGCAATCCCATATTGGCAAGAAGAAGAAGAAATGCATTGACCCCTAAGTGTTTCCTATCTTTTTATTTAGCATGTCAGCCTTATGATCACTTAAATGTTTTTATTGTTCTATTACAACACGTATTTGAAAGGTCAGTTAGGAAAATAAAAGTATTTGATGTTTTGGTACACTTTTGGTCTTTAGTAAAACAAAATATAATAAAATAAGGATAGAAAAAATATGTTCTGAGTTTGTTGTGTATTTGTTGTGTCAAATGTAGAAAACCGGCCTGAAAGTGTTACTAGGCCACTAGTTGTCTTTAGTAATTAAAACCATGACAGCATGAGGCGCAAAGGGAAGAGAAGAATGATCCCTTGACAGGAAAAGTTGCTACTCTTTGGAATGGTTCCCATTAATGCACTTTATTTCTTAGTATTTCTGTAATATCTTCTCAGAAGATTATTTGGTGCCCAGGAGTTAAAGTGGGCTCAGGACAAAACGGTAAATATCCAGTTTGTTGTTTGCTATACTTAATTTTCTGGTTAGGAGAATGTTGAATGGACTTCAAAGGTAATTTTCCATCTACCCTATCACCTTCAGATAGATGGAAAAATTTGAATCTGGGGAAGGACAAGCACATATCTACAGTCACATGGTCTTTATAGGAATGAGACTTAAGCTATGTGTTTTAACTCTAAAGTCAGGAATCTTTTTTGGTTTTTTGTTTTTTCAAACAGGGTTTCTCTGTGAAACAGTCCTGGTTGTCCTGGAACTCACTCTGTAGACCAGGCTGTCAGACTCACGGAGATCCACTGCCTTTGCCTCCTGAGTGCTGGAATTAAAAGTGTATGCCACCACAGCCTGGCTATAGTCGGGATCTTTCTACTATGGTTTATGGTATTTATGGTGTCCTACCTCAGTCTGCCCAGTCCCCATGTCCTGAGCATGCAGATTGTTCTGTTAAATGGAAACCAATTACAAGCTCACAATTTCTCTTACCCACCATCCATTGTTTTATCATACATGCACACTGTTAGTTTTCCCATCATCACTGTCAAAGTTCTTTCCACTGCCAGGGAACACATAATGAGCCTACAATATTTTTATAGTTATTTGCATGTTATCTCTCATAGTTATTCTAATGGGAACAGTATCCTGAACCTCAAGTAGAGACTGTCATAGTAAATTTTTAAATCAACAGATAAGACCTCTGGGGACACAGTTTGGGTCAGAATAGTCTTTGTAGGTTTCATTCCATGTCCAGGAGTACCTATGTGGCCTAGGAAGTGAGTTGTCCATTGTGAAGATATGCTTCTTTTCCCACTTTCAAGGTATTGAAATAGCCTGCTACCAGATGAACTGGCAGTTATTGTGAATGCTAGTTCACCATGGCCTTATAGTTAGGGCTTGAATCCTTAATAAAGTGCCTCTTTAAAGGCAATTTCAGTGACTTACCAGCATATTGGATCTGGATAAGACATAAATCAGACCTATTATAGATTTCTGAAAAAGAAAACTCTACCAAAAAGACACTTTGCAGTTTTATTTCAGTTTTTATTTCTGCTTTTAATCATAAATTGGCCATGGTTCACTGGAGAGCATTTTAAATCACCCAGAAAAGGTTTCCAGCTTTGCTACAACAAGGGCTGTCTTTTGGGTACTTTTTCCTATTGCAAATATTCTTGAAAACCAGACTTCTTGGCTTCCTTTGCAGTAAATGTCCTCGTTCCATTAGATGAAGCTGTTTTTTTTTCCTGCAAAACTAACCTATAAACATTTTGAAATATAGTAGTCTTGTAATCTTTCTAACATATTCAAATTGTTTAATTTTTTTTGGAGCTGCCAAGTCAGCCTGACAAAAGCTGGGACATGCACATATTTATCTCAAAGTGACTGTTGTCTTTCTTTCTTCACAATTATAAACAGTGCAGCTGGAGAGCTTCTTCCCCCTGCCCCTAGCCGCTGGCATGTTCTGGTTTATGGTAAGAGAGAATTTTTTTAATGACCACGTCTTAGAATGGGTCTCTCTATGGTCCAGAGCCTCTCTATGTCAGACTTTTCAAAGACCTTTTTCTTCTTAGTGTGCTGCACTTTGAGGCATGAAAGCTCATAAACCAAGGGCGCTGCTATGGAAAGAGATGCCAAGGTCACAAACTTTACCTGAAAGAAGTAACAGGATGTAAGAGTCCAAAGTGAAATGAAAGCTGTGTGGATAGCCCCCCTCGGGGGTGTAGATAATAAAAACACACATTTTCCTTGTAACTTAAACTTAAAGGAGACTATGCATTCTACATTCATGCGTCAAGAAAATTATTTCATACTGTAAAGAGAGAGCAAAGACAGAAAGATGTATATAGGTTTGAACTAGTGAAGAAACTAGTTACTAAGCAGAAGTCTTACTCATGTACAATGTTCATATCTCTTCCCATGGAGAATTCCAATAAGTCTTCAAAGAGCATTTTCAGGAAGTTTAATTTTATCACCAAGAGAGTCAAAGGTCTTCATTTTAAGTAAGATTGCTATGGTTTTGTTTAAAAGAGGATGTAGTACCACTTTTATGTAGACTTACAGTCACACTTCTGACATTTTAATTATAGATTCTTTAAAATGCCTAGACAACATATATTCTATGATAAGTACAGTCCCTTAAAATGCCCCTCCCCATACTTCTGTCAACAAACTCACATGTTAGTATCAAAATCAGTTCTTTGTATCCCCTAACAAGTTGTAGTCAGAGTGCTTATTTCTCGAGCAGCTGTTTTGCAGAACTCCAACATTTGTTCCCTTTGAAAGCCTTGCCTTGGACTTATTTTCTAATTAGATAAATATGATCAAATTACAAAATTTAGGCTAAAACCGGGAGAGAGACATTCAGAACTTTTATGCTTTGGGGCATAAAATCAGAGCAGAGTTTTATAGTGATAGAATATCAATATCTGTGTTTGGGGGAGTCATCATCTGATAAATAGGAAGCATTAGTACAGATGATCTGTTTGAGACGTTCTAGTAAGTTCTTGTTTTCAGAGTCCTGATAAATTCTTGTTTTCCAACACCGAAGAAGAGCAGGACCCATGTGACAAAGCCTAAGTATGCTGCCTGTTCTGTGGTATAAATTGTTCCTGAAAACAGAAGGTGTAGCTATTAAATATTATATTGCCATAAAGTAAAGTTAGGAATCTTAAAAATCATTGGAACCTCCACACCCCACCCAGGAGCATTTATCATTTTAAACCACTTAATAACGAGGAACTAGAATCAGGAATTATGGGACATTTATCCATAACTTAGAGGGCCTATGTTCTTTGTGGCAGACGGGGTAATTATTACTAATGCATATATGTTTGAATCCACTGTAGCTTTGCGGGTTTCAATACAAGATTCTCCTGGTGATATGATCCAGAGGGCTGGAAGGGGCCTCTATGGGTTGGAGATTGGCAGGCCTTACATTTTCTGTTCAATGACTATTTCTACCCTCTCTTCTCCTTGCCACTGTTGTCAAATCACAGCCTACACATGGTGAGCAGTTATGTGGCCTAGAAGCTGTAGGCTTCTAAACCGAAGAGGGAAGCAGCTGCCCTCTAGAGGAGGGCTGGAAAGGGGATTAGCCTAGATTTCTTTTCAGGGCAGGCTGCACTTTGGGACCCTCAGCAACTTGATAGCTTCCAAATGTTCTTTGTGTTCCTTACAGTACAGGGTCTTTGAGGCAGAGCCAGACCCAGAGCCATACACAAAAGGAAATTATTAAATACATACTTCCCCTCATTGTGCCTCAGCCCCTTCCCCCACCCAGGCTGAATTCGCCAAGATTAGTTTCAAGAAATACCTTAAAAACAATGGGAAAACTGGACTAAAGAGCACTGCCGTGAAATAACTCATGGGAGAGAGCAGTCATTTAAACCTTGTTAACGCAGCACTTGCCTGGGAAACCAGCAGCTGTCAGGCCAAAAAGGTTCAGAGCTTGGTTACAGAGGCAATAGTCACCTGAATTTATATCGGAAACACCAAGGAATGGCCTTGTGATCAATCAAATTGTTTTTCCTTGGAGCTCCATTCCTTTCTCTCATACTTAATCTCTTAGGCCAGCAGCCACATCCTGTCTTCTCCCTTCCTGCCTATGCTGGACTCCATTTCAACAACACTCACAAGCATTTTCCATTCCTTTGACTCCTTCACCTTCCATATCACAGCTTTGGCAATCCCTACTCAGTCCTGGCTCACTTCAGTGGTCCCCTTTGCCTGTTCCTGTTCCCAGGCTGAAGACCTATCTGGGGAAAATTGCATATCCATGCTCATTGGCTCCACTACAAATGCATGCTTTTCAACCTCAGCTGGACCCTCAACTCTTATCCTTAATCCTTTTCTCATCCATAGCTGGCTCCTGCTAGCATTTCCCACAGCAGCTGTTCCAAGCCTTCATTTCTTTTCTCAGGGCCCCACTTCTGGCTTCTTCACTTTAAGCAGATGACCTACATTTCTAATTTCTTTTAAAACTTCCATAAGGTAACAGCATTCTCTCCTCTTCTCAGCTAATGTCTCGGTATCCATTCATCCTTTACCTTCTCCCCTGTTTTGTGATTTTTAACTCTTCTTGTCTTTTCTCACAGCTGGGAAATATGTTCTAGTATCAGCTATGTTTGCACAAACACCCATTTTTTTTTAAACATTTCTTCTCTTTACACCCCAACCTTTATTGGCTGCATTTCTTCTGTATCTGGATTTATTGAAGCCATAATAAGTATAAGACATCTCTAATTGTTTACCATCAATTTCCTACACAACCTTCACGCTGTTGGCTTCCTGATTTCGATTAGGCTTTCCACAAAGAGTCATAACTTGGTATTTTCTTCCCCATCTTCTTTGTTTCTCGGAAACAATCATGCTCACTGCTTGCAGCTGTGAAACTGGCTACCGGGAAGATACCGACTCTGCAGCTTCTCAAATCTAGTTGTCACTTCTCTTGTTCTCTTTGCTTTTGTGGGTTTATGATCACGAAAATACTACACTATCACGTTGGTGTGTTTTCCCAGTAGAACCAAATCGGATGCTTCGGTCGAATCAGGGATAGTTGTTTAGGTATGCCTTTTTCTCTCTACTGCTCCTATTATCTTGTCTTCCTCTTTTAGGGGTATCTCTCAGGAAACTGCTTTCAGCTTCCTGTCTCACTCTGTTCTACCTGTTATCCTGAGTTTACCCCTTCGTTTAAAGGATCTTTTTTGTTTTATTTCATATTTTTTTGAAACAAGGTCTCTCAATGTAGTCCTGGCTGTCCTGGAACTCACTATGTAGACCAGGCTGCCATTGAACTCACAAAACTTCACCTGCCTCTGCCTCCCAAATGCCAGGATTAAAGGTCTGTGCACCATGCCCAGCTAAATGTGTTGTTTAAGAACATAACTTAATAATCTGTATCTTCTCTCTTGAGTTCTTCCTCATCCCCAGACTATCCATGTACACACTAAAATTATCTGCATGTAAGTGTCCTGTAGGCATGCTGAACTCATCTTCCCCTCCAAAATGGTTTTACTTCCTACCTTTCCTCTCCTAATTAATGATATCATTTGTGGCCAAAGGTAGAATATGCAGAGTCATGCCTATCTGTTTTTCTCTAAGTAGAAATCTGCTGTTTTTGTGAAGCAGAGATAATATCTCATTTATTTGTGGGCCTCCTGGCCATTATTCCAGGCACTCATAAATTTGTTAAATTATGGGAATTTGCTTTGGAATCTAAATACAGTACAAGACTAAAGTTACCAAATAGACAATGAAACATACACGAATGTGTTCAGCTTCTGCATAGATAAATTGCTTATTTTATGAAAATTTTCCTTGACATGAAACCAAGTTATGCATAATTTGTGATTCAAATCATCTCTCCTGTTCTTCAAAAAGTCGAGTTCTTAGGGGAAGTAAAAGCAATTGTACATTTCCTTCACTTTATCTGTCTCTGTAAGCAATTAAAATTGTCTTCTAGACATTCAAATGTCTTGCATCTTAGTGAAAACCTCTACTTTTCTATTACTTCTAGGAGAAGGGGTTCTATAATTGGGGTTTTATAAATGCAAATTGAGTATCCTTTATCTGAAATGTTAGTGTTTTAGATTTGGTATTTTCTTTTGGAGGGTGGAATATTTGTGTATACATAGATGGAGGATGAGAGTCCTCAGCATAACATTCATTTATGTTTCATATATGTTTTAATAACTTGAAGGTCATTTTTTGTGATATTTATAGTTACAAAAACTTTGTCTGAAACTCATCACATGAGGTCAGGGGTGTCATTTTTCACCTGTGACGTTATATTGACACCAAAAACATTTTAGATTTTGGGTCATTTTAGGTATGGAATTTTCAGATTCAGAATGCTTGAGCTGAACAAAATGTAAAAGGTAACAGCCCCTAGGAGAAATAATGGAAAGAAGTAGAATTAATACACTCAAAGAGTTGAGTGTTCTCCATTTTTTCTTCTTTGTCTCTAAACAGAATGCACTAGAGAAATTTCTTTGAGTTTCACAATCTTTTTAAAGATAGTGTTTCATGATGTTTGAGGCAAATGTATACTTACAGCTCTTGATTGATTGATCAGATCTTTCAGATTAGGCTATTGTTTATACATTTAATTTGCACTGTATTTTTAGATGGAAGCTTAGACAATAACTTGCTAACAAGATTCAAGAGTAATTAACTGAACTACTTATTGTTTTCCATACTCCATGTTAGCAAATTCATGTATATTTTTTATATAGCCTTTGGTGTAGATTCCAGACTTGAAAATTGGGAATGCACAGCTTTTCTATCATAAATAAAGGACCTAGGAATTTAAGAATTTCATAGAGAATATGTATATAAATGAAAAAGTTCATGGCAGGAAGGATTAATTGCATCAGTGGCGCATTGAAAGCTTTGAACAATAAGGTTTAAAAGTTCAGGTGTTTCCTTTCTAAAAAGAGAAAGAACATGGACTTGGGTGGATAGGAAGGTGGGATTGGGGAGGAGTAGGAGGAGGGGGTAACTGTGATCAGAATATATTATATGAAAAAATTTTCAATTAAAAACAGGAAAAACACACAGAAAAATGCTCAGATGTTTTGTGGAGACAATGGGGAGCCATTAAAATATTCTGAGCACTAGAACCACATGTTACAGTACGTCCTTCCAAAGGGTCACTCTGGCAATAGTAACAAGGGATGAACTTGGGATGAGACTATCTGGTTATTAGGCCATTAGGAGAAAAATATGGTGAATAACCTGAGAGAGTCAGTAAATGAGTGAAAAGAGAGGAGTATTTTCTTTTTTATTATTTAAAACTATTTTAAATTTAAATATATTTTAGTCACATTTTTCCCTCCTCCATGACCTGCTAGAATCTAGATCCTCCCCCAATTCCTGCCTACCCAATTTTAAGTTCTTTCTCAAAATACAAACAAAAAGCTAATATAACAACAAAACTCCCAAACCAAGAAAACACAACAAAACAATACCCTCCCCTGCAAAATCCCACCAAACTATAGCTAAATAAAAGCAGGCACGCGCATAAAAACTGTGGGATCCTTTGTATGTTGTTCAGGAGGCCTGTCCTGGAGTGGTTGATATACCTACGCACTATCACTCTATTGGAGAAACTGACTTACTCTCTCCCGGCAGGTATGACAGTTCAGTTGTTAACCTTTATCCTAGTGGTAAGATTTTTGTTTATTCATCCATCCATTTATTCATTTACAAATATAAATAACAAAATAAAATATAAACTATGTGGAACACATCACAAATTTGCTTGTCATCATTGTGTGGGAGTCATGATAATCTTTTTGTATCATTCTAATTTTAGTATATATGCTGCCAAACAGAGCATGGTGAGGAGTATTTTCAAGAATACATGGGAAGATTTACTGATGGAATATAGGGTATTGTGGAAAACTTGGGTGATCACTAAAGTTGTGCTGCAAGTAATCAACTGAGAAATTCAGGTGATGTTGTAAAGTGTTGAGGATTCGAGACACTGATAAAATGAGGCAAGAGACACATTTAGGAACTTAGCTGTAGACTTTACAGATTGGCAAATAGAGTGCAGAAATATCATGTCATCTTGCCAAGGTCAGTTGATAGCAGGACTACAGTGGGAAGTTCTGAGAACAAAGGCAGTGATCTTTCCTTGCTGCAAATATTGACAAAATAATGAGACTTGACAGAAATTTAAGATACCCTAGTGTCCATTTAGTATAAACATTTCATTTGTTGGAGGGATCTCTGGAGTCTACAGAAAGGAGATAACTAGCCTGAGGCTCTTCACTGATAAAACATGTATGGGGTGAGCAAGTGCCAGGGGGCAATATACTAAGCCAATAATGCAGTATTTATCAGTGAATTTCTTAAACAAATTATTCAGAACTGTTCATCAGAGGAAAGAATACCTTTTCTCCCATTCAATTCTAATCCTAGCAATGAGAACACCATATAAAAATCAGAGGAATTCCTGAAAAGTATTCAACATAACAAAATAAAATTTTTCTTCCATCTCTTACCTTGAATTTCTCTTGTCAGTTTTATCTTCTTTAATTTCTATTTTTTTTTCCTCTACCAACCTCTCAGAGTCCCTCACCTAGGTCCTTGTGCTACAGGTACAATCATGTTATAGATTACAAATGACTATTTGCTCTCTGTGTACTGATTTAAGTGACTGGCTTATATGGACCAATAAATGAAAATTCATGAAACTTATGAGAAAGTTTTCATGCTGTTTTAAAAGCCAAGTCAATAACTAATTAAGTTGTTCCTCAGACTAAAGAGATGGCTCATAGGATAAAGCTCTCGCTGCCCAATTGTGAGGGCAGGCATAGCAGCTGCTTACCATCCCAGCACTGGGGAGGCAGAAGACAGGAAATCCCTGTGGTAAACTGGCTAGCTAGACTAGCCAGAATTATTGAGCTCTTGGTTTAGTTGAGAAGCCCTTCCTCAATAAAGAAAATGGAGAATGATTGAGGAAGACATGGACATCAACTTTTAGGCTTCCATATGTATACACACATGTGACCACAAGCATGTAAACATGCACATGTGTGCTTGCATATCACATACAGATACATGAAATATTGTTGTTTCTACTATGTGCAAGACTGTGCTAAATAGTTGAAGGATACAAAAATTAATAACATATTCCTGTCTTAGAATTTTATGAATTAGTGGAGCATAGGCATAAAGAGTGCAAATGAAGACTCAATAACAATATTTTGAGAGCTCTTGAAGAAAGTATCAGCAGAGTTAAGATAGGTAATAAGCCGGGCAGTGGTGGCGCACGCCTTTAATCCCAGCACTCGGGAGGCAGAGGCAGGCGGATCTCTGTGAGTTCGAGGCCAGCCTGGGCTACCAAGTGAGTTCCAGGAAAGGCGCAAAGCTACACAGAGAAACCCTGTCTTGAAAAAAAAAATGAAAAAAAAAATGAAAAAAAAGAAAAAAAAAGAAAAAAAAAAGATAGGTAATAAAAGAAAGGTTAAAACTTAAGAGTTTAAAACTTAACACCATCTTGTTAATTTCAAGGACAGAGATTTAGATGATCACTGGGGGTTTATGTAAGTGAAAAATTGAATTGGACACTTAACAATTTATATTTTGTGAGCACATACATAGTGTGTGTAGAGCCTTCCAAATGAAGCCAATGGTTCTTTGTTTCTATGAGTTTATCAGGGTATGACTTGTTTATATTCAGCATTTTCATGCCATAGGTATTTTATTAAACACAAAAGTTTTAAAAATTGTTCACTAATGAATTTAAAAATAAAACTTTTGCTATTTTTTAAAAACATTCATACTTGTGTAAATATATATACAAGATAAAACATCTGCTATCACCCTTTAATTACCCCTAGGACTTACCAACTCATCTGTCCCTATTATTATTATTATTATTATTATTATTATTATTATTCCTCAGAGTTTAGTTAGTGATGGCCATGTGTAACTAAGTATGGAGCCATCCACTGGGGCCTGGGCAATTTGCCAGTGGCTACATTCCCAAAGAGAAGTGACTCTCCCTTCTCCCGCAGTGTGTCAACTCCTCATCTAGGAGTGGGCCTTTGGAGCCCCCCACCTCTTAAATTCTTTCCTCCCACTCTTATATAATGTTCCATGAGACATTGATGATTGAACAGTATGTTTTATTCCTTTCAGGTAGTAATAATATCTGTCAATTTAGATAAGAAGTAGAAAGTAGGAGAAAAAGCAACTGGTTTGTCCATTAGAATTGGCAAAGGTGTGATATGCAGGAAGATGTTATATGGACCAGAAAGTTTTGATAGATGAAAATTCTATTATATTATTTTAAGCCTTATTTGCTTTTGCATATTAACCACATTAAATTTCATGCTATCTTCAGTGTCACAAGTAGGTTCTAATATGTAAACATTAATGAAATGGGATTAAGTAATTTTTTTAAAGATTTTTTTTTTATTTATTATGTATACAGTGTTTTTGCCTGCATGTATGCCTGCAGGCCAGAAGAGGGCAACGGATCTCGTTATAGATGGTTGTGAGCCACCATGTGGTTGCTGGCAATTGAACTCAGGACCTTTGGAAGAGCAGCCAGTGCTCTTAACCGCTGAGCCATCTCTCCAGTGCCAGGGATTAAGTATTTTAATATGGACTTAGGACTAAAAACATTACATGGAAAATATGGTTTGACATGTGGAGAAAATGGTTTTTAAAATAGTGTGGATTAAATATTGACTTAAATTGTGCAGCAATAATTCAACCATAATTGAGCATACTCAATAACTCACTGTATGATACTGGTTATGTGTCTAATCTCTGGTCTGCTGTGGGATAATGCTTTTGTACACTGATTTAATAAAACACTGATTGGCCAGTATCCAGGCAGGAAGTATATGTGGGGCAAGCAGACAAGGAGAATTCTGGGAAGATGAAGGGCTGAGTCAGGAGTCACCAGCCAGACACAGAGGAAGCAAGATGACAAGGCAGAACTGAGAAAAGGTACCAAGCCATGTGGCTAAACAGATAAGAATTATGGGTTAATTTTAAGTGTAAGAGCTAGTCAGTAATAAGCCTGAGCTAATGACCAAGCAGTTAAAATTAATATAAGCCTCTGAGTGATTATTTTATAAAGGCTGTGGGACTGTGGGCCAGGTGGGACACAGAAAAATTTCCAACTACAAATGGCTGCCCAACATGGAGCGAGAGTTCCCACCTAAGAAAGCTTAAAAAAAAAAAGATTCAAAAACAGAGTTAAAAACAGCTTTTTAGTTGTGTTTCTCAGGCAAGCAATGAGCTACAGTATTGTGGGTTCACAGTGGCATGTGGGCTTGATCTACAGCATGGTGGATTCCTACCACAGTACACAAGTACATCTGCAAGTGGAGCAGCATGGTGCATGGTAGATATAGCTTTTGCTAGTACAGACCAAAAAAATGGTTTCTGGGCTACATGCTGCTTTGATAGATGTATAGACCCACTGCTTCCAAGAGTTGGTGGTGCACATGGCTCCCAGAGCTGGAGGTAAATGTACCACTATCATATTGGAAAGTTTAAGTGGGCAGAGTCAGCAGCCAAGGCTTTTGCTTCAGTACTAAGCACTGCAGTTTAAAGCAATAGATTTACAAAGACAGATTCAGATGGAATAAGACTTTAAATGGTTTACAGTGTGTGTGAAAATGTATGTAGGCTTGGAAGAGAAAAGAAAATTAATATAGACAGTTATATAAAGAAATAGTTTTAAAAAATAAAGTCTTTAAAGAGAATGTAAAAGTAATATAAAAATTAAGCCATGTAAAGGTGGAAATCACACAGAGAGTCTGGATTATATTATCTTTGGGATTTTTAACTGCAGAAAGACATTTGAAGGCTGCTAAGTTAAACCAATATATGTATTTTATAGGTATCTTGACTTCAAAATTTGGATCTAAGTATATGTTGCTTTGGAAAGGAGGTTCTGCTTTTGTTTCCACAGGAAGTAAGAGGCTATGGATTTGTTCCAGGTTAAGATGGATCAGATTTGATCAAGACAGACCTCCTGAACCTTAACAGATGGTACCTATCAACAAAGGTTGTAGCCGGTCTTCCCAGGACTTGACCATTGTCTCAAATTTTCTCAGGATCCCTATAAGACTACCAGTGCCCGCTATCTACCTAGAACACTATGCCCACATTCCCTAAAACTGTATTATGGATATTAGTCTTTATTTAGGTTGTTGGTTACAAATTGTTATTGGCCATAGTCAATCTCTTTCTAAAAGAAGAAAGGGGGATATGATATAGGTGTAGCAGGAATCTTAAAAGTTCTTATTAATAAAATCAAACTTGAGGCCAGTTTTTTGGGGAACACTGGAAGAACAGAGAGCCAGAACAAGCCACAGCTACCTCAGCTCGCCGGGTCCTCGGCTGGTCTTGCTTCCTCAGACTGGAAGTCTCTGAGTCTTCATCCAGAATGGGTCTCAGCTGAATTGCTGCTCAAAAGCCTGAATGCTTAACCAGGCCAAATGCTTCTAGTTTCTGGTCCTCTAGCTTATACACCTTTCTGCTTTCTACCACCACTCCCTGGGATTAAAGGCATGAGTCACCATGCTTGGCTGTATCCTTGAACACATGGATTTCTGCCTCTGGAATGCTAGGATTAAAGGCGTGTGTTTAATATTTATGTTTAATATTGTGCTGCTTTGTCTCTGACACCAGATAAGTTTATTAGCATGCACAATATTTGGGGGAATACAATACCACATATAGGTACATAGGATATAGATATGATAGGATAAAAGGGTAGATTATAGAATCTACTTTTAAAGAGCAACAATTTGTTTGAAATATTTTACATTGCTATGGATTTTATTTTATTGATTCAAATTTAAAGTTAATTTTGTTATACTGTATGTATATTTCTACTCTTGTTTAAGGTATTATGTTTGTGCAGCTCATTTAAAATTGTAATGCATCATTAAGAAATACAGATTAATAGTTAATTATCTATGATAATCAAACTTGTAGTCATGTTAGTTAAGTTTTCTAGATATACATAGATATATTTCAATTAGGTAGGTAATCTTCAAACACTTCAAAGACCTACAGAATATGGCATTTAAAATGTTTTAAGAATTTTAACTTTCTGGACATTGAGACATGTCTGCTTCTGGCAGTACCAATCTACTTCAGAGAAGATAATGGGCATTGAAGAAACTCATTATGGAGTTTGCTTTCTTTGTGGCAAAAGTTAACCACTGGGCAAAAAAGTGCCCTTGAGTCAACTGATTGACACAGTATGTTGTATAAACTGAACATGCAGGACCCATAGGAAGGTGACCACTGAACTTTGCAAAGTGAGATGGTTCCTGCTTCACAGAAGAAACTACCAGACATTCTACAGGACACAGGAGAAGCAACTGAGAGACTCTAGACCTATGGGCTAAAGATGGATGCCCCAACATTACAGAGGAACTTTGGGTAACTGTCCAGGCAGCCAACTGTCTCTGTCATTCTAGATTTTTGGAAGTTGCTTACAATAAATTTCCTGTTTACTTAGGTAATAGTATATCCTTCTGGAGTCTTTGATATAGTTGAAGACTAGATAATTATATGATAAAGGATAAATTAGATATGAAACTTTAGACTCACAAATATAGGATAGATAGAATATTTTCTTTAATTTTGCCAAATACAAATAGACTAGATATTGCAACTGTAATTCTTGCTTGATAGCTGTTCTATTATATATAATTTTACTATGTTACTGTGGGGCCAGGTGGGACCGGAAGAACGTGGGACCACAGGGCAGTGCAGGACTGGAGAAAAACTTGACTATACTGGTCTTCAGTTTTCTAAACTGTGGGGTCTGAGTTGGAGATCATGGAAAAGACAAGAGGTTGAACTTAACTTTTAAAGAGAGCAAGCTCTGAAAGTTCAAAGTTGTAGAATTTCATTTTAAACATAATTCCAGGGGAAGTTCTGGTTCTCATTCATACTCAATCGTGTGTGTGTGTGTGTGTGTGTGTGTGTGAATTAGACATGCATATAGTTCATTATCATCAACATCTCTTGAGAACTCTATGCAAATGACTGATATATTTATAGCATTTGCCTAAGCATACTTAAAGGAAATGTAAGTTTCCAACCCATGAAGTTTTACTGATCATGTTTTTTTTTTCACATTTTGGACATAACTAATGATCATTAATGGATGGTATCTAAACAAGGAAACTCAATTCCTACTCTTATCATCAAATTACATTTATTTAAAGTTTTTCTTACAAGTATGTATTGTACATTACACATATTCTCCCCATACCCTGTGCCCTCCTTTTAGTTTTCCCTCCATTTCCCACCAGTTACCCAGGCAGTTTCATATCTACTCTCATGTCATATGTGTGCATATTATTTTATATACCTATATAAAATCTAGCAACCGTACATAAGAGAAAAACATAAATATCTTTGTTGGGGATTGGCTTAATTCACCAAATATGATTATCTCCAGTTGCATATATTTTCTTGTAAGCAACATACATTTGTTACTGTTCTTATGCCAATTCTCAAAGCATCCTTTTTCTTTATGCTGCTAACTGCTTTGGAAGTCTCTTCAGCCTTGCTAATCATTTGTAAGCTGAGATTCATGGGTTAATTCACCCCTCCAAATCAGTTAGCAGTAGGAGCAGAAAGTCAAAAGGTGCTTTGAGAATTGGCACAATAATGGCACAATATGTTGTATACATTAGATAAAATCATAACTCATTCAGTCCTTGCAACAGTTTATGGCATAGGTTCTTTAATTAACATTAATGAAAAAGGAAATGGAATTATAACAGAGATGAAATGACTTTCTCAGTGACATACCAATATTAACTACTATATGTCATTAGTTTGAAGTGTAGTAAGCAAAAAAGACAGCATTTAAGCTAAACTTGGAAAAACAGAAAACAATGTGGAATAAGGTTATAGTAAATTAGTTTGCACAAAAAGAATGGGGTAGAGCCTAGAATGGGAGATGTCAAGGTAATGACTATTGGGGGTCAAATAAGCTGCTTTGGCAATTAACAAAGTCATGTTTAACATTTATAAAACACTTACTATGTACCAGTCATTTTCAGCTATTTATCTATAATATTTCACTTAATTTTCACAAATTATAAAGCAGAATTAATTATCATTTGATGGACAGATGGGAAAATTGAAGCATGAATTGATAAGACATTTACTTAAGGCAAAACAGCAAGTAAGTAGCAAAAATCTGGTTATCATTTATAACTGCTCCACTTCCATTTCTATTTGAATTTCTATTTCTATTTCTATTTGAAGTCCTATCTTTAAATTAGCTTCTGTCTTTAATTCCCTTTGAGACAGTATTTGCCTAGTGCCCCTTTTAGTTGACTATCATCTTCCTTTAAATATCCTATAATACAGGTCTGTGCATAAATATAAATATATCATTTAAATGAAATTTTCCTATGTGGGCATTCAATGCTCCCTTCAAGATCCAAAGACTGTCTAAAATAACACTAGTCCCAGGCATGAAAAACCCTCCTTAGAGTTGTTGGTCGGAGTTCTCCTAGAGACTCCCAAAACATTACAGGCTATTGTAATTGCCCTTGGTTGTCACTCAGGGTGGAAGGTAAATCCCTGTTGCTGAAGACACCATGCACTTCAGACATAGGGCCTAAATACCCTTGACTGAGCTGGAACTAACATGGATGCTTCCTCCTTGAGGACTAGCTTTCATGGTAGAGAAGGCAGCATGTAAGTTTTCAAAGGAGCAAAACAACCAACATTCCTACACAATTATGATATTTGTGAACCATAACAATGGTCAGCACAGAATAATAACACTAAGGGTGTATTGGTGACACACATATCTTGGTGGTAACTAACAACTCTGTAGTTAGACTTAAGATTGGCTTAACAAGAGGAGCATCAAGCCTGGTACTGTAAATCTACTCAGGGCTAGTGAAGTCATGGATTCTGGAGGAGATTCTAAAGCTACCATTTTACTAAACCAGCATAATCCCTAACTACATTCTAAATATTTATTTTTATACCCACAGACAAATGTAGTCCTCACCCATCATCAAGAAAATATCTCTTTGCAACAGATAAAAACAATTATAGAAAACTACAACCAATCAAAATGCAGAGTTGTAGAGTCCAGTCCCAGAAGATACATCTACAAAACAGCTTCTGCACATAAAGATTAGCAAACATTCTGCAAAAGGAGGTAGACAGATTGTAAGAGCCTGAAGATTAAGGAGTCTGCTGTAAACTTTGAAGTAGGTCATTAGGGGCATATCCCTTGGGACCATATTTCCTCTTCTTGTTTTCTTTCTGTAATGAAGTGAAGAAGCTCTTTTGTCATATACTCCTCCTGTCACGATCTGACCAAGAGTATGAGGCCAAATGATGATGGAGTAAAGCCTCTGGAACCATAAGTTAAAGCAAATAATTCTTTCTTGAAAATATTTGGTCTCAGTGATGATAAAAGTAACTAATATATGCTCTTTAGTTACTAATTAGATACAGAATTGGCAATGAATGGCCAAGAGAAAGTAGACAACTGTACCATAGTAAACAGCAGTCTCACACAATCACCCAGGTCAGTTGCAAATTTACATTCAAACACTTGCCCATGGGTATTTATCACAAACTTCTTCATAGCTCTTAAAACTTGAAGGTGACTAGGATGTTTTTCACTAGTAAATAAATAAACTGATATATCTATTTGACAGGAAATTGTTTGGTGTGAGAAAGAAATAAAGTATGGAAATACGGCACTAAAGACATGAAGGAGGGGGCTGGAGAGATGGTTCAGTGGTTAAGCAGATTTATTGCTTTTGCAAAAGACCTGGGTTTGTTTCCCACCATCCATGTCTCCAATTATAGAGTATCTGAAATTCTCTTCTGGCATCCTTCGGTACTGGACATGCATGTGGTACACATATATATACGTAGACAAAACACTCATATGGTAACATAAATAAATCTAAAATTAAAAAAAAACCTAAGGAATCTTAAATGCATATTGCTAAGTGACAGCATCATTGTGAAAGTCTACATATTGAATAATTCCAACAACATGACATTCTGGTAAAGATGAAATACAGAGCCAGTAAAAGTATCTGTGACTGCCAAAGGCTCAGGAAGGAGGGGTGGGGAGAAGGGATGGAGCACAGGGAATAATTAGTGCAGTGAAACTGTTCTGCATAACACTATAGTGGTAGATATGTCATTATGCATTTACAGAGATCACAGAACTGTATAATACAAAAAGTGAACACTAACACAAAATATGGGTTTTAGTTAATAATAATGTATCAATATTAGTTCATCACTTGGAACACATGTACTATAGTAATGCAAGATGTTAGTAATAAAGGAAATTGGGTTTGGTGGGTGGAGGTAGCATGTGGGAACACTCTGTACTTTCTGTTCAATTTTTCTGTAAACCTGAAACTATTCTAAATTCTGAAGCACAATAATTTAAAACTCTTGAAATGCAAAATCCTCTGGGGAATCTTTTGATATTATATATGTGTATATCATGAAAAGACTTAGAATGTTTCCTCATTTTACTTTTGGACTACCTCCTGAGGCACTGTATCAATTCTGATTTTAAAAAAAATATGTATTACTTTATTACCCTACAGGACCATAAAAACTGACTTCCTTAACAACTATGAGGCACAGCAGTATGAACAGGAACACAAGAAAGCCTCACTGATTCAAATAAATAGGAGGATAGAGATGGGGAATATGATTTATCAAATATTTAAAATGAACTATAATTTATGATGTTCTGATACTGAAGGTAACTGAAGTTATCCTGGCTGTTGTGTAGTCCTTGCCAGGAATTCCTTTCCTGCCTGTACTTCCATTCACCTATTTTTTCCCTCAGTCTGGAGTGCTCTTTTATCAAGCCAAATGCCTCTTTATCCTCAAGGCTGGAAAGTTTCTTTTGTCAAGTCTCCTCTGATGCATTCAGCTGGACTCCCCTCTGTCTTGAACTGTAGTATAGCTCTTTCATTTCATTATCTGTCAGATGGATGGAAAGCGAGTCGAATACTGAAATCTCTCTATCATTTATAACCTCTTCTATTGTGTCTTGTGCATTGAGAATATCTCAGAAATGGATGGCAAGTGGATTTAATAGCAATTATGGATAGAAACTGTGATGGAGTTTTTTGAATGGTCATTTTATTTTGGGTTTAAAATAATTCAGTAGAATGTTTCACAAACAAAATAGACAAGAAAGAGCAGTCATGTGAATACAATTGGTCAGTTTTTTTTTTTCAAATGGTTTTTCGAGACAGGGTTTCTCTGTGTAGCTTTGGAGCCTGTCCTGGAACTCACTCTGTAGCCCAGGCTGGCCTTGAACTCACAGAGATCCACCTGGCTCTGCCTCCCGAGTGCTGGGATTAAAGGTGTGCGCCACCATGCCTGGCCAACTGGTCAGTTTTAACAACAACAAACTGCAAAATTGAAAGCACTTTATATTTTAGGGCTCATTTAGCTAAACCTTTTCTGTTTTTGACAACCTTTACTCAGATATAATTTATATATCATTAAATTTTGCCCACTTAAAGTATATGATTCTGCTTTTCATACACCCCTGAACAGTGTAATTATCATAATAGTCTGATTTATAAATACTAATACCTTGCAGTGTATTTAGAACTCAGTAGTAGTTACTACACATTCCATCCATTCTTCCAATATAGCCCTACACATCTGCAAGCTAATTTTCTGTCTCTAGAGATTTGTGTATTTCAGATATTTCATATATCTTGGATATGACAATCTGTTGTCTTTTGTTACTGTCTTTTTCTCTTAGCAGAATGTTTTCATGTCTAATAGATACATCTGTACTTCATTTTTTGAGACAGTGTTTCTCAGTGTAACCTTGGCCTTACCTCTCCCTTTCCTTGCGCTGTGTTTTGGTTGACAGCAGTTTTAATTCTGATAACATTCAACTTTTTACTATTCCATTTACATTTCATAATTTTGATATTGTATTTAAGAAATTGTGGTCTAACATCAAATTATGGAGGTTTATACTTGATTATTTTAGGAGTTTCATAATTCTGGCTCTTAATTTTAGGTAGATAGTCCACATTGAGTTAAGTAAGTAGTACTATTCTTCTGAATGTTTGTATTCAGTTGGTTTAGTACAATTTCTTTTTTAAAAAAGTATTTATTTATTTATTATGTATATACACCAGAAGAGGGCACCAGATCTCTGTTATGGATGGTTGTAAGCCACCATGGGGTTGCTGGGAATTGAACTCAGGACCTCTGGACGAACAGCCAGTGCTCTTAACCTCTGAGCCATCTTCCTAACTCATGTTTAGTGCAATTTTTAGAAGGGCTATACTTTCTTCACTCAGTCATGATGCTGCTTGTTAGACCATGTAGATTCTCACCCCAATGATTGATCTATGTTTCTACTTGTCTTTATGCCATCACCACACTATTGGTCGCTAAACATTTATGGTTAGTTTTTAAATTGGTTAGAAGTAAGTCCATCAACTTTATCTTTCTGTGAAGATTATTTTGGCCATTTAAATGGTCTCTTGTATTTCTACAGAAATTTTAGCTGGTCATTTTCTGCAATGAAACCTGCTAGAGATTCAATTGCAAAATCACTTGAATTTGTGAATCAGTTTGAGTACTACTGTTGTCCTGAACTTATTGTCTTATCTAATCCATTTTCTTTCTATTATTTAGATATTTTTATAAATCTTTTAACAATACTTTTTCGTTTTTTTTTAATTTTTTTTTTATTTTACAATATCATTCAGTTCTACATATCAGCCACGGGTTCCCCTATTCTCCCCCCTCCCACCCCCTCCCCTTACCCCCAGACCACCCCCCATTCCCACCTCCACCAGGGCAAATCCTCCCCCGAGGACTGCGATCAACCTGGTAGGCTCAGTCCAGGCAGGTCCAATCCCTTCCTCCCAGACTGAGCCAAGTGTCCCTGCATAAGCTCCAGGTTTCAAACAGCCAACTCATGCAATGAGCACAGGACTTGGTCCCACGGCCTAGTTGCCTCCCAAACTGATCAAGCCAATCAACTGTCTCACCTATTCAGAGGGCCTGATCCAGCTGGGGGCCCCTCAGCCTTTGGTTCATAGTTCATGTGTATCCATTCATTTGGCTATTTTTTTTTCAATAATTGAGTAAAACCAAAATTTATTGTAAGGCACAGTCGTCCTAGGGACCTCCATGCTATATATATAGCCTCCATGGTTCTATGGGTTGTGGTCTGATTGTTCTTTATTTTATATCTAGAATCCACTTATGAGTGAGTACATACCATGACTGTCTTTCTGGGTTTGGGTTACCTCACTCAGGATGATTTTTTCTAGTTCCATCCATTTGCCTGCACATTTCATGCTTTCATTGTTTTTCTCTGCTGAGTAGTACTCCATTGTGTATATGTACCACATTTTTTCCATCCATTCTTCCATTGACGGGCATCTAGGTTGTTTCCATGTTCTGGCTATTACAAATAGTGCTGCTATGAACATAGCTGAGCATGTATCTTTATGGTATGAATCAGCATTCCTTGGGTATATGCCCAAGAGTGGGATGGCTGGGTCTTGAGGTAGTTCGATTCCTAATTTTCTGAGAAACCACCATACTGATTTCCACAGTGGTTGTACAAGTTTACATTCCCACCAACAGTGGAGGAGTGTTCCCCTTGCTCTGCATCCTCTCTAACATAGACTGTCATTGTGTTTTTGATCGTAGCCATTCTGACAGGTGTAAGGTGGTATCTCAGAGTCGTTTTGATTTGCATTTCTCTGATGATTAAGGATGCTGAGCATTTCTTTAAATGTCTTTCAGCCATTTGTATACTTTTTAGTTTTTGATGCACAAATCTTGCATTTATCTATTTTTTGTTTTCAGAGACAGGGTTTCCCAGAACTTGCCCTGTGACCAGGCTGGCCTCAAAGTCACAAAGATCCACTGGCCTCTGCCTCTTGAGTGCTGGGATTAAATGTGTGCACCATTCAACCTGCCTGCATTTATCTGTTTATTTCTTTCCATTTTTTTTTAAAAATGTGTGTGTGTGTGTGTGTGTGTGTGTGTGTGTGTGTGTGTGTGTTTAGCAGTATATTCACCTGAGTGTGAGTGCCCACAGAGACCAGAGCCATAGAATCCCCTTGGATCTTGAGTTACAGATAGTTGTTAACTGCCCATGTGGGTGCTGGGAATTGAACTTGGGTCCTCTAAAAGATCAGTATGAACTTTTACCTGCTGATGTCCCAAGTATTTTCTTTTAAATTTTGCTATTATAAATGCAAATAAGATTGTTCTCTTGATTTCACTTGTAGATTTCTCATTACTAGTATATAGAAATTAAATACTTTATATATTGATCATATATCTTGAAACTTTACTTTTTTAAAAGATTTATTTATTTATTATGTATACAGCATGTATGATTACAGGCCAGAAGAGGGTGCTAGATCCCATTACAGATGATTGTGAGCCACCATGTGGTTGCTGGGAATTGAACTCAGGACCTTTGGAAGAGCAAGCAATGCTCTTAACCTCTGAGCCATCTCTTCAGCCCCATCTTGAAACTTTATAGTCTTGTTTATTCTCTTAATAGTTGCTTTCTGATTCTCTACAACGTCTTTTAAATACAAGATTGTGCTGTTTGAGTACTTTACTCCTTTTTGCTGCCTAATTGTTCTTTTTTTTTTTTTTTTTTGTAGCACTATATTGAGTAAAATACTTAAAACAGACATTCATTCTTTTTGTTGATTTTGGGGAGACTCTTTTCAGTCTATCATTACTGAGTATGATGTTAGGTCTGGATTTATTTTTTAAGGTGCTGTTCAACATATTGAGTTTCTGTTCTATACTTAGTCTGTTTAGTGTTGTGTTCTTAAATGGCTATTTGATTGTGTCAATTACTTTTGCTGTGTTATTGAGTCTATCATATAGTTTGTCCTTTTTCTGCAAATATGACAAATTACTTTGATTTTTCATATGTTGAAGCAACTTTGTATTCCAATAGAAACTTCACTTGGTCACGATACATAATATTTTTATATGTTTCTTGATATTTAAAAAACACTTATTTTTACATATATGGTTATTTTGTATTATGCACGTTTGTACACCATGTGTATCCAATGCCTTCAGAGGCCAGAAGAGAGTGTCAGACCCCTTGAAACTAGCGTTATAGATGGTTGTGAGAGGCCATGTGGTTGCTGAGACTTGAACCTGCGTCCTCTGGGAGAGCAGCCAGTGAGTGTTCTTAACCACTGAACCATCTCTTCAGTCCCCACTTCTTGATATTTTTAATGAGTTCCATGCCATATTCACAAGTGATGTTGATAAGTATCTTTCTTGTGATATCCTTTTCGATAGTGAGGAAACAAAACAGTAGCCTTACAGAGTGAATTTAATGTTCCTTCCTCTTGTATTCTTTTAAAAATAAGTTTGTTTGTTTGTTTATTTATTTATATTTATTTATTTTACATCCCAGCTGCAGTTTTCTCTCCCTCCTCTCCCCCAGTCCCTCCTTCCCACCTTCCTGTGTTTCCTTCCCACCCAACCCCTAATCCACTCCTCCTGCTTCTGTTTAGGAAAGAGCAGGTCTCCCTTGAGTATCAACAAAACATGGTTTATTAAGTACCTCCCCTTGTATTAAGGCTGGTCAAGGTGACTTCCTCTTGTATTTTAAGGAAGTATTTGAGGATTTATTTTAATTATTCCCTAAATGATTGGAAAATCTACTAGTAAAGACATCTGTTCCTTAACATTTTATTACAATCTTTAAAACACTAATTTGTACCCTTTTTTGTTTATCTGTGCACATTTTTCATTTATCTCTATTTTTGGTTGTTTGTGTGTTTCTAATAATTTATTTTTTTGAGGTTTCAAATTTATTGATATACAACTATTTGTAATATTCCTTTATAATACATTTATTTTTTAAGCACAATAGGTGGTTACTCTTTCACCTCTGATTTTATCTAGATAAAATTTTGTCATTTTGTTGATTTAGTGAAAGAAGTAACTTTTATTTCCATGATTATTGTTGGTTGTTTTTAACTCTTCTTACTCTTTGGTCTTTGCTCTTAACTCTTTGGCTTTTCGGTGGAGGGGGGCGCCATCTGGCTCCCAAATAAATCACACGAAGAGCTTATTCTTCCTTATGAATGCCTGGCCTTATTTCTAGCCACCTTTTCCTAACTTAAATTATTCAGTCTACCTTTTGCCTCTGGGCTTTTAATTTTCTCTATTTCAGTATATTTTTTCTTTTTTTCTTATTCTATGTCTGGCTATGTGACTGGTTAGTTGACCCCTTCTTTTCTTGCTCCTTGAACCTCTCTTCCAAGATCTCTCTTCCTATTTCTTCTCTCTGCCTGCCAGCCCTGCTTATCCTTTCTCCTGCCTTGCTATTGGCTGTTCAGCTCTTTATTAGACCAATCAGGTGTTTTAGACAGGCAAAGTAACAAAGCTTCACAGAGTTAAACAAATGCAACATAAAAGAATACAACACATTTTTGTATCATTAAACAAACATTCCACAGCATAAACAAATGTAACACATCTTAAAATAATATTCTGCAACACATATTTTTCCATTTCTTCTGCCAAATATTTTATTACTTTATGTACAATCATTATCAGTTTTTTTCATGTAGTTTCTTCAGATTTGAGTACTCTATATTTATCAATTTCTACCCAGCTATCAATGAATCATCTATCTGTCATCTGTCTATTGTTGTGACAGGGTAGGAAAATTTTTAGCTTCTAATTACTGTCTATTAAATTATTTTCAGATATAAACTTCCCCCAGAGAAGTTTTTGCTGCATTATTAACATTTTTATATATTTTCATGTTTATTAATTTAAAATATTTTCTATAATTATTTCTTCTTGGATACACTGATAATTAAAAACATATTATTTAATTTTCACATGGTTTTAATTCCACAAATTTCTTTCTGTTGATTATCTCTAATTTAATTCCACTGGGATTATCAATATCTTTCATGATTTTAAACTTACTTTCTTTGACCTGTGGTCTACCTGTAATATATTTAATGTGCACTTGAAAAGAATGAATGATCTCTCCTGCTGTTTTGTGTTGTGTTCTACATATTTATAGTAGATATAGTTGTTTAATACTGTTTAATATTCTAGAACTTTCTTGATCTCTTGTGTCATCATTCTATCAATTATTAAAAGTAGTGAAGTACTTATTCAATATTGTTGAATTTTCTACTTATCCTTTCACATATATAAACTATTGCCTTATATCTTGTTTCTCTATAGGTACAAATAATTTATCATAAAATATCCATTTGTCTTTAATAGCATATGTTTGTTTATTTTAAAATCTATTTTCCTAATGCAAATATATAGATTCTAGCTCATTTTTGGTCATTATTTTAAGATCTTTTTTGTGTGTGTGTGTGTGTGTGTGTGTGTGTGTGTATGTGTGCTTTTACTTTCAATTTATTTACTTATTTTCTTGGTTATTTTTTTTAAACCTAAAGTATGTGCCTTATAGCTGACATCTTAGGTAGATATTTTTTAGTCGTTTTGTGATGAGATCTTACACTGTTGTTCAGGTTGGCCTGTAATTCACTATGCACTTCAAGGTTTTCTCAAATTTGAGGAAATTCTTCCTCCTCAGCCTCCTGAGTGCTAGGATTACAGGCATGTTATTATTCACATTTTGCTGAGTGTTAAGGATTGAACTAAAACCTTTGCTTGCTAGACAAGTCCTGTACTACTGAGCTATATCTCCAACCTAGGATCTTGTCTTGTAATTCAGTCTCACAATTTGTCCACTTGGTTTGATTTTGTACTCAATCCTATTTAATGTTATTGCTAACATCATTATATTTTTGCATGGCACTTTACCTTTTTATATATATCTTATAATTGTCCTAAAGGGCTACTTTCTAGGATAGTATTTTCATTTATGCCTTTTGTGATTTTTTTTTTACTGTATTTTTCTTTTGTGGCTGTTCCAAGTTTTCCAGTATATAGCTTATACTCAAATCTACCTCATATTTTTACTAAACATAATTTTAGATTACTTGAATTTTGATTGGTAGACCTATTCGTTAGCATTGTTATGTTAGATAACCTTCCAGCTTTTCCCCACATACACCCACTTCCCCCACCCCATTCCTTGCTACCATCTTTAAAAGTCAATCTGTGACTGGAGGGGAAAAAGCATCATTGGTTTTTACTCAGTTCTGAATGCTGTGAATCAAAAACCCAGCCCACTGGACAGGCAAGATGTGGTACAAATGTTGTAGGGGTGCCTAATTGCTTTCTGATTGAACTTGAGACCTGCTCCATGGAAAAGAACCCATGTAGTGGTATTTGCTCTGCCCAAGACCTTGGCCAGAAGGAGGTAGTGTTTCTTACCTTCATACTTGAACTCTTTTTTTTTTTTTTTTTTTTTGGTTTTTCGAGATAGGGTTTCTCTGTGTAGCTTTGCGCCTTTCCTAGAGCTCACTTGGTAGCCCAGGCTGGCCTCGAACTCACAGAGATCCGCCTGGCTCTGCCTCCCGAGTGCTGGGATTAAAGGCGTGCGCCACCAACGCCCGGCCATACTTGAACTCTTAAAAGAGCAGTAGAGAGGAAAGAGGGATCACGTTATTCCTTCTTTCTTTTTTTTTCTTCCTTTTTTTAATGAGCAAGATGGCTCAGTGTTTAAGAGCACTGACTGATGTTCCAGAGGACTCAGGTTCAATTCCCAGGTGGTCTGGTGTCCAATCACGCCAGAATTAAAAAAAAAAAAAGGTAAGAAGGTAAGAAGCACCGCCTCCTTCAGGCCATATAGCCCAAGGTCTTGGGTGGAGCAAATACCACTACAAACTCATGCCTTTCAGTGTAAGTCTGGTTAACAAGCCAGGTCTGAGGAACTTATTACCATTATTTAACTAAACTGAAATAGCATCAGACTGCCTTAGACAAAGGCAACTCTGAGCCTTAATCAGAGAAGCCCCTCTTTATATTGGATGGCTGTGAATGCCATGACTCATGGCTGCCCAAGATGCTGAGAATCAATGACTTTTGATGGTTTAGCTGTAATTAAGTGTGCAGGAGTCTGAAGATAGGGTGAAGGGCTGTGAAATACCATTCTCTAGACTCAACACCACCATTGCAATTGTGAACTCAAAACAACTGCAGTTACCTTCATTGGCACATGCAACATAGTCTTTGTCAATAATCAGTCAAGGAGAGGGGAGTGGCTCACAGCACCCCCACACTTCAAAGTTGAACTGTTGGCTGTTGGTAGTTTCTGGGAGAAGTATAATCATTGTCATTGTTTGTGTACCCACTGCTGAGCCTATCAAACCCATAGTCACTCAGATGGTCCTGGTTAAACTCAGTGTGCTTCAAAACCAAACAGACATGAATGTGTGAAAGAGTTTTGTAAAGAAGCCAGATAGAGGAATAGGGAGGTGAGAGTGTTAGTATGTGATCAAAGAACAAATTCAATCAATACAAAATTTTAAAATACCCTTATATTTGCGTTTAAAAAGAAGTCAGCACTCATAACAGATCCTAAAGGGTCTTATTCTTATTTTATTTATTTATCTTTATTAAAATTTTTTTATTCATTTTACATACCAACCACAGATCCCCCCTCTCTTCCATCCTCCCATTCCACCACAGCCTTTCCCCCACAACCCACTCCCCAACCCCTCCTCAGAAAATGTAAGGCCTCCCATGGGGAGTCAGCAGAGCCTGGTACATTCAGTTGAGGCAGGTCCAAGCCCCTCCCCCCTGCATTGAGGCTATTCAAAGTGTCCTACCATAGGTAGTGGCCTCCAAAAAGCCAGCTCATGCACCAGGGATAGATCCTGATCCTATTGTCAGGTGGCCCCTTAAGCAGACCAACTTATTTTTAACACCTTTGAAAAGTTCTTCAGCTACACATTCTGGTAGTGAGATTTCTCAACTGCTAGTGAACAGTTTGCATTACAAAGGGTATACTCCTGATATTTGTTTCTGAAAAAGGTCATATGGACAGAGATTGAATGCTCTATCAAAGGAAAATGCAGTTATGATGATTAAGTAAAAATGATCAGAATTCAAAGAAAAATTAGTAGCTGTGTGAGTCTTAGTAAATTACTTGAACTTTCTGTACCTCATTTTCCTAGGTATAAAATAGGAAAAATAGTACTTACACCATGGAGTGTTGTGCACATTTGGGGGACAGAATATTGACTCACTTCTTAAAATATTTTCATCATCATGATTATTATTACCTTGAAATATTTCTAGACTCTATCAAGCATTCAAGATTGCCGTGCTCTTTCTTACGGTGCTTCAGAAGCTCATTTGCTATGGCTACCAACTTTGCCTCTAAGCAATGGGAACTTATTAATGATACTCAGTTATGGAGAAGAAAAGCCCAGCTGTTTGAGACACAGCTAAGAGAAGAAGGTGACCTAGTACGAAGGATGGGATTAAAAAAAAATCTTCCAGAGACTGCTTGAAAATCTTTTTCCTGTTCTTTCAGAGACGCAGGGTCTTAAATGAACTGGTTGGGAATCTGACCTCTTGATCCCTTCCTCCCATTGAAACAAAAGAAGACTATATACAAAAGAAGAATGCCTATAGGAGTCTTTGTTTTCTGAAAGGTCTCAAGGTATTTGTGAAAAGTTGTGTAGCTAATTAATGCAAAGTTAGTAATTAATTGGCTTCTTTTTCCTAGAACACTGCTTAGGGTTTTGTATAGGCACTATGTTTCTTTGGAGATTTTGAAAATTACCAAAACTGCTAGTTGGACTCTACTCCATAGGCATAGTAAAAGTCCTTTGGTTCCATTTGTACTGTTTCTAGGGAAACTAGGATGGTGTTGAGCTGCTGGTACTTGGGGTGAATTCACTCAGTCCTTTGATATTGTTGGCAGAAATAAAAACTGATTTCAGTTTGGAGTGTGAAGGTCTTAAGCATCTGGTTGTTTTGATTCAAGTGTGTAAATTCCCAGTTACTTTTTTTTTTTTTTTGCCAAAACAGACAAAAACAGATATACTTCCCAGATCATTTTGGAAAGCGCTTTTTCAGTGAATATTCCTCCTTCACCCCCTGTGGCACAAACATCAGCAACTCAATGAAGGCCTGTTTTAAAGGATATTTTGGATTAAGTTGTGTGGCTGTAAACTGAGGCTGTTTGGAGAACATCCTGAAAAAGCTTGCATTTCCCCCTTCTGCCTTTCAAATACGAAAGCAAGCAAGACAACAGTTTGCAGTATGTAAGGGGGATGGTAGAGCGTAAGTTGTAGTTTCTTCTCAATAGGACTTTTTTTTCTTTATGTGTTTGTGCTGTTTGGCCTAAGACAACGCCTTAATGTGGATTAGTCTACAAATGTATGAAATAATATGGGTTTTCAGCTGAAAAGTTAAAAAAAATTAAACAGTTGTTTTAGCTGATCTAGAGAAAAGGGGTAAGGAAGAGGGAATTTTGTGAATGTTAATTTGCAAATAAGCAGATATGGACCTTTGGATTTTAAATTAGGAGAGATCAACAATATATTAACGTGTCATGAAAAAAATCACATAAAGCATATGGCATTATGTCTGTAATAAATACAGTGAAAAAAATCTGTAATACTATCAGGAATAGAATTGGATATATGGCCTGAACTAAGGATCAAGGAAGAGTTCCATGAAAGCATGATTCCTGGGAAAGTATCTGAAAGAATTAAAGTACTGAAGGAACTATTATGGATGAGGAGTGTATTCCAGTCAGAGGGGACAAGAATTGGAAATGTCCATGATGAGAGAAATTAGGAATGATTTTAGGAGATAGAAATGAGTCTTTGAAGCCAAAGTTTAGACAGAGAAAGAGTGATACTCTGAGAGCATGTGATAAGTAAAAGACCTTCTGAGAAGTCATTTGGGAGCGTAACCAGAAAGACACTTGCATCCCATAGGGAGAAGTGAAGGTGGATGAGATGGAAGACTGAGGAATATTTATCCCAAGGGAGGAATGGTACTGAGCTGGTCTTCCAGAGAGACAGGGAGAATCACAATAGATTAAAGCTTAGATCACTCAGTGCTACAATAGCACATTTCCCTTACCTTTCTTTTTTCTTCACAACAAGGCTCCTTATCTCCTGTCATTCCTTGTTTTCTGCATTTGATCATTTCTCACAAACAGCCTGGAAAGTTATCCCTTTTTGTTTCTTGTGTTACTTAAGCTCTGGTCATCCATGAGATCCTATTCAAACCTCACATTATCTGGGAAGCTCTTTGGCCCTAACTCTGGAGTTTTGTTTTCCGTCTCTGACCTAAAGCAGAACTCACCTGCCCTCTAACTACTTAAAGAGTTTTGTTTTTTAAATCTCTTTGGTGTCTCACTACTTTGCATGCCTTTTTCTTTTCTTTTTCTTTCTTTCTTTCTTTCTTTCTTTCTTTCTTTCTTTCTTTCTTTCTTTCTTTCTTTCTTTCTTTCTTTCTTTCTTTTTTTTTTTTTTTTGATTTTTTGAGACAGGGTTTTTCTGTGTAGCTTTGCGCCTTTCCTGGGACTCACTTGGTAGCCCAGGCTGGCCTCGAACTCACAGAGATCCGCCTGCCTCTGCCTCCGGAGTGCTGGTATTAAAGGCGTGCGCCACTACCGCCCGGCAACATGCCTTTTTCTTTCAGCTAGAGTGTGAAGTTCTCTAGGAGAGTGACTTCGTTTTTAACTATCCCAGAGTAAACAAGAAGACAAGTTGTGAAGACTTAGTCAATGCCAGCAAGAGATAGAAATAAAGTAACCTGAGATAGGCAGAGAGGAAGAGAACGCAGGACTGTGGGAGGGGAAGCTATAGAACAGTGATTTTCAGCATCAGTTACAAGTAGTAAGGCTAGTGTCAGCATCACCATGACTTGTTACAGGCCTAGGTGGTTAGTAAGGGGAGCCCCAAACCAGATCTGAAGAGAAAGTGAGGATAAACAAGCAGGGAACATATTTTATTTGAAATTTAGTTCAACTCTGTGGATTGACGTTATAAAGCAGACACGGGTTCCCCCATTCCTCTAGGAGCATGGCTCTGCCTAGAAAAAGGGAAGGAATTTATGTCTGCCAAGGGGTTTCATTCCTAAGAAAGGGTAGGGCGTTGCTGTTGGTGGTGATGTTGGCAGTGTGTGGAGGTAGAGGAGAGAGGATGGTGGCGGGTGCTGGGTGTAGGAAAAGACTAGCAGTCCCTGACAAACAGATAAGTTTCCACAACAAACATCAGGGAGAGGGATGGACAGAAAGAAAACTGGGTGAGGTGAAGGGAAGCAGTGTGGTTGACCAAGGCAGTTCACCTATAAGGTACAGAGCTCAGTCTAGGGGAGATGTGGGATAGAATTGAAGATAACTGCTCACTGTGAACAAATTGCATCTGTACTATTTATTTTCCTTTTAGTAAACCTCTGGAAATTTCATGGCAGTTACACTTCTTGTCAGGCAGATCTTTAAGAGAAGTGACTCTGCTTTTGTTACAGAGCACTCCCTGGATCATGTAAGGCAAGTGCTGGAGCTCTGGGACCCCAGTACCTCTTCACCAGGACAGTCTTGGGGCATTTTTCTGGCTTAAGTAAGTGACTACAGTATTGAATTGAATTTTGTTTGGGAGAGTGACAGCAATTGAATTATGCACACTGTAATAACCATACATCTCCCTTTTCCATTGTCTTTTCCTCCCTCTCGTCTTAATTCTTACTAATAGTGTTGTGATTGTTTTAAACAAGTAGGAGCAAAAACGGGCTGCTCCTCCCAGTTTGGAGTTTTGTCTCCTCCTCCTCCTCCTCCTCCTCCTCCTCATTAGAATTGTAAGAGGGTAGCGGTCCCGCAGCAAAGACAGGCACACAAGCTTTCTCTGTGAATTAATTGGTCAGGAAAGACACTTTTTATATTGTCAAGTGGCACTTAAGCCACTAATTCTTGACTGTGAAACTGCTTTTCCTGGGCAATGCTCTTTAAGGAAAAACTTCTTCAGTCCAGTGATTGGTGACTAAGGGAACTCTGAAGCACAGGGGATTGGGCGGGATCACGGCTCCTAATAATGCCTCCTTATCCAATGAAAAGCATTTCCTATTGAGACCCCCAAGAGTTCCCCGGCGGCCCTCGGCTCCAGCAAGGACTTTGGGCCTTTTCTTGTGTCCTGTTTGTTAAAGGCATGCGGGCTACAGCATTCAAGAGGGCTAGTTCTTAACAAAGGGAAAGAGATAAATGTAAATAAGCTCACATTTTCAGAATGAGCGGTTTGCAGTAAGGAGCTGCGGCAGCCCAGACTCTGCTCCTTTGGGCTGGGCTAACCTTTCCCTGTTTTTTTTTTTTTTTTTTTTTTTTTAATGGATAAAAATATGCACTTCCAAAGTGCGAGTTGCCCGTTTACATGTTTATTAGCTATTTATCCACAGGCATGAGCACATTCTCTCATCTAGAACACTCTTTTTTTGGGTAAGTCTCTTTGAGAAAGATTTGATTTTGGCGTTTTGGGGGTGGGGGATGGTGTAACAAACTTCAGTCGAAACATTGATGCTTTGAGTGTTTGGGAAAAGAAGTTAGACTTCAGCTCTGAAGTACTGAACAAGGATCATCGTGTTGAATGGTAAAAAACAAGAATTTCCATTGTTTTGGCAATAATATTGTTTCAGTGGAAGAGAGACAGGATTTTCAGACTGTTGTTTCATGTAAACACAGTCCTAAAGAGCTGATTGAAAATCACAGGGTAGAAGAAGTTAGAAAGTCTTTTGGCTAGTGTTGTATTTCTTTGGTTTACAAAAGATTGTGAGCTAACATGGCTTTTATTATGATGAGGTTTCTTCTAGTAAAACTATACACTACATGCCTTTGATGCTTAATTGATTTATGAAGAATGTAACATTTGCTATATTGAATAATTCATGAACTTATCCATAAAGGAAGAATCATGTTTGAATGAAAACTTAATTCTAGCATAAATAGAATTTCCTATTGTATGTGAAATTAATTGCTATTTGCCATATAAATGCAGCACAATGTGACATCTTTAAAATTCTTTTTTTGCATATTCTGAATATTTTAAATATTTTTAGTGAAAAGATGTGTTGAATTAAGTAGTAATGTATGTTAGATAATTTCTGTTTTGGGAGTAATACAGCCTTGTAATTTATTATGATTTGTGTGGAAGAAGACCAGAGAAACTGAGTAATTAGTTATAGCAAAGCTTGGTGGTGTTATTCATTTTGCTGCTTTATGAAATTATGCCATCTTTCTTTTTCCTCAAATAACATAAAACTTGTAACATCTTAAAATGGAACTTATCCAGTGGCTTTGTCACATGTTTATTTTTCAGAACAAAATTCCAACAGCTTGCCTCATCAAAATAGGTTATAAATCCCTTTTCCTTGTCACAAATGAGAAGTTGCACTCTTGCAAAGGATGAGTTCAGCTGATAAGCCTCATGGCTTCTACATTCTAAAGCACCTCCTGCTGCCAATCAGAGAGAGATGTGAATGAAAGGCTTTGGGGAACAATCAGGGCAGCCTTTCAGAATGTATATTCTCTAAGTTAAAGAGAAGACTGGGAAGATGCCTCATAGCAACACTCAGGCCAGGCTGAGACGAGGTTTGATCTATTCAATTCCCTTTGTGGGAGAGAATGCACTGAGCTTTGCTGCCCTTGCTGTGATTTGGTCACTGCCTTTTATTCTCTGTCTGTCTGTCATCTTATACACTCTGTTCTTGGCCTTTTGGAGGGAGGAAGAGAAAAACCTCTAATTGTCAATGTTGGTACTGAAAATTGGAAACTTTGTAGAAGGCCCACTCAGCACTGGGATTCCAGTCTCGGAATTCAGTGGATAAACAATGATAAGAACAGTGCATAAGTTTATTGATTCTGTGGAGTTATACTGTGGAGTAGTCTCTTAGCCCTGTATTTTAAGGGGCAAGGTGATCAGGTAGGAGGACTACATAATGGAGACCTCCACAGTTAAAGTTGATATGCCCTCTGAATAGGCAGTACTGAGGATCAGGAAGATGAAGGCCTTAGGAAGGCTTTAGGATGTAAATGTCACCTTGCTCTGTAATTCTAAGTTTCTGGCAGTAATTAATACCATGTATTTCTGACAATCAAATAAACCTAGCAATTATTGCATTAGGACTAATAAAAATTAATGACTCTTATTACAGACTTTTAGTTGTGTGTGTGTGTTGTGTGTGTGTGTTTTGTCATGACAAGCAGAAACAGGTGAAAAGAATTGACAGACAGGAACAGCCTGTGCAGGCACTACCATAGCCCCAACTGAAGGTTTCTTTCAGTCAGTGCCAAATATGGAACGTGAAGAGAAACTGAGGCCCATAAAGTAACTTCGGCTTACTATCTCACAGTTTACTTGTGATAGGGATATTGAGTCAATAGCAATTATCCAAACTCTGGGTATTTAACCTCCCAATTTTCTTGTATTCCAAATGAGAGTCTTATGTATAGTTTACATCAAAAAGGAAGGCCCATAAAAGGAAGAAATGCTAACATGTCTGTTTTCTTTTAAGGCAAACCAATAAAATAATACTGATTTCATTTCAGGAATATTGCTCTCTAGAGGACAATTAAAATCAATTCTCTTTAGTAACATGGTGATCTCTGTGTCTTTTAAGTTGTTGAACAGTCTTATTTGTTTTTTTATATGAAGAAAATAATTTCAAGGGAGTTGCTGTGTCATTTAGCAGTCTGCCTTGTTTTAGGCTACTTTTGTTCAGAAGAGGGTGGGCTCTAAGAATAGTATCAGTCTGGACTAGCAGATAATTCTGCTTTACAAGTACTACACACAACGAGTAGAATCCAAATGTAGGTGCCACTTGTAAGAATTCCAGCATGGTGTCTTATCTTGTTTTATATGCACATGTTGTGCAGAGTTGTGATTTTCACTATACCTATATGCCATGTTAGGTATATTTAGGAATCTTCATGAAGACATGTGATTTTCAGTAAGTATGCAAATACCTAGTAGTGGAAGCCTTTCTCAACAGTTCAGGAGGGAAGGAAATTTAATGGAGGTGACAGGCTACAGATAAAGCAATAGAATCCTCACCTGGTGTCCCAGCCTTCCTTCCTTTTTCTTTTGTCCAATCATAGCAGTTGTTGTTAGAGGACAAGAAAGGAAAAGGAGAAAGACAACAACAACAACAACAAAAATATACCAATAACTTTAGGCCGCCAAAGAAATCTTTGTTCATTTATTTTTTTTAATGTATGGGAGTGGGATTATTTTTATGCTTTTTTACTAGTTATCTTTAAATGACTTAAAGTTACTCCTATGAATTTTCAGCTTCAGTCAATACTACTAATAAGATATATCTGCAGCAAGGATAGGCTTGGAGATTAACTGCTAGCTTCAATTGTGTTACAATGAAATCAAAGACATTTAATATCGTCTGGAAATAAGTTGGTTCTTATACACTCTGCTTTATATTATGTAATAATTTCTTCTACCTTGTAATCTTGCCATACAGTTTATTGAGAAGCTTTCTTTATGGAACAGTATTGTGATATTCTATTCCACAGTTCTCAATTAAGGAAATCCTTGATCGTCTGCCTTCAGAAAACTCATTGATTATCCAAGTCTCAGAAAAATTTGGTGCCAGAATTTGGTTTGAACTAATGTGAGTACCATTGTTCAGATTTCACTTTTTTTTTCATTTTATTCTTCAATTCTTTTTGTAACTAATGCTTCTATATTATTACAGATCATGTGATTCAAAGTTCCAGAATAAATAAAGTAGTGGAGTTGTGGTTGTTTATTATGATCCAGGCAATTTTGTTGAAGATGAATGTGGATTCTTTCACTCAATCCTTCTTTGTCATTAACAGATAGATGGTAGATGACAGATAGATAGATGGCAGATAGATAACAGATAGATGGTAGATAGATAACAGATAGATGATAGATAGATGATAATAGATAGATAACAGATAGATGGTAGATGATAGATAGATGTGAGGCATGTTTTTATTCATATGATCATTACTAATACCCAAGCACAACAAATGAATTTGTGTTCAAACTGATTAATGAGTTGTGTGTTGCCAGATGACTCCTGCTGGCATTTATGAGTCTTGCAGAATTTGGAAATGATATCTTTTAGGAACACCCAATAGCATTCTGTAAATGTCTGGGGCTTCTACTGAGATGAAATATCAAGTCTTAAGACTCTAGACAATTTCATCATATTAGATTGTGCAATGAGGTTAGTTCAAGTCAGTCTCTGAAGTTTTCTTACTCTATAACTAGGTACTAGGGAAAATTCTGCTTTAGTATTTCTGATGCAATCTTTGGTCCCATCATATTGAGCTAGTGACCACAATATTACCTAAGGGTTGGCCTGTGCCATCAGGTGAAGGGTTAGTAGGAAACATTAGTTCTTTTGGTGAAAAAAAAAATATGTGAATTTAGTTACTGATTGGATTGGATTCTGCCATTTCTTGATGTCTTCAGATGAGTTGGTCTGGGATACAGAAGAGCCTTAATATTAGTGAAAATGAGGCTCTATATAGACAAGCCATTCAAAAAGAGAGATTAATTTATCAAACACACAAGATTGATATGGCTCCAAATCAATCAGTGCATAGGAACATCAATTGGAACCAAGTGTGACCTATGCCTGTAACTTGGCCAACACTGTTGCTATCAGGAATTTTATATGTTAATAACCACTTATTTGAGGAGGACAAGAACAGATGTAGTTTCTATTTTTCTATTTGTATAGTTTTAACTTTGATCCACTGCTACATGTCTATAGTCAAGGACACAATAGGCTTTACCTTACCCTCTATCAGCTTTCATAAGCTTTGACCAGAGCAGAAAAATCAAATACTTTAGGGATTACAAGCATTCTGACTTGAACTAACCTCATTAAAAATGGAGCAAAGTAAGACAATTTGAGTATACTCTGCCTTCAGGGCTTTAGTTTACTGGACTCTGGACTGTTTTTGGCTGAGAACAAAGTATGACAGGGCTTTCTAGAGTATTAGATTTATGTCAGAATTTTAAATTTTGTTTCAATAGAATTTCTGGAATTTTAGCAGGTTATGAAGTGATCCATGTATTTAATAATCCTTAGAGGGGCCAAAAAGGTGACTTTCCTTCCTTTAGTGTTCCCCCAAATGCCAAATATGGTATATGCCATTATTATTAGGCATCAAAAACTTAAAAACAAAAAGGAAAAGTGTAGAAATTATTATGAACACTCTGAATGGGTTCTGGTAGTCAAAAGTTAAAAAAATAATTGATGGATACATTTTTGGTTTTTAAATTTTATAAAATATTTCATTATCTATTAATTGTACAAAATAATTTCTCTTTTTCATGAATATATAAAACATTTTGATCATGTTCACCTCTATTACCTTCTCTTATAGTTCTTCATGTTGGCCCTTACTCTCAGATTTCTTTTTTTTTTTAATTTTTACACTCTATTCTGCTTGTGTGTGTGTGTGTGTGTGTGTGTGTGTGTGTGTGTGTGTATGCACGTGTGCACATCTGAATGCCATGGTGAATGTGAAAGTCAGGATTGCTTGCAAGAGTCAGTTCCTTCCATCATATGGCGCCCCAGGGATTGAACTCAGGTTGTCAAGGTTGATGGTAAGTGCCTTTATTTGCTAAGCCATCTTGCTGCCCCTTTCAGTTTCTTCTTAATCAACCTCCAGCTGACCTCCTTTCTGACCACTATCAATGAAAATATGTTTATCTAACAATGATCTCTCTTTTAGTCCATTATGTTGGAATAATTGGTCATAAACATCTTCATAAGACAATAGTCTGATGCTGCTCACAGTTAAAGATACCATTAACCATGTAGGCTATTTTTCTTTGTTTACCTCCTTGAATACTCAAGTGTTGACCTGTACATTTAGTGGAAAGTATGTTAGACATTCAGGAAAAAAGAAAACAGGCCTTGTTTCTTGAATATTTTTTTATTCTTCTTCACAGTCACCTCAAGAGGCAAATACTGTTCTCAGTTTTGCAAACAAAGGATTTCTCTGTTGAGTAAATTGTGCAGTTAAGGTTTCAAACCCAAGGGGGAACGTTTTGAGGTACAAGTAATTAGCAGAAGGATACATTTCTAATACAAAGTTAAAGATACCCAAAAAATCCAGTTAGAAATTTCTAGTCATGCTCGAGAGGAACAGACTTCTATAATGCTTCTTTGTGGTAACGCTGGATACCGACAAGTTCAGCAAACTACTCTTAACACTGTTGAATCTTCCTAGCCTCAGCTGTGAGGCTCAGGGGTAATGTTTATACAGGAAAGAGAAAACAGTATAGCCAAGTTACAGAGTGAACTGGTGTCTGAGTCAGAAATAGACTTCTCTGCTTCCAGTGCCACACCCTCCCTGCTAGACAGCAAAGGTGGTGTGTGTTCAAGCAAGGGAGAGCTATGAATAGGGCCATGGTGGCAGTTTCCCCATGCCCTCTCTTTAGGAGGGAGACTGAACTGCTTTCTTGTCTGTAGTCCTTTCTCTCCCACAGGTTTTGCATACCCAAAGCAACAGAGTAGAAATGTCGTGCATTTACAGACCGACTGCTGTAGGTATAGTGTGTATGTTCTGGGGGGATAAAAAGCTGAAGTACAGTGATGGATGTATAAATCAACTTGATTTAATCACCATATATTGTAATGATATTAAATATGTATTGATTCATTTATAAATCACGTTGTACTCCATAAATATAATGCAGTTACCATTTATGATTTTTAAATCTAGAATAACGTGAATTAAGAAATAAAATGATTGTATTCATGACAAAACTGAATGTGAAAGTAGAATACAAAACTCAACTATTCAGAGTACTGGTTGAGGAAAGTACAAAACAAGACATAGGCAGGGAGGAGCAGCACTCTGTGTGTAGATATAACCAGAAGGTGAAACTGGAGGGGCTCTGGGAAGAGGTGAGAAGCCTTCTAATGTGAAATCCTTTACAAACTAAAATAAACTTGCTGGCAGTGCTTATTGCATAAGGCAGATGCAAGAGATTATGAATGAAGTCTGGTTTTAATGTGGTTTATAGCCTCATAAATTCTGAAATGTATATGACTGTGTTAATAAGAAATTATTTCTTTCAGTGTCTTCTTGGTTTCTTCCAGCAATGAACTTTAAAAATTGTAAATAGTGTTATTGTAACTGAGTCTTCTGGAATAATAGATAATAATGGTATTAAAATAGTAAATGAAATGACTCGAGATTGAGAAGTTTGGCATTCACAGTTTTCTTCTGGTGCATTGAAGAACATGGGTGCAAATAAAAACAGGAACAACAAAAACCTGCGTCTGTAGCCATGAACACCATCAATTGAGATTTTTGAGGTTCTGTCTGTTTCAGCTGATTGTCTTCAGTGTCCTTAAATACAGCAATTGAAAATTATTCTCCCATCTGGGAAACCTGGAAGGGATAAAATAAAGTAGTGAGGATGGGATCAGAGGAACCCCTCTCAATATTCTTAATACAAAGTAGATGGCCCGGAAAAGTCCCATTTTCCTTACCTTCTCTTCCTCTCTTCTTTCCATACCTCTCTATGTCTTTCTCTGACATTTTTTTCTCATCTCCTTTTTGACTCTCCTGCCTATTTTCATTTATTCCTTACCTGGACTGTCCCTGTTGGACTTTTCTTGGTCAAGGTCCCTACTATACTTTGCTTTTGTTTATCAAGATTGCTTTGGGGGAAAAGTTGAACTAGACTTGTGAGATGAAATGGCCAAAAAAGAATATGATTTTAGGTAAATGACTCCATAAAGACTTACTGAATGACAAATCAGGATCACAAGTCCCGATTGGAACTGAGACACTATTAAAGTGATAAACCTGCGTGTTTTACCCCATATTATGGAAGTCATCACTCCCTTTGGGCACTGCAGTGAGTGATTTTTCTCAAGCTAAGTATTTTTTACTCAAATCAAACACTCATTGAGATGACTTCAGTCTTCTGTATTTCTAGCAGATTTATCCTCTATTCCCTTCCCTAAGACATACAGAGGTCTGTCGACTTGTTTCCTTGGTGTCTTGAAGGAAGAGTGAAAAGGAAATCACTTCAGAAAACAGCTGCTTGTATTTTACAACTTAATCATGTGAAAACCCATTACTGGCTATGTCAGGGAACAAAGGCCACTTTCATTTCATATTCCCACTCAAAAGAACCATTCAACAGTTACTTATCCACAGTGTATTATGGGGCACATTTGAAAGACAAGACTAGCCAATGGTAGCTATTAACCTAGGAGAAAGTTGGTAAAATTTCTACATGTATCTTCTAGCCCCGTTGGTCTAAATATTTAATTAGACAACTGAGTTAATGGCTACTGCTCATGAAAACTATTGGAAAAAAAAGCCTCTAAATGGCAGGATCAGATTTTGCAGAATGAGGTATGGGGCAGCTGTTCTGGAGGTCCTCAACTTTCACATCCCATCTGGAATTTTTGAGACAGGGTCTGATATTGAGAATGGTCAGAATATACAGACTAATCTGACCTAGAACTTACTCTGTAGCCCAGGCTGGCCTCAAACTTACAGGAATTCTCCTGCCTAGGCCTCTCCAAGTGCTTGGGGTTATAGGCATGATCCAGCACACCCAACTGCCATTTGTGTTTGATGAGAAAAGTTGACGCTGACCAGGGCCATTTTAGCAGATGAATGCATGGATATATCGGACAGGACATGGAATGGGTGAAGAAAAGGAGCATGTATGTGCTAGGCTTAGGATATGGATGGAAAGGGAGCTGTAGTGTAGAGAGAAAACGATGGGTTTAATCTTGAAATTTTTTCATACATTATATTCTGATTATGTCCTTTTCCCTCCCCCAATTCCTCCCCAGTTCCCATCCCTAACCATTCAACTTCATATTCTTTTTCTCTTAAAAAACATGGAGTCCATTTTGTATTGGTAATGTATTGAAAAACTTAGCTAACAGATTTAATCCACTGGGAGATCATGTCTTCTGAACTTCTGTTTTAGAATTAAAAGGTGAACCAATACATCCTTTTTAATAGTTTATTGACAAGTTTTTAGAGTGTGTACTGGAGGCTTCACGTCTACCTGCTGTCTCATACAATAGAGTTAATAATCAGACAAGGTATTTTAGTAGTATTGGAAAATAAACAGTACAAAGTTGAGTAACTTGAAAAGTTAATGATTTAGGAATCAAATAAGTGATTTCTGGTTTTGAATACATTATTCACATTCTCTTCCAATTCTGACATTCTGTAACTGCTGTGGGTTAAGACTCACATTTAATACTGTAAAATGATAATTCCCTTGTTTACCTTATGGTGTTCTTATAAGAATCAAATAAAATATGTATTTTGAAAGTTGAAAGTGGGCCTACAAATTCCACATTAGTAGCATCTTAGCTATCAGGGATTCTTTGATTTTATTTTCTCTTGAGTAATATTCCTTAATCATGTTCATTGCAATGCTATGTTTATTGTATTGTGTGATCTCTTCTGCAATATGTCCTTTGTAGTATTATTTACCTGTGGTATATGATCAAAAAGTATTTGTCAAGTCTAATAGAATGTGTATATTTTCTTGTCTGGATGAGCAGTATATATTTTATTACACAGAAATCTCGGAGGGAAGGCAGGTTTAGTGACTCATTCTATCTTGTCTCCTATAGGAAGAAAGCATTCTCTACTGGTCCTTAATCTCAGAGTGGTGAACCCCTGCATCTAGCAGGCTTTCTGGGAAAAAAAATCCATGGGTGACAGAAGATTTATTGACTTTCAGTTCCAAGATTTAAATTCAAGTCTCAGACCCAGGTTGGGCAATGCAACTGCCAATAATACTTGCATTGTTGATGATTCCTTCAAGTATAATCTGAATGGTGCTGTCTATAGTGTTGTGTTCATTCTGGGTCTAATAACCAACAGTGCCTCTCTGTTTGTCTTCTGCTTCCGCATGAAAATGAGAAGTGAGACTGCTATTTTCATCACCAATCTGGCCCTCTCTGATTTGCTTTTTGTCTGTACCCTACCTTTCAAAATATTTTACAACTTTAATCGCCACTGGCCTTTTGGTGACACCCTTTGTAAGATCTCAGGGACCGCCTTCCTCACCAACATCTACGGGAGCATGCTTTTCCTCACCTGCATTAGTGTGGATCGTTTCCTAGCCATTGTCTATCCCTTCCGATCTCGTACCATTAGGACCAGGAGGAATTCTGCCATTGTGTGTGCTGGAGTCTGGATCCTAGTCCTCAGTGGTGGTATTTCAGCCTCTTTGTTCTCCACCACTAATGTCAACAATGCGACCACCACCTGCTTTGAGGGCTTCTCCAAACGTGTGTGGAAGACATACCTGTCCAAGATCACCATATTCATTGAAGTTGTCGGGTTCATCATTCCTCTGATATTGAATGTTTCTTGCTCTTCTGTGGTGCTGAGAACCCTCCGCAAGCCTGCAACATTGTCTCAAATCGGGACCAATAAGAAAAAAGTGTTGAAGATGATCACAGTACATATGGCAGTTTTTGTGGTATGCTTTGTGCCATACAACTCTGTTCTCTTTTTATATGCCTTGGTACGCTCACAAGCCATTACTAATTGCTTATTGGAAAGGTTTGCAAAGATAATGTACCCAATTACCTTGTGCCTTGCAACTCTGAACTGTTGCTTTGATCCTTTTATCTATTACTTCACCCTTGAATCCTTTCAGAAATCCTTCTATATCAATACACATATAAGGATGGAGTCCCTGTTTAAGACTGAGACACCCCTGACCCCAAAGCCTTCCCTTCCAGCTATTCAAGAGGAAGTTAGTGATCAAACAACAAATAATGGTGGTGAATTAATGCTGGAATCCACCTTCTAGGTATGAGAATTGTCTTTCAGGTTCAGCTATGGTGTTTCCTATGATTTTTCCTATGCTATAAATAAGAGGAAAAAATTGAAGCTAATGATGCCGAAAATAGATTAATGTACCAAATACAGTCAGATACATTTGTTTGAACACTTATTGTACATATTCTGTTTTGTTCAGTAATTATAGGTCAAGTCTAATTACAGCAACTAAAACAGATCATCAGATTCTTTTGTTGAGTTGAAATTTCATTATATAAATGACCAGTGATTGTTTTTGACTTTTGATGATGTGGGGGCTACTTTAAAATTTAAAAAAAAAAAGACATTCCAGTGATTTTGGTAATTGGGTTGGGCCTATAAATATAGAACAAATTCAGGGATTATTTAAAAATGTTTGTGTTACTACTGATATATACTGGTATTTTTTTTCCTTTTTTGAATTATCACGGAATTTATTTTACTAAAAGAACTTATTTTTCCCTAATGTTAATAGGACATGTTGAGAAAGAGAAATGTGTTGAATTTAAAAGGATTGGCAAATTTTATCTAGATTATGAAAACAGAAATAAAGTGTTTGAATGAATATGGGTGGGAAAATTTGGAAAATAGACAACATTTACACATATATAACCACAATTAGTGTCAGCTTTAAAACTTTCTTTTTAAAACAATACTAGAATTTTCCTATGAAATTGCTGATCTTGAAAGCTGCTACATATGTTCCTGGCAGGTGAAAAATGGAAAAAAAAATCATAAAATTACAGTGTCAATTTAAAAAACTTTAAGCAACACTACATTATTTCTTAAAACTTCCACTTATCCTTTGTGGGGGTGGAGACTCGCTTGTAGAAAATATTTATTCTTCATATTAAATGTTGGGACACAGTACGGCCACAGAGCTACAGTATTTGTGCCCAGGTCGGGAGCAAGTTGAAAAGAGAAGTGAACAAAATAATAGCAGCAAGATCTTTTATAGCTTGTATTAATTTTTTAGGTAGGGGTTAGATAGCTGTAACTTTGAAATATATACTCTTTACTGTTAGATTATGGAGCACATTGTAGCCAAGGTGCTACTGAATGTGTGCTCAGGTCGGGAGCATATTGAAAAAAAATGTATATAATAAAAGGAACAAAAAGGAAAATTATCAATAAAAAATTTACAAAACTAGAAAAGGAAAAAAAAAATAACAAATAACAAAATAGTTCCTAACACTTGCATCACTGTTTTACTGTTTTTGAAGTTCCATAAATTTAAAAACACTATGCCATTTTAATAAACATTTTAGCATAATTCAATTAAAAACCTGCTAAAATTGTGTCTGGGACAGGATTGAATTAGATAAAAATACATACCTTCTAAAACAAACCCTTACAAAACAAATAAAAGGAGCACTTCCAAATGTAGGGTGTGCGCTTTGCGCATCTATAACATTTAATAAGTGCTCCAATTGTCAGGTGATACAACTAGGAAACAGCTAAACTGCACCAAGTTTGAGAGGGAATGAATCAAAGCATCATTTAAAATTTATGAAAGGAGAAGAATCCTTTTTGTAATGCAAATAACAGAAACAAAAATCTTTACAATTTTAGTTTTTTCTGATGTATAGCAGATTTACCTTAAATATGCATCAGTCTGTTCTTAAAAAATGTAGAAAATGTGGCAATTAAAACATGCTCAGAATTTTAAAGTAAACTTCCAGGAATAACCTATCTTATATATTGCTGAACTTGTGCCAGAGAGTGGTTAAATTAAAAAATCACAGAACAATGATGAAATGGTAAAAATTCTAAAGCAATGAGCAAATTCTTGAAATTCCTTAATCTGTTTTTCTATCTGGTGATATATAGGCTTAAAAAAATAATAAAAAAATTAAAGTAAAAATCAGTGAGCACAATGAAACTTTAAAGACTGTTGAATTTGAGCTTGGGTTAGGAACTAGCTGAAAAAAAAGTTGCTAAAACAATAGAACAATAGTATAAATGAATTCATGTTTTAAATTCCTAAAAATAACTATTCATTGTATTGTTTTGCAAAGAAAGGTAGTAGTTGAAATACATAAGGCTGTAGGCTCAGTTAGACAAAAGTAGGTTAGGTTAGATGAAGTTCAGTTGTTAGGTTAATGTTGTAAGGTAAAAATAGTAATCAAAGGATGAAAATTTGTTTCTTTCAGTATTTTCTTTTCTTCTTTCTTTTTTTGTAATATTGAACTATATGTGAACTCTTTGTATTCTTAGCTGTTAAAATTCTAGAATTTTAGGATTATAGTATCAAATCATTGAATTGGATGTTAGCTGAATTGACATAAATACATTTTAAAATCATTTTTCTTTAGTATAATTTTCATGTTTAATGTTGATTACTCTTTAATATTTCACTTTATTTGGTTAATTTCCATTTTATATTTAATATAACTTGCTAGTCATAAAAATGGTGATGTGAATAATGTAACCAACAAATTGTAATGTGTACCTGAATGTAAAATGGAATTTATTTTACATTTACAAATACAGGTAATCCTTCAGCTGTAATTACAACCTGCATTTAAATGTTTATTAAATATAATAAAACATTTGGATTATTAAGCCATTATACTTTGGTTAATTATGTATTTATTCAATTTTCTGTTTTAAGGGCACTCAAAAAGTATCTATCCTTTATCTTTCCATCTTTTAAGAAAGAACCTATTAAAATGTTTCCTATCAAGTTACTTTAGAAATTTATTTTTTAGGCTGTCTGAAGACTAATGCAGAACAGGCAAATGAAAAATTCCTGGATGACTTTTCAGTCATAAGGATGTAAAGTATTTACTCCTTCCTTTGACTTTTCTGACCGGGCCTCAATTTACAATTGGTCTTCTATCCATGGTTCCACACTCATACATTCAACTCATGTTAGATAAAATACAATTGGAAAGTAATTGTATCTGTACTGAAAATGTAGAGACGTTTTTTATCACTGTTTTGTAACAATACAGTATGAAGATTATGTAGCATACACACTGTCTTTGGACAGACATGATTTTAAATTGGGCAGGTCTTCCCCGGAATGGCTGGTGCCCAGGGATGGGATCTAGGGGCAGTCCTCTCTGGGTATGAGCCCAGGCACTCACCTCTTGTCCAGATGGGAGCTCCTGGGCGGGGATGGGAGCTGGGGGCTGGTCTCTAAGTCATGAAGTGGCTGGGGTCTCGGGCGGATGGGCATGGGGGCAGGGCGCGGAGATTGCAGGGTCTGCCGGGGGTCTTGGAGAAGGGGAACCTTCCCGGCGGGGGTGGAGGGGATCCTGCCCGATGGCCAGAACCTGGGGCCAAGTTGGGCAGGTCTTCCCCAGAATGGCTGGTGCCCAGGGATGGGACCTAGGGGCAAGCCTCTCTGGGTATGAGCCCAGGCACTCACCTCTTGTCCAGATGGGAGCTCCGGGGCGGGATGGGAGCTTGGGGCTGGTCTCTAAGTCTCAGCCAGACATGATTTTAAATATGCTGTAGGATTTGTGGGTCAAACAAAAAATAAGGACTTGAATATACTTGGATTTTAGTATCCTTGTAGCATTCTGTAACCAATCCCCCTCGCCCCAAAGGATACCAAAGAATATCTGACTATATTTGTGGTTTCAAGCCAAGCTGACTTTAAAAAATAAATTATTTATGTGTCAGTGGTATGTGTATATGTCACGTGTAGGGGAATCCCCACATAAGCCAGGAGACATCATCAGATCTCTTGGAGCTGGGCATCCAGATAGTTGTGAGCTGCTCGGTGTGTGTGTTGGGAGCTGAACTTGGATCCTCTGGAAGAGCACCAAGTGCTCTTAAACGCTAAGCCTGGTCTCCAGCCTCCAAGTTGTAGTTTGAATCTGATCTCTAAGGTTTGGTGAGATATCTAAGGACTGTCAATCCTGGTGAAGGGAAAGGCAAAATAGCCGCCTGAGAACTGAGAGTAGAGATGGATTGATAGCTAGAGCGGTGGTAGTTCTAGGATGGTAGCACAGGGAATTTCTGGTGTTCGTGTTCTTTCCTCTTAAATTCATGGAAAACAGTATCATCACTACAAGTCCTCATTAAACATTGGTTCCATGAAATGATAGCAAACACTGTCTTTTTGGCATCATGACCAGCAAGATCAAACCTAGGCAACATTCAAAGTGGAAAAAAAACTTTCTTTTAATGATCTCCTAGGCCAAGTCCTCAGAAACCATGGTGACAGAAGCTATTTGTTTTACATCTGTTTTTTTTTCTTTCTCTGCTCCTAAGCCCCTACACCTTGTGTCAGTATGTTTGCTCAAGTTTCATGCAATTACTTGTTCTTCCTGTGGCTTTTATGCCCTCCAATATTTCACCTAGAGAAATACTGCTTCTGCCTGGTTACAGAATCATCCATGAAACTCTGTTAATACAGTGACAGTGGTTTGGGAATGATTGTCCCTTCCTTGTCTCCTATTGGTTCTATTCTTTCTGTTCATGTTGCATATGAGAAAGGGCATCTGACCAATTCAAACTACTATAAAGATTGTGCCAATGAGGTTGTGATGGAGAGAAATTACTCACAGTAAAAAGCAACCCATTTGTCGAGCCTCAGCCTCCCTTGTTTGAGCCTCAACGGTGCACCCTTTTTTCTTTTCATCTCTCCGTTTCCATTAAACAAAGAAATGATCATTAGTATAAGCATGGACTGTAAAGAACTGTGAAATTTGAGTAGCTGTGCTGTAATAAAAAGGTGGTAATTCAACATCCAGACTTGTTAGAATGATTGACGGAGAGTGCAACCAGGTAGATTCCTATGGTAGACAAAACATACTCATAGGTACACACATACCCAACTACAGTGGCTTTTCAAGTACTTCTCTTTCACTGAGAATCATGAGAGGCACTCCATTCAGGGAAAGTAAGTGCAATCTGGAGTACTCTTTAGGCATGTCAAAACTCTCAAAGTCTAGAAGTTTTCAAGGGAAGCGTTTTTATATTTCTGACTAAGTACTATCAAAGACAGGAACAGAGCGTTTTGATTTTATAGTCTGATCACTTGGCAGAGAAATATAGAGCTGCCACATAATCCAGCTTTATCACCCATGAGTGCATAACTGAAAGAATACAAGTCAGTATACATCAGAAATACCTATGCATCCAGATTGATTGTGGCACTGTTCACAATAAATGCTTGTTTTGACATTGCTTATGAAGCTCTGGACATCTGAGTCTTTACACGTTGACTATTTTGCCCCCATTCCTTTTCAGTGAAGCATGCTTTCAGAGAAGGATCTGAATGCTAGCAATATCAGTGCTATAATAAAGAGACTTGAGCTAAAAGCCCAAATTTTTTATTTCTGTATTCAACTCTCCCATTCACTTAGGCAAAGCTCTCCCTGACTTTGTGTCTGAGTTCCTCTATTAGTAAAAGGGTCAGGCTGAGTCCCTAATGGTTCTAATACTGAAACTCTAAGCTTATGCATGCTGAGTCAGAACTAACTTCGGTACGTGGATGGTGGTATTCACTACATGTTAGATATTATATTAAGCACTTTATAACTTCCTGTCAGACCCATGAGAAAGGCCACTCTGTAGTTGAGAAAATTGAGACTCAAAACATTGAAAGATCTTAAATTAAGCACTGGGCTAGTAAGGCAGAGTCTGATTTGATTACAGTTTTGTGTATCAGCTAAGCATCCATCCATAGCTATGGATTTTAAGGAACATGTTTTTTAAGACAGGGTTTTACTATATATTCCATGCTGGTCTCAAACTCAACAGTCTTTTTGCATTAGCCTTCCAAGTGCTAGGATTATAGGTATGTGCCACCATGTTCAACAGAAATAAGTATTTAATGGTGGAATTGTAGCCAGTAAGAAGATGGACAAAAGATCTCTCCAACTAATTTTGAAAACATTTCACAAAATGAATGCTTATTCCTTCTTATATGTGAGACCAAAATGAGTTTGAATGATAATAACAACAATATTCATATGTTTAAAGTGTCCACATATGCCTGAAAGTAGCATATACAGAATTTTGAATATATTCAATGATACTGTTATTGCTATTTATGAAAAATTATGGCTCAGGGAGCCGAAGAAACTTGCCTTATAGTACAGTTAATAAATTGCAGGAACAGGACCTTAGTCGATACTAAACCTGAGTGAGGCATGTAGAGAGCCTTTCTCTAATAGAAACTAACAATAGTTAAGATTTACTGGATGCACACATTTATTAGGATTTGTTTGAAATACATTATCTGCTTTAATCTTTCCTACAGCATTATGAAGTTGGTAGTTTTATTCTCTCTATTAAGTGAGGAACAGAAAACACTGGGAGTTAAGGAACTTGTCCAAATTTTTCAGCTAACAAAACAGAAGAGCCCCACTGTCAGGGATTTACCTTTAGTTCAACCTCATGTCTTACCACTACTGTCTTCACCTTGAAGCCCACATTCACTAGTTGTCTTGCTGTTCTGTTCATTAAATTGAAGCTCATCCTTCGTCTAGTCCTTTTTTTTTTAGGGTCTTTGCATTATTTTTCTCTTTTTTTAAATTGACATTTTCCCCTTCATTTTACATACTCACCACAGTTTCCCCTCCATCCTCTCTTCCCATTCCCTCTTCCCACTCGCATCTACCTCCTCCCCATCCACCCACTCCTCCTCTGTCTCCATTCAGGAAGGGGCAGGCTCCCATGGGCTTGAACATCAAGTTGTGGTAGGACCCAGATCCTCCCCCTGTATAGGGTGGGCAAGGAAATCCAGCATGGGAAACAGGTTCCTAAAAGCCAGCTAAGCAGCAGGGATAGGTCCTGATCTCGAAGCTAGGAGCCTTACAAACAGACCAAGCTACACAACTGTCACACACATGCAGAGGGCCTAGATAGGTCAGTCCCATGCAGGCTCCCTAACTGTTGGTCCAGAGTCCATGAGCTCCCATGAGCTCAGGTCAGCTGTCTCTGTGGGTTCCTCCATCATGCCCTTGACCCTCTTGGCTTATACAATCGCTCTTCCCTTTCTTCAGGAGGACTCTGGGAGCTCGGCCCAGTGCTTAGCTGTGGATCTCTGCATCTACTTCCATCAGTTACTGGATAAAGGTTCTATGATGACATTTAGGGCAGTCACCAATCTTATTACAGTAGGTGGCCAGTTCAGGTACCCTCTCCACTATTGCTAGGGGTCTTAGCTGGGATCATCCTTGTGGATTCCTGAGAGTTTCACTGGTACCAGGTTTCTCCCTAGCCCTCAGTCTTGCCCCTAAACTGCTCCTGCACACGGCCCGCCCACCACCACCAAAAACAACAACAACAAAAATAACAGGAATTAACAATCATTGGTCATTAATTCTTAATATTAATACCTTAATATCAATGGTCTCAATTCTCCTACAAAAAGACATAGGCTAACAGAATGGATAAGAAAACAGGATCCATCCTTTTGCTGTATATAAGAAACACACCCCAGCTTCAAAGACAGAGTAAAGGGTTCAGAAGAGATTTTCCAATAAAGTGGACCTAAGAAGCAAGCTGGTGTAGCTATCCTAATATCTAACAAAATAGATTTCAAACTAAAAATTAATCAAGAGATGGAGAAGGGCAGTTCATAACCATCAAAGGAAAACCCATCAAGATGAAGTCTCAATCCTGAACATTTATGCCCCAAATACAAGGGCACTCACATTTGTAAAAGAAACATTACTAAAGCTTAAATTGCACAACAAACCCCACACACTAATAGTGGGAGACCTCAACACCCCACTCTCACCAACAGACAGGTCTGCCAGACAGAAACATAACAGAGAAATAAGGGAACTAACAGATGTTATGACTCAAATGGACTTAACAAACATCTATAGAACATTTCACCCAAACACAAAAGAATATACCTTCTTCTCAGCACCTCATGGAACCTTCTCTAAAACTGAACACATACTTGGTCACAAAGCAAATCTCAGCACATAAAAAAATTTGGTTTAGTCCCTTTGTGTTTGCTTTTGCCTTTGCTTAGAATACTTTTCCAGCAGGTCTATATAAAGTGGATGATTCCTATCATTCAGGCTCAGATGCCACCTTTTCAGATATGCCTTTCTGGTCATTCAAGCTACAGTAGACACACTTTAACTAAAATGTTACACTATTTTCATTTTCTTTTTTTAAATTTATTTTTAATGTGCACTGGTGTTTCAACATGGGTGTCAGACTGCCTGGAGCTGGAATTACAGACAGTTGTGAGCTGCCATGTGGGTTCATTTTCTTTATATTGTTCTCTGATAGTCTTTTTTTCTCTCTGATAGGCTTTTTTATTGATTGCCTGTGCAATTTTCCAATAAAATGCAAGCTCCATGAGGGAAACCAACTTTTCCCTTTTTAGAACAGTATCCAGTACAAATAGATGCTCAAGTCATACTTTTGACATGAATAAAAGTGGAAAGTCTAGAAGAAGTCAGGTCTGTTTGATGTTAGAGCCCTTGCTACACACTCCACTGAATAAATAGAAGGAAAAAGAAGTTTTTCCTTCTGAGTGCAACATCGTTTCCAACTCCTTTATGCCTGAGAACCTTAATGGTGAAGAGCAAAATCTTTGTTTTACAATCCAGTTGACAACTTAATTTCCTAGATAAATTGCTTTCATCACTCTATCTTTCTTAGTGTTTTTCTGCAGAATACAGGGGTTCTCAATAAAATGTTAAAGGAAGAGCTCAATGCAAGACACTTCTTGAATATATTTAAAACTCTTAAGCTGTATTCAGATCCCAAGTAAATAACTCCACCTTTCCTTCACAGTTTCCCCTCATTTAATTTGTCTTCCCTGGCACTTGCTGGCACTTGGAGTTATATATTAGACTAAAACCTTCAGTCCATATGGCATGTCACATAGCACATAAAGTTAACTACAAAGAAGTATCTTGTTACTGGTAATTCTGAAAAGCTCCTATTCCTTTTAGCACACATTCCTCTAGTTGATTTGCAAGCTATTTCTTTACTATAAACCACTGTCTAGCCATTCAGAGAACATGTTTTTACTAAAAGGGAAGAAAAAAAGTAAAAGCGAGCAAGAAGGGAGGCGAAAGTGCTATGTAATTGGATGCCATCCAGGAGGCACATACATAGCCTCAACTGTAATGGAGTATAATGGCAGCCTTTTTCTAGGAGGATCTGGGGCCAATGCTCACAGTTTTCTGTTTGCAGTTTTACTGGGAGAAGTCTGTGCTGGCTTCTCAAATAAAATGCACTGCTATCATCATCTGCCAAGATGCTAACTGAAAAGATCCATTATTTTTGATATTTAATACCTTATAAATTATATGGAGATTGTGTTGACCAACATGGACATCTGGGATGATGGTCAGGGATTTTTTCCCCCCTAGGTCAGGTAGACTGAGTGAGTGCCTGTTCATTCATCAATGACCAATTATGCATTCATGAAGAAAAGGTCTCTTCGCAGCTGCTGGTCAGCTAACCTCAGAGGAACTGGGATGGCTGGTGATGAGGGAGGGGATGCAAATGAACAGTGGTTAGCTGGAATTTATATGGAAAATGTATAGCTGCCTGTTTTCGAACAAACGTGAATTGTGAGCTGGCCAGAGCTCGAAGGACAAACAAATTCTATCATGGTTAAACAGAGATGAATGTGTTCTTGGAGTCTTCCTTCTCTATAGGCTGTCTCTTGACTAAAGAAAGTGCTTAGTGCTTGCATACTAACCAGAAATTGCTTATTTTCTGACCGTTCTGCATCCAGATTAATCTTAAGAAGAGAAAAATGAAAATCCGCAAATCGATATAGTGCTGTCTGATTTGCCATGGAGATGTTTTATTCCACTGGTAATTCACTGGTTTTTGTTGAACAGGAATACAGTTACGTTTTCCGCAGCTTCGGCTTGCTCTGGGCCACTTCTGGCTTTATGTTGAAGTTTCAGTGTAGGGAAGGCCTGACACACCTCCCCCTAAAGCAAAGCATGCCTGGGGATTAGCTGTTCTCAAAAACCGAGATGGGTTTCTATGAGCTGTTCACTCTGCCTTTCTCAGCCCTCTGTGACAAATGGCATGTGTCTGCTAAGCGGCAAGCTGGGGCTGAGGTATAGTGAGTGGTAAAGGCATAAAAAAAACCCTTTACTCAGTTGAAAAACAGGGCACATAATTAATGTTAATGAAAATAGCCATCTTTACCGAATTACTAGACAGTAAATTAAGAAGAAATTAAATCAATTCTTCTTGAAATGAAATTATAAAGTACAAAAGCATCAGAACTTTTTTCTAAAACTTTTTTGTTGACTTTCAGAACGTTCAAACCAGAATTTAACAATCAACTTCAGTGTTTATTGTGCTCCAAATTATGCACTGTGCTCAAGCATGTTTGGTAGTCATCATATATGTGTGCTTGTGCATATGTAGGTGTTTAGTATACACCACAGTCATAGACTTATAAATCATATTTGACTGTTATCTAGAACATGTCTATGCGTGGTATGTGTACAACATACCTTTTTAAGTCATTTTTATGAATGTGTAGAAATGCTATATTAGTCATTAAATGATTGTAAGGAATACTTTTTATGAAATAATGGTACAAGGATTGATTTCTTATTTTATAAAGAGGAATTTTTTGTGCCTCCTATAAAATCAAAATACTAGATGAAATATATATACTGCAAAAATGGAAATCAATAACAGACGAGAATAAGCACAACTGTGCTTTGATTGTATCCCCCAAGGGCCTAGCCATTGGAAGTCTGGTCTTCAGAGTGGCTGTGTTGAGACTGTATTATCTTTAAAGGGAGAAGACTAATTGAAGGTCAGTACGGTGGTGCCATTAAAAAAAATATTAAGCCAGCTCTTCTGAGTCAGCCATCATGTAAGGGCTGTTATTAACAGAACAGGCCTGCTCCTCATGCCATCCAACCTACTTCTGGCTTTCTAAATTGTCAGGTAATTGCTACTTTCATATATTTTTCCACCATATGCTATCTGCCACAAGCAATATGTAATGTGGGTTCCTTATCAGAATCAACACTGTGCTGTTTGGAATTTCAGCCTCCAAAACTGTAAACTAGATAATCCTCTTTTCTATATAAATACCTAGTCTCAAGTTTTCCAAGATGCAAACAGAAAATACACTGATGTGTTCTGTCAAATTCATAGCAGTATCTATTTAACAAAGTTATGAACATTTACTGTTTACATGTTGTTTATTTTGTCTTTAAAGTATTTTTTACTGAAAATAAAGTTTTTTTTCATACAGTATGTTCTAATCACAGTTTTCCCTCCCCCATCTTCTCTCAGATCCTCTCCATCTCTCCATCCATTTACGTCCTTGCCTTCTTTCTGTCTCTCTTTAGAAAAACAAACAAACAAACAAACAAACAAACAAACAAACAAGCAAAAAATACAAAAGAAGAATTTTAAAAATGCAAAGAAAAAGCACAAGACACACACACACACACAAATAAAACCCACAAAACCATGAAATCAGAAGCCATTATATACAAGCAAAGGACCAGTGACATTTAAAAAAAAAAAAGTCTAAAGTAACGTGAGACAAAGAGTCTCCTTAAATACCATTGAGTTCATTTTGTGTTAGCCATCTACTGCTGAGCGTAGGGCCTACCCTTAAGTGTGTTTTATATATTAAGTGAAACTCCTTTGGAGAAAACTGATTTTTCCTTTTCAAATGGATATTAATTGTCGATAGCTTTTTGCTTAGGAATGGGAGCTTGTGAATACTTCCCCATCTCAGCACTGGGACCCCATCTGGCTTGAACTTGTATAGATCTTATGCATGCTGCCAGAGTCTCTGTGAGTTCATCTGTGAATCAGTCCTGTTGTGTCTGGAGTACACGGTTTCCTTGGTGTCATCCATCCCTTTTGGCTCTGACAATCTTTCCACCTTGCTTATCTCCATAGTTCCCTGAGCCCCAAGGGGAGAGGTTTGATAGACATATGACATTTGGGATTGAGTGGTCCAAAGTCTCTCATTCTCTTCATACTGTCTAGTTGTGGGTTTCTGGGTTACTTGGCATCTACTGCAAGGAGAAGCTTCCCTGGTGGCGGCTGAATGAAGCACTGAATACAGCAGAATGTTGTTAGGAGTCGTTTTATTGCTGTGTTCCTTTAGAAGATCAGTAATGTTTAATATTCGCCAAGGCTCATGGCCTATCCAGTCTCAGGTTCATGGCCACCTGAGAAGTGTCAGGCATGGTTTCCCTCTCAGGGAGTGGGCCTTAAATCCAACCAAACTCATTTATAATTATCATTCAAATCCGTGTTCAGATGTTAAGCACTTGTCATTATCCTCAGGCGTAATTACCTGGTTGTTCTATACTCTTAGTTAGCATAGGACCTTGTCTATAACTGTATTATGATTTGTTTCTCTGCCTCTCCTATTGAACATGTTCCCTTTTAACATAATTCATCTGGCAAATAACAGGTGTTCAATAAGTACTTGTTGTGTCAAAGAATGAGAGAGAAGTATCATGCTGTGAGATATGTACTGCTAGGAAGTCATGGGACATTGACTATAATTTCTGAATCAACTCTCAGGTCTATGGTCTATCAAGTGACTTTTATCATACTTCTTTGTGTGAGTGGTGATTGTCAATGTGCTTTTTAAAAAAGATTTTATTTTACTTTTCATTATGTATAAATGTATCTATCCCTGAGTGTGTGTATGTGCACATGTATGTAGGTTCTTATGGAAGCTAGAAGAAGGTGTTGGATTCTCTGGCACTTGAGTTACAGGTGGTTGTCAGCCACTTAGCATAGTAATGGAAACTGAACTCAGGTCCTCTGCAATAGCAATATGTGTTATTAACCATTGAAGCATCTCTCCAGCCCCATGTTGATGTATTCTGAAAGGCAAAATAGTATAGCAGGAATTTTAAAACAACTCACAGAGAACTAAGATGTAGTACCTGAAATTGAGTTTGTCTTAGTATATCTAATGTATTTGATTGCCATAGCCACAGAGTTTGAGGCAAACCTGAGCTATATAGTGAATTTATCCTAATCTTAGCTACAGTGTGTGACTCTGTTGTAAAACCTTTTAAAAAGTTCAGGATCTTGTCAAAGTCATATAGTGAGTTCACGATAGAGCAAACATTTAGTGCAGGTATTTACATGTCTGCTTCTGAACCTTAGGCCTATTTGGCTATATTTTGAATCTGTACTTTTCTCTTCTGCTTCTAATGTAATGGGGTCTCTGGTTGCCTTCTTCATGGTAGACTCTATTCTCTTTGTCCTAGAAGTGAAGCAGGTCTCTACAGCGGCCAGGAACAAGGCCACCATTAAGGTTTCTGGGTGTTTGTCATTAAGATTGCAAGAGCTATGGAATATAAACTTGCCTTTGCTCTGATCCTGGAGCTGACTGGGCTACACCCCAAAGAAGGTAAAGAGTGCTCCCAAGATCCTGTAGCTTCAGGTTGGGCTGCTACCTTAGCAAGTAATCCCAAGTGGCAGAGGGTGTATCCAATCTGGTGGGACTTAAAGGCCACTTCTAAATGTTCTTGTGTGGGGGAGGGGTAGTGAAGCAAGAGTCTTAGAGAGGAGATTAATGGCTACTAGTTATACATTCATCTGCTCTTTCTACGTTTCCCTGGAGGTTGTTTTCAGAATTCGAATGGACAAGGCCTGAGGAAAACAACAGCAGTTTTCACTCTAGTCTGCTCCTAAATTCCTCCCCTGTGTAAACACTGCCCTCCTGCCTCATATTTGTCCACAAATGAAAATAGCTCAAATCTGTCCTTCACAAGCAGCGAGGTTCTGTGTAGTGCTAATTGTGGAAAGGTGTTACTTCTCGAGTGGTCAGAAAAGGCCTAGCCATACACGAGTCCAGGAACAAGAGAAAAGGCCTGTGAAAGAAATAAAAACACGAAGAGTCTCGATTCCTCTCAAGTCCCTTGCCTTGGTTCTGTAAATAACATTATTATCAAATGTTTCCAAAAAGTCTCCTGAAAATGTTGCTTTTAGCCTGTGGTCTTTGTATGCCTAGAATTTGTCCTTTAAGAAAATACGAACTCTAGGTATTGTTCATGTATTTAACAGATCCCTTGGTGAGGAATGCCTTTGTGGTGAGAAATACATTCTATGAGAAGGGTTTCCAAGGCCCAGGCTACGGTTTATGAGAAGGGGCTTTATTGATCTGCTGAAAAGAAGCATTCAGCTCACAGGGTGTTTCTTCTGGTTGGAGATAGAGACAATCACTTTCACTCTGGATACAGCCAGAGGAAATTACTTGCCTTGAAAAACTATTCACTAGACAGTCGCACTGTGTAATTCACTAGCATGTGAGGGACAACGAAACTGTAGGAAGAGAATTTATCTTGGCCTCAAATAGATGCAGGTTCAAGCTTTAACTTTTTTCACACAGTACTTAAATGGGTTTTGGTAAATAACCTGACTTTTCTGGAATACAAGCTCTTCATTAAAAGTGAAAATACATCACTTTATGTAGAAAAATATTAACTTATTAGATATTGATACCTAAAATGTATTTTTCTCTTTTATGTATTGTGAAGATTATCACTGAATGTAGGCTGAGTTTTCCTGTCCCACAGCTGCTCTCAAATAAACACACTGAAGTTTATATTAATGATAAATGCTCAGCCAATAGCTCAGGCTTATTACTAACTAGCTCTTACATTTTAAGTTAACCTATATTCCTTATTTATGCTCTGCCATGTGGCAGTACCTTATTAACATGGTATGTTCATCTTCTGCTCCCTCTGTGTCTGGCTGGTTACTCCAAACTCTGTCCTTCTTCCTTCCAGCATTCTCCTAGTCTTGTTCTCCTACCTAACCTTATTCTGTTCAACTATTGGCCAGTCAGCTTCTTTATTAAAACAATCACAGTGACATATATTCACACAGTGTAAAGGAATATTCCACAGCAATTGAGTAACTACTGTATTTCATTGATTAGTGCTTAGGCTACAAGAAGAATCAAGTTATAGTCTTCACAGCCAAGAAATTCATTAAAACTTTAATCAATCATACAGTAAATATTTATTAAGTCCCTGCTGCATGTGCAAATCACAAAATGGACAGTCCCTTTCATAAGGCATTTGGTCTATTTCTTGAAAAATTCTTCTGCTTTCAACTGTTGGGTAAGTTTAATATAACTATCAAATTTCCATTTTTGTCTTTCTATCCAGAAACCCCCAAATTACATTCATTCATTTATTTACAAGAATTTTATCCACTCTCCCTAATTTTTGTGCCAGAGCTTTTAAATCTGTCATTGATAGTTCTGATTGTACACTACATTATTTTATCATAAGCCCTGAAAAACACTGTCAGAAACAACTGAGATTTAAATATAAAACTATTCTTGGCCATATGTATGAAGGACAATAACTTAACAATTTCACAGAGATACTTGCACCTCCATGTTAGTTGCAACACTACATACAATATTCATGTTATCAAATCACCCTATTTATCCATCAACACACAAATAGATGAGGAAAATGCTGTATAATGCATATACACAATGGAGTTTTATTCACCCATAAAAAACAACATCATGTCTTTTGTTCTTTCGTTGGAGAATGATGGAACTGCAAATTATTATTTTTTTTTAAGATTTATTTGTGTATACAGTGTTCTGTCTGCATGTACACCCTGCACACCAGAAGAATGCACTAGATCTCACAATAGATAGTTGTGAGCTACCATGTGGTTGATGGGAATTGAACTCAGGACCTCTGGAAGAACAGCCAGTGTTCTTAACCTCTGAGCCATCACTCCGGCCCCTCAAATTATTATATTAAGTGAAATACTCTGTCATTATTTTTTCTTTCTTTATTTCCTTTTTTTAAATTTTTGAAATATGGTCTCACTTTGTAGCTCTGGCTCTCTTGGAATTCACTATGTAGACCAGGCTGGCTTTGAATTTAGAGAGACCTGCCTAACTCTGGTCAGAGTACTGGGGTTAAAGATATTAGAGATGTGCATCACTATCTCTGGCAAGTGAAATAGTCTTTACTCAGAAAAACAAATATCACACACCTACTCTCATTTGTGAATCCTAGATTTTATATAGAAACATAAAACCATGTGTGTGCATATACATTGTGTGTGTGTGTGTGTGTGTGTGTACATTAGCAGAAGGAAGAATACTAGTGGAAGGAGAAGAAGGGGTAAGTATGGACAAGGTACATCATCCACATTGTCTTTATAAAAAATATGAAAGAAGGCATTGATACAAGCAAATAAAACAAATAAATTATAAAGGCCTAAGATTTTTGAATGGTCTTACCAAAAGAAATGTGAAATGTTTGAGGTGATAGATATACCAATTACTCTGATATGATCGCTACAGGTTATGCACATGAATTTAACTATGATGCTGATATGTGTGATTAGTGTGTATCACTTAAATATATAAAGATATGGTGTTGAAAGAATGGCAAGAAATGGATGCAGAGCCTTTCCCAACTATTGTATTTTGTTTTGCCTTCACCTAGCAATTACCCTTTGATTCTCTTATTGCTCATCATCTTTAACATTCCAACCATGCCACTAGAAAACCTAAGCTTAAATTCCAAACCACCCAGTGAAATAGAACGAGATCATACAAATACACTCTGTCAACTACATGTCACTTTTTTTTCTGTGAGTTAGGAGAGGAGCCAGCCATGACTAGCCATGAAATAGTCAAAGCACATAACTGAGTAGGGCATACAAATGGATAAATCATTCATACTACACAACGCCTATGTGAGAATGAAAGCTACTTTGTTCAGGAAAAATTCCTTTTATTTTTTCCCCTACCTTCAGGGGGATTGGTTTTACTTACTAATTTACTATTCAGTTCCTTGTTATGTTAGACATTGGCTAACAAGGGAGACAGAAGTGGAGAGACCACAATATGATCTGTTTCACACCAAGTAATTGAAGCCTAGAATAGGACTTGTAATAGTGCAGTGGTACTCAACATGTGGGTTGCAACCCCTTGAGGTTGCAATATCAGCTATTTATATTATGATTCCTAACAGTAGCAAAATTACAGTTGTGAAGTAGCAACAAAATAATTCCATGGTTGGGGGTCACCACAACATGAGGAACTGTATTAAAGGATCACAGCATTTGGAAGGCTAAGAACCACCATAATAATGGGATTAGGAAAAGAAATTTCAGGCTGATTTTTTTTAAAAGAAATGTCATTGTGTGTAATGTGAATTGATCATGTTCCTCCTTCTTCTTTAAAGAAGTACCTCATAGGAGTCAGGAAAATTACCAATAAAACAGATACTACGTATATTGTGAGAGAAAAACAAATGAAAATATCCATCATCAATGTCGACCCAATCTACATAAAAGAGAACCAGCCTCCAGAACACCTTAATGGGAATACATTTCCTTCAACTCTAACTTCCCTTGACCCAGATTTGAGTTGGTGCCTCATTTCACTTGCTAAGTCTAAGGATCACCCAGTATGTTATTTTTTTTTTTTTTTTAAAAAAATCTCTCTTCTACTAGCATCCTTCTGAATGAAGGTAGGACAATAATGTCTTGATCTTCCAAGCAAGAAAAATTAGCTTTATTTGTTGCTTTTCATTTTCCAATTTATGTTTTCTGAACACAAAAGCTTGCCTCTTAGAAATAGACATTTCATGGTCACACAGAAGGACAAATTGGAGGTGAAAGGTAACTGTGCTGTTTGGATAAGCCACTCTGTTTGCTGATTTGTGATTCCCTCCCTTCTTTCCTCTCACCACCCCAAGGAGCTTTCATATTTTCCTAAGCCCACCATCACCCACTGATTACAGGGACCAAACAGATCTAAAATAGAACAAGCTTCCTTTTTCTAGTGCCTCTGGTGTAGAGAACTTCATGACTAGACTGGTTGTTTGCAGCTTGTGTGTGGCCTGGCAAAGAAACGGAAAGTGGAAATGGGAACTTTAATGTCAAAATTTCACAAGTCCTCCATCTCTTTAACTATGACACTCACAGGATGTGTGCCTTCCTAGAATGCCCAACATTGCCCACCTGACTGAAGTAGTCCTATGATATATCAAGTGCTGCTCCAGAACTGCCTTATACAATCTTGTACATCAAAGTCTTAGGTAGCAAATTTTTAAAAAGTTGTTTTTCTTATCTTTATTTAATGTGTATCAGTATTTGCATGTGTGTATGTGTCCCACATGCATGCCAGGTTCCTGGAGAGACTAGAAGGAAGTTTCAGATCCTTTGGAATGGGAGTTATAGATGGTTGTGAGTCCACCATGAAGGAACCAAAGCTGGGCCCCCTGTAAAAGCAGTATATACTTTTAACCACTAAGACATCTCTTTATCCCAAGGAGCAAACTTTTTTCAGATACATTCATGGATTTCATTATCTATCTATCTGTCTATCTGTCTGTCTATCTGTCTATCTATCTGTCTATCTATCTATCTATCTATCTATCTATCTATCTATCTATCTATCTATCTATCTATCTATCTACCTATCTATCTATCTGTCTGTCTACTTACCTTTCAAGCATATTTTGTAATGTGTTCCAGTTCCTGTTTGATAGCAGTAATAAAAATCATGAGCATAGAGTAAAAGTAGGACAAAATAAATTTAGAAGGACAACATAACCCCCTTTCGTTGCCATATTCACAGTCTTTGGCCTATGTCACATCAGCACTGGAGAAGCATAGATGTTAGAAGTGGCATGGTTTGTGCTCTAAATAACAATGTGGACTGAGCTAATACTGGAGTTTAGAGGTATAGTCAGAGATCAGGAGTTGAGAATAGGACATTTCGATGATAAAATCTGGCACTCTGACTACCAATGGTCTAATAATCTAGAGCTGATTAAGTAAGCTTTCTTTAACTCTTCTGATGTTCTTTGTTTCCATACTGAAAAGATGTGTAAGAGTTTGACCAATCTAGGCCCTCTGCATATATGTGACAGTTGTGTAGCTTGGTCTGTTTGTTGGACTTTTGGCAATAGGAGCAGGGGCTGTCTCTAACTCTTTGGCTGGCTCCTGGGAACCCATTCCTCATGCTGGATTGCCTTACCCAGTCTGAATACAGGGGGAGGTGCTTGGTCTTAAGATAGCTTGATATGCCACGTTTTGCTGATGCCCATGGGAGGCCTGCCACTTTTTGAGCGAATATAGAGGAGGGGTGGTTTGAAGGGAGGTGCAGAAGGGAGGTTGGGGGAAGGGATGGGAGGAAAGGAAGGAGATTTAGAACAAATTTAATTTTTTTTCTGTGCAATAATCTGCTGTTTTCCCATGAGTTTTTTATTTCTTTGTTTTCTTTTTTCAGAAAAATTTTATTAAGTTATCTTACATAGTAGTGCAGTATATGATTATATAGTAGCAAAGATATGGAGACTGTTTTGATCCTCTATTATATACTAGACAGTTCCTTACATAAGTATTTGTGTCTGTTTATCATCATAAGGTGCATATGATAAAAGTGATATGAGTATTAATGTATCTATTTTGTAGAAAATTGAAATTCACAGATGTTAAATAATTAAGCTCAAACCACATAGCTAGTGGACAAATCTCAATATTCAAATACAAGTGTGTGTGACAATAATACTCATTCTTTTTCTATTATGATTCAAAAATGAATAGCATTTAATGGTATTCACATTTCAAAATTCAGTGCATTTAAAATTAGTCAAAACTTTCTTGAGATAATTTACATCAAAGCTAAGCTCAGCTTTTTTAATCTGACCTCTCATAGCTCTCAGAGAAGAAAAGTGCCAGTCATGTCACTATGATCTCCAAGGATACAAGTATCTCCAAGGATAATTAAAGAAGCATGACATGTATCTCATTTCTACCCATAACTTTAAAAATCTAGAGCTTTGCTCCTTGGTTGTATTCATTCAGTTGCTAAAAATTCAGATGACTTTATGAGCCATGAATGATGAGCTGGACCACATACTCTCCTAGAAAACTAGTGTTTTCACAGTATTAAGGTTCTTTGCAAGGAATTCACTTGGTAAAGTGATTACATGTCCCTTTTCAAATACAACTCTGAAAGAATTTCCTGAGTGCCTATAAATGGCTGCAAGTTATGGGAAACAGATGAAAAACACTAGTACACAAACTTTGCATTCCTCTTTGAAGGGATTTGAAGTTGTTCTGTACATTACCACAGATACTGAGGGGTTGAAGCTGTTAAATAACAACCATTTTTGGCCTTTAGGGAGATTATTTTGAATGCTCTATAGGGAATGGTTTACGAAAGAGAAAAGGAAGTGAGCAGAATATTTATGGGGCTTTTAGTAGGCAAGATGACAAATGTTCAGGTCTTGACTTATATGCTAAGAAGGCAGAGGAAGAAACAAATTAGATATGTTCATAAATAATTAGAAGAAGGGAAGGGGAAAGATGACCAGGATAATACTACGATTTTTTTAAATTTGGGTGATTGGGTACATGATTGTGCTAATACAAAAAGAGATATATTCGAAGAGAAAGAGTGAATATGAGGTAGAGACAGTGAGAGAATTGCCTGCTACCAAACTTAAAGATGTAGGTGGTTGTTGTACATTTTGGACTAGTGTATTTGGAGCTCAGAAAACAAAATTTGGATAGGATACAGATCAAATGAGGATGTTCTGAATGAAAAATAATACTGGAAGGAGCCCATGAAGGGCTTTACTTGCTTGCTACGTGGACAGGGAGAGTGTCACAAGGAGAAGGAAATGTTTTGATTGATTGTGAGTGGATAAAGGATTGGAATGGATAAAGGAGTCTTCTGATTAAAATAGTCCAGTGAATTTGGAAACTAAGGACTGAGCCTTTGTGGTAGCAGCGTTTAGAACAGAAGTTCAATTAAAGGATACTGAAGGCTGAATGGGTTTGAGGATGTGGAGGCAGCCTATTGTTTGTCATAGGATTGTCTGTGAAAGAGAGCAAAGGCAGAGCAAATTAGAGAAAAAAATAGGGCTTGAGGGGTTTTGATCCTATTGTTGTGGTTTTCTTTAGACTGAAAATACTTTAATTCATATGTTAAAGGGAAAAAGACAGTGGGAGCAAGGTTGTCAAGGAATTCAAGTGTTGGGTAGGGGGAGGAATACCTTTTCCCACTGAGCTGTGAGGGGAAAAAGATTTAAGAACAGCTACAGATGGAGATAAATTTGTAGAGCTGGAAGGCAGGAAGTCGTGGAAGTTTCTGCCTAGTGACCTTGGTTTTTCTCTGGTGAGTAGGAGATGATGTCATCTGTTCAAAGAGAGAGGTGGTGGTGAGGGTTTAAAAAAAGTATTTGGACTTGCTCCTAAGAATAATAAGAGGAGGTGTTGTCCAGAATTTCTGCGCTACACTGAACCCTGTTCGCTAGGGCTTTGCAGGGGTTACTCTGCATGGTTGTGAAGCAACATCTCCTGCCCCCAGCCTTAGCACTCCAACTCCTGGGTGCAGCAGCACAGAAAGTGTCAGATGTCAGTAGGGGACATAGGTTTCAAGGATGAAAGCAAATGGTTGTCGAGAGTCCAGGGAAAAGCATAATTGAAGTGAGTCCCATATTGTTCTGACTGGAGAAGGAAGTAAAACAAGAGAAAAGTTGTACCCTGAGATAAAGGGACAATGTGAATGACTGCAGGTCAGAGAATAAGCATACTCACAGAAAGGAAGAGTTAGAGGTGTGCTGTTTTAGAAGGATCCATTAGTGAGATTTCTAAATTCATGTTTCATAACTAAAGCAATTTTGCCTCATGGTGATGCTCAGATGTGGCCAGAGGGGTATGTGGCTGAAGCAGTTTGGAAAATTATTTGCTGTATTTAAAAAAAATCTGGATACCTTAAGTTGAAAATAGGAAGTGCCTTATTCACCGAAACATTAAAGCCTTTTAGATGGTGCACAGATGTGAACCAGTAAAATCCTTAGAATATATATAGTCCTCATGAAAGAAGTGGTCAACATCCAGCATCAGAGTGAAGGGAATATTCACATAACTAGATGGGATGCATCTTCAAAGGAAAAAAAAAGCATGAAAAGGGGAGTTTGGAATTGGCAATGTGAGCAAGAAAAATAAGTGTGTGAGAAACCTAGGGCTGTGAGAAACATGGGGGAGCCTGATCACTCTTTGCTAGGCTTCAAGAGAAGCAGTTAACTTAGGACTGACTAATGGTTGCAGTCATAGAGATCTGAGATGGTCTTTTATTCTATTAGCTGATTAGACTTTTAATGTTCTGTATTTGTACCTTTCAGGTGTGTGCAAAAGGAGGGCTTTGCATTGTAGCTCCTCCTTAGACATGGGAGGCAAAGACAGGAGAATCAGCTAAACTGTAGTACACAGTACACAGTGGCAAAAGCAAGGGAGACTGACTCAGCAAAGTCGTCCTCTGATAGCCACACATGCAAGTCCCCCCCCCCCCACGCACGCACCACAAATAAACAAAACAAACAAACAAAGAAATATCTGGGTCTGTCTCTAAAACCAGTCTGTCTTTTTAATCTCTCAAACCTACAGTTTTTATTTTATTTTATTTTATTTTATTTTATTTCACAATACCATTCAGTTCTACTACATAATAGCCACGGATTCCCTTGTTCTCCCCCTTCCTGCCCCCCTCCTCTTCCCCCCAGGCCACCCGCCATTCCCACCTCCTCCAGAGCAAGGCCTCCCCCCCCCCCCCCCGAGGACTGAGATCAACCTGGTAGACTCAGTCCAGTCAGGTCCAGTCCCCTCCTCCCAGGCTGTGCCAAGCGTCCCTGCGTAAGTCCCAGGTTTCAAACAGCTAACTCATGCAATGAGCCCAGGACCTGGTACCACTGCCTAGATGCCTCCCAAACAGATCAAGCCAATCAACTGTCTCACCTATTCAGAGGGCCTGATCCAGTTGGGGGCCCCTCAGCCTTTGGTTCATAGTTCATGTGTTTCCATTCGTTTGGCTATTTGTCCCTGTGCTTTATCCAACCTTGGTTTCAACAATTCTTGCTCATATAAACCCTCCTCTTTCTCGATAATTAGACTCCCGGCGCTCCACTCGGGGCCTAGCCGTGGATCTCTGCATCCAGATTCCTCAGTCCTTGGATGGGGTTTCTGGCACAACCATTAGGGTGTTTGGCCATCCCTTCACCAGAGTAGGTCAGTCCTGGCTGTCTTGTTTTCTCAGTATGTATACATAGATTTTGTTAGAAGGAAGGTGTCATAAGGCAAATCAATACAGAATAAGAGTTAAGCAGTATGGACGGACTCTGGAATTAGAGTGACTGGATTAGGATTCCTCATTCAGCCCTTATGAGTTATGTGAATAGGTAAATCATTTAAACTCTTTTGCCCTCAATTTCCTCATTTGTAAAATGGGGATACTGATTTACATTTCTCAGGGTTGTTATGAGTAACAAATGAGTGAATCATCAGACACAATAAATATTAGTGAGTGAAGAAGTAATAATAAATACCAACTAAAAAGAAACCAGATCCAAAGACCTATTTCTATAGGTAACTAAAATGTAAAGAGCTTGGGGGAAACATTTTTATTTCATTTATGTTTTGCATTGATAATTTTATGAAATCATGGATACTATTTACCAATGAGTGCTTTTTCCTTAAAAATCTTTTGTCCTTAAATTTGGATCATCTTAAACATGAATGATATTATTCTTGTCTTCTGTTGATAATATTAAATAGAATCAACCATACTTTTGTTAAATGATTAATTCAATGAAGTACCTGGCTTAATAATGCAAACAACTAGATAAATTGGTAATTTCATATATAATATCAGGTCAATTAAAACATCAGAAAACTAATATATAATGCTCTAATTCTGTTAGCTTTTTTCACTTGTCATCCAGATAGATTTCCAGAATGGAAAGTTGACCCCCACAATTTTCATTTATTCTCAGGCAATAACTTATTACCCTTATGAGATATTCATCGCCATATGTCCCTGTAAAAAAGAAAAAAAAAGTAAGTACTTTATTTAATTCTACGGAAATCAGAGTTCTGTATGTCTGATATCATCTAAGGTCTCACAGAGTTCCTAGGGATTGCAGAAAGTAAGTAAATTCCCCTTTTCATACAAAAACAAATATCTTCTTCTAAATTGAGTGTGTAGAACCTCCCAGATTTTTGCCAACATTGGCTTGTGATCTGAGCTACACACCTAGTGAGACAACATGAGACTCTTGAGAGGAAATCTTAAAAGTCAGCATGTATTTACCTTTCATTTTGGTGATTTTTAAGTTTGCTCCACCGTCTGCTGAGTAAAGTTTTATTAACTTTATTACTACTGCTTCTTAGAGCTGATTTCTCATAGCAAACACGATCCATATAACCTCACATTTTCCCCTTGAGTGGAAAAAGACTTCAATAGGTGTGAAACTGAGTGTTTATTTCCATTTCACACCTTTCCAGACACATTAGTTAAAAGTTGTTGTGAACTAGTGACATTCGGAATTACCTTTAAAGTGTTAAAGAGGGATACCTTGAAATAAGTCACAATCAGTTTCTTTTAGTCAGGTACATAGATAAGCCTGTCTCATTTGTCCTCTGATTTCTGCTACTGCTTCTTTGAATCCATCTTAAATTTGTTTAGTACTGAAAGATGGTTTGGTGGTTTGAATAAAGTAAAAGGCTCATGTACAGAAGGCAATCAGATCATTAAAGCACTAACTGGATCCATTAGTAAATTAATGGCCTACTGACTTAAGAGATTGGGCCTGGTCAGAGGAAGTAAGTCATTCTGGGCACGCTTTTAAAGGATGTATCTTGTCCCTTTCCTTTCCCTGTCTCTCTACTATTTTCCCACCATGGGATGAACATCTTTCCTCACATTGGTTCTCAGCCTGTGGGTTGTGACCCCTTTGGTGGTTGCATATCAGACATTTACATTACAGTTTGTAGCAGTAGCAAAATTACAGTTATGAAGTAGAAAAGAAAATAATTTTATATTTAGGGGGGTCACCATAACATAAGGACATGTATTAAAGGGTCACAGCATTAGGAAGGTTGAGAACCACTGTTCTACCATTTGCTCTCCATCATGGTAATCTGTCTCACAACCTCTATGACCAAGAGTTGAAAACCATTCCTCTTCCCTTCATTATATCAGACATTTTTGTAACAAACGAGGAAAAAATATCTACACTGGTTGGAAATATTAAACATTTTGTAACCATGAGGGAAAATTATCTACATGGGTTTGTTGTGGAATATTATTTTAAGATGTGTTACATTCATTTATGCGGTGGAATATTTGCTTAATGATGCAAAGATGTGTTGCATTCCTTTATGTTGCATTTGTTTAACTCCGTGAAGCTGTGCTACTTTGCCTTTCTAAAATACCTGATTGGCCTAACAAAGAACTGAAGGGCCAATAGCAAGGCAAGAGAAAGGATAGGCAGGGCTGACAGGCAGAGAGAATAAATACAAGGAGAAATCTGGGAAGAAATATCAAGGAACAAGAGAAGGAGGAGTGAAAGGGGAAGGAGAAGGAGGAGGACATCAGGGGCCAGCCACCCAGCTACACAGCAATCCACGGAGAAAGAAGTAAAGAAAGGTATACAGAAATAGAGAATGATAAAAGCCCAGAGACAAAAGGTAGATAGGATAATTTAAGTTAAAAAAAAGCTAGGTAGAAATAAGCCAAATTAAGGCCGGGCATTTATAAGTAGTAAGTCTCCATGTGTATTTATTTGGGAGCTATGTGGCGGGCCTCTAAAGAGTAAAAAAAAAAAAAAAAAAAAGCCAAAGAGTAAAGAGTGAAAAAAAATAACAACAACATGGGTTGGATGTAATGTTATGCAATCCTCCTCATTAGTGGATTTCCTCATCTTAATTGAAGGAACACCAAACCAAGAAAATAATTAATTGATCGTTTTACCTTTTTCAGAAATCATTAGGTTGTTGGGAAAGCAGTTAAAAAGGAATAAATAAATTCTTTCCTTATAGCCTCCCATGACATGAGAAAAATAATATATTGATTCCATTCCTTGAATCAAACTAAAAAAATGAGACAGACACAGGGGCTATTTTAAAAAGGGAGTAAAATTCAGAGTTCTACTATGTCCTGACTACTATAAGAGGAGTTAGATTGATGCTAAGGAAGAGATCAATGTAAATTTGTAAGGGAAGACTTCCTGGGGAATGAAGAGTAGATCTTAACTCTGGATAGGAGTTGGATAGATGTAGAAGTGACGGTAAACTGAGACGCAAATAGAGGGTATGAACTACTTGAAAATATAGGCCAAGGATATGCATAGAACTATGGTGAGACCAACCTCATGGGAACCACAGGACTAAGGTAGTAGTGTTCTCATATCACAGTGAGATACTGCTATCTACTGGGTGACATGTGATGAAAGCAAATGTCTACAATGATTGTTAAAATATAGACCATTAGCCTGTATTTTCAGAGTTTCTAATTTAATAGTAACTCTGGATAGGCCAAGCAAATTAACTACATTTGTAGTTAATTGCTAAATGCTTCTGATGCTGTTGGTCCAGAGACTACACACTGAGGAACACTCATCTACTTCATGTAACTTTAAAACAAAGCTACAAACTACCTATCACTGTTCATCAACCATGTTGAAAAACTGAAAGATTAAGAAATACGTGGTCACCAGCATTATCTGATGAGCCTAGCCATATTCAGGTTGTGCTCAAAGATAGCTGGTATGTCCTACATGCAAGCTTTTGAAATAGCTATCACTTCCCTAAAAAAATGGTTATCAAATTTAGGAAGGAAATGTACAAGCATATGTGTGATGGGAGTGATAGAGATGTACTGTGATTCAGCGGGTTAGTCAGGCCTTAATCCTGACTTTTCCGAAGATCCCAAAGTAAAAAACAGATTTTTGTTATCCTTTTCCTGATAGCTATAGCAAGGAAAGATTTACTAAGCTGCATCCTTGACTGCTATAGTGGAATTTCCTCAGTAGAGTCCAGTTTTGCACTCCATAATTTACACTGGTGTGATTCTACTTGGGACATCACAGTTTTGGCCAAGTCAACAACACCTATTAAAACTAGGTCATAAATATGCAGTCACTTAGCTAAGAAGAAGGACTTCAGCAGGGTAGGTCCCGGAAAAGAATCCGTCCAGAACCACTGTTTCTGCTGAGCTGATCCATTGAAAGGGCTCATTAAACGGTGTCCATTTTGTATGAATGCCAACATATTCACTTTTTTTCATGTAAAAATAGTCCTTAATGGTGAGACTAGCCCTGAATTAAACCAAGGTAAATGTTTATTCTGGAAACTTCCTGAAGAGGCTTGTTTTTCTAAATCTGAATCAGTGGGAGAACAAAGGTGAGGATTCAGAAACTTTAACTCCCAAATTTGTACTCAGTACCTTAATATACTTTCCATAGTTTATTATATTCTCTCACTTTGAAAAAAAATTCTCTGCATTTCCTAAGAGAAAAGGATAACTCAGAAGTTCAGTGTTTGAGGAGTTCATTGGTGATGAACAGTTCTGCATATGGGGTGTGACAAGCAGATACCAGCCTTAGGCTGAATCACCAGGCATGAGATTTCCTAAATGGCAAGATCCACGGATAAACTACTGAGGAGTTCTTGAAACTACCTTGGAAGCTACCATGATTTTCTCAGTCATCTTCTACTCAGAACTTCTGAAAGAGGGTATGAATCACCTTACTCAACTGATGCTCACTTAATATTTTCTGCATCCTTCATATATTCATGCTGACCTGGTAATAATACATTCACTACTTTCTACTAAGCTAGGCTTCCTCTTGTTCTCCCTCTGGGTCTTTAGCGCATTTTCATCCATCCATTTCTCTTGGAAAGATACCCATGGAAGCACAATCTAGTCTAGATAGGCACATTCTTGGCTGTAGGCTGGAAGACCTGGACTATGGTATTCATTTTCCACTAGTTTTGCATGATTACAAACAGGAGCTATAAATGCTTTTCTGTGGCTCAGTAGCTCCTAATGTGGGCAATGCATATCATTGGCTGTTGTGTAAGCTGAATGTTGACGATAGAGGAGCATTTTAAAACTAAATGCTAATTTGAGATGTACTCAATTTAATCAATATTATAAAAGCCATAAATAGAATATATTTTTTGAATGCACAGGTACTCTTGCTTAGGACAGTAGATATTGAAATTAAAACATTGTGTTGGCTCAAAGAAAAATGTTAATAATATATATGGCATGTTAATATTACAAAATTAGGAGGCAGATGGGGAACTAATTAATTTTGAGAAATATTTACATAGCTAGAAAAGGAACTTAGATAACATATACTTGGCTATTCCTTATTCACTCACCATGTATTTACTGTGCAGATGTCCAATGTGTTAAGCACAGGTGCCTGAGTTTATAGGTTCAAATAAAAACATAATTCATCCTGGCCCTTGAGATACTCAGTTTACCATGTCGGGAAAATGTAAACAGGTATTAACAATGTGACACAGTAAATTCTAGAGAAAAGCCATAAATCAATTGTCTTGGAGAAGTTGAAAGGAAAGAGTGTAACATTATGTGTGGGAACTGGGAACACCTGATAGAAAAAACAGCTGTTCGAACTCAACCTAGCTAAAGGAATAGATTTTAATTAAATAAAAATATGTGTTGTACTACTGATATTGAATGTTATTTTGGGGAAATTATTAATTTTATAGTAACCTTAAATTTGAGGTTGCTAGAATTTATAATGTTAGGCAAAGAACAAGAGTAGAGATTAATTTGGAAGAGACAAGGACCAAGGTGTGAAATGATTAAGTACTGTGTCAAAGAGATGTAGGGCATATGGAATAGAGAATTAAAAGGCTTAATTATGAGTATATTAAGATTGGTTTTTTACATATTTTTATATATTTAGAGATTGAATTAGAGAAGAACAACACTAGAAGTAAAGAGGCCCTATCAGAAGGTAAAAATAATGATGCCAGCCAGGATAGACTTCAATTTTCACCAAATGGAATAACAACTCATGTCTTCTTTTATAAAATTAATCTTATGCTTTGAAGGTCTCGTTGAAAAAAAAAAAATCCCATGCCATTCCAATGAGCTAATGCGGCTTACTCTATGTTTTCTAGGGTTTTCATAGTTTTAGGTTTTACACGTTTAATACATTTTTAATTAAAATATAATCACATCACTTCCTCCATCCAACTCTTCCTCAACCCCCCTTTCAAATTGATACCCTCTTTTTCTTTTATTGTTAGTGGTACATACGCACAGATATAAAATACAATCAGTTAAATCTATTGTTGTTTCTGTGCATGTTTTCGGGGCTGAGCATTTTGCTTTGGGTGACCAGTTAGGATGCTCATCCCTGGGAGAGGTTATTCTCTCTCTCTCAGCAGTCCTTAGTTGCCCGAAGTTCTTTGCCTAGGGGTGGGACCCCATCAGGCCTCCCCATTTCTGTGTTAATATGTCTTTTGATATTATCGTCATTCTGGCCTTGTTTATTTAGGCATTTCTAGGAGACACAGTCTCACAGAAGACTTCCTTTGTCCTCTGACTCTCACAATCTTTCTGCCCACTCTTCCTCAATGTTTCCTGAGCTATATAGATGTATCCATTGGTGCTAGGCATGCCGTGATCCACTGACCTTTGCATGTGTCTAGTTCTGGCTTTATAACTTCCATATGCTGTAAAGAGAAAATTTTTGATTAGGATGATACCTACATTTACCTGGCAAAAGCAGCATGGAAACCAGATTTTACATTTGTTGGCATATGATTGTTTTATTCTTAATTGAAACACTATTTTCATATAATATATTCTGATCATGCTTCCCCCATCCCAAACTTCTCCCAGATTCTTCCCTCCTCCCTACCCACCCAATTCCATTCTCCCCCCCTCTTTCTTTAAAAAACATCCAAGCGACCTTGATCTGGAGGAGGTGGGAATGGGGGGTTGGGGTGGGGGGAGGGGGAGGGGGGCGAGAGTGGGAGAACAGGGGAATCTGTGGCTATTATGTTGAACTAAATGATGTTGTAAAATAAATTTACTTAAAAAAATAAATAAAAATAAATAAAACAGTATTTCTTTTATCGTATATTTTGTACAACCTGGAAACATTTATGTAATATTAAAGATATTGCAAAAACTGAATAAAAAAAAATCCAAGCAAACAAACAATAAACGAACAAATCAAACACCAATACCAAAAATCCAGGAAACTCTCTCTCTCTCTCTCTCTCTCTCTCTCTCTCTCTCTCTCTCTCTCTCTCTCTCACACACACACACACACACACACATTGTTTTTTAATGTTCTCTAGTGATTTTTCAATCTCTGTTGTGTGAGTTACAGTGTTTGAATCTTATTTCTAATAATTTACTTGAATTGTCTCCCTCTTTTTCTTAACTAACATAGGTAATGGTTTATCTCTTTTGGATATCTTTCTGAAGAAGCATCTCTGTTTCACTGCTGTTTGTATTTCATTAGTCCATGTTCTATTTACTTCTGTTCTGATCTTTATCATTTCTTCCCTTCTACTAATCTGGGGCTTTGTTTGTTCTTATTTTTCTAGTTCCCCCAGATGCCATATGGTTGTTTATTTGAGGAATTTTTTACTTTTTAAATATTCATGTAGAATGCTGTATATTTCCCTCTTCATAATGTATTTTTTGCTTTCCAATTGCTTTTTATATGTTGTCTCCCCACTTTTAATTATTTCAAGCAAACTTCAAATTTCTTTATCAGTTTTTTCCCTGTGAACTTCAAATGTTTTTCTATAAAAACATTTATGAGTAATTTCTATTTTTTATGTGAAATTTTAAGGGAATATGAATAACCTCAAAATTTGAATATGAAAAATATACAACCATAATGACTAACATTATATTTCTATTCATTATAAGGCTGCAAAAATCAAAATAATGTAATTTTGGTATAAAGATAGCTAATTATTTATCTGGATAGAATGAAAAATCAGAAAGAGATTCACATATGGCATTTAACAGGCAATTGATTATCTGCAAAGGTTAAGGCATTTTGACTGTGAAATATATCTTTAAAACAAATAACCCTGAAATTATTAAATACTAACAAATGCAGAAATGAGCTCAGCTCCATGCACAGCCTGGTATATAAATTATCTCAAAATGGATCATAAATCTAACATAAAACTGAAAAACAAACATTTCTGAAATAAAATATAGGAGAAAAAAATTTAATTTTTTTTTGAGACAGGGTTTCTCTGTGTAGCTTTGCACCTTTCCTGGAACTCACTATGTAGCCCAGTCTGGCCTCGAACTCACAGAGATCTGCCTGCCTCTGCCTCCCGAGTGCTGGATTAAAGGTGTGCACCACCACTGCCTGGCTGGAGAAAAAATTTTATGATGTAGGTGTAGATCTTATTTCCTCTGTGTGATATGAGAAGCATAGCTTATAAAATTAAATTGATAAACAGAATTGTATCAAAGTTTAAAAATTGTGTTCTTCAAAAGATATTACCAAGAAAATGAAAATACAAGCTGCAGATTCAAATAAAATATTTGTAAATGAAACAGTGAATTATGGAATTGTACCCATCCTTTCTAAGTAATTATAAAAACTAGTGATATGAAAATAATGAAATCAAACCAAAGGGGAATCCCTGTAATGGATGCATCACAAAAGAATATGCACAATACCAAATATGCACATGAGGAAACTTCAAGGTCAATTATCATTATGGAAATGCAAGGTATAAGAGATACCAGTAATATACACTAATGGACACTTGAAAAAAATTAGAAGTTAATGTTTATTAGGGATTTCTCTAACAGAAGTTGCAAGAAATACCACTGTATACCTATTTACAATGGCTAAAATAAAAAATCCTGACCATACTAAATATTGGCGACTGTATTTGAACTGACAGCCCCATACACTGCTAGTAGGAATGTAAATTGATTCGTTGGAAAATATTTTGGAAAGTAATTTAGTAGCGTTTTAAAAATCCAAATACACACATACTCTATTACCCAATCATTCCACATTTTTGGCATTTATGCAATAAATAAAAGCATATGTTGATTATAAAGACTTATATACATATCCTCACATAATCTTTACTTTTAGTGATTCTACACTGGAAATAACCCAAATTCCCTTCAACAAGTGAATGGACAATCTACTTGTATTATTTCCACACAAAGGAAAATTATTCAGCATTAAACAGAAAGAACTATTGATATTTTCAAATATGGATGGATCTCAAAATAATTGTGCTATGACAGAAACTGGAAAGTCAGCACATATTTATGTAATCTCATTATTATAAAAGGCTACAAATGCAAACCAAATATCTATTTGCAATTTTGCCATAACAGATATTATAAGCTGAACAAAAACAAACACGTCTTATCTCACAGTTCTGGAGGCTATAAACCTGACATTTCTATGTTCACAGGCTTGGTTCCTCCTGGAAGCTGTGATAAAACATTGGTTTCCTCCTTTTTTCCTAGTTTCTGATGATTTGCCTGCAATCTCTGGAATTCCTTGGGAGTAAAGAAGAATCACGTTGATCTCCCACTTAATTTTTATAAGGCATTTTTCCCTGTGTGTGTTTGTGTTAAAATTTTCCTTTTTAATGAGAACATCAATCATAATGGATTAGGGCCAACCCTAATCTTGATTACTTCTGTAAATAGCATACTTTCAAGTAGGCCTCTTCCTGATGTAGTTAGCTTTAGGAATTCAGTATATGAATTTGGGGTAGGCAAACACACTCATGATACTAAGATGTTATTATAGAAAATGAATTAATGGTGGAAATTTGCCATGAGGGTAGGAGTCAGAGAAAAGTAACACAAATAAAGTATTTTTTCCCTATTTCATGTCTACGGGTGTTTTGCCTGCAGGCATGTCTGTGCACAATATGCATGCACTGTCCATGGAGGCCAGAAGAGGGTGTCAGATCTCCCAGAAATGATATTACAGATGATTGTTAGCCTCCATGTAGGTGCTAGGAATTGAACCTCAGTCCTGTGAAAGAGCAGCCAGTGTTCTTAATTGCTGAAACACCTCTCTATCCTCCTCACATCTTTACTATGAGGGTGATGACAATGTTCATGTTTTAGTTATGCTAACACATTCACAGTTGTACTACTTATGCCAAAATATATCTAGATACATGCTTAATTTAGTATTTAAAATTTATGTGTATATATGGGCGCTTGTATTCCCACAAGAAGACAGAGAGAGAGCATTGAACTGGAAATATAGGGAATTGTGAGTAGCCATGTGAGTACTGGGAACCAAACCTGGGTTGTCTGCAGGAACAGTAAGCACTCAGTTCCACATGACACCTTATTGTAGTGGTATTTGCTGGACCTTATCACATAGCAAATGGAGATTATTAAAACTGTTTTAAAGCTTGTACTAAAACAACAAAAAATAGAACTTGTTGAATGGCTTACTGAATGTCGCTTTCTGGCTTTAGTTTATAGATGATGTATGTTGACTTAAAGTCTAAAAGAGGGTTAATTTGGGACAGGAATAGGAGATGCTGATTTCAACTTTGCTTGTATTGACTGGTTAAGATATCATAGGACAAGTAATGAGAATGTCAAGGAGACAGTTTCATGAAGATTTGGAATTCAGGAGTAAGCTCTTCATTGGACAGAGGAGTTAGCTTGTTAATCAGCAAAGACAAGTGTCTGTTGTCGGTGCTTGGTCTGCCAAACTTAAAGGTACAGTTTATCTGAACTTTGCCACTTTTGTGGTCTGTTTGTCTCTTTTGTAGCACCACATGGCTTCGTGAAGCTAGCAAGTGTGATATATTTCTGTAATGCCTGAGGGCTGCGGAGGTTGTTCCTCCCCATTGAACACATAGGATTGATTAATCAGTTCTATTACTGAAGGAAATAAACTCAACAATGAGAGGAAGAGCACAGAAGGGCTCTCTGTTCATTGGGGATGATATACAGTGAGGCCACCTTGATCAATTAATGTCAGATACAAAAAACGGTACAGGTACACCTTTCTTTGTGTGGGTATATATGCATATGTGGATATGCATGTTTGTGTTTGCACGTGTATATTCAGGTACACATTTACATGTGCTGTGTGCATGTGGAGTTCAGAGGACAGCCCCAGGTGACATTCCTCAGGCACCATCCACCCTTTTCATTTTTTCAGAAAAAGTGTCAAATTGGCATGGAACTCCCTAAGTATGCTAGACTGGCTGGTCAAGAGCTCTGGTGATCTGCCTGTCCCTGATTCTTCACTGCTGATATAAATAGCATGCCTTGCCATGACCAGCATTTATATATGGGTTCTGGGATTGAACTCAGGGCCTTGTGTTTATAAGCCAAGTACTTTACTAACTGATCTATTCCTTGGGGCTCAGTTTATCTATCTATCTATCTATCTATCTATCTATCTATCTATCTATCTATCTATCTATCTATCTATCTATCTAAGTGAGAGCAGAATAAAGCTTGATGTATCTGGACTCTCTGGAAAACAGAAGGATTGCTATTATTCATTGCCTGAATAATTTATATTCATTTTTCTCAGAATGTCGCTTGTTGGAAAGTGTGCTCAAGCAGCTTTTAAAATGCTTATGCTTTGGCTTTGGAAAACAATCAAACCCTCTTGGCAAAGATCTATACCCTGGGAGTCAGGATGATGGTGCAATTAAAATCAAGTTTTCACTTGCCAAGAAAGTCACTGAACAAGCATGCTTGTAGAGTAGCCCAGAGAAAGGGGATCCTGGATGGCTTTCCCCACAGTTGCCACACTTTGCGCTGTGTGCCAAAAATATGATTGCATTAGTTGGATGCAATTGTCTCAGCTTAAGTGTTCCACATGCTTCCAGACAAAACCTCGGACTAAAGGGGAAATGGGGTGGTGGTGGTGGGAGCAAGAAAGCAAGATGTAAAAAAGAGAAAAGGAGGACGAGAAGGATAATGACGATGAGGAGGAGAAGGAGAAGAGGAAGTCAAATTGAGACTGTCTTGGTGTGTGTGTGTGTGTGTGTGTGTGTGTGTGTGTGTAAGTTATGTGCCATATCAATAAACGAACCCAATATGGTTTTTTTATATCAGAGAAACAGAAGTAAGATTAACTCCAGAGAGTGTGTGTTTTAAAAGACCGAACACATGGTGAAGCTTTCAGTGGCCTTCAAGTTCATGGAGTCATTCAATAGGAATATGAAGTGGAGTACATTGTTAGTGGCTACATCCTGCTTTGAAAATGGTGGCAAGGAGGTGGGGTAGATCATGTGCCCACTGTCTTGAAAGCTGGGCTGTGTGTATTTTAGGTTTTGTTTTTTCTGTGTTTGTTTGTTTCTTCTTTTTTAATCTCTTACTTAGATTGTGGATTTATTGTTCACAGTAAAGCACTTTATCATACAATTGTTTAACCAGCCTTTTATGATGACTCACCAAAAGGGGGAGGGGAGGGAGGGAGAGAAGGAGAAAGAAAGAAAGATAGATAGATAGATAGATAGATAGATAGATAGAGATAGATAGATAGAGAGAGAGGAAGGGGAGGGGAAAGGAGGGGAGGGAGGGGGGAGGGAGGGGAAAGGAGGGCAGAGGAGGGGAGGGGAGTGCTGTGGATATCATTCTGTATAAGTAAAACACTGATGGCCAGTGGCCAGGCAGGAAGTATAGGCGGGACAAGGAGAGAGGAGAATTCTGGGAAGCGGAAGGTTGAGGCAGAGAGACCTGCCAGCCACCACCACCATGACAAGCAAGGTGTAAGGTACCGGTAAGCCACGAGCCACATGGCAACTTAATAGAAATGGGTTAATTTAAGATATAAGGACAGTTAATAAGAAGCCTGCCATGGCTATACAGTTTATAAGTAATATAAGCATCTGAGTGATTATTTTATATGTGGATTGTGGGACTGCGGGGGCTTGGTGGAACCTGGAAAGAAGCTCTCCAGCTACAGGGGAGGGGAGGGGAAAGGAGGGCAGGGGAGAGGAGAGGAGAGAAGAGTTGAGGAGAGAAGTTTATAAAGCTTAGGAATGTGAGGGTAAATTTTTTTGTAACTATAAGATATTTATTAAGAAATTTTCTACTCACTCTACATACCACCCATGGATCCCACCTCCTCCCTTCTCCCACCCTCCAGCCCCCCCTCCCAAGCCACCCCACATCCCCACATCCTGCAAATCAAGGTCTCCCATGGGGAGTCAGCAGAGCCTGGCACACCGAGCCTAGAGAGAGGAGCGATTCTGCATGTGGGGGACATCAAGATCATGATGGGAACATGTGCAGAGATGATCAGCCACACTAGAGGGTAAATATTTGAACTCAAGCAGTTGAACTACAAATCTTGCACTGCTCATTATTACTTATACAGGCTCTCCTTCCTGAACATGTCTGGCAAGACCATAGCTTCTGGTGTTGGTTTGGTTAGGAAGAAAAATGGAAGAGCATGGATATGGATGTGGTGGTAGGTTTATGTCTAGAGTAGCTTTTGTTACTTACTAAACCATGATTCCAGCTGCATGTGTTCCAGAGTCTGGAAAATTATTTCTTTATCCCTGGCCAGTCCACCTCAACATGCTTCTTGAAATTGGCCACAAAATCCAGCAATGCTACATTATGAATCTAAGCAATACTAAAGTATATGCACAGATAGAATTATGCCCCTGACAAGGCAAAATGATTTTTCCATTAGGCCCAACATTGCTCAGTTACTTGGAGGATTCCCACAATTTAAATCTAAAGAAAACTGTCAAACTGTTTTGGTTGTCTGGAAAACCACTTGTTTGAAAGGACACCTTAAATATGTCTTAAAACAATTGGTATTCCTTCAAATGAATTGAGCTTCATGAAGCCCAAGGCAGATTCCTGGTGGTGTAAGGAGTGTGCCTGATAACCGAATGACCTTGACATGTAGCATATTCACCTGATCAGTTCTGTGCCTGGCCCAGGAAGCCCTGTTCTCCAGGTGGAGGGTGGGGTTTTCTGCCTATAGTATGAAGCAGCTCTCTCATCTTTCTAGTGTTTTTGGAGACAGATGTGCTCCATAACAACAGATTCTTATCTGGCCTTATAGCTGGGTGAGACCATAACAGCCAGACAATTCTGAGATGGAAGCATACAAATCTCAAACAAGAATATGGAGCATAAGTATGTGAGAGTCTGTATAGGCTACCAGTCAAGTGTGTTGAGTCAAGAGCAGGATTCCCAGATAGTCCTGATGAGATTGCACCCTTTCTCTTTGCTTGAAGCCCCTTAACATAGAGGTTAAGTGAAAAATGATTGATCGATGTTAGCTCTTTTCAAATATGTAGCATTGTTCTTGTTTTAAATGCAAAATGTATATCTTTCTTTGGTTATCCTATTTCAATTCATCTATTTCATTTGATATCCAGGCAATAATTAAATTTATAAAAGTTCACCAAACATTTGACTGCTTTATTTTGTCTTTAGCTACAGTCATAGCTTTATATTGTCATGGAAACAACACAGTTATGTGTTATCATACTTTTATTTATTTCAAAATGGAAAAACCGAGGTAGACTGAATAGTAGGTAGACTACTAAAATGAGACCTAATTGACCACTTTGACAGTGAAATGCAATTAACCAAGAGGCTTTTAATTCCTTCATGGCATAATACTTGTTTAAGGAAATGAAAAGGTGAACTGTCAAGCTAAGGTTAGATGTACAACAGAGTTCAAGGCTTCTGAGGGGACAGCCTGTGGGTTTTATCAAGAGCTATGTCTGGGAAAAGTTAAGTAGGATTGATGTAGCCTGGATTGTTAGAAGGTCTTATTAATAAAAACAAACCTGTAGCCAGGTATTGGGGTGAATGCTGAAAGATCGGAGAAACAGAACCAGCCACAGCTAACCTCACTTCACCAATTCCTCAGCTGATCCTGTTTCCTCAAATTGGAAACCTCTGTGTCCTCATCTGAATGGATCTCAGCTGAACTGCTGCTCAAAAGCCTAAAACCTTAACAGACTCTAGTTCCTGGTTTTTCACACCTTATATATCTTTCTGCCATCACTCCCTGGGATTAAAGACTCACTTTCTGGGATTAAAGGCGTGAGTCACCATGCCTGGCTGTTTCCAGTGTGGCCTTGAACTCACAGAGATGCAGATGGATCTCTGCCTCCTGAATGCTAGGATTAAAGGTGTGTGTGCCACCATTTTCTGGCCTCTGTATCTAGTGACTGTTCTGTTCTTTGACCCCAGATAAGTTTATTAGAGTGCACAATATATCGGGGAACACAATATCATCACAGATTGATCTCTCTAATGTTACTTTGTGATTCTATTATTTTTCAGTTCATTGGATCTAAAAAAAATATTCTTTCAGAAAGGTACAGGCCTGATGGGGAGGGGGATAGATGAAAGTTGATGAGGGGGGAAGCGATGGGAGGAGAGGAGGGAGAGGAAACTGTTGTTGGTATGTAAAATAAAGAAAACATTAATAAAATAAAAAACTATACATTTGCAAATTTTGACAATTTTTCTATGACAAACTATAAGATTAATGTATGTTTCCTGTCAGCAATAATTTGTTGATAATGGCTGGTTCACTGTAGAAATGTCTATTTAATTTCTTTTCTAGTATAGAATTTCTGTCTGTTCTTTGGTTCATAGTACCCACTGGCAGAGAGCTATAGATTCTAGGAAAGATTGTACCGTTCTAGCTTTATGACTTCAGCTCTTCAATTCATTTGTGCCTAAATTTCTTCATGTCGATATGGAGCCACAACAGTGAAAGGTTGTATATAAGTGCTTGGTTTCCTTTGGAAAGACATGATATAAGAACCAAGAAGGAACTAAAACCTGCTTCCTGCTTCAATGTGCTGAATCCCTGTGTGAGAGAGGAGCAGAAAAGGAGGAATTCTTTAATGCTAGACCACTGACTAATTAACCATCATAGGTGTGAAAGTGCATTTCTGTGGCCTATATTTAACAAAAGGAATTCATAGGAGCTATAAGGACAGGGTGGTTTTAAGCTTGTGTCCAGTCACCAGCTATAAAGGGAAATTATGTGGGAGAATATTAGTCATATCACTGCCATTTTTGGCTTTCAGCACTGAATTTAGTTATTGGCCTGTGGTTTTGTAATAGTACTTAATTTGTGTATTCCCAAAAAGCAGGACCAATGGCCAGTGAATCTTAATAACAGAATCAGACTTTTGACCTCAATATTTAACTAAGTAAGAATGTAGGCAAAACTAATAAACAATAACAACAAAATCTTTTGTGGGAAGCACTAAGTTGGCCATGTATGGTGATATTTTATTTGTGCTGAAATGTGATTTTGTTTGTATGTTAATAAAGTTGCCTGGAGATCAGAGGTCATAGCCATTAAGCAGAAGTCAAGCAGTGGTAGCACACACCCTTACCAATCACATGGCAGGCAGAGTCTCTTTATGGTCAAGGACACAGCCAAATAAGGTGACCTGAACTTCTAATCCCAGTACCAACCATAGAGACCTGGAGGTCTATATAGACAGACAGTGACGAGGAAGTCATGTGGTTGGGTTTAGAGCCAATGAGAAGGCAGAACAGAAAGGCAATAAAAAGACGGTCACACAGGAAGAAGGTCTCTCTCTCTGGGGGAAGCGATAGCGGCGAGGTGGTCAGATAAGGTAGTAGTGGCTCTTGCTCTGATCTCTTGGCTTTAACTCTGTATTTGGTTCTGTGTTTCTTATTTAATAAGACTGTTTAGAATTTCGTCTATAGCCATGTTTTAAGAAATCCCCAAGAACTTTGGCAGTCATCTATGGTAGAGAGGACTTGTCATCTGGTAGAGCTTCAGCTTCTTAGATCTCTTGCTTTAAAGGTATATGAATCCAATCCTTGAAACAGATTTGTTTATTTTGGGGAAGCCCTTATGCAGATGACAAGGTCATTTGGATTAGGTACAACACTGCTTCAATTGCCAAACAAGTTCAGTTTATAAAACCCTTACTGGATGTGTGTTTTATGCAATGCTCTCAGGATGGTGATGCAGGAAAAACAGACAGGCAAGTAAATATCTCCACCTGCTAATAGCTCCCAACTTAGAATAAAGTATGTAGGTTAACACAAACCTCATGATGTGAGTCTCACAGAAAGAGATGAAGAGAAAACTGAATAAGTGAATTTATCATGAATTATTTCAAAATATCCATATGTACTTTATCATTATTTTTCCTCTCCCTGCTCTCTTAATTACATGCTCAAATCAAGACATTTAGGGTCATGTCCTCTAAAAGGAATGGTGCTAGTCAGTCACTATTTTCAGTATAGTTTCTAGTGTGCATTACATTGTGTCTTTCTAGAAGATGTTGTTGTTGCCAACCATGTTGATGGCACACATTTGTAATCCCACTTGTAATTTGTAATTAGTATACTAAGAGAGGAAGATCACAAGTTTGGGTCAGGGTGAGCTAAGTAGCAAGATCTGTTCTATACAAAAGTTGACATTCCATCAATAGTAAATTGTGAGTGGATATTTACCTGTATTGGCAGTTGTAATCAATTTAAGATGTTATAGTGAAGTAGGATGGGGTATTTGTCTAGTGGGGTTAATATCATCATATGAGAGGAAAATATGGTCTCAGAATCAAATGCATACAGAGAGAATTTTTGAAGGTGGAGACAAAAATAGGAAAGATGAATTTACAAATCAAGTAGTATCAAGGATTGCTGCCAACTTTCAAAAACAAGGAGAGAAACATGAAACAGTCCTTCTTTTGGAGCACCTAGAAAGCAATCTTGTTCTTGATTCTAGACTTTCACTCTCTAGAACTCATAAGGAATCACTTTCTGTCATTTTAAGATGTCAGATTTGTGATTCTTTATTATAGCAGTCTTAAGAAACTAATGCCTTAGCATATATCTTGACTCTATCATGTGGTTTAGCACTCAACTAGGCACCTGCATTGGGCACTGGAAGAAGAATATTAAAAAATAGGAAAAATAAGTAATATTACTGAGTATTTATTCTGTTGGAAATACCGTCCTAATGAATTTTATTTGAATTTAATTTCATAAGAGTCCTATGGTGTTGTTGATATATTATGCACCCCAATAAACTTATCTCGGGGTCAGAGAACAGAATAGCCACTATAATAAACATAGAGGTTAGGCAGTGGTAGCACACACCTTTAATCCTAGCATTTCGGAGGCAGAGATCCATCCAGATCTCTGTGAATTCAAGGCCACAAAGGAAACAGCCAGGCATGGAGACACACACCTTTAATCCCAGCACTTGAGATCTCATGTCTTGCTTGGGAAAGACACATGCCTTTAATCCCAGGAAGTGATGGCAGGAAGCAGAAAAGTATATAAGGTGTGAGAACCAGGAACTATAGGCTTTTTAGCTTTTAGGCTTTTAGCAGCAGTTCAGCTGAGATCCATTCCGGATGAGGACACAAAGGCTTCCAGTCTGAGGAAACAGGATCAGCTGAGAAGTTAGCGAGGTGAGGTTAGCTGTGGCTTGTTCTGCTTCTCTGACTTTTCAGAATTCACCCCAATACCCGGCTCTGAGGTTTTTTTTTTATTAATAAAACCTTTAAGGTTCGTGTTACAAGATGTTGTACATATTATCATGTTCATTCTATGGAATAAAAAATAGGGCCAGGTGTGGTGGAATACACTAATCCCAGCATTTGGGAAGCAGACGCAGGTAGGTATCTGTGAGTTTGAGCTCAGCCTGGTCTATGTAGTGAGTTCCAGGTTAGACAGGACTACAGAGGGAGACCCTGTCTCAAAAAAGAAAGGAAAAAAGAGAGAAAGGAAGGAAGGGAGGAAGGAAGGAAGGAAGGAAGAAAGAAAGAAAGAAAGAAAGAAAGAAAGAAAGAAAGAAAGAAAGAAAGAAAGAAAGAAAGAAAGAAAAGACACCACCTGTCTCCACATTCAAATCCACAGGCCCTAGTAACAACTAACTAGTTCTCAAAATTTTGCCATGGCTGGTAAATAACTTGGTATTAAATAACTTATAAAGCCTCAAGTAGTGCAAAGGTAGGGTTTTCACTCAGGTCTATGAGACTGCTTTTCTGGGAAGAGTAATGTGGATAAAACACAAGGACTTGATCATGCTAGACATGTACTGTGCCACCAAGCTAAATCTCCACCCCTCTTTGGTCCCCTTTAATTGTATGATACAGCATTTTCAAAAATACCTAGAAACTGGAAATATCTAATGGTCTTTTCTATAGTCTTATAGTTTTCAGAACATAGGTACTCAAACTCCTCTTATAATAATAATTGAAGTATTATAGCTGAACATTTAGGGATTTCCTGTTCAATAGACCAAGATTGATGGGCTTGACTCTGTGTTAGGCTTTCTGGTAATTTGAAAGCAGAATACATTGTCTATACATACACATTGAGTTGTGATGATCAGGGGAGAATGTCTACACAGGCACAGAATATACACAAGTAAGTACTAGGGCATCTATTGATTTTTTAGCTGAAATTTATATTGAGCTGACTGTATACACAAATACAGTTGTAATAACGCAGACATTCCTTGTATATATTCCCTAATTTCTTACAATGGTAAACATTTTGCAGAACTATTTCATAATAGAATAATCAGAAAAATGACATTGATGCAATCTATCAACCTTAGAATGACTCAGTTTTATTTGAATTCATTGGTGCATGCATATATATTGAATTCTCTACAGTTTCATTACCATTTTTGGTTGATGGGTAAGCAGCCAGAATCAAACATCTATTCTGTTAAATATTTACTAATATTTAGCTACCACTTTATAGCCACATACACCACCTGTCTCCACATTCAAATCCACAGGCCCTAGTAACAACTAACTAGTTCTCAAAATTTTGCCATGGCTGGTAGGGATTGTTAGGGGCTTTTTCACTTAGCCTAATTTCCTGGACATTAAGTTGGTGCATATATCAATAGTTCATTTTGTCTTAAATTTCTTAGTAGAATTTCATGGATGTGCTGTTTTTTTTTAATTATTCACCTGTTGAAGGAATTCTGAACTATTTCCAGTATTTGAATAGTGTAAAAACTTGCTATGAATACTCATGTGCAGATATTTTTCTGTGAATGTCTTGATTCATTTGGAGCAAATGCCCCAGATAACAATTGTGCAACACAGTAATTGCATGTTTACTTTTATAAGAAGTGGCCAAAGTCTTTTCCAGAGTGACTGTGCAACTTTATACTCTCACCAAGAATGTATGAACAATCCACTGTTTCTGAATCCTTGCCAGCATTTGGTATTGCAACATTATTATTTCACATTTTAGTTCTTTTGATAGATATGCTTGGTATTCCAATCTAGTTTTAATTTGCATTTCCTAGATTCTTAGTGATATTGAAGTATCTATCCATTTATATATCTATATTCTATCTATCTATCTATCTATCTATCTATCTATCTATCTATCTATCTATCTATCTATCTATCTATCTATCTATCTATCATCTATCGAGAGAGGAGAGGAAAGGAGAGACAGAGACAGGTAAAGAACACAGGACAATAAACTGAGTCTAGTAGTTGTTCATTTCTGAGCAGAATAAGAACAATGCACAGGATTGGAACTGGAATTGAGGGAGTGGGATGATAGACAGATTCTGGCTGAATTTATAAATAAATATGATAAACTAAAATTTTAGAATGGAGAAATTTCACACATATTTTCTTTAAGTGACTCAGGAAATACAGTTCATTTAACTCTTTTTTTTTTAAATATTTTTAAGATTTATTTATTATGTATACAGAAAAGGGCGCCAGATCTCATTACAGATGGTTGTGAGCCACCATGTGGGTGCTGGGAATTGAACTCAGGACCTCTGGAGGAGCAGCCGGTGCTCTTAACCTCTGAGCCATATCTCCAGCCCGCAGTTCATTTAACTCTTACAACCATCCTGCTACTATGGTGCATTGTTCCAGTTGTGAGAATATGTTAATTATAAGAGTTTAGAAAGCCACAGAAACATACAACAAAAACAACCAGAAGAGATGATTTGTAATTTCGTTATAATTATCCATTTAAAATGCTTGTTTTCTTACATTTGTTTCATAAATAACTTGATCTATTTCATTTATTTATTTTTTCAAATATACTATATACTAAATATACCTTACCTATTACATATAAATATCAATACATACACACAAATATATACATGTATATCAATAGAATGTATGTGCAGTTGTAAATTGGGAAGATATTTAACACTGTTTATTCTTGCTTGATTTCACATTATAAATGTATCCTCATATAATTACATATCATCTAAAATATGCCACTAGAAGAACAAATCACAATTTATTTGAACTTTTTCAAATTGTTGGTCCTTCAGGTTTCCAAAAGTGCTGTTATATCCAGTGTTGCAGTAAGTGGCTTTGTGAGCTGACATTTGTTGTTTCTGACTATTCTTTTTGGTTAACTGCTTAGAAGGGAAATTCTTGTTTCAAAGGTTCTGAACTGTTTGAAAACTTTTAATTTGTTTTGCAGCTACCAGCCAGAAAAGTTATGTCAATTTACATCCTAGCATTATACATAAATGCTCATTTTACCATACCCATGATGATGCCACACAGTAATTTTTGCCAGTTTTGCTCACTTGGTTGATATAAAATGCCAACATATTTATCTATTGTTAGTGAGAGTGTAAATTTTTCATGCATTTCAGTAATTTATATTTTGTTCTTCTGTAAATTATTCATTTTTCTTGGAGATTTTAGTATTTTGTCTATCAGTTGAGTTCATATCTATTTGATTAGTTCCATTTTCAGATGAACAAACTAAGATTATGTAACCACCTCAAAATTGTATGCATAATAAATATAATTCAACATCAGTTCTGCCTACCTTCAAAGGCTCTTTCTATCATGCCATAGCTCTTTTAAAAATCATCGTAATTGTGAGGGACAATTAAGTACTTGGTTTCCTGGTTAGTGAATATTTCTATAATTCCTCATCTAAATTCAAGTTCAAGTCGTCAAGTTGTTCCTGCTAATCAGGGTGGACCATTTTATTTCTAGTCTCATTCAAAGTCCACCTATTCCAAAAGAATGGTTCTCAAAGGTGGAAAGAATATAAGAGCCAGAGGATGGGGGAATGTACAACAAAAAGACATCTTCTGGACATGATATAGCCTTTGTTCTCACAAACTCACTGTCTCTGCTTGTCTGTACAAGATGTATACATGATTGGGCCCATTAACATGTCATTATGGATGAGGGAGGGGACCCAGGAAGTCCCATCATCCACGAGGGAGTACTGGCAGTTAATGGTTGTTGGAGAGATGCATGTCACTCCTGCTTCAGGAAATAACCTCCTACCCAAGCTCAGTCAAGAAGCTTGAATTAAATAGAAAAAGAAGACATGAAATCAAGAGCAGGACTTGTCAAGAGGAAAGGTTTCAGTGAGGGAGGGAGGGGGATGAGAGAAGAAAAATGGGGGTGAAAATGACTAAAATTCATTGTATAAATATATGAAGCTGTTAAACAATAAAAAAAACCTGGATCTTGAATCCAGCACTAGTCTAAAGTTACCTTTCTAGTGCTCCAGAAGTTTTCCTCAATACAGTCTTCTATTCAGATTTTACAATGAATTCTTCCCAACCTTAGTGATTGCATTTAGTTATAAAAGCCACACTTAATCCAGACAGTTCTGAAAGATTTTTTTTTCTTTTTTTCATCCCAGTCAACTCCCCCCTCGCCCCCCGCCATTTCCTCTGGCTTTATGCTAACATAGCTGGTGTTAAAAGTTATGACTCAGAAAAATTTGAACCTAAATAAAGACTCCAGGTTAAGATTGTCCATTAGATATTTCATTAGATGGAGTAAGGATATGTTCAAAATTGAAACAATTCTCTAAACCCAATTAATACATGCATCAACATGGTATGTGTGAAGCTTCTGAAAGAAACTCTACAACTTAAAATTAAATGACTACCCTAAACTAATCCTTCCTATAGTGTGCATTTCTGAGTCCATAGTATACAAAACAAGCACACATATAAAGACAAAACCAGCCACTTCATTGAAAGCTAAATTTCCTGCTAAAGAGCTAAATAAGTACAGTATTTAACCAAATACTGCAGCATTGAAACTCCACTGGATGGTTCTCAGTAACTGAGATTTAATTAGTATCTAAGGAAACAAGAAATTCCTGTTTGAAAAAAAAAATCAAATGAAACGGAAAAAACAAATTACAATTGCTGTGCACAATTTTCCTGGCATGGTGGCCTCTGAATAAATGTGGTGCTATGACCCAGACCTCTTTCCTCCTTATGTGTGTCTGCTTCTCTTTCCTTCCTCTCAGTGAATATAGTTTAAATAAAGAAACATCTGCTGGCACTCTGAAGGGGGGAGCCCTGCTTTTAACAGACAAAGGAGGAAAAGAAACAACTTAAGCACTTGGACAGATGTGGACAGTGCAGCTTGCAGAGCCTTTGCCAGACCCAAGCCATCAACTGGAAGTTGGTCACTCTCAGAGAGAAGCAGCTTAAATCTTCTCTCAAGAATGGAGAAAGTATTAGGAGAGTGATTTTTGTGGTCAAGGTATTGCTTTGACATAGAAAATAGTGGGTTTCTAGAAGAACCATGTTATAAAAGACTTTGTAACTACCATTTATAAAACACTGAGCAGATATTACTCTAAATATACCATATACATGATGTCATTTAACTCTCCTAAGTCCATAAAATGACTATGTTAGTGGAATGATTTTAAGTCTAGGGAAATGAAGCTAACAGAAGTGAAGTCACCTGCCCATTGTACCACACTTAGAAGTCATACACCTGCTAACCAAGCTCAAGATTCTGAAGTCTTGCTAGTCCATTAGCGCATTACTCCAGGAATAATGTACTTAAATAAAATATTATTGCTTATACTGTCAACTTGTCCATAGTACCTTTTTTTTCTAAAAAAAATATTTTTATTGAAAATAATAGTGAAGACTTCCTGTTAGGATGAGATCATTTAAAGCCATTTTCTTCCTATCTTCACAAAACAGTATTTGAATACCTTGACATTTTCCCCAAAGACAATCAGAAGATGACTCTAAAAGATGTTTTAAAAGACCAAAATTAGTTTCAGATACTACTGTTTAATAACAAAGTGTGATCTTAGCCCAGATCTGTCCTACTTACCACAGAAACAGAAGAAAGCCTTGATGGGCTCAGTGTTTTTCTATTTCAAACCTGACTTTCTGCCTTAACATGCTCAGCAGAAATGTCTCTACTGGCCCTTCATTTTGTCTGGTCTACTACTTGATATGCCATTTCTGCTCTGCTGGAGACTTTCTTCCCCTATAGAAAGAGAATGACAATGGCAAACAAAGACATCCGGAAGATTGGAGACCAGCTACAGGGGGTGCCTCTGAGCAGGAAGAAGTTTTGTGGCCCAACTGGGAGACTCAGTTCCTGAATCTAGAGACACAAGACATGTAAGCAAAACTCTTGGGAGAGGCACAGTCATAATATTATCATTGTCTGGCAAATTTCTCTCCCTATTGGGTATGATCATCTATTTTTTACCAAAGAGACTGGCTCATCTTATGAGCTGAATGAGGGGACTGGCATGAAAAAAAAGTAAGAAATACTAAAAATAAAAGAAATAAAAGAATTTAGCAGGATTCAGAGTTTGTTAAAACAATAGACGAAGTGTCTAAGATAAATAAATCATGTCATGCCAAAGTCCAAGAAGATCACAACTTGAACTTGAAAAGAAAAATACTAACATCACTAACATTAACACCAAGATAGATGCTGAATTTCATTGACAATAGTATTTAAGTGGTTGTAATAAAAATACTTCAAAAATTATAATTTATCTAGAAACAAGTGAAAAAATAGAAAATCTCAACAAAAATAAATACTACTGCATAATGAGTGCGTGCATACTATTGTACTTAATCACTATATTTTCATAATTTCATTTTATCTGTCTTCAAGAAAGCCCTGTTAAGTTTATTTTGTATTTATAATTTAAATATGGGAAGGCAAATGAACTACAAGCCCTATTGCATCACACATAAGCACTTTCACTCATTTGTGTTACCAGCATGGCTGTTATAGTTGTTTGATTTTGCCTTCCCTAATGGGAAAAATGCTAAATTATACTAAATAGTGTAAGAACATATACAGGACAGGTGTGGAAGTGCTTAGACACCACTAGAAGGGAACAATGAGACCAAAGACTGTATGGAGGAGTAACTGAGGAAACACTAAATCGGGAAGGAGAGGTCAGATCACAAAGGATCCTAATAAGTAGGCACAAAGGCAGACTAGGGAACTACTGTGGATTTTTAATGAAACAAAGTTGTCAGGGAGTAGAAGGAAATCTAAGGAAGAAAGAGAGGGAGGAAAGGAAGGAGAGAGAGAAGAATGTATGCTATTATAGTTTCCTGACTCTCTTTCTCCTTTATTATCAGTTCATCACACACACACACTCTTCTATGAGTCAGTTTCCTAGAGCAACGTCCTTAACCCTAGCTGCAAACCCATGTCCTAAAATGTTTCTTTGATTACCTCTTAATCAATCACCTTGCAAGGGCCAGCTCAGGACAATCTTAATTAAAACCCTCCCTAACTTAGTTTCCCTCTTATTGTGAGAAGGTAGGGACTTCTCTCTGCTCCCAGATTCCTTTCTTTATACCTTGCTATGTTTCATTTATTTATTCACCTTATTCTTTTTTATTTTTTAGGACTCTAAGTACCTTGAAGGTAGGATCCAAAATACTATTTTTGTAGGGTACCCATCCAGAAGAATATGTGCATATGATATAGATTTAATATATTTGTTGAATGGGTAAATGAGCAAATGGATGATGATCAGATACTAAATCTTGTGGTTAACATAAGTTATCTCATTTAATCCTTATTGCAACACACTTTGCCAGTCAGTCAATAACAGCAAAAAGACAGAGAGAATAGCATTCCAGGCAAAGGCATGAACATCGGAAGGCGTGAAAGAACATGTTGCATTCTAGGAACCACAAGAAGCTGTGCATGACGAGAGCATAGACTGTGAGGTGGGGAGTGATGAGAGATGTATCTGAACAGGTAGACAGAACCCAGTTCATAAAAGAACCTGCGTGTCTACAAAAATTTTTTCCTAAGGCTAAAATACTTCAAGCAAGTGGATGACAGGATAATCAGATATGAATAAAGGCACATCATATTTATCCATGTAGTGGGATATATAATTGCTTCTTAAAAGCACAGATGTAAAGGTGAAAAGTGGAAAGACGCTTAAAGACAAGTTTGTGGGCAAATAGTAGCTCTCTGCCTCTCCATCATCTACTTTGCACAGAGGGCGTGCAAGTGACAAAGACAAATAGTTTCCATCATGCAAAATTCAGTGCAGAGTTTGAACATTTCTCTACGTTATCCTGCAGGTTTAGTTTTTGTATGTCTGTGAGAATTAATATAGATATGAGTGACAGAGTAGACCTTTCATATAAACATGTAAGGGGCAAACACTGAGGGGCAATGAATTTGATGTCTGATACATGGGGAGAACCACATTGAATGCTGAATTTTCTTCAATAGTATTGATTCATGCTAGGCTGTTTTTATGTAGAGATACATTAAATAATGTAGTCAATGACAGGGAAATACTAACAGCTTCATTTGCAATAAGTTTCTGGCTAATCAATTTTGAGAATTGTTTGGCACTGAAACCAGTGTCTTGTCCTCCCTCACATAGATATACAGCCCCACAGTCGGCTTTACACCATACCTTTAAGAATGAAACAGTAGGATCAGGATCCACCCCTGGTACATGAACTGGCTTTTTAGAGCCCACTACCTATGGTGGGACACTTTGCACAGCCTTGATGCAGGAGGAAGGGCTTGAACCTGCCTCAACTGAATGTACCAGGCTCTGCTGATTCCCCATGAGAGGCCTTACCTTTTCAGAGAAAAGAATGGGAGTGGGGGGGGGGGGCGAGGTTGGATGGGGTAAGGATGAAAGGAGGGTGGGGAGAGGGAAGAGAGGGAGATTTGTGGTTGGTATGTTAAATGAATAAAAAATTTCTTAATTAAAAAAGGATGAAACAGTGACCTTCCTTTTTATTTTATGACATATTTTGATGAGAGTAAAGGCATAGAAGTGTTGGTATTGTCTCTTACGCTGACATGGCATTTCTGTTCAGCACAATATGATCAGGCAATGTGGTAAATGAATGAAAAACCAGTGAGAAATGTTTCTCATCTCTGGTGTGTTTGAGAAACATATCCTAAGCTCCTGGTCACATTTTATTTCAAGGACATGAATAAAAAATGTAATGATACATATGATGATAATAAAAATAATAATCATTTTAAAAATTCATAAATTTTATTATTCAGAAAGCTTGTAAATAAATGAAAATATCATACACCAAAGTTAATTAGACATAAACTATATAATTCAATGAGTTTCTATGCAATCAAAATAGACATTCAGAACAGAGGCTGTGGAGCTGCAACATGAAAATGTACACTTTCACTATCAAATATATTTTATATATTATCTCCCACCAAAATAAAAAAAAACCATTACAGAATTAGAACTAGAAAAACAATTAGCTTTCATAACTCATATCCATCACCTTACTTTCATTCCTTCCCTAATATTTAGCCTTTTCTATTCATTTAAATAATATCATACCCACATATACATTTATGCATATATATACACTATATTATTGGTTAGTGTCCATAGATGAGAAAAACATACATTTTTTTCTTTCTGAGAGTGTAGTAACTTTAATTTGTATTGTAAGTCCATCCATTTTCATGCAAATTTTCAATTTCATTATTATTTAGAGCTGAATAATATTCATATATATATATATGAAAAAATTTCACTAGCCATCCTTCTGTTAGTGGACAACTAGGTTGATTTCAATTCTTTGCTATTGTGAATAAGGTGGCAATAAAGATTGGTACAAATATCTCTATGGTAGAGTATGGAGTCCTCTGTGTATATGCCCAAGAGTAAAATAGCTGGTTCATATAATAGTTCTATTTTAATTTTTTGAGAAATCTCCATACTGATTTTCACAATGGCTATATCAATTTGAACCCCCATCAACAGTGAATAAGGGTTAATTTATCTCCATATCTTCTCCCATTTTTGTCAGATTTATTGATGACAACTATTCTGGCAGGGATGAAGAGGTATCTCAAAGCATTTTCAATTTTCACTTTCCTGATGGCTAGGGATATTGAATATTTTTAAAAATAGCTATTGTCCATTTGTATTTCTGGTTTGAAAACTGTCTATTCAGTTCATTTGTTTGTTTCCTTACTGGTATTTTTATTCTCTTGGTATTTAATTTCTACAAGTCTTTTTAAATTCTTATGTCTAGCAGATAACAATTTTCTCCAGTTCTGTGGGTTGTCTGCTCTGAGGGTTATTTTCTTTACTATACAGAAATGTTTTGTTTTCATTAGTCCCATCTATTGATACTTGGTGTTAAATCTATTCTATTGGTATTTTACTCAAAATGTCTTGCCTACCCTGTTGTGGGATATTTGTACACTGTGTGAAAATATATTGCTGTGATTGGTGTAATAAAAAGCTGAATGGCCAATAGATAGGCAGGAGGTATAGGTAGGACTTCCATGCAGAGAGAGAACTCTAGGAAGAAAAACAGAGTTGCCAGCCAGATGCAGAGGAAGTAACATGGGTAGTATGGAGACATGAAGTAACAAGCCACGTGACAGAACATATATTAAAATAAATGGGTTAATTTAAGTTATAAGAGCTAGTGGGACAAGCCTAACTAAAGCCTAGCTTTCATAATTAATAATAAGTCTCTGTGTAGTTATTTGGGAGCTGGCTGGTGGTACAGAGAAAGACATGCTACACTACTCTAATATCTTGAAGGGTATTTACTATGTTTTTATGTAGAAGATCCAGTATTTCAGGTTTTAAGTTAAAGGCTTTGATCCATTTTTAATTTATTTTTGTACAAAATTAAAGTTATGAATCTAAGTTCATTCTTCTGCAGGTAAAAATCCAGTTTTTCCAGCACCATTTGTTGAATAGGCTATCTTTTTTCCAAAGTGTATTTTTGCCTTCTTTGTTAAAAATTAAATGGGCATGGCTTTGCCATTTTTATTTCCAGGCCTTCTATTTCATTGGTTTACCTGTATATTTTTATGCTTGTATTAGGCTGTCTTTATCACTTCAACTCTAAAGTATAAAGTATTTGAGGTTGAGTATTGTAATATTTCTAGCATTGTTCTTACAACTCAGAATTCTTTTGGTTATTCGTGGTCTTTTGTGGTTCCATATGAATTACTGTACTGTTTTTTTCTAAATCTATGAAAGATTATTTGGAACTTTTGATGGATACTGAATTAATTCTGTAAATTAATTTTAGTAGTATAGACAAAAGTCCTGTCTGCGAATTAGATTGGACAAGGAGAATGGAACCTCTTACTGAGACCACAATAAGAATAGAACCAAGCAACTGTAGTGCACAGCTATAGAGGGACAAAATGATGGAAAGACTCTTCATCTTCCTCATTGGCATAAACTTATAACACACTGAAAGTAACAAGAGCTGCAGCAAAACTTAAGGCCAGATTAGTTATGGTCTACTAGAAAACAAGTAGACATACTTCTGTGTGCAAATACTCTTAACTTCAACACTACTATTCCTCTATATCTTTTGTCCAAAGTTCAAAAGTTATGATAGAAAAAAGCAAAAATTAGCCCTTCATCAATAAGAAAATTAACAGAAGCAAGGTCTCAATAAATGTTAATTAAATGATATCAGCTGAAATAGTGAAGTAAGAATCACCAGAAAGCATTTTCTCAACAGAAGCAATACTACCAGAAGCAAAAATGACCAACATGAACATTTTCAGAAATGTGATTGAGAGATTAGAATATATCCTTATAGTTGTGGTAATTTTGGTTGAGAAGACTTGGGTTGTGTTGCATCAATCCCAAAACAATGTCCATGCTAGGTAAGCACTAATATTGAATTTTATTCCCTGCACAATATTTAAATTCAAAAAATGATCGGAGAATAACAGATGTATGGGCATTGGGTACAATATTATATTTTAATACATGTGTAGAGCATATAATGGATGAATAATTTAAGGCAGTTAGCATTCCCATCTTATCATTTCTTAATGTTTGGACACTTAAAGCTCTTTTCTTCTATCTCTTAATAAAATACTTTAATCGATCTATTGTGCTTTACAATACTAGAAATTATTCCTTTTAAAACAATGTTTATTGCCTATTACTAAACTTCCTGTACCTTAGTGGTTCTCAACTTGTGGATTTTGACTCCTTTCGGGGAGTTGAATGACTTTTTAAGGGGTTGCCTAATGCCATCAGAAAATACAAATATTTACATTACAATTAATAACAGTAGCAAAATTATAGTTATGAAGTAGCAATGAAAATAATTTATGGTTGGGGTCAGCACAAAATGAGGAACTGAATTTAAGGGTCTCAACATTAGGAAGGTTGAGAACCATTGATCTTTCTACTCTATCACTGTTCTTCCCAAAGTATAGAATTAATTTTTCTACATTTAGGTGGAGTTTTATTAGATTCTATTTATGAGATAAAACATATAGTACTGTGTCTATGTGTAGATAGGTTAACAGATTACGTGTGTGTGTGTGTGTGTGTGTGTGTGTGTGTGTGTGTGTGTAGATGACTTCAATTATCCAAACTTCTGCAAGGTTCGTTGTTTTTTACTCAACTGACAAAATTCATTTTCTTTGTAATTGAATAACAGTCTAGTGTGTATATCCTCTACACTTTCTTTATTCCATTAATGGACACCGATGCTAACTCCAAATTTTGGTTATTGTATATTATTATGCCATAAGAACATGAATGTAGGTGCCTCTTTGATTTTAAGAAATCACTATATTGTTGTTTAGACTGTCTATATTAATTTATATCCCAACAGTGGATGGTAGTTTTCTTCTTTCTATATCTTCTCCAGAAGTAGGGAAATCTCTTTGGGCCTCACTCCTAGATAAAGAACTATAGGCAATTAACAATAGTGGCTGAGAGATGGAAAATTAGTGTTCTTCAGGGATGAGACTCCTATTGATTATCCAATACCAAATGGCCAGCTCTGAAACCATATATATATATATATACAAGCATCAGTAAGCAGACTCAGCACTTTGTATATATCTAATGATTCAAAGATAGCATCCATATATGAGAGAAAACATTTGGCATTTATCTTTCTGAGTCTGGGTTATCTTTACTTCGAATCATTATATCCACCTTCATCCATTTACATCATTTTTCTTGATAGGTGGATAAAATTCCATTGTGTACATATAATCATCTTTTCATGGCTATCAACTGATGAGTGATAATGAAAAGGTAATCTAGATATTCTTTTCTGGGTAAATGCTTTGTGAAAATTTCTCCTATTTTATAGTTTATCTCTTCACTTGTTTTCTTTGCAATACAGAAGTTTTTATTTGGCTATAGTTCAATTTTTCTATTTTCAGCCCATGCTTTAGGAGGTCTCATCCAAAGAAGAGCTTGCTCATATTGATGTTGTGAAGGTTGATAGAGACTGTCAACTTCATATGACTTCAATCCACATGAGAGGCAAATCTCATGGCTTGTGTGAGCATTAACTTAATTAGGTTAATTGATGTAAGAAGACCCATTCTTTTTTTTCTTTTTTTTTATTATTTTATTTTACAATACTATTCAGTTCTACATAACAGCCACAGATTCCCTTGTTCTCCCCCTTCCAGTGTTTTATTTATTGACCAATCAGAACAATTTGACATACAGACCATCCCACAGCAGTTTTGGCTCTTACATTTTGGTTCTTGATATATCTTGAGGTTTTTTTTTTGTTTGTTTGTTTTTGTTTTTTTTTAAAGTGAGAAAAGTGCAATTTCAGTCTTTTAAATATCAATCCATAATTTTCCTAAGACCATTTATTAAAGAATTTTTCTTTTATGAAATATTTGTTTTTGTTAAGAATCATTTGGCTGTAGGTATAGGTCTATTTCTGGATTCTCTACCCTGTTCCATTTATTTTTATGATGATATCATGCTATCTTCATTAATACGATTTTGTGATATAAAATAAAACAGTGTGATGACTTCAGAATTGTCCTTTATGTGCATGATTACATTGAATACTCAAGATCCTTTGTCCTTCCCAGAAAAATACACTGCATGTACACACACACACACACACACACACACACACACACACACACACACATAATTTTATATATATTTGGTTATATGCACAGGAGCAGTATAGCTGCATCATAAGACCGATCTATTTCTAATTTTTTCTGAGGAACCACAACACTGATTTCTATATTGGTGGTACCTACCATTTACACTCTCACCAACAGTGCATGAGTGTTTCCTCTTCCCCATATCCTTCCAAGGATTTATTGTCACTTACTTTCTTAATTTTAGCAAAGTAATATTATGTTTAGGTGTGGAAGACTACTCGAGTAAATTATGACAACACTTGGATGAAGACAGGGTTTTGACTTTGTACATTAGAATTTATAAGATGTTTTTGATTGAAATAATGTTGAATATTATTGATTTAATTGAAAATTAGTGAATTTAACATGTATTGCATACACACTCTTTAAAATACTGTAATGAGAATGAGTGATAAGCATGAAAATCTTTTATCAAGTTTACAGTTCCATAGGAGATGAAATTACAAATAAGACTTTCTATGTTCTGTGGCACTACTGAAAATAGAGTGTTAAGCTTTCTAAACTCATATATTAGTGCAGTTTTCAGACTCATCAGAAAAGTTTCTTTGTGCCATAGACAGCAGTTAACCCAGAAAAGGACAACTGGTCAAGTTCAGAGAATTAGTGTCTGGGGTGAGCTCAGCCACAAATAGGACATATTTCTATTTATCTATATCACATTCCCTTCTCCCATGGCTCATAGACCATAGTGGAATAGGGAGTAGATTATAAGAGTCATTGGTTTGGGAAAACTGGAGTGAAATATTGTCTTCTGGACATGACAGGACCACTGCACTCATGAACTCTCAGCAGCTATAGTTCTTTGTACAAGACTTGAACAAGATCAAGCTAGTTCATATTCTAGCATGGAGTAGGGAGGGGGTCACGAGCCTCCACCCCTAGGTGAGGACACTTAATAGATTCTGCGGAAGAGAGAGTTACTTTTATTTAAAGGTGTGGCCTCTTGGTAAACTGACCATGCTCCAGGAATGGTCTCACATTCATGAGAATATGAACAACACAAATTGGAACCTGTAGGTTATACATGAAGGTAGAAGTGGGTAGGGAGGTGGAGGGTGGATCTTGGGAGAGTCAAATAGAGGATTATGAGTTAATTAAGAGTTGAGATTAATTAATTAGTTAATATTAAGAGTTGAATAGTGAATATACCCAAAATACATCAAAAAGTTCTCAAAGAACTAATAAAATATATTTTTAAAAAGAAAGTTTTATAGAATAGATGATGTTTTTACTCACAAATATTTATGTTAAAATGATTTTTATCAATAAAAAGAATAGACAATGTTGAAACTAAGTCAGGGAGGATGGATAGAATTTCTTTAGGTAGGTAAGTAGAAAAAGGCATTACAAGACAGATCACCTCATACAAAGCATAAATATAGGAAATGGCTATATTGAACAATGTGATGCATTTGGAAGACTAAAGTCACATGAGGTTGTGAGGTGGACAAGAGTAAGCCTGGGAAAGGTATGACAATCATTTTTAAGGTGAAAATACTTTAAGCCTTTTTAGATGGGAAATGATTGAAGGTGTCTAAGAGGGGAGTTGGCTGTGAGGATAATACTGGCAGCAAGATAAAGTGGTGAGATCCTGAACTAGATGAAAAGGGGAGCTGGAGATGACATGTTACAGAGAATGAAGCTATGAATTTTGTGGTGACTTACTAGACAGTAACAGTGACAAATATGGAGAAATTCAAGTAGTAATTCACTGCATTGAGAAACCCCAGAGTATTTCTATGGTGTGGTGGAGTTTGAATTTAGAAGTGCAAGAGACTAGAAGAAGGAAAGCAAGAGTTCAGTTTTCGACTTGCTAATTGTAATTGCCTGTAGGACATCCAGGTGGAGAGCACCAATAGACAGAAACAAGGGCTTGAAGCTCAACCGGGAGATGGGGCTGCAGATAAATATTTGCTAATCCTCAGCATCTAGGTGGTAGCCGAAGCTGTGTGTGTGATGAGATCACCCACTAAGAAGATACAGAGAAGTGCAGCGAGTTGAAGGGCTGACTTAGGATTCCAGTAACAGGGCTCTGAGAACCTATTACCTATGTAGCAATGCTCCCGAAACCAAACAACCAGCTTAAATACTTTGGTTCTCACCCCTAGACTCTATCTCTGGAACTAAAATAAAAGACAAACTAAAAGCCATGCAAAACATAAGTAATCGCTCAGGTTTTCAATAATACTTTAACGTTTACTAAGCACTTTCATACTTGTTATCTCATTTTATCGCTATAACATTCCTGTGGAGATAGTCAAGGCACGAACTTCTCTTTCATCCATTTTAATGATAACTGTGTATCTTTAAATAGAGTAACAAACTTCTGTTGTTTCTTGACTCGTTTCGGGGTCACATATTAGATGTCCTGAATATCAGATATTTACATTGTGATTCATAATGGTGGTAAAATTACAGTTATGAAGTAGCAGTGAAATAATTTTGTGGTTGGGGGTCACCACCACATGAGGTACTGTATTAAAGGATCGAGACATTAGGAAGATTGAGCACCACTGGGCTACACTCTTAAGAAAACCAGTTCAGGGGCTGGAGAGATGGCTCAGAGGTTAAGTGCACTGGCAGCTATTTCAGAGGTCCTGAGTTCAATTCCCAGCAACCACATGGTGACTCACAGAAGGGGCATGCAGACACACATGCAGTCAGAACACTATATACATAATAAATAATTTTAGAAAAAGAAAAGAAAACCAGTTCAGAAGTGGGACTGCTTATGGTGATCTTACCTTATATTAATAACACTCTTTGTGTTTCATTTTGATTTAAAATAGTGACCCATTAATTAGTAATTATTTTTAAGTTAATAACCAAGGTACCATGTTTCATTATGGCATTTTTATACATAGGTGTCATTTTCCTTGTTTTCTACTGCCTTCTCTTTGAGAAATTGTCTTTTGGCCAACCCATCCCGCTTGAGAAGAAGATGTGACAGAGGTAGTTGTGGTGATGTATTGTATTCCCAGTATACTGTGTCTCAAATAAAATTTACCTGAGGATTAGAGGAAAAAGCCAGCCACTACATTAACATAGAAGTCATGCAATGATAGCACACTCCTTTAATCCTATCACTGGGGAGGCAGAGATCTGTCTGGATCTCTGTGAGTTCAAGGCCACACTGGGAACAGAGCCAGGCATGGTGATACACACCTTTAATCCCAGCACTAATCATAGAGGTCTGAAGATCTGTACAGACAGACAGGAAGTGACAGAGCTGGGCAGGAAGAGGAAGTGATGTAGCTGGGCCGAGAGAGCAAATGAGAGAACAGAACAGAAAGGCATATAGGTGTGGGCAGACAGGAAGTAGCTCGCTTTGGAAGCTGTGGAGTTAGTGAGGTGAGGTTAGCTGTGGCTTTTTGTATTCTTCTGATCTCTCTCAGCTTTAACTCCAATTTCTGGCTCCGAGTTTTTTTATTAATAAGACTGTTCAGCAATTCATCTACAGGTGGTTATGCTGCAGCTGAGGTCCAGATATATAAGACATCTTCCTGAGGATACATTCTTTGGTTTAAACAATTAGCACTATAATAAGGGCTTATCAAGTTCTCACATCACTGCCTTTCTTACTGAACTATCTGCTAATAGATGAGGAAAATAGAGCACTATGATGAGATAGCTTTATTGTTGTTTATTCAAAAAGATTAAAAAAAACACGAAAAAGTTACATTCAGAAAATACTTAGTCACATTTCATTCATCTTTATTGAAAAGAAAATAACACAAACAGGGTTTAAGATAAAGAAAAGACAGAAAAGAACTGACATCTCAGTTCCAATTTTAAATCCACTGTCAAATGTATACAAATATTTCTCTTTTAAAAAATTTAATTTGTTCTTTGAAAATTTTGTACATATTTTGAACATATCCACCCATCCCCTACTCTTCCCCGAGTCACTCCCCTTTCCCTACCCACCCAAAATTTGTGTTCTGTTTTTAAAAATTAATCCTTCATGACCAAGTTATGCTGCCCAAATATTCTTGAATATGTGCTCTTCCACTGGAGAGTGGTCACCTTAGCGGAGGCTACACTGGTGATTCTCAACTTCTGGAGTCATTATATCAAATATCCTGAATACTTACATTATGATTCATAATAGTGGCAAAATTACAGTTATAAAGTAGCAGCAAAATGATGTTATGGTTGGGGGTCAGCACACCATGAAGAACTATATTAAAGGGTTGAGGCATTAGGAAGGTTGAGAACCACTGGGCTACACTCTTAAGAAAACTGTATGTCCTTCTCTCAGCAGCTAACAATTGCCAATAATGTCATGGCTACAGGTGGGATTGTGTGCCTAGCTCCCCTCTCAGGGCTAGGACTTGGTCTGCCTTGGGCTTGCACAGGTTTTGTGCATGCTGTTCCAACTGCTGCGAGTTAATCTGTGCAGCTGCCTTGTTGTGTCCCAAAGATAATGTTTTCTCATGGGTGTTTACTGCCTCTGGTTCTTACACTCTTTCTCCCTATCATCCTCAATGATCCTGGAGCTTTGAGAGGGTGCTTTTAGGGTTGAATATTATGCATTCCCTTACTCTCTTCATCTTGGCCTGTAATGGGTCTTAATCTCCACCTTACTTTATGGTTAGTGTTGCTTATCTGGATGTGAGTGGAAGAAGGTTCCTTTTAAGAAGACAAGGAGGCTGGGGAGCTAGCTTAGTGCTTGCTGTGCAAACCTGAGGAATTGATTTTGACTCCTGGCATCCAGTGTAAAAGATCTGGGTATGGTAGGATATGCAGGACGTAGAGAAAGGGCGCTCCTTGGGGCTTGATGACTAGTCATCCTAGGCTAGTCAGTGAGTTCCAGGCCAGTGAGAGATCCTTTCTCAACAAGAAAGGTGGATGTCTCCTGAGCAAAAATACCCTAAGTTTACCCGAGGATGCACAAGAAGGTGAGGGAATAGTTCTCCATTGTATTTTGATGTGAAGAGGCTGGGTAAACTTTCACAGTATTGTGTTCTGATGTAAAGGCTAGACTTGGGTAAACTTTCATAGCATGTGAAACTGACCTTTGCTATTCTCTAGCTTTCTGTCCTTTCTCTTCTCTCCCAGCCTCAGCATGGAGGAACCTAGTATTTTTAAACTGCTTAGAACTCTCCATAGAGTGACGTGTAGGGGTAGAAGGAAAATAGAGGCCCTCTGTCCACACCTGAAGTTTATATAGTCAGGAATTCCTCCTGCCCTTCTTACTTTCAGGATTTCTCTTGCACTTCCTTTACTTTCTGCCCTCAGGAGGCAGGTCTCAGTGAGGAGGTAGTTTTGGAGGAAAGCAGTGTGAGTTAATGCATTCAGAATTGCAAGTAAATGATGGCTGGCTGGTGCCTGGACCTTCCCAGAGGTAACTGTAAGGGAGTGCTTTGTTAGATCATGTGAATTTCCATTTGGTAGACTTTCTGACCGTGTGACAAAGTGAAGTGAAAACAACAACAACAATGGAGCAGCTTGAGAGAAGCTATTTTTAGTTTAGAGTGTCACCAGAAGCAGTTCTGCCTGGGAGTGGGCCCCAGTCAACTCCCTTAAGTTGTTCCTGCTTTTCACACTTTCTTCCTTTCTTTTTTTCACATCGTGAACTTAGAAACCTATAGATTTTTTTTTTCAAAACAACCAGATTAAAAATACAATAGAAGGGAGGAGGCCTCCCGTGGGATGGTGAGAAGCTAGTTAACTGATTTAAAGCTTTGTACTTATTTATCTAAATCAGGGTCTTTGAGAAGGGGTGTGTGTGTGAAAAGTATGGACTACTACAGCGTCCTAGAAACTATATATTTCTGCATAACTGGATTAGATGGCTAAGTCTGAGTTGAGCGACCCAGAAGGTCATTCTAGAGGTGGAGTTGTTACAAGGCTTATTTTCTTTAAGAGTGACAGCTAACTTCTCTAAAATAACCATGGGACCTTTCACATGAGCAGTGACAGATCTCTCTGTATTGGCCCATCAGCAGTCTGCAGGATTTCATACCCTGACTACCCAGAGGAAAAGTAGCAGCAAGGTGTGTTGGGATGGATAAATGGTGTCTTTTTCTAGTGAAATCACCTCATAGCAACACATTGAGGCCACCATTCTGCTTCCATATCTGACAGAAGCGTAAATTCAGAGATCCTCAGGCTGCAGTGATGGAAATGTTTCTGATCATGCTTCACCTGTAAAAACAAAGCAGCTCATCAGGATCTGTCTGTGGTGCATGACCAGGCTTTTTGGAGCCCACTACCTATGGTGGGACGCCTTGCACAGCCTTGATGCAGAGGAGGGGCTTGGACCTGCCTCAACTGAATGTACCAGGCTCTGTTGACTCCCCATTGGGAGGATTTACCCTTTTGGAAGAAGGGATGAGTGATGGGTCTGGGGAAAACCTGGCAGGGAGCAGGAGGAGGGATGAGAGGGGGATTTGTGATTGGTATGTAAAATGAGTAACTTTTTTAATTAAAAAAAAATTAAAAAAACAACAACAACAGAAAAGCTCTCCAACTTCTTCACAGGATTGATGGCCAGCTGTTTGTGGGTGAATGGATGTAGTCTACCTAAGAAGATCACGCCATGGCCTATTGGTCAATAAGTCCATAATTTGTTTAGGAGTAGAGATCATTGTGTTTATGATTTATAAGGCCAGTGTTTAGCATCATTTTAGTCTCCATACTTTCAAGAGTCTTGTCTATTTATTTGAGAATAGCATCCACCTAGTGTATTGGTTGGAAGACTGAGCTGCATTTCAAAAGACCTTGGTTTTTTATTCTAGATTTATTCACAGCAGTAAAAACCTGGTGGTAGTAGTAATAACTGTTATAATTAAATTATTTTTATACTGTTTCAGAATATACAGTCTTTTATCCACATGCCTTTAGATAAGCTACTTTTCTTCTTTGGGTTTTAATTTTCTTTCTAAATGGAGATGGGTAGGAGTAAAAATATGTGTGAATATGACCTAGGACCTGCATATTTACATACTCTAGTTATTCTTGTTTTATGGCATGAATTTATGGACAAATGCTAAAAAAATCTGCATTTTAATGTGAGATGCCAGAATTTGTTTTTTGTTTTTTGTTTTTTCGAGGCAGGGTTTCTCTGTGTAGTTTTAGTGCCTTTCCTGGAACTCACTCTGTAGCCCAGGCTGGCCTTGAACTCACAGAGATCCTCCTGCCTCTGTCTCCCTAGTGCTGGGATTAAAGGAGTGCACCACCACCACCACCACCACCACCACCACCACCACCACCACCACTACCACCGGCACCACCACAGCCGCCTGGCTGAGATGCCAGAAAATTTAAGTTATTTCTAGGTAAAACTGTCTAGAATATTATCACACAACATCACAACAACTGTGATGTTGATTGCTTTGATAAAGACATTTGATATTTTAGGATAGGCAACCTATACAGAGCTCTTTAGACCAAAATTTATAGATGTCCATTTTTTGTTTCTGTGTAAGGACTGGCTCTGACTGATAATAAAGGCACAGACAAGTTTGTCATTTACTCATTCATTCACAATTACTATATGTTTTTTGAGCTGGTACTGTGACATTATTATGCATGCACCAAGGGTAGAGAGATGAATAGATAGTAAGCATCACCTCAAACAATTCAGAACTTAGTCCTATTCCTACTTCTACCAGATCAGCAAACTGAAGGTTCTGTTAACTGTTGAGACATGTAATTATTTGTTAATTATTTTGAGAAGTTGCTAATCTAACAATGGACAATTATCCTATTTGCTTTGCTTAAGGTGCTTAAATCTATTGACAGTTTTCTATCCAGTTTCTCTGAATGTCAGTAAACATCCACAAAGGAAAAATAAAGGCAAGATATGATCCCAAATCTTTAGTATAGTCATTGTTACTATGAGCTTAATGTTTCCATAAACTTAGCATGTTTTTCTAAACATTAAATATTTCCATTCATATGGAACCAAATTCGATCCAACAGCCACAGATGAATGATACTCTGATTTTGGATGCTATTCTTCACTCCATACCACAATGTATCAATTCAGGCTACTTATCTTGCTCATAGTTTCCTATTGCATAAAAACACCTGAGGATTCTTTGACTGCCCTTTGTGAAAAAATAGCTTATGTTGGTTCATTGGACTAAGAAATTCTCTATGGCTTGGTACTGACTAGAATTATCTGTAGTCTGGTAGTGGCCTGTGTCCTGCTCCTCTTCAGAGGACATCAGTATTTTCACTGTCATTGCTCTGAGTCTTGTGGGTAGGCTGCAGTGTATTTACATAACATGCTAATGTGTATCAAAAACTGCTTTTGAAAACTTTGAGGACAAATAAGGGCCTCTGCAAATATGGCAGAATGAGCTGAATCAAGAAGTACAGGAGCACAGTGAGAAAGTCTGTGTTTCACCCACCACTTCCCAACAGGCACCAAAGAAATGACAGTAGGTTTATGGAAATTCCCTTTTTAATATTATGTAGAGTGGATTGCATGAAATTCATGGATGCAGATTAACTGGGCTGGAAGTTACTTGAACTAGGGTGATGTGATTATTGTAGGCAAGAAGAGAGATTTGGGAGGCATCTAGAAGGCAATATCTAAGGTATTTATTGATAGATTTCATACAGAGGTGAAAGAGGTGGAAGAGTTAAAGTTTATACCTGGAGCAATTGAGTAAATTGTGATGCAGCTAAGCTAGTTAGATGAACTAGCTTATGGAGACATTTGTGTTTTTATGGGAGTTTAATGAAGGTATTTGAGAGTTAGAATTTTAGGTAGGAAAGGAGGTCAGTTGATGGAGTCCTTTTTCTCATTTTATGGTTGATTATGCTCAAAGAGAAGATTCAAGTACCACTCATATCATATGCAGTGAGACCTATAAGGTTGGAAATGTTCAATGAAGCTTCTGACTCAAGTCATTGTTTATCAAATTGTGCTTTGAGGAGCACTGGGGATGCTACCCAGGTACCTCAAGGCTGCTATGTAGATCAGTAAGAAGTAAGTGGATGAGACTCTGCATTTGCTACAGCTGCAGCCGGGGTATATATCAGTTATATACACCTGATTTGCACGTAATATATTTTTTTTAAAATCAGTTTTCTGTTAGCATCAAGTTTGAAAATTACTGGATTCAGCCATTTAATTTTGGATCATGGTCATCACTCATTTCAGCAGTAGTTTCTAAAGTTCCTCATGTCAACAACTGTGACAGATTATACTGTGGAGAAGAATTCTTTCCAGTTTCACCCTAGAGAAGCTTTCATAAGGCATGTACATGAAGAATCATGTAATACAAGGGAAAGGATAACATGTATATAAGTCAAAAATAGATACCTTACTGGGGGAGTCCCTGAGGGAAGGAGGAAAGCAACAGAAGGAGAAAAGGGGGGATCTCATTTCACATCTAGCTTATATAGGATGTATGAAAACAGAACTTGAGAAGATGTTATGTAGATGATGACAGCAGAGCTCGTTTGACATCAATAAGCACAGAATCTGCATGCACAGAAACGGAGCTGGAAGGGTAGTTGAGATTTTGGACAGAGGGAACAGCCTAATTTAAAAAATAGTGGAATAACTTTGGAGAATGTGTAGAACTTTTTTTTTGTTTGTTTTCAAGACAGGGTTTCTCTGTGTAGTTTTGGTACCTGTCCTGGATCTCACTCTGTAGACTAGGCTGGCCTCCATCTCACAGAGATCCATCTGCCTCTGCCTCCCAAGTGCTGGGATTAAAGACATGTACCACTACCACTGAGCCGTAGAACACATTTTATATTTCTGTTTGTGTACAAGATTGGAAGATGCAGCAGGAGGCAAGATGTGGGAGAAGATTGTGAAGGTACTCAGTTTCAAGACTTAAGACAATGATGCACAAGGACACTGAATAGTTTTGAGCAGAAGAGTGACATTGACTAGAGAAATTACATTCATAATGAGAAATTCAACTGCATGAGGAACAATTCTGTGCTTTATAAAGCGGACCTTGGAGTATACACAAGCCATAATCTCATCCTGCCATTACATGTTAGTGCGGTTGAATGAAAACCTTTCCCTGGAAGAAATATTTGCAATGTATTCCCACACTCACCCAAGCATATCATATTGATTTCCATAAAATCGTTGCCGTAGAAATGCATATTTGTTGTGTAGTTTTGTCAAGGGTTGAGTGGAAGGAGATGACCCAGGTGGAAAAATCTGATTTAGGAAACAGGGGAGAATAGCAACAATCAGCTAGCAATCAGGAAACTTAAAAAAAAAATAAAGTAGACCTCCTTTTAAACAGTGAGCTTTTGAAATGTCCTCCGAAGTATTCCTCCAGGAATTGCCCACAATGGCAAAGATCCAAGAAGGGTAATTAACACACCTGCATTTCACTTAGAAAATGTGCCAAGTGTTCCTTACTGCCTGAGCCATATGGTTCTAATTGAGTCTTCTTGGACTGACTTGCGATTCTCTTTGACATATGCAATGAATTACTATACTGAGAAACATTATAAAGAGTGTCCTTTCATATGAATTCCCAGAAGTTGGATAGTCTTTTTTTTTTTTTCTGGGCATGCAAACCCAGTGCTCCACTTAAGCCAAAAAAATGAGTGGGCGAGCATCTGCTTATTTTAAGATGGGGCACCAATAATGTCCTTTACTTCTCTTATGTACACCTGCTTTTCTGTGACTGGAGACTGATTCTGAGCCTCTGGGCATCCAGTTCTAGCTGCTTTCCTTTGATATTTGACTATGTTTTTCTCTGGGAAAACCGAAGCCATCTGCTATGAGCGTCTTCATTGGCTGCCCTTTGGATGGAAACTGGCTTTGAAAATAACCCTAAAAATTTCTCTTTCCTTTCTATACAGCTCCTTTTCTTCAAGGATCATCTGCTGTACATTTTAAATCTCATCTGCTATTTAACCCTATTGCTCACCTAGATGCAATTTTCTTGGCCTCTAGTCTCCATGTGTGTTTAGTTATTCTACCTTCTAAACTTGTTTTTGCTTTTCTTACTTCTGTCTCCTCTCTTGATAGATTCATTATATTTTGCAGATTTATTGAGGTGTGACTAATATGCAAATAAATTGCACATAGTTAATGCATATAATTGGGTAAATTTGGATAGTAATTATAACACTTTCTTATCAAGGTAAGAAATATATTCATTGCTTGCAAAAGTTTTATTTTCCTTTGCTCGTTTGTTTTCTTCACTCTGTCTTATTGATTCCATTTCCTCACAGCCTATGCAGTAATCTTAGCTAATGTTTACTGAGTACCTTATATAATTTAACTCTATGAATTCTTAGAATAACCTCATGGAGTAAGCACTGTTTATTGTTACCATGATTTTAGAATGAAGAAACAGCCATGAAGGTCAGGAACCTTGTCCAAGGTCATATAGGCAGTCAACAGTAAAGGCTGGATTCAAATGTAGGCACTGTTTCCAGAGTTGGGTCCATTTACCACCATGCTACCCCATCTCCCATGACCACCTTTGAGATCAGTGATCTTCCACTGAAATCCATCAAGGACTATTTAGTTTTTCTTTGTCTCTTCCTGAAACTTTAGAAATCAGTTTCTGACCATGTTTCCATGACCTGTTCTGGAAATCTGTTTATATATATTTATATTATTGCCCTTTCTTAATCTTTTGTATAGATTCTTCTTCTATTTTTTTGGGTCTAGTTTGAAAACTATTTTCTCATTATATTTGCATGCAAATAAACTTTCACAGTTTGAGTACCATGTGAAGAATCCTCAAATGTATGTGTCTTATCCTTTATAAAGTCAGCAACAATCACTGCTGGAAAGACTATCTCAAGTATCATTGAAACAACCACCAGGAACTCTGAAGACACTACTGCACTCGCAGATCAACATTTTGAAAGAGGGACTAGTTACTTTTTCCATGCTTCTGATTCCCTTCTCATGATTTCTATGGTTTGGACGATGGTATTTGTTTTCATTAAAACTCAAAGTTTGAAACAATTCTCTAACGTATCGTGCTTCTCAATTCTTAGAGATTTGGTCAGACAGTAAACACTTGGTAGGGATTCAGTCAACATCTACTATGTAGCAGGCTTTGTGCTAAGCATTGAGGATACAACCAGTATCATGATTTTGTATATTCATAAAGCTTAAACTTTACTTAACATTATGTGGTTGGCTCTTTACCGACACCCCTTTTCAAGTTACAGTGGTTTCAAGAGTAACTGCATTCCATGCTCTCAAAATTATGTTAATTAATACTGTGGTTTATATAGACCATTCTTCTTTCATGAATTAGTCTTTAATAAATATTAATTGAACATTTTCTGTGTGCCACATGGTGATTTAGGTGATATAGCTCTGAACAAAATTGAAAAAGCCTTATCCTTCAAGGTACTTATAGTGGGGTTATACATCTTTCCCATTGTCTGCCATTCAATTTTTATTTTTTCCATTATAAAAACATCCAACAACTAGCTATAGAAAACAGCAATAACATTGGGTAACTAATTAGTGCTACACTAAGAGGGAACACCAGTGGATTCAGATAGGATATAACTATGAAATAAAATGCATTTCTTTTGTTGTTTAAACCTCTCTTAATTTATTGGGAGTGAATGTGCAATAGATAGCCTTATGTTGTTTATATTTATCAATCTATAACAACAGACCAGATGAAGGAATTTTTAAAAATGCTAAATAAGGCTGCCATTATTGTTTGATGGCATCTGAGAGAAAGAGCACATGGGCAGTGCTCATAGCTTTGGCCACTTCTAGGGAAAGTTATGACATTGGTTACATTCTGTTTTTTAATAACTTTTGCTTCTCCTCTTAATCTTGTTTACTTTCTCTTTTAAAACAATTCTAAACTTGCAGTTAGCCCCAGACTTTTGTCCCTAAGTCTTATGAAGTTACTTATAAATGAGTTACAGAACAATGAAATATAAATATCTCAGGATGCTTGAGACAGCCTGCTCACTCCAAGATCCTCACTGGCCCCTATTAATACTTCTTTTCCAAGGACATTTAGATAGACTACATGCTTCTAACTCACTCTGTGTCCTCATCTCATAATGGAATATTGTACTGAAATGCAATGTAGTAGATGTGTTCAAGTATGAACTTAGACACGAGTCTGTTCCTGATGCTGCCACTAACTAGATGTATAATTTGGATAAACTACTTCCTTTTTGTGGCCTTAATCCCTCAACTATAAAATAAGGGGTTTGAACAAGCTATTCCTTCCATCTCCTTTCCAATTTAGCATTCCAGGATTCTAGTGAGATGGATCAGTGATAGAATCTGGCTTGGCTTGGCGTCGCTGTATATCAGTTTTCCATGGTGACAAAATGCACACAAATGATAGGGATAATCTGCTGCATTTTTTAGAGATTAGGAGTTTCTTTACTACTTTCGAAGGCATTCTGGTTCTTGTGGGCCAGAATTTAAAGTATGGAGTTAATGAGGACAAGGTCAAAAGGGCCATTTACCACATGAAACAATTTGTTTCCTGGGTATAGTCTATACATTAACAGCTACCGTCAACCCTCCAATCATTCTACCAATATAACTTTCAAGGCAAGACTCAGCATGATTGTCTGTGCATTTAACTGCTCATTCTCAAAGCCAGGAAAAGAGCTTAACTGACTTTTAGGAAACAGAATTTTTGAGAGATGAAGGTAGCATGATCATAATCAGCAGAGGTCACCATGACTTGTGGAGGTGACTCTCTGTCTTACATCAGCCATAAAGCCCATGACAAGAACAGCCAGCAAAAGACCAGCCAGAGAAATTATCCAAACGCCTCTGCTTTGTCAGTCAGAGGTAGTATCTCTGACAACCATGAGCCTAATTATGGCCTGGAGAAGTGAAGATGAGAGAACTGTTTGTAGTGAAAGCCATCTGGGTTTTGTTTCTAGTTTTGAACACAAAACATAACATTCCCAGGCATTTTCAATGGTTCTGCCAGATGCTCAAGACTCCTTTTTATATTTTTTATGTAAAATAGCTGAATGTGGACGAGGAATGAAACCTTCGTTCTCTGTGCTGTGAGAATACATTTGGTCACTTAACAGGGGAAGTCTAGCACTCTGTGGGTGCCATTTCATTTTCTGTGACAGTGTGGTACAAACCAGTGATTTTCATGTGTGGCCAGTGTGGCTAGCTGAGGTCATCAATGATCCACATTGTGAATGGGGTTTGTTTCTTACCCTTGAAAATTAATGGTTTGGCTAAGCAACTCTTTATAGCTAAAGTGGATGTATGAGTAAGGATGTCCCAGGCAGCTAGGCTTTTTAGCAGAGACTTATCCAAAACAAGGTAAATGAAGATGGGGGAAGCAAAAATAAGGTCATCAGAACAACAGTATGCACCTCTAGGGAATAGTATGGCCAAGGCTAGAAATGCCATAGAGAAGGTGCCATTGAATGCCCATTGAATATGGAAAATTGGGGAAAAAGAGCTCTTAGCCCAGATAGTGCAGCTTAGAGTTCAAACATACATGAATTGGAATTGTGTACCTGTCATTTCCTGCTTATTTGATCTTAGGAAGATCACTTATTGAGGCCTTGTTTTCTCGTCTGAGTAATAGAAATAGTAACAAGAATTAACACAAAAATGATAGCTCCCTCTGATTTTGGTTCTAAAGGTTTAGGATCACATGCAGTTTTCTTTGTTCCAAATCTACTCACTCTGTCTCCAGGCCTGTAATACATATCACACCGGAGACATCCCATGCATACACATCGAAGCTAAGGAACATTAAAACTAACTCTTGTTTTCAACTGGGTATGAATCTCAGTTCTTGTTTCTTCATAACAGTAGTTGTACTCAAGTAAGGCACATCCTTATGAAGAAATCATTTATTTAAGTATTGTGAAAGGATCTTTGGATGTTAGTGCTTCAAACTCCTAAGTCTTACTAAATAAGGTATAGTGTGACTGCACTACACACTAGAAAATGGAGCTCTAGGAAGGAAATGATCAATAATATTATCTCAACAATCAAGAGATGAATAAAAAGAAAATGTCTGCAGATTCAGCCACAGCTTACCAGAAGAGTTTTGATGGTAAAACATTCCTTCATGATAGAATGTCTTTTATCCATGAAATACGTCAGATTTTCTATAGAAAGAAGACTCCTTGGGATGTAGGATGTCTTTACTGACTCCCATCCGAATGAAGAAGAAAAACAGTGAAGAACCCCATTTGGCACTGACTTTCTAGGTAAATCTGGAGACTATACGGTTTCAAAGGCATTTTTTGTACTTTTAGATACTGTAAGTACTCTGATACAGTCCAGTGATTTAGGGAGTTTCTGTGAGCGCAGATGGTTTGTGAGCAGAAGAATGAAGGGAGAAGGGTGAAGGGGTATTGGTAAAAAGAAGGCTTGGGATGGCCAGGAAAGGAAATAAAAGTCCAAGTATGTAAAATTAGAACAGCTGAGAAGTAGGAGAATAGGAAGCTGAAGTGCATGGACAGATAGCTGGACAGGCAATTGCATTAAACAGCTTCTGACTTTGGAAAGGTCACCTCCCCAATAAAGAGGCTGAAAGGTGTGTTCTCTGTACAGACCTTAGATTCTGAGTTTTATTTTCTCTTCTTTTATCATTGCACTGCCACCTAGTGCATATAAAGGACACAGAGGTGCAGCTACCAAGAAGCAATACAGAGCAACCAGTTTATAGAACAAATTTTTGCTGACAAACGTGGCTGTGGAAACAAAGTGCAGTGACAACTTGATAGTAACTTAGATTGTCCAGACTGCCTTTCTACCCAAGGTGTAATTTTCCTTTCTTGAATACTGTCTTGCTTTCCTTGGGCACCGATTCTAGTCAAGAAGAGCCCAATTTTATCAGAGTGAATTGATTTTGTATCCTTTTTTCAGAAGGGAAGAGAATTCTTAATGCTTATCTACCAATGAATAATGTTAAAAAGAAAACAAAAAAGGACTGGATAGGCTCTGGTAAAGAGATATTAGAAACTTTGACGAGAATAGGTTAGAAATTGGGGTGGAATTGTGGAGAAAATGTCAGATTGTGGGAAATGAGAAAGGAAAGTGATGATTAGATAGCAAAATGTTTGTGAATTGTGAATCCTATTGAATGAATTTTACTGGGAGAAGAAGTGAGAAACTGATTAAAAATTCCAGCAGAGAATTGTTGTTAGATAACTATATATTAGACAATGGGACCATAAAACTGTTTAAAACAAAAAGCATAGGAAGAAAGATGGAAGGTACCAGAGAAAGGAGGGTCATACATTGGTAGGGATATTTTAGTATTCAGACACCTTGCAAAAACAAACAGTACTTTAATCCCCAACAACAAAGCCAAATGATGAAACTTCAGGGAATAGAACAATCAGTGAGAGCCATTGGAAAGTAGCAATCCACTTCACTACGGACTTTCTGCAAATTGGGCTAAAATGAGGTTGATGATCTGCAGTTTTTACATACATTTCTAGTGCAAGGATCCTTACAAATTGCCCCATTAGCAATAAAGCAGAGATTTTTATTGCTAGTAACATGATAGTTGTAAAAATGAACAAAGATTCATTTTTTAAAAGTTTACTTGGCTGTACAAATATCAGATTCAGTCAATGAGTTCCCAAAACAGTGGACCTCTAACCTGTGGGTCACGACCCCTTTGGGATCACATTATCAGATATCCTGCATATCAGCTATTTTACATTACGATTCATACCAGCAGCAAAATTACAGTTCTTATGTAGCAACAAAATAATTTTATAGTTGGGGGGGTCACCACAACCTAAGGAACTGTATATATTAAAGGGTTGCAGCATTAGGAAGGTTGAGAATCACTGTCCTAACAGATCACAGTCTGCACCCACAGGAAAAAAACTACATAGCTTGACTTTCTCTTCTTCAATACTCTCTCTTTGAGCCTTATATTAGCTTTTCTCTAAGTCTGTCACCCAAGAGGAATGCAGTTCATTGAAGGCTGGTGACAGGATTAGATCCTCCTTTGGAAAGAAGGCACAGCACACTCTGATAAGTTTCTACTTGCCTAGATGGTTAAACAGCTTGAAAGCCAATTCTTTCTTCAGAACAATAATTCTCCTTTCAAAGCTTAAAAATGTTGAGAATACTCCATTTTAACATCAGGTTTTGTGTGTACTGATTATATACCCAAGCTAATAGGGACATTGAGGTTTTCCATTTGCAAGAAGGTGAATTGATAGTAGGTAAGTAATCTGACTTGAGATCATATTACTATTCAGTGTGGGTTGTTACTTGGAGTATGGCTGAATTTTTCACTATCATTCTTAAAAACTCCATCTGATGTCTTAAGTATTTATCCAGTTATGATGGTTCCTTTTAGGTAGCAATTTGGCTAGGCTTCAGTAATCAGATATTTAGTGAATGTTATTCTGGATATTTCTATGAAAGTGGATTTTGAGTAAAGCAAATTCTATTTCATGGTGGATTCTAAATTTAGTTAAAGATATTGGACATTTTTTCAAATATCATTGGCCATTTGCATTTCTTCCTTTGAGAACTAACTATTCAATTCATAATCACATTGATTGATTGATTTTTTTTTCTGTGTGTGTTTAACTGCTAGAATTATTTGTGGTCATGATCAGTTGCTTTCCTTATTTGTGTTTGCATGGGGTAGATTCTTCACCTTGCCCTCCATTGCTGATATTTGCTTGATAAATGTCTATTTTGTGCACATGCATTCACTCGCATGTGTGTGTGTGTGTGTGTGTGTGTGTGTGTGTAGGTATGTGCGTGTGTGGTTTTTCAAGACAAGGTTTCTCTGTGTAGCCTTTGCTGTCCATTCAAAGAATTCAAAACAAACTGCAGTAACAGCACAATCATCAAACTATACAGATACAGAAATAAACTTAAATAGAGCCATTAACATATCACCAATTGACCATAAGCTAGCAAATATGAAAACTAATATAGAATGTTAAAAATGATTTAGGATAAATGAAGAAACAATAAATCAATGATATAAAGGATAGAAAGAAGGGTAAAAGAAAAATAGAGACAAGATTAAATAAACTAAAAGCAAAAGAAAAAAGTGGAAATGATTTGTTATGGACAGAAAGAGAAAAGATCAAGAGCTTAGAAAAGATAAAAAAAGAAAAAAAAAGAGGAAGAAAAAGCAAAATATATTTCCCAATAATTAGAAGTCTGGAAACAAAATTAGGTAAATGTATGAAGGAGAATAAAAATAATAAGGTTTTTAAAAATGAAGCAGTGCAAAGGAAAAAATAAAAAAGGAGGAGAAAACTCAACAAGATAGTCAAAATACTGTCAAAAATATAGCACTGTGGATGACGGTTAATTCAGAAACTCTCAAGTGATCCAAGTAAAGAGAATGTCAGTGGAGTGCTCATCCTTAATGGGACATCTGTATCCTGCCTCACTGCCCTGGCTCAGGGACTATTACGGAAGAAGGGGTGGAAAGATTGTTAATAGCCAGAGGCCCAAGAGGATAGGAGCAAAATAGTGTCTTCTGGACATAGCAGCTGCACTCATGAAATCATAGCAGCTGTGGCTGTACAAGATTAAGCTAATTAATATTCTAACATGGAAACAAAGGGCCTCAAGACCCCACCTCTCAAATGAAACTATTGATAGTTAGTGGATTCTGGGTAGAGAGACACTTTTTTTTAAAGGTCAAGCATGCTCTGGTGGATGGCCCTGTACTTTGAAGGTATGATGAGCTCGATCTCTGGAGGAATGCAAGTGTTCTCCAGGCCCACTCCAAGGCTGGAATAGGTGTGGCCTAAAGGGCTATCTTACAGGCACACAGTTCTCATCTGATAATAGTGTTGATCTAAAGATTGCCCCACACCTGGTTTTCATACCGGGGCTTCCGTTTTTTCCATGTTCTTGGTCTTTATACAGCATGCCTGTAACTAGACTGAATTTAAGTTCCTTCTGCTAGCTTTTATGGCCTTCTCTCTAGCAGCCAGTGTCTTGCTTCCTGTTTCCTTCTGCACTGCCTGAAGTTGGAGAAGGGATGGTGGAAGCAGTTAGCCATCTGGCCTAATGCTACTTTTCTGATCAGTTCCCAGGTATTGGCTTGGTGGCTGGGACCCTATGACTCTGATTAGAACAGGGTTTCACATGGCTGACTTGGTATTAGGCATCAAGCATGAACTTAATTCTCTCACGATCCCCGAAGTGGGAGGCACCTCTCTCCATGCTGGGATATTTGAAACTAGGGGAGAAGAGGTATGTGTTTTTTTTTTCTTTTCTGTCTCGTTCAATTTGTCTTTTCATTTTGCTATACTAAAAGCAGATACTAGGGTCTCTCATTTGATTTCTTTACATCTTGTGTTAGTATTTTCGTGTGTGAACTAGCTGTTCAACTAACTTCCTGTGTCTGTGGGATCTTACTCATCACCTTGCCTCACTCCATCACATTGTAATTTTCATTTGCATATTTCTAACAGTTATGGATACTGAGCAGTGTTTCATAATTCACTATATACAAATTTCAGCATTATGTATGCATATTGTGCATGTATAATTGCTTTAAAATTATTTAAATTAATTTGTTAAATTTTCTATGCATTTGTATGTGCTTGTGAGTGAGTGAGTGAGTGATTGTGTGTGTGTGTGTGTGTGTGTGTGTGTGTGTGTGTGTGTGTGTGTGCACATCACAGCAGATGTGTGGACGTCAGGGGACAACCTAGGAGAGTTATTTCTTTTTCTTCTACTATGTGGAAACCAAGTATTGAACTCAGACCATCAGGTTTCAAAACAAATACTTTTACTAACTGAACCATCTCAATGATCCTTAAGTCTTTTTTGGAGAGCATGTTGGTACAAGAAGAGTTGTATTCAAAGCATTTTCCATAAAGGATCTCAGGATGACGCTTGCCTCAAAGAAGGGAGGGTATATAAAATATTTTGGCTGATCTTATTCAGTTCCTGTTGATGGGAAAAGAGATAGCATGATACAAAATGAAACATAGTCTAAATATCAGTTAGACTTCACTTTGTTATGCTCTCTTTGTACATTTTTTGGTGTGATTAAAACAGAGGAATTAGTCTATGTTAGTTCCATTTTTCTAATTTACTGGTTTAAGTATCATTATTTCAGTTAATGTAGTCAATTGCTTGCTAATATGTATTACATGTGGTTAGATAAAGATTTCTGTCATTACACCTGAGATAAAATCCCTTGTTACTATTATCTTTCAATTTTACTGTCTGGACGTTAGGTCCCTGTAGGCCTTTGAGGTAGATGATTGGCATACAGTGTATGGAGAAAGGACTCAGCCAATTATCTAGAATTCTTTAGCTAATGGAGTAATTCTGAGATAAAGGAAGGCTACAAGTTCACAAGTTTATGCTCTTTCCCTATGATATACAGAGTGGGGAAGATGACAGATCCTCAGTAAAATCTTATGTGACAAAGAATAGCAAAGAACTGGATATTTAAAATGAGAAGAGGTCTAGTGAGTTGAAGACTACAACTTACCTCGCAGAAGGCAGATGGAAGTTATTTCTAGCTTGCATTTGGCTTATTATTGCTCTTCAGAAATTCATGAGATGATTTACATCCTTTCCTCTGGACAGATGACTCTGTTATGGACCCAAGTATTCCAGTTACTATTTATTGGCTATATTATTGTAGTTCTTGGAAGCATGAGCTATAGCTTTGAAAAGACCATGTGTACAGAGACACTTAGTAACAGGTCTCTGTGTTACTTCGTTTCTTTCTTAGAGCAATACTTCTCTTGGACAGTACATGCCACAAACTCCACTAATTTCTTTCCTACAAAATGAAGTGTTATAAAAACTTGAACTAGAAATTCGTCCTAGTGCAAATAAAGTGATTTTGTCAGCCATACTAAAAATTAAAGAATTCTCTAACGATATAGTTCAATTCAATTTTGTTATTGTAATAACCAGAGCCCTTACACAGTCAAATTATTCAAAGAAGGGGGATTCCACTTCTTTCTTGGTAATTTTAACAGTTAATATTCACTGAAGGTGCTTTCTGTCTTACAGTATACATATTAGTCAGTCAAATTTTTCAGTACTGTGACTAATACTGTAGAGAAAAAAAATGACTCCCAATTTCAGACATTTTAGTACATGATTGGCTTGCTCCATTGCTCTTTCCTCTGCAAATTTTCTCACCTCATGGCTGTCAGGAAGCAGTGAGAAGTGACAAAAACAGGCTGGGGAAAAGGTATGTCTTTATTTGGCATACCCCAGTGTATTGGATATTGCCAGCTGCCTTTAGGGCTTTCCTATATGTCAGTCCCTTCAGAAACCACCCTCACAGAAACATGCAGAAGAACATTTTTCTAATCACCTAAGCATCTCTTAATCCAGTAAGATTGACTGTCAAGATTAACCATTACAATACATTCATGTTAACAGAGCACTGGAGAATTGTTTGGGGGGGGGTCTTCATATTCTTCTTTTATAGTTAAGGCAAGGTCAGAAACCACCTTGCCAGTTTATGAGGCTTTGGTCTCTTAGATGATATCTGGCAAAAGCCCTGAGGACTTTTCTATAGATCTGAGATAAAATAGTACCCAGCTCTTAGCTCTAAAGAAGGTTAATTTGAGGGACACTGGAAGACTTTCCACTATCACAGTGAAAACCCTGGACAGCTGCCCATGGTTATGGTTATGGTCCAGTGATATATGCTTAGGTATCCGTGTTGTAGTGCATGTGAGTTCTGAGCCATCTAACTCCCTTACCTAGAAGTGGTCTGAAGAAACTAGTCAAGCAAGACACAGGTAGGCAGAGTTACCGAGTCTATCCTTTCGTTGTTCCCTTCTTTACTTTCTCCTCTTCTCTTCATTATTATATTTGTAAAACGGTTTCTCTCCCTTCCACTCTCTTTCTATCTTTCCTTTATGACAACTAGCATGGGATCCTCCACCATATTCTTCGACTAAGTGGTACCGATAACTATGCCCTTGAGAACACAGTAGCAGGCAGCCCTAACCCTAAAGGTGAATCAATTCATCGTCATTTTGTGCTAGAGTTTCATAGACCAAATTTCATTTAAGGGATGGCTATTACTCACCCCTTTTATCCCATATGTAAATAAGTTGCAGTAGAAGAGAATTTCATAGGATCTCAGTGTCATGCTGAATACAAACGTTAGCCCAGTAGTGGAGAATATGAAGAACAAGTCTATTATTCAATGATTGGGTGGATGGGAGCTTCAGAAGTATTAGTTTTTTTTGAAAAAGAATTATCTATAAGACAAATATTCCAAACACAGGACTTTTCTGTCACTTCAGTGAATAAAATCCTAGTGTGTCTAATAAAGGAAGTGAAAAATGGTGTCTGAAACAGTAAGGCTGGTTTAAAGCCACTAAAACCTCTTTCAATTTATGGTCTATGGTAGCTAGTTCACTGTGGTTGCTCAGATTAAGGGACAATATTTTATGATTAAAGAGGTCATCCTGAAGGGACAGACCTCATTGCTTTTTCTATTCTGAAGAGATTTAAAATAAAAGACCCCAGCATGAAATCAAAGTACAGTTTATAAGCTTATTTTGGTAAGTGCTGACCAAGCAATACTCTGCCCTAACATTTCTTTTCCTGGCCTACTGTGGCTTTTGATAGGAGACTGATGACCTCCTTCTGACTTTCACCCAAACTCTTCATGTTAACATTGGACTGGCCACTTGGCTTTGATCCTTTTGGAGCATTGATTCTACTAGCTGCCTGTCCCAGCACCTGACCCTCATTAGGCAGCCATTTCTGTCTGGAGACCATGCTGTGGAACTCCCCCACATTGGCATGAACTTTGTTTATACTTTGGAAAGCACCCAAAGACTTAACTCTGGGAGATGATCTTCTTAGAGCTCAGTATTAAAAGGAAAATCTGTGAACTGCTTCTTCATTTTCCAGTGAACTACTTCTCTGATTCCTAGCCACTGATTCATAGCAGTACAGAATTGCTTGACTTTCAACTTGTAAATTCTCTAAGTCTGGCAGCTAGTACAACTTGCAACTAGTTCCACAAAGAAAGGATATTTAGTGATTCTAGTCCAAAAAGGAAAGAAACAAATGCTTAGGAACTTTTGTTTTCTGGCTTTATAATTTTAATTAAAATATAATTACATCACTTCCCAACCCCTCCTACTACAGATCCTCCCATGACCCCCACTTCCTTTCAAATTGATGGCCTCTTTTTTCATTGATTATTATTGTTACACATACAGAAATACACACGTGCACACATGTATGTACATAAATATACATATTTAGCCTGATGAGTCTGTTTTGTGTTGCTTGTGTATATATGATTTCAGGGATGACCACTTTTTCTCCCATGATTCTATAAATCTTTTACCATTAAATTTTGTTTTCTTAATCTGACTCTTCAGAGCCTGTTTGGAATTGGTAAGTATTTGATAGACACAGAGAAAATACAAAACAACAACAACAAAAACAACAACAAAAAAAACCCAACCTCCCCACCCCCCATAAAAAACATGATAGTTCAATATAGACTTCAAAAACTATGGGCTCTTTTCTTGGGGATACCATACACTTGTGAATCCAAGTATCATTATGAAACCATACCAGAAATCATGTAACAATATGGCATCTGGTGGGGTTAACAGGAAACTCTGAGGTAAATTTTATGCACAGATATTGATGTTTTCTTTTGTCTTTCCAAAGATGCTACAGCACTGGGGTCCTCTGACTGGTATCCCTGAAAATGCCCTGCACAAATACTTCTCCATCCCCAGATTTCCAAGCAACAAGAGTTATTGCATTCATTAATTCATTCATATACCTGTTAGTCATGCATTCATGTGGGTAAAGAAGTTTGCTTCTACAACTAGTGCACATAGATCAAATCAAATTTTTATGTGTATTCCACATGATTTAAGATTCAATATACACAAAGCTTAAATGCAAAGTGTACTTGCACAAACCCGTGGTGTTCTAAGTCTTTTAGATTTATTAATAAATTTACCTAGAAAAAGTTGAATTTTCCCTTTTCTTTTTTAACAATGAATTTATTTATTTATTTATTTATTTATTTATTTATTTATTTATTTATTTATTTATTTATTTATTTATTTTACATACATCCTGGCTGAAGTTTCCCCTCCCTCCATTCCTCCTAGTCCCTCCCTCACTCCCCTCTGTTCCCACCCCCAAATCCATTCCCCCTCTGTTTCTGTTCAGGAAAGGGCAGGTCTCCCATGAGTATCAATAAAACATGGTGTTGCAGTAAGGCTAAGCATCCCTTCTTTTTTAAATATGAGATTTCCAAAAGCTCAAAGTAAATAAAATGAAAAACAGTCTTTTTTTTTTTTTTTTCGAGACAGGGTTTCTCTGTGTAACTTTGCACCTTTCCTGGGACTCACTTGGTAGCCCAGGCTGGCCTCGAACTCACAGAGATCCGCCTGGCTCTGCCTCCCGAGTGCTGGGATTAAAGGCGTGTGCCACCACCGCCCGGCTGAAAAACAGTCTTAATTACTGAAATAAAATTCATATCCTTCAGAATATCTTCTCTTTATCTTAATTATTGAGCTCATAGTGTAAGCCCTTTAAAATCCCATCCAAAGGCATGCTTGAAAACTGAGTTCTTTGGCATAATTGGGGAAAGGCAAGAATTAAACTGGAAAGTAAGGACAAAGTTAGAATAGTAAGAAAATTCAAAGTCAGCTTAGAGAACTTATATCTGAGAAAAAATCAAAAGGCAAACTACTAAAGTATTTCTAATGAGAAGAGTAGCTTTATTTTTTAGCATTGGAGGGGACACAAATATTAAGGAAGCTATGGAAAAATAAAGAAAAAGTGAAAATATAACAGTTAGAGTAGAAGAAAAGATGAATGTGAGAGACATTTTAAAATCAGAGTCACCAAAATGTAAGAGGTTGTTTTGATTTGGTGGGTGAAGAAGATAACATCATTAAAGTACAATTCTAAAGTTCTGATTTTACACATACATACATTCAGAGTGGAAGGGGAGTGATAATGGTATGATTCTCTATTGGTTACCTACTGTGTTTCATTTTATTTTATTTCTTTGCTTTATTTAATTTTCACAATTTTTCCTTATTTAAAAATTGTTTTTCATACAATATATTTTGACCATATTCTTTCCCTTTCTCCCATCCAACATCATGCCCCCCAAAGAAACAAAGAAACAAAAAACCCAATAAAACAAAAGATGCCCAAAACAAAACAAAAAGCAAGTGAGCAAGCAAACAAAATAACACTGAGTCTATTTTGTATTGGCTAACTACCCCTGGACATGGGGGGGGGTCTACCCTGGAGTGTTGTTGATATACCAATGGACTCTCTATTAGAAAAAACTGATTTTCCTTTGCCAGTCAATATTAATGGCAGATAGCTTTTGGCTAGTGGTGGGAATCCATGTCTACTTCTCCTTCTCAGTTCTGGGATTTTTTTCTGGTTTGAACCAACAGGTCTTGTGTACTGTCATAGTGTCTGTGAGTTTATGTGTTTATCAGTCCCGTTGTGTCTGGAATACAGTCTCTTTGGAGTCATCTACCACCTCTGGCTCTTATATTCTTTCTGCATAGATCTCTGAGCCTCATTTGGAGGGGACTGATAAAGACATCCCATTTAGAGCTAAATGCTTCAAAGTCTCTCACTCTACATTGTGCAGTGGTGGGTCTCTATGTTAATTATCATCTGCTACAAGAAGAAGCTTCTCTGCTGTGGGTTGAGTGATGCACTGATCTGACTCCCAGCCTAGTGTGTTGGCTCTATTTTCAGTCTTCTAAATTAAATGTTTATTCTTAATCTCCATATCATATAAAAAGAAAATAGCCTCAATGAAGTTAAGTAATCTGCCTAAAACAACAGGGATTGCTATTAGCTAATACATTATTTTGTGTGTGAAATGGCAGTACATATAAAGCTTCTCATTATAAAATCCAAGAGGAAACAAATATCAATGCATAAATGACTTTTAGGATCAGTTGGTCCATATCCATCAAGACTAATGAAAATATATCGCCTTAAATGCTTATATAAAAAACTCTCAGCTCTTGGCCAAAAGTAATTTGCATTTAAAGCTCCGTAAAGCCTTATCTCAATCAAAAATTATGGTGGCTGTTCTGAAAATAATGGGTTACCCTGAGAAGAGACATATGGTTTTATTCTAGGAAACAAGTGTCTCCTAAGTTTCAACCAATTCAGAAAGAAAAGCATGATTGTCTAAGCTGAATCACTGGGAAGGAGTAGGCAGTTTGGATTCATGTGGAATAAGTGTGCCAATTGGTCAATCCAAATTAATCAAATTAATGGCTTCTTTTGAGTTTCTATGAAATGCATGTTAAAATCAGTTTTTCTCTCCTCACACAGTGTACCCATGGCTCAAGACTGCTAGATCAATACCAAAGTTTAGGGGAGGATATTTGTTGTTTGATATGGCCATATATACTACAATATAGGTCCTCATTGTAGCCGGAGATGAAACACTAAGGTAGGAGTTAAAACTGAACAGGCAATGTAGGTCTAAATTTTAAGCAATGCTAATAAACATAGGCTTAATTTATACAAAATGGTAACCAATGAAGTGTCACTCATGAATTTGCTTGGATTCACTCTGGTGATAGCCAAAATGTTATCATACAGCCTGAATGATGATCCAAAGTAGATTGATATTAGTGAACACAGAGAATAATCAGTAAATTAAAGAGAATGTTCAGAGATAAAATAGTCAAGGGAGGGACTAGGGAGATGGCTCAGTGGGTAAGAGTGCTTGTTCTACAACCACAAGAACCTGAGGTTGAAGCCCTAGCAACCATGTACAAAGCCAGACATAGCTGCTGACTCCTGAAGCCCCAACACCAGTGTTCTGATAGTGAACTTATGATTCAGTGAGAGACCCTGTTACAAAGCAGTAGTGGAGGGAGGGGAGGAGAGAGGGAGGGAGGGAGGAAGAGAAAGAAAGTATAGTGATAGAAGATATTCAGTGTTCTTCTGTGACCTCACATGAATACAACACACACACACACACACACACACACACACACACACACACACACACACACACACTCACTTACTCACATGTACATGCATACACATACACACAGAAATTATTAGAAATAGATTAAATATTGGACTAAAATTAGGAGAGGAATAGTGACATTTAAATTCCTGATACAGAAGTGTCTTTAAACACAAGAGAAGGAAGAGTGTTTAAGGGGAAGCTGTTAACTTCAATTTCAGATATATGGCATTTGAGTGTGTGTCTGAAACAATAAAGAAGACAGTCAGCGAGACTGTGGAATAACAGTTTTGGTATTAGAAAAATATTCTTTTCTGGAGATACAAATTTAAGAGCACTTACCCTGTAATGAATCTTTCTTATTACAACAATTTCAGGGTTCTTGGCATGTCCAGTTTCCTGAACATATTTGATCATATTTGAGATACTCAAATAGGACCAGTTTACATAGTCAAAAATAGTGTTATGTATGGTGGAGTAAAAAGGGAACTAGATCTTTCATGAAATGTTCTGTGTTATAATGGAGAAATCAGAACTCTGATTATCTGTTTTTTTCATCAAACAGAAAAAAGGAAATGTTTTCTCTTTTGAGATTTTTTTTTATTTTATTTATACAAGTGTTTTGCCTGCATGTATGTCTGGGTATTATGTGCATACAGTGCTTTGGAGGCAAGAAGAGGGTGTAGGGTTCCCTGGAACTGGAGTTACAGATGGTTTTTAGCTGCCATGTGGGTCCTGGAATCAAATCTGCGTTGTCTGGAAGAGCAACCCATGCTCCTAAATGCTGAGACATCTCTCCAGCTCCAGGAAGCTATCTTTTCCTTTCCTAATTCCTCTTCCTGTATAATTAGGTAGTTGCTAGATTTAAATATATTAATAGTTGTAAAGTGTGTAAAACTCTTGCTGTGCTGTACTAGTAGTTTCAATAAATTGGATTCCCACTACTTATATACTGTGTGATTTAACGTTACTGCAGTTGTCTCAGAATAAGTTCAAAATAATGGGACACCATCTCATTATCTGCTCATTGCTGTGCTTATGAACACTTCCATGAGAATTTTACAAAATTTGAATTGCTGTGTCAGTGGCTGTATGGGTTTAAATTGTTTCTAGACATTGTCTAATTATTCTTTAAAACATTGAGTATAGATGATTCCCTATATTCCTTGTGAATATTAAATATTAGTGGTAGAATCTTTGTTCATTTTATAAGTTGTTTTCTGCTTCACAAAATACAACAACTTTTCTAGGAAGACAGCTGTAGGCAGAATATTCTGTCCCACCAGCCAGCTCCCACATAACCACACAGAGACTTATTACTAATTATAAATGCTTGGCCAAGCTTAGGCTTGTTTCTAACTAGCTCTTATAATTTAAATTAACCCATTTCTATTAATTTACTTCCTGCCACTTGACTCATGGCTTGTTACCTCATCTTATACATGTCCTGCTTTGGCTGTGTCTGGCTGGTGACTCTGCCCTTCTTCATCCCAGCAAGCTCTCTCCCCATCTGAAAGTCCTACCTAGCCTCTTGATGCCTAGCTATTGGCCATTTAGCTCTTATTAAATCAATGAGAGCAACACACCTTCACAGTGTACAAAAAAATTGTTCCACAACAGACAGGAGATTATGATGACTCTGTTAAAAATGTGACTAGATAATGCTTGTGTTCTGAAACCTACATAGGGTTAGAAAAAGTGCTTCTCTGTTGAATGTCACTTTCAAACCCTCACAAAATGTCCTTACCCTCCCCGTTACTTTCAAAGGTTCTGGATAAATGTGGAATGCTCCATATTTTGTACACAAAACTTCTCTTATAAGGGTGATGAGATAAATGATTGAATTAGAGAAAAACACTAAGATGTTGCCAGATTCTATGGTAACTTCTTGAATCAGCACGCACATTTTCCCCCATGAGAATCTGGTATAAGTTACCACACAGCTGCAAGAGATCTGATCAAGGAAAAGGACCAAGGATGACTTCAGCAAAAGCATTACTGGCTTCCTGTTTCTGTATACTCTAAAATATCATTAGACTGAAATGCAAAGAGCAAGGGAAAACACTTGGAATAAATCTGAATCCAGATTTGACAAGCCAGGCTGATTTTTGGAAGGTTATTCACTTAGCAATTGAATTGTTTAGCCTTGTTTATTTTTGGTTGCTAAGATGACTTGATCAAATCAACTGTTCTGGGATCTATACATTTTTCTTCAACCAAGGAAAAAAAGTAAGACTTTCATACGACTTAATCTAGTTATGTTTTTAATGCATTGTGCTGATCTAATATTTTCATTAAAGATCAGTTAAGCATGTAACAATACCTGACTTCATTGTCTTATTTTTCTCTATTTCAAAAGCATTTACTTCACATGTATTCTTGCCCTTAGTTCTTGCAAAAATTCTCTGAGGCAAGGATTTTTATCTACATTTTACAGCAGAGCCGGAACTGAAGGCCAGCTTATTTATCTCTTGTTCTTTCCTCTTGACAGATAGAGGAAATCTCTCATGAATAGAGAGGTATGACAATTACTTTAAGAATGTAAAAACAAGCTTAAGATAATTTGACTAAAAAGTAGAAAAGAATCACAGAATTTTTAAAGATGATTTTGAGAACTTGGACATTTCAATGATACCAGTTGTGTTCAATTCATACCAAAATTTTCCAATAAATTGGACTGATTGTAGCAACATATGTGAGTATTTAATTTGACAAGTAAAATATCCTTATTAGAGATAAAGATGTATAATATATATATATATATATACATACTAGTTTTTGATTTCTAAGATGATTTAATGAGATCAAGAATATTTATGTTTATGTGGTTCCTAACTTGATCACAAGATTCAATTCAACTGAGCTTAGTTTATTTCAATAAAATGACTGAGCATTTCTCTCTCTCTCTTACACAATATATATATATTATATCTTACACATATATACACACATAAATACATGAATACATACATATGACTTGTACTTGCAATCTAGAGGTTGAAGGGACATACTAGAAGAGACAAGTAGACACAGAACTAAAATCCCAAATAAAATGTAAATGATTACACATTCTTGGATGTTCAAAAAGTATAAAGATCTTCTCCAACATAGTAAGAAAGATGTGAAATTTGAACAAAACGTTGACAGAAATCTGGGTAAAAATTTAACTGGCAGAAGGTAGAACTAGAGACCATAGAGATAAATAAATCCATACAAAGGCTTGGAGATAAGAAAGTCTACTGTGTTTGGAGATTGATGTAAGTAGTTTGCTTGAAGCACTGTGTACTAGTTGAGGGCAGAGAAGAAAATAGAAAACTAGGAGAAAATGAAAATGAAATTTGTAGGGCTTTGAGATCCATGTAAGGGTGTACCACAGAAATAGTGCATTATCATGGGTTACTGAAAATTTCAAGCAAGATAATCGACATGATTAGAGCAGACCATTAAGCAGATGAAGCTGATAGCTACATTTAGGAAATGTACCCATGTGATTAATGGAGATACTATTGCAGTACTTGAACTGTGATGTGAAAATGGCACAAAATAAAAATTTACTGAATATTCTTGAGTGATGTCTATCTCTATTTTGCTGCTATAATTGAACAGCTGATGAGTTGCAACAGAGACTGTGACCCATAAAGTAAAAACCAAACAAAAAACCAAACAACAACAACAACAATACCAACAAAATAAACAATAAAATAAACTAAAACCCTACCTTGCTCTCTGTCTCTTTATAAAAACATTTTCTGGCCAGGCGGTGGTGCATGCCTTTAATCCCAGCACTGGGGGTGGGGGCAGGGTGGGCAGAGGCAGGTGGATCTCTGTGAGTTTGAGGACTACAGAGTGAGTTTCAGGAAAGGCGCAAAGCTAAATGGAGAAATCTTGTCTCAAAATAAAAATAAAAATAAAAAGAATAAACAAACAAACAAACAAACAAAACCTTGCTGACCAGGTAGTACAGAATCTTCTTTATGTAACTGATACAACCAGTAATTTTTCACTGACTACTAGTTTGAGGGCTGAGTTTACTCCTTACATTTAAATTTCAAACTTTTTGTGGTCTGCAGAGTGATGCATCTAGAGAATTAATTTTGAAATATCACACATACACTCCCAATAAAACACTTTGGGTTATCTGAGCTGTGTGAATCCAGACACTACTGTAATTTTCTCTTCATTTTCAACATAGAATGGAAAGGCCACTTTACTTTTCAGCCAAGAAGTCCTGAGTTCAAACTAAATCAGGAAAATAAAAATAGAATAATTTCTGGAGTGGTTCAAATTAATTAAACACAACCATGGTGTGAAAACAACCTAAGTATCTGTTGACAGAAGAATGGATGTGTTGCGGTAATGCCCGCGTTACAGATACCTGTTCACCATGTCCGAGTGAGGGGCTGCGGATTAAAAAATAAGAGACAAGAGACAGCGGGTCATTTGCCACGGCTAAATGCCGAATGCCAAATGCCATTTATTGAAAGAGGGAGGAAACCTTAAATACAGGCTTACGGCACAAATGGAGGATCCCCGGAGGGCAGAAGTTCGCTACCGAACATTCTTGCATCTAAGCTGTTAACGCCCAATATGCAGGATACACAAACAAGGAACTTCCCTTAAGCATTCAGAAGGGTGGATACTGGCAGGGAATTATCATAGGGAGGACATCTGGTCAAGGTCGGCAAGCAGGCAACGGCTTTACTCAATATGGGAGGAGACCAAGGCCCTACATGGATGGAGAAAATGTAATTGGTATGTTTGTGTATATAATGAAATATTATTTATCCTTTAAAATAAATGATCTTCTACAACAGGCACAAATCATTGCATCACTTTTCTCCCAACTGTGCTGGAAAATGATTCAGAGTTTCCTCAATAAGGCTTAGGATGTAGTTTTGCAACAAAATGGATTAACATGGAGGATATTATGCTAGGTGAAATAAGCCAAAGACAAGTGTTTCATTGTCTCACTTAAGTACAGCATCTAAAAATCAGACTCAGAAACCAGGGCATAGTGTTAGTTATTTAGCTGCGTTGTGTTCTTACCCTGCAAGGAAGTGTCACAAAACACGACAGAATCCGCTAATAAGAGTTTATTAGAGTTAAAGGGACAGAGTGTGCAGGCCTGTGGGAGAGACACGTGCATGGAGAAGAGTGAGAGAGAAGAGAGAGAGAGAGAGAACCAGGAATATGGCGCTCCGCTTTAAAAACCGGCTGGGGGCGTGGCCAGGTCACGTCACTACTCCATGTGTGTGCGTAGATCACATGGTCACGTTGCGCGCTTACGTAGCCATGTAACGTCACGGATTCTGGTCACGCGAGATGCCTTGGCTGGAACTTGCTAGACGGAGGTGTCCGGCCTGACCGGAATTGGCTAGGCGGAAGTGTCCGCCTGGTAAATGCGACCGGTGGGGGGGGCGTGTTGTGAACCCTTCACATAGAATGATGATGGGCAGAAGCTGAGGATAGAGAAAGTAAAAAGATAGTCATAGAAGAGTACCAATTCAGTTATAAGATGACTATATCCTTGAAATGTAATGTACAACATCATAACTGTACTAATATTAATTTATTATAGACTATGAGTACAATGAAGTGATAGTACTCATATTTAGCATGTGGAAAGCCCTCTATTTGATCCTTAGTACAAAACAAGTACAAAACTATTTTTTAATTTCAAATTAGATTATAATAATTCATATATATGTATCTTTCTCACAAGAATGGTGACTATGAGATGTCATAGCTGTATAATAAGCGAGATTATTATTTTAAAATGTAAATAGACATTAAACTGTGACATTGTATCTCTCAAATGTAAAATTTTTATTTATTTTTTACACCTCTGTAGAACTTAAAATGAAACCAGAGATCCTTCAGTCTTACTATATATAATATGTTATAGAGTAGACTATTGTTTGAAAATAAAATAAATGACCTATTGACATATACAGCTCCTCACAAACTTCTGGGAAAATATTCTGAATGAAAAACCTAAACTCCAAAGACTACATAATATGTAGCTCTATTTGTATGATATTTTTACAATGACCAAATTACAAATATGGTTAATATATTAAGGGGACAATTGTTTAATAGAGAGTGCATAGTGGGAAAGATTTGTGTCTATAAAAGGTCAAAACAAAAATCTTTATAGGTGGAAACATTCTGTACCTTGATGATATAAATATCGTGTTTGTAATGGTTTACATATTTAAAAGATGCTTCCATTTGGATAATAAGGTATGACATAAGTATCTTTGTAGTACTTGTTCTTACATGTGAATTGAAAGAAATGTCCCAAATAAAAATTTTGATCAAAGTATCTAAAAACTGTTCTGGAGAGATGGTTCAGTGGTTGAGTTCTGGCTATTCTTGCAGAGTACCAGGATTCAGTTCTTATGATCTACATGGTAGATGACAACAATTTGTAGCTCTAGTTTCAGGAAATCCAATGCCCTCTTCTGGTATCTCCATAGACACTAGACACATATACAGTACACAGACATGCATGCTGGCAAAACACCCATGAACATAAAATAAATAAATAACAATAAATATTTAAAATGTCTTAAATGTACAAAATCCCCACCAAAGCCTCAAACATCCACTGTTATAGAATATTATTTTAAGATGTGTTACATTTGTTTATGCTGTGGAACATTTGCTTAATGATGCAAAGATGTGTTGCATTCTTTTATGTTGCATTTTATAGGTGTTGTTTCCTGTCCCATAGCTACTCTCATATAATCACTTAATATAAACTATAAATGCTTGACCGATAGCTCAGACTTATTCCTAACTAACTTACAACTTAAACTATTTCTGTTCATCTGTGTGCTGTCCCGAGGCTCTTGGCTTTTACCACTATCCCATTTTGTGTATCTGACTCGTTCTCCGTCTGGTTGGTATCTCCCCTGACTCTGCCCTTCCTTATCCCATCATTCTCAGTTTGGCTTTCCTGCCTAACTTCATCCTGTTCAGGTACTGGCCAGTCAGCTTGTTTATTAAACCAGTCATAGCAACATATATTTATACAGTATACAGAAGGATTATTCCACAGCAGCATTTGTTTAACTCTGTGAAGCTGTGTTACTTTGCTTGTCTAAAATACCTGATTGGTCTAATAATGTGCTGAATGGCCAATGGCTGGGTAGGAGAAAGGATAAGTGGGGCTGGCAGGCAGAGAGAATAAATAGGAGGAGAACTATGGGAGAAAAAAGTCTAGGAGCAAGAGAAGGTAGAGGACTCCAGGGGCCAGCCACCCAGCTGCACAGCAAGCCATGGAGTAAGAAGAAAGTTACATAAGGTAAAGATAAAAGCCCAGAGGCAAAAGATAAATGGGATAATTTAAGAAAAGCTGATTAGAAATAAGACAAGCTAAGGCAGGGCATTCATAAGAAAGAGTAAGAGTCAGTGTGTGTATTTATTTGGGAGCTGGATTAGGGGCCCCCAATAGAGTAAGAGTCAAAAGAGTAAAGAGTGAAAACAACCAACAACCATCAACCTTAACCTCAAAAACAAAACAAATTAAAACAAAAAACAAACTCTCAAAAGAAATACATAGCACACACAAACAACAAAAAGAAGCTCTTCTAATGTATGATATAACAATTTCCTCCTCTGCACTGCCATGGGCTTCTCATGTAATGTGTTTTATTAAAATTATTTTATGTAAGAATAAGGATCTTTCAGTCATTCTTTAATAATGATTATTGATCACGGGAGTGAGAACAATATCTCCACATTTTCATGTTGCTTTTATCTTTATTTATTGGAGCCAAAATAACAATTAAAAGCATAGACTTGTCATGAATTACTTCTTGTCTTAGGTGTGAGGACTCAAAATAATTCCATTATATCATTAAAATGATGTACTTTATGTGTGAATGAATATATTATATATTATTATATTATATGTCATTTAAAAATAAATATGTACTTCAAATACATTAATACCTGGAAAAAAAGTGGGTTAAACTTTTTCAAAATCCACAAAATTAAACAAATTCAGACACCCAATAATAGAAGCAATGAATGTTTTACTTTTCAACATCATTCAATCTAGAGCAAAGGTATTTCCTTAAATTTTTCATTAGACCTTCTAACAGAACCTTAAATATCATGTATCTCTTCTAACAGCTGTTTAGTGAAATGTTTATGATACTCCCAAAATAGGTGTTTTCCTTCTCAGAACCTAGTACCAAATCTGAACTGGCAAATGAAAAATATGTTCTTGGTAGTCATTGGCTGAAATTCATTGACAGAAATGAAGCAATGACAAAGATTTCACAAAAGGCCCCACTGATATTCCATCCTCATACCCTTTCCATCCTTGTACTCTTAGATGATGATGTGTATTTCTTAGATGCAACAGTGAGATGGATTTGTTTTCTAATTTTATTGGGGAATTGAGACCAGTAATATTGAGGGATATTAATGAGCAGCATTTATTAATTTACATTATTTTGTTGTACTGTGTATTTCACTTCTTTTGAGTAACTGATCTGAGATTACTCTTTGATGTAGTTAACCTGCCCTTCAGATTGAAAATTTCCTTCTAGTTAGTGCCTTCTATAAAGCTGAATTGGTGAATAGAAATTGTTTAAATTTGTTTTACCATGAAATGCTTTTCTTTTTCTGTCAATTGTGATTGATAGTTTTGCTGGGTATAGTAGTTTGCACTGGCAGCTATAATCTCTTAGAGCTTGTGTAGAAGAACACCTATCCAGGCACTTCTGACTTTCAGAGTTTCATAGAAATTTCTGGTGTTATTCTAACTGGCCTGCCCTTGTATGTGTCATAGTGTTTTACACATCTAACTTTTAATACCCTTTGTTTGTTCTGTTTATTTTGTTTTGATCATTACCTGTCATGGATAATTCCTTTTCTGGTCGAGTTTACTTGGCATTTATTGTATCTCTTGTACCTTGATAGGATTTCTTTTTTTAGATTGAGAAAATTTTCTTCTATAATTTTTAAAAAATATTTTCCATGTCTTTGACATGGTTTTCTACTTCTTCTTCCTCTAAATACATTATTTATAGGTTTGGTCTTTTCATAGTGTCCATATTTCATGGATGTTTTGTGTCTGGATTTTTTTTTTAATTTAAAATTTTACTTGATAGAGTTATCTATTTTTTCTTTTTTTTATTAAGAAATTTTTTATTCATTTTACATACCAATCACAGATTCCCCTCTTCCCTCCTACAAAAAGGCAAGGCCTCCTATGGGGAGTCAGCAGAGCCTGGTACATTCAGTAAAGGCATGTCTAAGCCCCTCTCCCTGCCTCAAGGCTCTAGGATGCATCCCACCATAGGTAGTGGGCTCCAAAAAGCCCACTCATGCACCAGGATGAATTCTGATCTTACTGACTGGGGGCCTCTTAAGCAAATCAAGCTACACAACTGTTTCACTTATGCAGAGGGCCTAGTCCAGTCCTGTAGAGGCTCCACAGGTGTTGTCTAAATTTCATGAGTTCTCACTAGTTTGGTTTGGTTGTCTTTATAGGTTTCCCCATAATGATCTTGATGCCCTTTGGTCATAGAATCCCTCTTCTCTCTCTTCTACTGGACTCCTGGAGCTCAGCCTGGTGTTTGACTGTGTATCTCTGCATCTGCTTCCATCAGTTACTGGATAAAGGCTCTATGATGACAGGGTATTCACCGATCTCATTACTAGTGTAAGTCAGTTCAGGCACCCTCTCCACTATTGCTAGAAGTCTAAGGTGGGGTCATCCTTGTGGATTCCTTGTCTTCAAGACCTGAAACTTTCTCTTCTGTGTCTTTTAATCTTTTGATGAGGCTTACTTCTGAGGTATTTGTTTGATATCCTAAGTTTTTCATTTCCAGTTCTTATATCAGTTTGTATTTTCTTTATTGATTCTATTTCTCTGTTAATTTTTACTTTCATATTTGAATTATTTTCATTATTTCATTCAACCATTTGTGTTTTGATTAAGGCATTTATTAATATCCTCTTTAAGGTTTTTTTTAAACATATTCATAATTTCTGTTTTGAAGTTCTTATCTTGTGCTTTGACTAAATTGCTTTTCTCAGGGCCTAACAGTGGGGTTGCTGGCTTCTGGAGGAGGCCTATTGTCTTAATTTTTTTTGCACTATTTTGCCTATTTTCTGTGTTTTTGTACTGGTGTCTAGACATTTGGAGTTATGATATTTGAGGTGTTTCTAGGTGTAAATATTTGGTCTTGTCTTGGTAAAGTACTTTATTATTTGGTGGCTCTTGCCTACTCTGGGTCCTGGTGGTTGTGGAGCTCCTGATGAGAGTTATTTTGCTTGTCAGTGGGGCACTATTGTGTCATATTTTGATCACGTTCTGACAATAAATTTTTCTTTAAATCAGAGGGTAAAGCTAGCCACTAGCTGGCCAAAATTAACCATGGAGGTTTTAGAGGACTGAGAACAGAGAGAGAGAGAGACAGGAAGTAGTAGGGTGTGGCTTAGAGAGGATCTTAGTCCTTTTGGATCGAGAAAATGGAAGTGATAGAAGGTCACTTGTGTGTTCTCCATCACTTCTCTGATCATTTAGGTTCTTATCCCGATATCTGACTCCCAATTTTTTATTGATAAAGAATAATTAGATAAATGCCAACATGGGGCTCAAGCAAACAACCTTGAGATTAAGAGTCTCATGCTCTACTGACTTGATACCTACATTCCCAAGAGGTGGGGTGGATTGCTTTTTGTTGTTCAGTGAGTTATGGATGTTTATCATTGTTTAGGGGAGTTGGTTTTGGTTGCAAGTTGTTACTGGTCATGGTAAGGGAGGTAACTAAGCAAGTGTGGTTGGATTTAAGGATCTCTTTCTGAACAGAAAAAGTGGATATATAGGAATGATAGGATAAAAGGGTAGATTATTGAATCTACTTTAATTTAAAGAGCACAAATTAATCTCAAATATTTTACATTGGTATAGATTTTTGTATATTGGTATAAATTTAAGGTTATTTTTACTGCAACATATTGTATATATGTTTCTACTCTGGTTTAATGTATTGTACCTATGAAGCTCATTTAAAAATGTAATGTATAATTAAGAAACACAGGTTAGTAGTTATTTATGCATAATAATCAAATATGTAGTCATGTGAGGTATGTTTTAAAGGTTAAATAGATATATTTTATGTAGACAGGTTGTCTTCAAATACTTCAGGTATCTATAGAATATGCAATTTAAGATGTTATATAACATAAGGCTTTTCATGACAGTGAGATATGTCTGCTCTTGGCAGCACCAATCTACTTCAAAAAAAGATGACGGACATTGAAGAAACTCCATATGGAGTTTGCTTTCATTGTGGCAAATTTAGCCATTGGGCAAGAAACTGCCCTTGCCTCAACTGCTGATAGTACGCTGCCCAAATTGAACAAATAGGACACAAAAGAAGGTGACTGCCAAACTTTGCCAAGACAAGTTAGGACAGTCCTTCAAAATTCCTCCTTCACAGAAAAGTCCGTCAAATATTCTAGGCCTGTAGGCCAAAAAGGAATGTCCCAATGTTGCAGAGGAACCTTGAGTCCAGGCAGCCAGCAGTTTCTCTCATTTCTTTGTTTTAGAAGTTGTTTGCTCTGCATTTTCTGTTTACTCAGGTAATATTGTATCTATCTCAGGTCTCTGATGAAGTTGAAGACTAGATAGTTATAGTTACAGTTTTTCTTGTTAAAAATGAAACTCACAAAAGAGGTCTAAAGTGTATAAGGTGGAGAGACCAAAAAGGATAGTTTTGGATTGGTAATACAAGTTACAATAAAAAGTGAATTAGGTACAAAACTTTGGAGTCACCAAGATAGGATAGATAATGGAGTATTTTCTCTGAATTTGCCAAAGGAAAATGGATTGGACATAGTGAATGTAATTCTTACCTGATAATTGTTCTTAGTGTACATAGTTTTAATATGTCATAGTTAAAACTTTCCTTTTCTAGTTAGGCAAAAAGGGAGAAATGTGTGATATTTTGATCACATTCTGACAATAAAGCTTGCTTTGAATCAGAGGGCAGGGCTAACCACTACCTGACCAAAATTAACCATAGAGGCTTTGGAGGACTGAGGACAGATAGGGAGTAGTAAGGCAGAGTTTAGAGAGGATCTAAGTCCTTTTGGATGGAGGAACAGAAGAGATAGAAGATCATTTGTGACTTGGCTGCTTCTCTGATCATTCCAGTACTTACTGCATATCTGACTGCTGATTTTTTATGGATAAAGAATAATTAAATAAATGCATCAGAGAGCCACAAAGAAATGGGTATAGGCCAGAAGGAAAGACTGAAAGGTGCCTCCAGGAAGAACTAGGCGACCCTGGGCCCACACCAAAAGGCTTAGTCTCTAGGGCATGGGTGTGAGATGGAAGGAAAGCTTACTGCAGGTAGTTAAGTCTGGAGAGACAGGAATGAAGGAAAGGAAGGGAGAAAAAACGTCCCCTACCTGAATCCTAGCCTCATACAGAAGCTTGGAAAGGCTGAAAGGGGCCATTAGGAAGAACTAGGGGGACCCTGAGTCCTCATCAAGTCGCAGGGTGCCCTTAACTCAGTTTCTTAATCTGCCTTCTCTTAGCATAACAAAATATATGAGGCTGGTAATTTATAAAGAAAAGAAGTAAACTTTGGTTCATGATTTGCTTGAAAGTACAAGAACATCTGTTCAACTTCCAGTGAGAGCTATGTGCTGCTTCAACTTGTGGAAGAAAGAAGAAAAACAAACACAATGCTTGGAAGAAAAAAGAGGGAGGCTATAAGTTATTTAATTAAAAAGGCATTGGTCCAATAATGAGGGCTCTGCCCTCATGAAAAAAGCACCTTACACTAAGCTGCACTTCACACACACACTGCCTCATGGGAAAGAAAATTCAGGTCCTGACAGATGAACTTTTGGAGGATACAATTTATCCACTTCTTTAGCCAATAATCTTCTGGAGACTAATTCATATTATTAATGTGTCACTAGAGAGTCATTCAAAGAAGAGCTACACCAGTGGATTTTAAAGAAACACAGTAGAAATGTTCCTCTGGTATTTTTAGGACACTTCTTACAATTATTATATAAAATGATTTTATTCATCTACTTTTGAACTTTAATGTATCTTTATAGGGCAATTATGACGTGGATTCTGAAAAAATACCACAGAGCCTTTTCTATTTTATATACAATTTTTAACATTTATTGTTGTATCTTGTTCTGTGGATGGATCTCTTAGTGGCACATTAATAAACTGAATTTATCTACAGGAAATTATTGCTTAAGAAAGTATACATTGTGTCCTCCAAAATTTCATGTGTCAGAATCTTTACATTTCACAGAAAAAGGGAGTAGCAGATTAATTACTTTTCTGTTACAAAGAGAGCTCATGAAATGAAATTCCTTTACAGAATAATAAGGAATATTCTTTCACATCTTTGTAAGCCTCTCTAATGTCTCACTTAACAGAAGACAGATTATCATGTTTTTGCCTTCAGCCTGCTGTTTTTGCTGTAAACTTAAGAAATATTGGCCATATCTCATTTCAAAAAATATGTTATTAGCATGATGTATTTATTATTTTGAGTGGATTAATGACTGTTTTAATGCTGAATATTATAAATACCAAAAGATAGAATACAAACAACTGAATGACTTATTTAGATCCCAAATATTTTTGTTTGTTTTGAAATGGGGGTCTCTATTTGTAACCCTAGCTGTGCTGAAACTTACTATGTAGACCAGGCTGGCCTCAGACTCACAGATATCTATTTGCCTCTGCCTCCCACATGCTGGGATTAAAGGTCGGTGGCACCACCCAGCCTTGGATCCTAAATAATTTTTAAGAGTACAAAATAATGTAAATTCAAAAAAGTTTACTGGCATAAATAAATCAAGAAATGCTGATTTGAGGAATTTTCTGCCACTTCTAGGTAACTGAAATTCTGGACACTTGGAATCTACACCCATGTGATGTTGATGCCATTTCTAAAACTCCTTCTTTTAGTATGAAAGATCTACTGAGGCCATTTATATTTTTATTATTCTAATACCATATATTAATTACCCCAAAATAATGAATTTCACATTTTCATACATGTGGTTTGTTCTTATGAAATAACAAAGCATTTTAAAAATATAGATGTCACAAAAAAGGCAAAGCATGCTCTCTGTCTTTGCATGTAAAATAATATTCTTTTAAAATAACAGGAACAAAGGGGAAAAACGTCGAATCATCTAAAAGGAAACTAAACCAAACTATTCATAATTGAAGGTGATGAACAAATACAGTCTTTATTGTAATCTTCCCAACTATCAGTTTTATTGCCAAACAAATGCTTTTCTATAAAATAAGAAAGTGGGACAAAATATAGTCTTATTTTCCTTATCCCTTGGCATTTTAGTCATTGTCCATGACATTGGATGATTGGAAACCAAAGATATCATCAAGAATCTAGTGAAACTGCATCATTCTGGGTGATTTATAAAGCATATACTGAACTGGTCAGTTGTTTGTCTTAATGAAATAGATTTTTTAAGATTTCATATCCAGTGAAACTACTTCACTTCTTATGACAGGAGGTTCCTCATAGAGGGTCTCAAGAAGTGGCCCTGGGCTGATAAATGTCTTCAAACTAAGCCTCTGGGATTCAGGAAAATGAATCTCTCTTCTAGCTATAAATTATGTTTTTCTTCCTGAAAGAAGATACTTCAAGGTACAATTCAAAAACTTTTAATGGAAAATATGCAAAATTGGCTCCCTTCAAAGACTGATTTATTCCTATTCATGAAGGTTCATTTCCTCTTTCATTTTACTGATTACAGCTTTAAGAGCCCTTTAGAGAGATATAATTCTTTTGAAATTACTCTTCCATCTTCATTTATACTGTTGTTGCCCTAATCCACATTCTTATTACTTCATACTTAAGTTACTAATATATCCTCCAAAAGGGTTTTCATCATCCAGTTTTGCCTTCTAAGTAATCTTTTAGGGAGGTGTATAGGCAAATATTGTTGGATGAGAATCTTGCCTCTCCTATTCACTTGCTTTTCCATCTTAAGAAGTTAATTACTTTTCTGCTTCAATTCAGCATTGGACGAGACAGGAAGGATTCAATGAGATTTTGAGTACAAATTGTCTACAATATTGACAGTACACAAAAAGTATTCATAAATAATTTTTATTCCTCTGCCTTGCTTCTGTTTAAAACCCATGTCATAGCTTCCTAAATCTAATTGCTTGCCTGCTCTAAGAGTTTGTTTGCATGCATCTACTGAAAAATATCACCCTGTTTTTCAACATGGACTGTGCTTCAGAAAAGTTTTATACTCAATATCCCTCAAATACAGGTAAGTCTACTTTCCACTTGTGTACTTGATAATAATTTTTCTTTCCTAGAATTACTTGCCCATTTCCTTCTTATTAAATTTGCTACACTTCAGCAATGCTGAAGTTTTGCTATATCTGCTTACACTCAATACATTTGTGTTTGTATTTCAGTATGTTTATATAATCACAGTTTTCAAACATTGTTTTTTGAGATTATAATATAATTGTATAATTTTCTCTTTCTCTTTCCTCCCTCCAAATCTTCCCATGCATGTGTATATATATGAACAATTAAAGAAATAGAGTTCTGAGGCCATGAATTTGAGAGAGAGAGCAAGGGTTGTCACGTGGAAGGGGTTAGAGAGAGAAAAGGGAAAGGGGCAAATTATGTGTTCATATATTAATTTAAAAATAATAATAAAATTTCAAGTTAAACAGAAAACAACTTAGCTACCTACCATAACTTTATGTAAAGAAATAGTTCTCATGTATTCACTAATTTATTTTGTTACATTTAAAATCTTCTAGAAATACATGTTCTACTCTTTGGAAAACACAACTTAGTGTAAATTGGTCTATTGAGCATCCAGGACTTACATACTTTCCCAAACACATTCATGCTATTGTCAATTAATAATCTTATCTCCCACACAACTTAATAGCAAATTATATACTATGCTATGCTTTTTAGTTATTTTATGAATGATTAACCTGTCATAACCTGACTCCTGGATAACCAAAGTTATATTTTATGCTTCTGAATCCCATCACCTTCACTCAGAACTGCAAAAAGCTGATCATTATTATAGTTCATTAAGTATTTGTTGGTTAATTAATTTTAAAATAGTTCACAGTGATATTCTATGGATATAGAGATAGAAATCAGAGGGCTTAAAATGACTTATCCAAAACAGTTTGTGTTGACTGGTTCTAATACAAAAATATTTGAAGTCACAGTTCACCTTGTGTTGTAATTTTTGCTTATTAGTTGAGAAAATATTGATGTTAGGTTTAGGATGTGTACTATGGTATGTTACTACAAACTACAAATAAATGTAAAATAACTAGAAGGTTAGGCAAAGACATAAAAAATTGAGTCACAAAAATCATTAATTTAAAATGACACATTGTAAAAAGATTTCTTCCATTCACTACCAATAGAGTTAAAACTGGCCCCACCTTTTTCAGTAAACTATGAAAAAAAAAAGAATATATATATCCTTAATAATTCAATCATGCTGGTTGCTTAAGACAAATGGAGTTTTCCTAATCCTAATTTCAGGTAGATTCTCCTAGAAAATAAATAAGAAGTTAATGATTATATCCTCAATCATAGCTATTATTACTCATCTAATTGCTACTTTTTTTGAAACACTATATTGTAAACTTTCTCCAGCCTAGGAAATAGATGAAATGCTAAGCAAGAAAAAAAGAAGCATACATATTGATGGATAAGATGAAACAACTACACTAAATTTAGGCTATTATGGTTGAGATATCAACATCCCAACCACCAACTGCACTCAGCAACTAGAAAACTTCAATATGAATCTTAGGTAGAAAAGATTGTTAAGTTATCAAGCTCTTTTTGTTTCTCCACAGCTTTGTTCCTTCTAGATGGCCTACAGATTTACTGGAATTAAATTGTTTTTACCTGAATTGGGTCACTAACTTCTGATCTGTTCTTCCCCTTGTTAGAGCCAATGACAGGTGAGGCTACTGAATACAAGAGAGACCTGAGGTAAGTAGCCAGGATTTCTTCTAGCAACATGTAGAAGTTGTATGGGAAATGAATGTAGTATGTGGGGACACTGGTCACTTGTCAGGAAAGGGTTTCTTTCTCCCTCTAGCCCAGGCTTCAGCTTCTAAGTTCAACAGGTCTGGAACTATGTTTTTTTTTCAGAGAAGGATAATAACCTAGAAAACTGGCTCACACTGCTCAAATTCACAAGGGACAAATTTGTATCATGACGCCAATTTAATAATTTATAGTAAAGAAGAGAACTGCCAAATGGACTGAGATGTGTGTTGGCCTGTCAGCTTAGTCTCTTTTCAGTAGGGATGCCAAGTCAAAAAACTAAATTAACAACAGATTGGAGCTGGATAAATCTATGAAATCAGAATTAAGAAGAGGACTGTAAGGTCAAGCTTGTTTCATTTACATAGTTCAGCCAGGAAGAATACTCCATCCCTTTGCCAGTCCTCACAAGTCATGGTCCTATCATCAATCAGGCCAGGCTCTTAGTTTCCAAAGTTAAATCCATTGCTTTTCCATAGCTTGATGCCCCTGTGATTTTTATTGGACATCCCTGAGTGCTGGGCCTAGTTCCACCTAAGTCTCTAACGGTTTTGGTTTTATAAGATGTGTTCGTTGCAAAATGAGCTGCTGCAGATCCAGGTTGCCCTCCTACAAAAATATGGTCTTCAATTTCCTTCTTTAATCAGTCTTATCTGTGAATCAAAACGCTACACTTTGACCTAGCCCACAAGTATTATTGTTTTTCTTCTTTACTATGGTTATTACCCAGAAAGTTCTTTGCAGCTCTGGGCTGCAAATTCTGAGTGTGGCTCTTTTACATGCCTGTAGAGGTTTGAACTACTTTGTAAGCCTTGTTTTTCAGAATTATTCTGAAACTTAGCTGAAAGTTTTGTTTCTAAGTGTGTGGTATTTACTTGCATATTTCTGAAGATCCCATAGACACTGTGCAGAATCATCAGACTCATTACACTCATTACACTCATACACAGATTCATTGCAGACTCTGCAATCAATAGTGCTTTTCATTGATTTACTTGTGCATCCTTTGGGCATTCATTTATTTACCCCTTTCCTCAGTTTTCATTCAAACAACATTCTTGAAAATGCTTTGTTTGGAACACAGAAATAATCTGAATCTAGACTTTGCTCTCAGTATAGTACAGCTTTCAGTATAGTAAAGGTGCAATAAATACACAAAGCAAACTACATATTAAAGTGTGAACTGATGGATCGAGATGAGGAGAATCTAGATTTAGTGGAAAGTTTAAACAAAGATTGTCCTGTTGTTATTTTTCACATGTTTTTTGAAGTTTCCTCGGTCTGTGCCTCCTGGAATTGAAAGAGCAGCAGCTTTCCAGTTCTTAGGTAAACTTCTTCATATTTGGCTTAGAAATCTTATCTTGACACAAAACCTACTGGAATATAGTAAGAAAAACATCTGGGTTGTGGTGGAAGGAAATAAGGTGGGTAACAGTTAAGAAGGCAAGGATGTATTTGTTGTTTGTTCAGCACCAATGACAGAAAGAAGAAATCAAACTTGACTAGCGTCATCTGCTAAAGGGACTTACCTTCGTTCTGTGCAAGTAAGGTTTCTGTGGTGAGACATCAATGTGCTCAACTTCCTCTTTCAACACTAATTTTTTCAGTTATCAGCAGGATATGTGCGTGCTGCCCAGAGTTGTGCTTTTCTACTCTCATCTCCTTGCAAAGATACAAGAGTGCTTATCCCGGCTCAGCATCAGGGTAAGTTTTAGTCCAGCACCTGTAAGTTTGTTTTTCCACTTGGGGGGATTGGTGGAGACAGGAAGATCAGGACAGGGACGGATGTGAAGCCAGTGTTTTGAATGAAATGGTCACTGGTTTCTCCTCAGGATTCTTACCGGAGAAACAAATGTGATTGCCTTTGAGTCTAGCCAGAGTTCAAAGTCAAGTTGAATGCTGTCAGCCTCTACTGTTACAACAGCAGTATTGTCGTATATGTTATAACTCACTGCTTGCTAAAGGGGCTTTCTGTAGAGTGGGCAAGGACATAAAAGGTAAGTACAGTGTTGTATTTTGTCTCATTTAGAACAATTCAACATATTTAACCAAAAAAGAGGATATGAACTTCTGCTGTATATAATTTATCTAGTTACATAGGATATATATATTTAAGGCTCCTAATGGTAAGCTTAGCTTGGATAGATACTGAGACAAGTAGTATATTCTTCTAGGATAAAAGAAGAATGACAAATGACATGTTTCAGAACTAAGAAGCCTGTCTAAATATAAGTCACTCATAATATAGTCGGATTATCCGAGAGTCAGTGAGATGAAATCACTTAAGACCATTCAGATAATTAGTGGCAGAACTACAGCTAGGGACTCAGCCTTAAAACTCATGTTATTTCCCTCCAGAAGACTGTGACTTTCAGAAATACTATAAATCTACCTATGGCCCTTTTGAGTTTCATATTGGAAAAATAATATATCAGAAGATGATTTTTGAGTTTATTCAGAGGTATTCCTTGATTCTGTAAGAGGAAATTATTGTCCTAACTTCAGTCCTTCTAGACAGCAGAGTCCAAATGCAGGACATTTATCTTTTCAGTGATCACTCTTAGGAGTGGAGCTGGCACTAGTGAGTCAAAAGCAACCTATCTGGGGAGTCCTTCAAGACAGATTGTGTGCTTAGCTGATTCCAGAAGTAGTCTAGGTACAATGATAATGACTTTGCACTGGTTTCTTTGGGACGTGATAGTCTCAATTCTTTGAATTCTCAAATGAGGATATTGTTATTTTCCTTGTATAAATAGATGCAGAGAGTCATTGTTATTTCTATTAGGGAATTTCTGCAACTAAAATATGGTACACAGCTAGGTGATATGCAGATATACCTAGAATGCTGATTGTCTAAACTATACTGATAATCAAGTCATAGATTTAAGACAGTTGCTTTTTGTAATGGTTCCTATTGAATACAGTCCCTTCTTTGGTCAAACACAGTTCTTTTTAGGGCCTAACTGATAAGTTATTTAGTTCAAATAATATGGACTACTAAATCCTAGTAGTGGAGAAGCAAAGAACTCCAAGTGACTGAGCACATTTTTTTTGAGAAGTTTTGGGTGGTGCTTGGTGGCTCTTTGTGTTTGAGATAAGTGAGTTGGCATCCCATGAAGCCCTGTGTCATGGTTCTAAAACAGAACATAGAAATGTTTGCTGTGAAACCACGCTATGGACAATTTTTCATCATCAGGGCAATGGTTGGGTGGAGAGTTCTACATTTTATTTTATTTTTAAATTATTTACTTATTTTTATTTTTTCTGTAAATTGTTGCTTTGCTTGCACATATATCTGTGTGAGGGTGTTGGATCCCCTGGAACGGAAGTCACAGACACTAGTGAGCTGCCATGTAGGTGCTGGGAATTGAACCTGGGTCCTCTGGAAGAGCAGTCAGTGCTCTTCTCTTACTCACTAAGTCATCTCTCCAGCCCCTCTACATTTTATTTTAATTAAATAATTCAAAAAGTTTACTTATGGTTCAGATTAGAATTTTAAAGCCATTGTTTCCTTCATGAAACATTAAAAAAATTTAATGTAGGGTTGCTGTTGATTATAGGAACCAAATCTTAGACCCAGATCAATCTACCTCATTGCACTGGTACTTTCCAACTATTGTGTATGCAGTCACCAAGAAGAATGTGGAGAGATGTACTTATAGCAGTTTTATTAGAGGTACAGTGATTTTGTTTCTTCACCTGTATCTAGTTCTTTTTCTTTTTAAAATTCTCTTCCTCCAAGACGACAAGCCTACAGACTACCCGCACTATCAAGGAAAATAGAAATAATTTTGATAAGCATGTCTCTTCAATTGTGCTGGTTACTTAATGAAAAGAGCTTAAAAAGAGAAGGAGAACTGAGATGGTGGAGACTCATAGAGCTGGGACTTAGGGAACGAACTGTCATCTTAATCCTAGAACTGAATTTCCATACTCTTGAGTCCAGAGCTTAAACTTCAGGGAAATGGAATTACTTATTTGAGTGCTAATATCTCCAACTTTCAGTTAAATTATATTCTATGATACAATCATTTGTAATATATCATTCAATAATGATTTTTCACACACACACACACACACACACACACACACACACACACACACACACACACACACAAAATGCTCTAAGTATATTCAGGGGTAGTGGCTGATAAGTGCCTCCCTCCAGGCAGGGAGGACTAGTGTTAGGGGTAGTGCCCATACAGACAAACTAAGCTAGAGCTAGAAAAGAGGTAAGGATCATTGAGTTCAATTGTCTTATTTTAATAACAAAGAAAACGAAAGTGGCAGAAAGGAAGGGTCTTATTTCAGCAACATAAAGAGTTGTTATTTGACTAGTAGAATCCATGTCTCTTTGATCCAAATCTAGTATTTTTAAAAATATGGTCTACTGTTTTGAGTCTTCCCTAACCTACAAGTCTTGCTCAACTCAGCACTTCTGTTATCAAAACTGAAATTAAAATGTCCCAGATTTTCTATCTGCAATCTACTATGATTTGAGTCCAAAAGTCAAACTTCATAAAGATCCTTGATTCTGATACGACACTACCCTGACACCTGGAGGGACTACTCTGACACCTGGTGGGAAGTCATTTGCCATATAGCCATAGTGCATATAGATAAAAGTGCTAGAACTAGATCCAAGAATGGCAGTGTCTTTATCTTTAAGGAGAGTATATTCCATATAAATACCATCTTAAAATATTTTTCTTCCATGCAAGAACTTGTTTGGAAATGGAGAGTTTCATCTTTCTCTAGTTTTATAAAGAATCTTATTACAAATAAAATTGCAATACCTCTTGGACTTTTGGAAAGAAACTTAATCCTGCTGAGAGTTAATTTCCCGATCGGTGAAAGTTATGATAAAAAAAACCTCTAAATTCCTACAAGATAGATTGATATGCATAAGAATAGCATTGAGTAACTGATAGAAAACATAGGGAATTGGATTTAGTATTTTACTTTGAGTTAAGGACAAAACCTGAATCATTATATAGGCACGCATAAGTTGTCTCTTTGTGAAAACTGGACATTAATGTAGTTTGTTAGGAAGGGAAGCTGCTTTTTTGGTACCTATTAAAATCTTGGACTCAACATTAGTGAATCAGACTCAAAAGCCTGATACAAATATGTATTTTGAAACAAGACTTATTTCTACCAAAATACAATGCTAGATGATCAAATTCTACTTAAGCATGTGAGATTCTGGTTGGAAATAGGAAGCTGGAATTATAGACTTTGAATTTCTTAAGTGTCCTGATTTCTGAAAGTCTGACCTCATTTATCTCAGGAGCAGAGGGCAAACTATGGCTGTTGACTGGGAAAGTAGCTCCTGGGATAGAAGCAAGAAGTCACTTAAGTGTTTGCTAACATATGCCTACACTACATACTCTGCCTGTATAAATTCCTACTGCTTGTCTAGACCTTTGCTAAATAGACTAAATTGTATATAAAGGCCTAAGATACAGAATCTTCCCATACAGAAAATGCATTTTCTTAGTTAAATCTGTAAATATAGTAAGAGTTTGAAGAAGAAGAAAGCCAAAGTACAGGTGTCAGAAAAAATGAGGGTTGAAGTAGTCCCCTGAGACAGAGGAAACGATTGACCTCCAAGATGAGATCTAAAGAAAGGTTTTAATCATGGGGAGTATATATTTTTGATATATCTTGCACAAGTTAGCATGGCACATTTTAAAGTGGAGTTTAGTGTTTGTGTTGGAGAGAAAAGTCCCTGGAAAAGAGGAATTGATTAACCAGTATAAGAAAGGTAAATTTTGTAACATTTTATAATAAAAATTGTCTTTGACTTTCAGGACCTAACCAATATCTTATCTGGCTTTGACTTGAAATTATAAATTTCATTTCTTACCAAGTTTAGAGCTTTTTCTTTATCACCTCAACTGCTGTAGTAGTCAGGAGGAACAGTTCTGTTGTTGACTTGGTCTTTTGTGGTTTGAGTACTGAATATAGAACATTCCATACATTGCTGGCAAGCCTGAACTGTTGATCAACCTACTTACACCAAAATGACTTGGACTTCCTGTGGACCATCTTTCCAAACTAATTTCCACACTGTTGCTAGAGGGATCACTCTGAACTTCAAGTAAAATTATATCAAAATTCTTACCAGAATATTTCAAGGATTCTATCTTCCCCTCAAATGCCTTCAAAACTTTTCATGGTATGGTACCATCTGCCTCAATCATCTTTCCCTTAAACTAGCTTCTCCTATTCCATACTTTTCACAATCTTATCCCATCCACCAGCTTGGGTAGAATGGCTATTATCTCATTTTCATACCTTGGGAATTATGAATATTATTCATTCTCACTAAATCCCCTTCAAGTCCTCTCTTCTCTTACATCATGCTTACTTTCAAAACTGATTGTTGAAATTGCCTCATTTTTATGTTTCCATTATAGATCTCTTCTATCCAGGCTTTCGTCTCTTTATACAGAAATACCTTCAGTACATCTTTCATGGCATGTTTTTAAAATTTATTATGGTGAATTACTCTATGTTCTCTCCCACATGACTACAAACTTCTTTTTTTTTAAAGATTTATTTATTGTTTTTTTGCACATGCATGTCTGTGTATCATATGCATTCCTGGTACATGTGGAGATCAGAAGAAGAACATTAGATCCCCTGGAATGGAAGTAATGTATGATTGTTAGCCTCCATGTGGGTACTGGGCATCAAACTCAGGATCTCTGCAAGAGCAAGTGCTCTTAACCATTGAGCCTTCTCTCCAGTCCAATGATGCAAACTTCTTGAGGATATCAGCCAAGTAAATTCTTCTCCAGAATTTATTATTAAACTCCTATATCCTCAGTAATTAGCTTATATAAAAACAATATACACATAAAGAAATATATGCTTGCTAGATTAAATTGCAAATTAATTCCCAGATGAATGTCATTAATAATAATTAGTGCATACCAGCATGCTTATGGAAGTCTTTGTTGAAAAGATAGAAATAGAACCTCAGTTTTGAAAGGTTGCCACAATATAAATAGAATAGTCAACAATTCAGGCAAACTAAGTTTAACTTTCTGCAGTTACAACCTCAATTTTTCTCCCCAACCCTGTCCTTATAGAGACCAATATGAGAGTGTAAACATCTTGGTACAAGTACCATCTTCCCTAAGTTAAGATACTGTGTATTACAGAATTTTCATAGAACCAGGGTAACATGGCACACAGATCAGTAAGAGGCCTATATACCTGATTTCTGATTCTAGTTCTAGCATAAAATAACCTTATGACCTTGAACAAGGCACTAGTTTTTTTTTTTTTTTTTATACATCAGCTAAAACTATGGTACTTACCTGATAGGAAAAAAGAGTCCTTGTCACCATGCACTTCACTGAGTCCTGTGATACACTGATTTTATTGATAGTTTAGATAGATTCGTTTTTTTCATGATTTCTTTAAAAGAGTCCTCTAATGAGCTTTATCGGAATAAAATTTGTGAAGTTTCTGTATTTTACACAAATGTATCACAGGATTCATAGGATTGGATTCTGCCATAGTCCTCAAAAGTCCATTGGGGGAAAAGTTAAATACATAAGATCATTTCCCTTTTATACTTTCTAAGTGTCAAGAGCTTCAGGATCTGCAGATCCAGTCTCCTCACTGCCATTCAGAGTCTAAGTGCAGAGAAGAAGCCATTTGCTAATAAAATGAGGTAGATATACTTATCTATGATACCTTTATAATGTTCAATGACAATTAATAAAATAAAAGTATAAGACACCGTGAGAAGCATTTTACAAGGACTGTCTTTTTCTTGAGATCTTGCTGACAGTGAATAGTCTGAGACCTTGGGATATACTAACTTTTACTAAAGGATGTGTGTGATCACCTGTGATTTCTAAATTGTTTTGTTTCCTCCTCTTCTAAGCCTCTACAACCATGACATTCCTGAGCAGTAAAGGGTACATACTGGACAGTCTAATAATCCAAATGAGAAGACGGGTTTTAGGGAAGCAATAGGTAACAAAAGTGTACTAGTTGATACCTCAAGGTTTTCATTTTTGCAAAATGCACGGAGATGGGAGCTTTGAACGATTCACATACAAATTTTTTGAATGCTTAGTAGCTACATAGCGATGAACAAAACATCTTTTTTTTATGGTACAAATGAAGTTAATAACAGTGAACTATGTGGTGAATAAATGATTAAGTGAGCCTTTACATTTCCTGTGTTGATGCTACAAAGATTAAGAATAAAGAACATGTAATGGTAAATAGGATTACCTTGAAAGATCAACTGGTGAAAGCTTTGCTAACTTGCAAACCAAGACCAGCTAGATGTATAAAGACGGGGGGGGGGGGAGGGGGGGGCAGGGCATTCTACAGGAGGAGCAACAGATGCAAAAAGGGAAGCACACATTCAGGAATGAATCATGCATTTCACATCTCTTCATGAGACAGGAACCAAAAATATATCTAGGTCAATGTTGGCAACTTAAGTAAGAAAAACTACCCAGAAATAGAGAGAGCAAAAGACAATGAGAGACCCAGGGCTAGAGAGGCACAGAAAAAGCTAGGGAAACTGCCGTGATAGAGAAGAGTAGTCAAGACAGCCAAGGAGGGAACACATTCGAACACTCAACATTTTCATCTTAGTAGATTTTTAGATTGCTTTTATTTCTTAAATTTCAGAGTGAAACAAATTCTTCAGAACAAGCTAAGTGTTCCTGTTCCAAGGTATTATATTTCTTTTGAACCCAAAAATGAGTTCCCCATGTCTCCCAGCATGGAGATTTTACACTTAATTTTCACTGAGATTGAGGGAAAACTCTTCCTATTTACTCCTCTGTTTGGAGAAGAGAAGAAGTTCGGTAACCGGGTCATGAGATTGACTAAATTTGTGACTAATCGTGCCAGATTCGGAGGCACAGAAACCTGTGAGCTCTGTTGTTTAACTCAGAGGTGTGGGGAGAACTTGTTGTTAGGAAGTGCGACCAACTGCACCAGTGAAGCAAAAACAAAGAGCCACGTTTGTTTCTTGCAAAAGCAGAAGTGGCACTCGACTGGGCGTGAGCTGTTCTGAGTTCTTGAAATTGTGTGCTGGTAACTTCCTTTGCTCTCTGACAGCCTCTGCATGGGTACCTGGTGGTAACAGAAGCAATGCCAACGTTGAAGTCAGAGTGGTTATTGGGAAGGATTTATTTTTACTTATTTCACCATGGCAGAGGGCTTTTACCATGGTGGATGGAAAAGAGACACAGCTCATCACTAGTGAACCACCACATCGTTAAGTTAGGCCTCACCTCCTAAAATTTCTGGAGCACCACCAGCTAAGAACCAATCAGGAGCATTTCCTATTGAATCTGTGAAATGGTGGATAAGCTAGCTACATTTTAAAGTCACACCTAGTTACAGGGAGGCAAGTAAAAAATTGAAAGTACCTTAAGACTTAGAATAACCCTGTAAAATGGTATGATTAGCTTTGTTACCTCTGTGGTGGTTTGAATGAGAATGGCCACCTCCATTTAGTCACAAAGTGTGGAAGTGTTTGGGAAGGAGTTGTTGGAGTAGGTGTGACCTTGTTGGAGGTGGTGTGTCACTGGAAGTGAGCATTAAGATTTCAAAAGCCTATACCAGACCCAATTTCCCTCTCTCTCCCTCCTCCCCTCCCCACCCCAACTGGTTACTTGTGGATCAGGATGTAAGACTCTCAGCTACTGCTGTGGATATCACTCTATATAAATAAAACACTGATGGCCAGTGACCAGGCAGGAAGTATAGGCGGGACAAAGAGAGAGGAGAATTGGGGAAACAGGAAGAAGGAGGGAGAGACACTGCAGCCACCGCCAGGACAAGCAGCATGTAAAGACTCTGGTAAGCCACCAGCCACGTGGCAAGGTATAGATTTATAAAAATGGGTTAATTTAAGATAAAAGAACAGTTAGCAAGAAGCCTGCCACAGCCATACAGTTTATAAGTGATATAAGCGTCTGAGTGATTATTTTATAAGTGGATTGTGGGACTGCGGGGCTTGGGGAACCTGGAGAGAAGCCCTCCAGCAACAGCTACTGCTCCAGTTCTATGCCTGTCTATTTCCCATTATGATGACCATTTACTAAGCCTCTAAAACTGTAAGCAAGCCTCCAATTCTCCAATTAAATGATTTCTTTTACAAGAGTTGCCTTAATAATGGTGTCGCTTCACAGAAATAGAACACTAACAAAACCTCTAAATTCACTAAATCACTCTAAACATCAGTCTCCCCATCTGTACTACTACTAATTTTATAATAATAATAATAATAATAATAATAATCAATAACAGTAGTTTATACAAGTAAATTAGATCAAACATATGGCTACTTTTTTGCTGATTTTGATGTACATCTTTGATGGTTGAAATATGACTTCTTCCCTTTCACGCTTGAATTCCTTTCTACTCTAAATCATCCATTCACACACAGGATGACTACATTAGTCTTTATGACACATCACAGATGATAAACCACTTAGATTTATATGTGAAAGAGAAGAGGTAGCAAAGTGAAAGTACTTGAATTATTTTCTGTCTGTGAAATCATCACTTCGGGTTCTGTTGTTTTATTCCATCTCTGTGTATTGCAATGGGACTGAAAATGGTATCAGATGTTATTCCTTCACAAATAAAGAGAACTTAAAACTACATCATTCCATTGTAGTAAATATACTCAACACACAACAGAATAAAAATAAAAATGTAGCAAGCTACATTATGTCAAAAACAAGCCCGGGGCATGCTTACTTGATTTCCTTCTTTCTTATGATAATTACTTTAATGAATACAAAATTTAATTTTAAGTTCTTTTCCAAAGGTAGTTCGGATGGCCTGTTTTACTGTTGCTAGGGCAATGTTCACTGAAACTGTTGGATAATATGTCCACTGCTGATGTTGTGCTAGTATAGGAGTCTTTTAAATTAAAAAAATTGAGATTATAATATGATTATATCATTTCCCCCTTTACCTTTCTTTCCTTCAACCCCTCCTATATACCCACCTTACTTTCTCTCAAATTCATGATCTTTCTGTTGTTCGGTGTGTGTGTGTGTGTGTGTGTGTACTCCTAAATATACAAATTTAACCTTTTCAGTCCATGTAACGATACTTGTGTGTGTGTGTGTGTGTGTGTGTGTGTGTGTGTGTGTGTGTGTGTGTGTGTGTGTATGTTTTCAGGACTAACCATTTGGCATTGGATAATCAATTAGTATTGTTCTTCCCTGAAAGAGGACTATTTCTCCCACTCTCAGAATTCCTTAGTTGCCTATAGTTCTTTGTCTGGTATCAAGGCCTTATGAGTTTGTCCCCATCCACATTAGCATGTCTATTGGTGGTGTATTTTTTCAGCTCATATTTAGGTAGTCATGTTGATGATACTTCATGGGTATATATAGATTCTCTGACGTTTCTAAGAGATACAATCTCACAGCACACTTCCTGTTCCTATGGCTCTTATAATCTTTTCATCCTGTTTATCAATAATCTCTGAGCTTTAGGAGCAGGAGTTGTATTGTAGATGTATCCCTTAGAATTGGGTCCACAACTCTATATTTTTGTTGGTTGTGCTTTTTACAGGCTCTGTCTATTGCAAAGAGATGTTTCCTTGATTCTGTAGGTGGAATGAATATTTAAAATGCAGTTAGGGATTATGCTGGTTTAGTGAAATGTCAGCTATAGGTTCTCCTCTTAGATTTGTGACTTTACTAGCCTGGGGTTAGTTGACTAGGTTTCCAGTACCAGGTAAGATTTCCCTCTTGTTGAATGGGCCTTAAGTCCAAGTTAGAGAGCTGTTGGTTACTGGCAAGGTGTGCATGCCAGTATTGTACCCTTGGGATTGTCATGTCATGCTGGTTGTTGCTGGGATTCATAGTCATCATAGCAATCAGTTGCTCTCTTCCTTTAGAAGTTTGCATGGTGCCTTTTGGTACCATGAAAGCTAGTCCTGAAGGAGAAGGAATTCAGATCAAATACAGCTCGTGTTTTCTAGGTCCTGTGTCCAGAGTGCATGGTGCCTTCAGTAATGTGGACTTACCTTCCCCCTCTGTTAAGCAAGGACAACAGCAATACTCTATGTTTTGGAAGTCTATTGGACAACCCCGACCAACAACCTCAAAAGAGGCTTCTCATGCCTGGCATTGGAGTTTTGCTAGAAAGGCTATGGCTCTTGGGGGTAGTATTTTCAACCTGGATAGGAACATTTCATTGAAAGTATATATGTATATGTATACAGCTTACAAGTATAATGGTACAGGATTCTTCAGAGAGGGAGACTTGAACATTATATTTCCAAGGTTACTAGGAAGTAATCATAATTTAATATCTAAAATCAAATGGTATTGAAGTGTTTCATGTAAACTGAGAATGGAATACAAGCCCAGAGAGAGACCAACTTCATCAGGACCCCAGAGTAGCAAGGTGATAAAATAATGAGAACTTTATATTCCCAGATTCTCCAAAGTCAGCCATATCAGTGGCAATGCAAATTCAAGGATGCAAGGCCATTTTTTTAGTGCTAAAGAACCAATTTAAGGAATATATTGATTGCCACAATGTCTCTGCTATGGTAAGAACAATATAATAAACATATCAAGGCACTTTTCCATTACTTCTTAACTGATTTACTGTTCGATGTAGGGTCAGTGATGCATCATCTTTGAGCCTCCACTTACATATCTGTGAGTTGTCTCTAATTGGAATATTCTATATCTCAGTGTAAAAGAGAGCCCTAAATATGCACTAAAAATATTACTTAATCCACTGTGCTTTTTAATTTTTCTTTTGACAGGAACCATAATTCCACAATTTACCTTGATGAACATACTGAGATATTCAAGATGGGCAGCAATAGTACCAGCACTGCTGAGAGTAATTGCAATGATACACATCCGCCATTTCAGCACTCTCTGTATGCAACCACCTATATCTTAATATTCATCCCTGGTCTCCTGGCTAACAGTGCAGCCCTGTGGGTTCTGTGCCGCTTCATCAGCAAGAAGAATAAGGCCATCATTTTCATGATCAACCTCTCAGTGGCGGATCTCGCTCATGTCCTGTCCTTACCTCTCCGGATTTACTATTACATCAACCATCACTGGCCATTCCAGAGGGCCCTTTGCCTGCTCTGCTTCTATCTGAAATATCTCAACATGTATGCCAGCATTTTCTTCTTGACGTGCATCAGTCTTCAGCGGTGCTTTTTTCTCCTGAAGCCATTCAGAGCCAGAAACTGGAAACGTAGGTACGACGTGGGCATCAGTGCTGCCATCTGGGTCATCGTGGGGACTGCCTGTTTGCCATTTCCCATCATGAGAAGCGCTGGCATAGCCAACAACAGTGAATCCTGCTTTGCTGATCTTGGGTACAAACAGATGAATGCAGTGGTTATGGTCACCATGGTTACAATTGCGGAGCTGGCTGGATTTGTGATTCCAGTGATCACCATCGCATGTTGTACCTGGAAAACAACTATATCCTTGAAACAGCCACCAATTGCTTTTCAAGGGATTAGTGAGAAGAAGAAAGCACTGCGGATGGTTTTCATGTGTGCTGCTGTCTTTATTATTTGCTTCACTCCTTATCACATTAACTTCATTTTTTACACCATGGCAAAGGAAAACATCATTACTAGTTGTCCCATTGTCAAAAGTACACAGTATTTCCATCCTTTTTGCTTGTGCCTTGCAAGTTTCTGCTGCCTTTTGGACCCAATTCTTTATTATTTCATGGCTTCAGAGTTTCGTGACCAGCTATCACGCCATAGCAGCTCCGTTACCCGTTCTCGTCTCATGAGCAGGGAGAGTGGCTCATCCATGGTTAGTTAAAATGAAATAATTCTTCAGTTATTATTTTCTTTACCTTTGCTGTTTGAACTGCTCCAAAGGTAGGAATTGCCAGGCAAAAAATTCTTTAATTGAACATTGGAAATAGCAGAAATAAATTTTATTGTGTGATAGTTGTAGTCTCAGTATTGTGCCTCCACAGATGATGGAGGTACAACATGAAAAAATGTGGGAAAAGAAATGAAAAGGGGATCCATCTGCTTCTAATTTAAAATTCATGGCATTTTATTAGTTAAAAGTCCCAGCTCAAGTTTTTACAGATGTTTCCAACCAGAAATTGAATGTGTGTATTTAAAATTGTCTTCTGTAAATAGAAAAGTATTGAGATGCAAGATACAGATTAATCTTTACAGAAAAGTAAATGTCTTCCATGGAATAATTTTATTTCTGTGTGGAGTAAAAATTTCAAGTCTTTCTAAGACATAAAACACAGACGAAGTGACACAAAAATCAAAGCATTCAGTCAACACTGGAAGCCTGCTACTGAATTAGGGCATGAAAAGCTACTCCTTGAACATTTATAGATGTCTATCATTTTCTGAGCTGGTACTTTCCTATGTATTTTTACATATATCATCTTACTTTTTAATAGAAGTGACAAAAATGTGGAAATGCAAATACAAAGACCTAAATGTAATATCAGAGAGGTTAATTAACTTGCCTCAGGATTAACAGTTAAGTGTACATGGCATGTGACTATTTTATTTATTCCCTCTGCTTATATTTTTATATGTATTAGGTCAATATTAAGTTTGAGTTGAATGCTGGAGATACAAACTGAAGATAAGAACAGGAGATAAAGATCATTTGAACACAATTTTCTTAGACTCATGGAAAAAGCCATAGGTTTGAAATTAGCATGATTCTGACTACAGAGTCTTCTATGAAAAATATATTGTCCTAATACTGTAAGGATCTGCATAATCTTGATGAGAAGAAGTTCAACAGTTCATTATTTCAAAGCCAATTTTATTGCTTAATGCAAGCCATGCAAATCCCATAAGTAGAAAACTATAAAAACTGAGCCACATTTTAGGAAATGTAGGTGCCTTTTAAAAAATTCACCCATTTTTTAATTCTTAAATATTACTACACGTTGCCAAACAAAATCTCAAGGTGTTTTCAGATATCATAACTCACAGAATTGCATTAGAAAGAGAGAAATATCATCACATTGTGAATAAATATGACAGGAATATGTGAATTTCTTTTATTTTTTCTGAATGTTATGATATTAGTTTAAGTATTCTTGTAGAGAATTTAAATGTATGGGACTCCTCAGCTTCTCAGATTGACATTTCACTGATATTTTAGGTTTGAAATTTACATATACAGTTGGTGTACATGCAAAAGAAGGAAGTGGTAGTTCTTATAACATGCTTTTGTGTAGACTAACTAAGGAAGAGGAAGGGACCACCAAAAGGAGGAATTAAAAAGAACATTTCTTGGTTTCTTGGGCATGTGATAGTTCTGTAATTATAAAGTAATAAAGTGTTTTTTTTTAATTTGTAACTACGTGTGTTTTATTAACAAGAGTCTGTAGACACTGCTTACAAAGAGGGTTTTCAGTGTGTTTGGGATTAATGGTAGCATCATCACAATCACTGCATCCACCATCTCAGTTTGAAGAGATGACTTTTCAAGAAATTCACTTGGAACCACATATCCTACTATAGTCTTGTGGAGAAATGAAACATCAGCTCTTCATAGTTTGCATTTTGTATGTCTCCTTGCAAGTGTTTGGGAGAACAGTAGTGCTTTCTGCACAGTTAGTTGAATAGCATATAAGTTAAACTACATAGCTTCCATTTTGGCCTTCATTGAAAAGGAATTTTTGGACTTTTTTTTTCAGTTGTGAATCTCTAATGTGGTCATAGAGAAAAAATGAGGATGTCTAAGCAAGTGATGGTTGGTTTTAAATTTCAAAGGCTGGGCAACCTCACATAATGTCAAGGAGGAAGGTGATGGTGATTGTAATGACGAGACTGTTTTACCTGAGGAGCCTGAAACCCAAAACAAGATGCTTATAGTTAGGAATCCTATTCACCTTTCCAAGTTCAAATAAAAAGCAATTAGCAAGGTTATTTTAAGGCCTCAGAGTGTATAGTAACTATGATAGTTACAATTATGTTTTTCAGAGAGATGTGAGGCCAGAAGAAGGGCACAGCAAGTCATACAGCCTGGAATTGGCCCTCCAAAAGCTCAATTCTAGCTGTAACTGCCTTACAGTACCCCCAAATCTCTGTAAGATAACTTAAAATCCACTTACAAACCACACTGAATCCTATAATACTGACTACTTCTGATAGTTTTTGAAAAAATAAAACAAAATTATAACTCATAACAATTTATATATATTTAAACGCAGTTTATATACAATTAGGTATACTGTTTACTTTTTCAGGAGAAAGGGATTTTATTTGTTTGGAGCATTGTTTACTTTTATTTTCTTTATGGAATAGTAAATGCAACAAAAGCATACAGGTATAATATTTTTCACTTCAGTATGCAAGAACAACATTTTTGTCAGTGTCCTCCTATTCCAATGTTGAAAAAAGTAACTAACACAGAATATTATAGTTTGGTTAGAAATTATAAAAGGAGTAATTAATAAGTTTTAAAATTAAAGATTTAGAATAAGGAGGCCTCAAATGCTAGGCATAGGATTTGGAATTTTAAGTGATAGAGCGACACAAGGTTGATAATTAGAACTGTGGAAGTATGAAAAATGATTGGAACCACCACACCTGGCAAGTGTTCATATTTTAAAAGTAATTTTGATTTTATTCGAAAAGCCACACAATTAGAATGTTATACTTTTGTTGCAGCTTCTTTACAAAATCATTAAAGTTCTTCTTCATTCTGTCTTTCATTAGAAAACAAACAGGCTTCTATGGGATAATAATAGAATAAAGTAAGGTACAACAAAAACTAACACATTGAAATAGGAAAAAAAAAAACAAATGAATGGAAGGGAAAAAGCCCCTCAAAAGGCACAAGAAACAGTTATAGAAGCAGAGACCCACTTGTTAGCTCACTCGATCATAAGTTTTCTGCATCCTGAAGGCTTCTCTGCATTCGCAACAAACCAAATCAGATTGAATTATAAAGCCCAGGTTTAATGGTTAAAACATTCCCCGGCGATTCCTGGCCTTAGAGAGGAGATGGGGATGAGAGACCTGAAGAACCACTTATCTGTTTTCAGGATGCCCCTTATATACCCTGTGGGAGGGGTCTTGAGGCTCTCTGGGGGAGGAGCTGTGTTTGGCAGGTTTTGAAGGGGCGGGTTTAGGGAAAGAGATGGGGAGGGGAGTTGAGGTGGATCTTCCAGTAGACTCCCTCCAAACACTCAGAAATACCATAAAACACAAAACTTGAAGCCACAGCATATGAGCAAAGGACCTGTAGGACAAAAAGAGAGTAAAAACTATAAATTAAATTAAACAAAAATAAAAATAAAATAAAATTAGAAATAAAAGGAAAAATCGCTGACATGGCATTATGGGACAAGGAACTTTCAAGGATACTGTTGAGTTCATTTTCTGTTGGCCATCTATTGCTGGGCATGCAGCCTACCCTTAAGAGTAGTTTGCATCCCCTGGGAGACTCCCTTGGAGGAAACAAAGTTTTCGTTTGCAAGTGGTTATCAATTGGAGATTGCTCCTAGGTTAGAGAGGCATGTGTCCACTTCTTTAAGCTCTAAGACCCCATCTTATGAAGACCTGCACAGGCCCAGTGCATGCTGCCTTGGTCTCTGTGAGTTCATTTGTGCATGATCACGTTTATTTAGAGGACCTTGTTTTCATGGTGATCTCCTTCCCTTCTGGATCTTACACTATTTCTGCCTCCTCCTCTGTAGGGTTTCCTGAGCTCTGAGGGGAGGTAATTGACAGAGATGTCCTACTTAGGGCAAAGTGTTCCAAGATCTCTCTCTCTGCCTAATGTCTGGCTGTGGGTCTCAATGTTTGTTTCCATCTGCTGCAGGAGGAAGCTTTCTGATGATGACTGGGCAAGGCACTGATCTATAAGTACACGAAAATGTCATTGGAATCATTCTATTGTGATGCAATTAATAATATTTTTTTAGAACAGTAGTATTTGGTTTTATCTTAGGTCTCTGGGCTATCTAGTTTTAGATTCTTGGTCATCTAAACAGTGTCAGGTATGGGTTTGATCTCATGGAGTAGGCCTTCAGCCAAATCAGATATTGGTTGATTACTATGACAAGCTTTGTGCCACCCTCGCACTAGTACATCTTGCAGGCAGGACACCATTGTAGATCAAAAGGTTTACGGCTGGGCTGAAGTTCATATTTCTCCTTTGGTAGCATGAAGAGTATTTTCCTGTACCAAATCATAGCATGTAAGGGTGAAGGCCCTATAAAGGTGCCAGTTCAGCTTCTCCATGCTCAATGATTTGTATAGATGTTGTCTTCAGCAACTAGACCTTGCTGCCAGTTTGTGAAGAGCAATTTACAGTCTTGGTAATAGTTTGGGTTACTTGGGAGTTCCCATGGGACCCTTTTGGCCAACAACTCAATTACATGTAACCCAATCCCAGTACTGGAAGCTTTGTCTGGTGACAAGAGATGGCCAGTTGGGGATCTGTCTTCCCTGCTATTTGGTGATTTCATTTAGGTCACCATCATTTATTTTAGGAAGTCTCTACTGTATAAGGCTTTCATATTACACCTCAAATGGCCATCTCCATCCATCCATAACTATCTATTCTATGTCCTCTTCCCAGGTAGATCTATCTGCCATCTCAATCCCTTACTCTGTACTTAATCTCTATGGTTCTATAGATTGTAGTTTGGTTATCCTTGACTTAACAGCTAATCTCCACATATAAGCAGATACATACCGTATTTACGTTTTTGACTCTGAGTTCTATCCATTTACTTGCAAATTTTGTGATTTCATTTTTTAAATGGCTAAAAAATATTCCATTATGTAAATGTACCACATTTTCTTTATTCATTCATCTGTTGAGGGACATCTACGTTGTTTCCAGTTTATGAATATTATGAATAGAGTAGCTATGAACATGATGGAGAAAACATTATTTATGGTTGCATGAAGCATCCTTTGGGTATATGACCAAGAGTGGTATGGCTGGATATTGAGGCAAATCAATTTCCATCTTCCTGAGGAACCATCACACTGATTGCCACACTGATTTCTATAGTGGCTGTACAAGTTTCCACTTCCACCAGCAATGGATAAGTGGTCCCCTTATACCACATCCTTGTTAGAATGAGCCATCATTTGTTTTATTGATATTAGCCATTCTGGTGGGTAAAAGATGAAATCTCAAAGCAGTTTTGACTTGCATTTCCCTGATGACTAAGAGTGTTGAAATTTCTTTAAGTGTTTTCAGCCATTTGAGTTTCCTCTTTTAAGAATTCCCTATTTAGGTCTGTACTCAGTTTTTAATTGAGTCATTTAATTGGGTTAATTTGGTTTCTTGATATCTAGTTTTTGAGTTCTTTATATATATATATTGGGTCTTAGCCCTCTATTGGATATGTAGTTGATAAAAATCATTTCTCATTTTGTGGGCTGCCATTCTCAAATATTGACATGTTACTTATTGGGAGGATCTGTTTATAATTATAATTATTTTTGATATAATGTTTCCAAAATTTTCAGAATTTATTTAATGAAAATATTATATTTATTTATTTTTGATCAGGATTTTACTGTGCAGCACAGACTGACTTCAAACTCAAGATCCTCCTGCATTTAGTATTCCCATTGCTGAGATTACATATTATTACAAGTATTTTATTTTGTATATGTGTATTCTCTTAAATAAACAAATTTAACCTGTTCAGTCTGTATAATGTTACTCCTATGTGTTTTCATTGCTGATAATTTGGTACTGGATAATCAATTGGTATTTTCTTTCCTGGGGAAGACTATTTCTTCCTCTCTTAGTGTTCCTTAGGTGTCTGTAGTTCTTTGTGTAAGGGTGAGGCCCCCCACCTCCCCAAGTCCACATTAGTATGTCTATTGTTGTCATTATGCAGCTTACGTTTGGCAGTCAGTTTGGTGAGACTGTAAGGGTGTAGCTTTAGACATACCTAGGAGACATAATCTCCCAACAAACTCTGTTCTTCTGGCTCTTACAATCTTTCTGCTGCTTCTTCTACAATGATCTCTGAACCTTTGGTTCAAGAGTTGTATTATAGATGTATCCCTTGGGACTGTGCTCAATAACTCTGCATTTTGAATAGTTGTATTTTTCTGTAGTGATCTCTGTCTGTTGCAAAGAGTTTTCTGAATGAGGGGTTAAAACTACACTTATCTCTGTGTATAAGGACAAATATTTAGAATGTAGTTAGGGATTATTCTGGTTAACTAAAAGGATAGGTGTAGATTCTCCTCTAAGATCCATGACGTCACTAGCCTTGTGTAGTTGACCAGGTTTCCAGGACCAGGCATGGTTTCTTTCTTGTTGAGTGGGTCTTACATCCAGTTAGAGCCCTTCTGATTAACACCAAGGTATGTGCGTGTGCTATTATTGAACCCTTAGGGGGACTGTGCCATGTTGGTAGAAAATAGTAATTAATATGGGAAATTACGTACATAAAGGGAAAAACAAGTGTTTTAAAGCACAATGTTTAGGAGCAGAGTGAAGCACTATAAAGTTCAAACCAGATTGGTGAACGTTAAATTACATAAAATGTGATTGTGAGTTTTGAAGTTTCTATGGACTGTTGTTAATAGTCTATTATGCACTAGATTATAAAGAAAACACCAAACCCAAACTGTAGCAATTATTCATTTGATATTGTGTGACTAAAATTAGAATTATCAAGAACATAAATAGAAAAAAAATGACAGAATAATGAAAGTAGGTTTAAAATGCTCTGGTAAGTCATTTAGGTTAGCATACTGCTTCAATCCTGGCTACTCAGGAGATTTTGGCAAGAAATCACAGACTCAAGGCCAACCTGGGCTATGCAGTGAGTTTGAGGCTATCCTAGGTAAGAATATTTGATACTCTGCCTCAAAAATAAATGTAGAAAACAATGTTGTGTAATAGCTTAGTGGTAGAGTAGTTTTGGAATATGTGAATGATGCTGGGTACAATTTAATTCCCTGCTGCTGAAAAACAAAACAAAGAAACCAGATTCATAATTATATATCCAATGCAAAAATATGAAAAATCTTTTCTCACTTTTCATTAGTTTTTTTTGAGAATGTTGTACAATGTATTTTAATCACATTGTCATCTCCTGTACTCCTCCCAAATGCATCCGCCATTCCTTGCCCACCCAACTTATGTCCTCTTTTTTTTTAACCCGTCAAATACAGTTTGTGATGATCATATTCTCTTTGGCTTGTGGCTTTCATTGCAGTGTGGCCAATCCACTAAGGGCTACACCCTCAAGGAAAACTAACTCTCCCTCTCCTAGAAGCTACTAATTGTCAAGAGCTCCATGGCTAGTGCTGGGATTTCATAACAAACTCCAGTCTCCAGGCTGGAATTTTGTTGCCCTTGATCTTGTGAAGGTCTTGTGTAATCTGTCATAACTGCTGTCATACATGTACAACTGCCCTGCTGTATCTACAGACCACTGCTTTCTTATAGTCATACACTGCTGAAAATCTTATTGGTACAGACGTTATATGGAAAAATTACCAAAATGAAACCGGGCAGTGGTGGCACATGCCTTTAATCCCAGCTCTTGGGAGGCAGAGGCAGGAGATCTCTGTGAGTTTGAGGCCAGCCTAGTCTATAAAGTGAGTTCCAGGACAGCTAGGACTACACACAGAGAAACCCTGTCTCAACGACCCCCCCCCAAAAAAAACCCTACCAAGCTGAATCAAGAATAGATTAAAATTAATTACATAAAATTATGAATATTTAGTACATTCCCACCAAGGGCAACTGGCTATACCTGATGTATTTTCTTAAATTTCCAATTAGCCCATACTGTTAATATTTTTTATAATTTACAAAACTTTTTCTCATTTTCTGCTCACTTAAACTTTTTTTATTCTTCTCCCATACAATACACCCTGACTTCAACCTCCCCTCCCTTCACTTCTCCCAGTCTGCTTCCCCTCCCCTCTTCCCTGGATCGACTACTCCTCTGTTTCCTTTCAGAAAAGAGCAGGTCTCTCAATTGATATCAGCTGAAGTCAGCATAACAAGATGCAATAAGACTAGACACAAAACCTCATATCAAGGCTGGACGAGGCAACCCAGGAGGAGGCAAAAGTGTCAGAGACACCTCCACTCCCACTGTATGAGTCCCATAAAAACCCCAAGCTAAACAACCACAGCAAGAATGTGAAAGACCTAATGCAGATCCATAGAGGCTCTGTTATTGCTGCTTCAGTCTCTGTGAACCTCCATGAGCCCTGCTTAGTTGATTCTGTGGACTGTGTTCTCTGGGTGTCCTTGACCCCTCTGGCTCCTATAATCCTTCCTCTCTCTTCCGAGGTATTCCCTGAGCTCCACCTCTTAATTTTATTTTTAATTTTTTGTGTGGTTCCTTAAGTGCAGAAGCAGAGGTGTCCCAAAAATAAATCACAGTTCTCTACAGAAAATATAGTAAAAATTCTAGATAAAATATTGATAAATACAATTCAATACATTAAAATCTGAATATTATTACATTTAGGTAGAATCTTAGGACAAAGCTTATTTGACTATAATATTAGCATACTGTTCAGACTATAAAAAGCTCAATAAAAATCCACTCAAAGCTGGGCGGTGGTGGCGCACGCCTTTAATCCCAGCACTTGGGAGGCAGAGGCAGGAGGATCTCTGTGAGTTCGAGGCCAGCCTGGGCTATCAAGTGAGTTCCAGGAAAGGCGCAAAGCTACACAGAGAAACCCTGTCTCGAAAAACCAAAAAAAAAAAAAAAAAACCCCCAAAAACAAAAAAACAAAACAAAAAACAAAAAACAAAATCCATTCTATTACAAATAAACCTAACAAATCAATTTGCTCTTCCTTTTCTCCCCCCATCCCCAAAAGTGAAATTGAGTTTAAAAATTGCCTTCAGTCTGTGAGGAATGGATCAGTAAAGCTGTCTAATTGACAGCTATTAAATAGCACATGTAAGCCATTTGATTATTAACATTTGTTCAAAACAGAAATTTGCTCGTGAGTTTGACTATTTAAGTTCTAGAGTAACCTGAAGTTTAGAATATTTCTAGGCACTTGTTTGACTCATTAACAATAGAACACAGTTTAGAAAGCATATGGTCTGTCTTACCTATGCTTGAGAAAGAAGAAATGTTTGCTAACCATCTCTATGGACAGTATCTGTCCAAAGGCAAGAAAATTATGTACAGGCAAAATATAGGTAAGACATTTAAAAATGAGCCAAATTGCGTTTGGGGGCATCTGCAAAAATTTTTTAATGAAGAACTGTATTTTCTGGGAGAATAACTATAAAGATTTTCATAATACAATGAGTAGGGCATAAAGAAAGACAAGCTCTCATTTTATTGCATTTAAAAAAATGTTTTTTTCCTAGCTATTCAAGAAACATGAAGTGTCTGAGAGAGAGAGGAATTTAGTCTTTGTTTTTCTTTGGAAAATCAAACTTTAACCAAGAATTACTGAACTTCATTCTATGTAGTCTGCAAGCCACAACACTGAATCACCAGTTCCTGATACACAGTGTGGCTACATTTGGATTTTTGATATGTATCTAAAGATGCCATAGACACAGATTCCTTCCAACCACGGACTGAAGCAGGATGCCCATGTACCCTTTGTAATGACTAACACATATACAAACCATAGCAGAAGCACACCAGAATAATGCTAATTTTAAACATGATGTTAGAGAAGAGGGAACAGCAAAGTGTGGGGAGAAATTAGGTTTAGCTTTCAACGTGCTGCTTTCCCCTGGCTTCTATATCTTTGTTTCAATTCCCTAATCAGGTTTTGCCGAAACTGCCATACTGGCTTCTCCTCTGTCAACACTCTGTGTCCTCTTGTTCTTCTGTCCACTCTTTCAGATAATTAGAAAGACGAATTAGGGAAGTGTGGATTTGGGGTAGAATAGACTGGTTTTTAAGTCCTGTTCCTTCTACTTACTGATTGTTTGATCATAGGTAAGTCATTTTACCTCATTTAAATGAGAATTTCCAAGCCCCAGTTTTCTAAAAGAAATTGACTACCAATAGTTGCATGCTAATAGTAATGTGAAGATTAAATAATAACAGTAAATGGGCTCCATAAATTGTTATAGTAATAGTTTTCATTACTGCTCATACTACAATGGAAGAAATTTTTCCAAATTTTTAGGGTATCCAGAGAAATAAGACAATCTCTGTATTTGAAGTTTTTCACTAAAATCTGGGCACATCTACTTTACATCATTTCATGTACACACACATTTCACAATCTAATCTGATTTATGTCATGTTACCACAGTGCTCTCTTTCAAGTTTTTCAAATTAATAAGCCAACCTATGATGATGTGTTTTTGCCTCATGGGAGCACTATAGATTATCCATCAGGACATATGAACATTTAAAACAGAGCTCTAGAAGATTATATGGCAAACAGGGGGATGACTAATAGAAGGAATTTCAAGTGCTCCACCCTCCTGAAGTTCAGCTTTCTGTAGATCACATGTGGAAGTGGTTTTGTGTACTGACAACGTGTGGGAGACCAGTCTTGCTAATGCTTTCTTGAAATGTAAAAATATGACTCATTTTATTAAAAGTAATTTGGCAAAATGTTATCAATACTTGAAAATATTCATACATTTTGAATTAGCAATGATATTTTGAGGATTCTTAGTAAATTAAAGTTGAAAAAGTGCTATGACAGAAGTTCATTTCGGAGCCGTTGAAATCGCTCAGTGGGTAAATACATTTGCCACTAAGCCTGACGGCTTAAGTTCAAGCCCCATCATCCACATGATAGAAGGAGAGAACTGGCTCCTGCAAGTTGTCTTCTGATCTGTACACATGCACCATAGCCCGTGTACATGTACACTCACACACAATATATAAATAAAAGGTAAAAATGAGAGTTCACTTTATCAGAAAATAATTGCAAATAGAATGAATGGTCAGTAGTGGAGGAAGGGTATTTAAGTAAATTGTACGATATCCACCTGTATTTAATTACTTTTTCATTGTTGTAATACAGTAGCATGGTCGAAAGCAACTTATAGAAGAAATTGTATTGTAGCTTCTGTCTCCAGAGAGCTAGAGTCCATAATGGTGGGGGAGTTATGGTGGCAGGTGACAAGAGCAGGAAGCTGACTGATCACAGGAAGCAAAAGGAACAGAGAAAAGGAGCAAGGCTATAAAACCCTTCACCCATTTTCATGGAAATAATCCCAATAGGCTCACTAATTCACTAAACTAGACTTGGAAGGAATAGTCTCTTTGGTCTGTCATCAGTATCCTAATGGGATGAATAGATGTTTGCTTTTGTATTTCAAGGAAAAAAAATCATGTAACAGATACAGATCTCAACAGAGGTACAAACCTCAGCATAGTGAGTAAAGAAATATAATACTGTAGGAAATCATGATTCATTCAAAAGTTGATAATTCCATAATTCTTCAATAACTTAATCTAAATACATTGAAGTTTGTGAAATGACAAAAAAAATGAAAGACCAGTTTTAAAGAGTGATTTTAAAAAAGAATGTATCTGTCCCGCAACTAGTGGAAGCAGATGCTGAGATCCACAGCCAAACATTGGGCCAAGTTGCAGAAATCCTGCTGAAGAGAGAGAGGAAAGATTGTATGAGCTGGAAGGGGGGAGGGTCAAGGTCATGGTGGGGGAAACTCACAGAGACAGCTGACCTGATCTCCTAGGAGCACACAGACTCTGGACCGACAGCTAGGCAGCCTGCGTGGGACTGACCTAGACCCTCTGCATGTGTATGACAGTTGTGTAGCTTGGTATATTTGTGGAAATCCTAGCAGTGGAATCAGGGCCTGTCCCTAATGCTTTGACTGGCTTTTGGGAACCTTTCCCTCATAATGGGTTGCTTTCCCCAGCCTTTATACAAGGGGAGGAGCTTAGTCCTACCTCAACTTGATGTGCCCTGCTTTGTTGATACCCAGGGGAGGCCTTCTCCTTTCTGAACAGGAGTGACCTTTGTGCTTGTATCCTGCTAGATGAGATGCATCTGGGAAGGTTATAGAATCATCTCCACGGTGGACAATTCTGTTCTGCCATCTTTCTTTCCAATTTTGTGAGTACACTTTTTAAAAGCATCTTCCCATAAGACTACCCTTCCCACCTCCTCCAGGTCAATGGGGGGTGGGCTGGGAGGAAGGGGAGGGGGACAGGAAGGGGGAGAACAAGGGAATCTGTGGCTGTTATGTAGAACTGAATGGTATTGTAAAATAAAATAAAATAAAGACTACCCTTTAAAAAAAAAGTTGTTCTAGAGTTACTCCAGGCCCTGCAGACTCCTTTTCTATCTCCTCATCACTAGTCACTGTCAGAGCCTCCGTGGGTTTCTCAAACTCCTCAGAGCTTTGTGGCAGGTGCCAGTGGTCTCTACCATCTTTGTTTTCTCTGGAATTTCAATCATTGTGGGTTTCTTACCATCATTTTTCATAAAAAGAGAACACTCAGACATGATTTATATGTTTTTCTACATGATATGCAGATATCACTCAAAAATCCCATGTCTGGCTAGGATATTGACCCTAACAAGGAACTTAGTAGTATTATTCTTTTTAATGGATGTAGTAATAAACTGCCCTTAAGTGCTTATCTTCATAGCTATAGAATACTGCCTCTCAACCCTCAACAGAGATGCTTCTTTTAGCAATAGATGGCAATTAATGCAAAGACCCTCAACCACTCAATGTACAAAGAACAAAAAGACTGTGGAGTGCTATGGAATAAATAGGACATCGATGTCACACACACACACACACACACACACACACACACACACACACACACACTCACACACACATACACATACCGAGGCTCAGAGGCCCTATAAGAAGAAGGGGCCGGGCGGTGGTGGCGCACGCCTTTAATCCCAGCACTCGGGAGGCAGAGCCAGGTGGATCTCTGTGAGTTCGAGGCCAGCCTGGACTACCAAGTGAGTCCCAGGAAAGGCGCAAAGCTACACAGAGAAACCCTGTCTCGAAAAACCAAAAAAAAAAAAAAAAAAAAAAAAAAAAAGAAGAAGGGACAAAATATTTTAAGAGCCAGAGGTAGTGAATGACTACAGTAAAACACTATTTGCCAGACATGACAGTATGCTTTACACATAAATTCACAGCTGCTGTGACAACATGTACAAGACCTGCATAAGATCAAGCCAACCCAAATCCCAGCATAGATGGGAGAGCTCATTAAGTTCCACACCTAGAAGAGGAGCTATGGGTAACTGATGGCTGACGGGAGGTGAGTAAATTTTCCTTCAAGGATTTGGGCCCGGAAAAGCTACCCATACTCTAGTGGATGGTCACACATCCATGCAACTGCAGGCGTATACAGACTAAATGGGCTCAGTGAGTATATTTAAAAAGTGAGACCACATGAAGTTGGTAGGAAAATGCAGTGGGGAGGATCAGGAAGGAATTGAAAAGCTGAGAATAGGGGTTGGATTTTGTCAAAACACACATGGCTGTGAGTATCACATACAGTATTTTTAAAAACTTGACAGCTGAAGTACTGTGACTGAAGTATGATAATGAATGGAAATCTTTAAAACATTTGTGTAATACCCCTGTGTATGTGTATATAGACACATATTCAGCTGTGGTGGTGCATGCTTGCAATCCCAGCACCTAGGAGGTACAGACAGTAGAATTGGATTAATAGTTTAAAAATAGTCACACATGATTTGTAAACCAATTAGTTTGAGCAAATGCTCAAGGTCTTGGAAGGAACATAGTTGGAAAATTGTTGGCAAAATCAATGAGAAAGAAGTATATAAAGAGTTATATCTGCTTTGAACAAATAAAAACAATGAAAGTATTTGTATATCATAAAAAACTCCCAAAAGGAATTTCAATAGAGAAGAATTTTAATGATCAAGTGGATACAGTGATGCATTCCATAGATACCGGTTTGTTTCTTTTCCTATTGTGATGATTAATTTTCCATGTCAACTGGGCTACATTAAGAAACAGCTAGAAAAATGCTAAGAACACATTTCTGTGTAGCAGGCTTTTTCTCTTAGGTCCACCAACCAGCTCCCAAATGAAGACATGGACCCTTCTTATTAGTTATGAATGTTTGGCCTTATCTTAGTTCTTATTTTAATCTGTTTCCCTTCGTCTACATTTTCCCTGGGGCTTTTTAACCTTACTTTCTTTCTGTATATCTTACTTTTCTGCAGTTGCCATGGCTAGCTGGCGGCTGCCTGGCTTCTGGTCCTGGGCTTTTCCCTCTTTTTCTCCTTCATTCTCTTCTCTCTTGAGCTTAGATTCCTCCTACTATTCTCTTTACTGGCCAGCCACCTATCCCTCTCCTGTCTAGGTACTGGTCATTTAGCTTTTTATTAGACCAATCAGGTGCCTTTGACAGGCAAGGCGAAACAAACGCAACAAAAACAAATGTAACACATCTTTACATAATTAAACAAATGCAGCATAAAAATGTAACACACCTTTACACAGTTAAAGTAATATTCTGCAGCATAAACAAATGTAACACACCTTCACATAGTTACAATAAAATTTCACAATTCTGTTTGTGTCTGTGAAGGTGTTTCCAGAGACATTTGTAATATAGATTAGTAAACTGAATAAAGGAAATGAATTTTGAATGTGAGAGGCACTGTCAGAAAAAAAAGGAAAACCCCCAGACCATATGTAACAACACACAGAAAGCCAAAGTTTGCCACTGTGTTCAAGATTGAGCCTTTATGACAGGTGCAATGTTTCTGCTGCTACCATTGCTTATAGACATCAGATTCTATCTGCTTTACCTTTGACCATAGACTCACACAAGAAGTAATCCAGAATTCTTTTATATTTTTAACCTTTGAAAATTGCATACACTTATACAATGCATTTTGGTTCTATTTACCTTTCACTCCTCCTCTCCAATTGTCCCCAGGACTTATATCATATCACCATCCCGATTTCATCTCTTCCTTTTATCATTATATTTTTAGCACACTGAGTCTAATTATTGCAGTCCACATATGCACAGGCTCCAGGGTTTTTTTAAATAGACTTTCAGGTTTCGACTACAGTTGCAACATCAGCGATCCCCCCTTACCCACCACCACATCTACTTTTTTCTTTTTCAAGACTCCAGCTTCTTGGACTAAACAGACAGACACTGGTTTCCCTAGCTGTTCAGTTTTCAGACATTTAAGATATTGTCAAACTATCCAGCATCTGATAACAGAAATATATCTGAAAAATCTCATTCTATAATTTTTGGATATGGAAATAGTAACATATAAAAGACAGCATCCTTTAGGATTTGCTTAATACCTGAAGGTGAACAAAAGCTTTCATATTCAATAGAGATGGAGGAAGAAAGACTTTATATCAAATATGCTTTATATTAAACTTATGGATGTTATTTAATTTAATCACTGTTGAATGTAGACATAAAGCAAATTTGTTCTATTCTTAATAGTTGTCAAGAACAAAAAATGAAGACACATTGTAAATTACATTAGATTATGCAGATGTTGGTAAAATGAAACAAACTACTAATTATAAAGTGCTTGTGTGTGAAGAGGATACAAAGGATCATCTTGAAAGATTTCTGTTGCTAAGTTCCTCTTATTAGACTGGCAAGCAGGATACTCCTGGTGAACAGCTTTTAAACATAAGAAAGGGAAAAGTGATTAAGAAATTTCAAGTATGTTCTTCAATATAATCTTTCATTAGCATTACTTCTCATTTTCGTTTAATCTATTTTCTCTACTAAAACTGCTTTTCTCTACTTGAAAATAACTACTTTCTAATAACAAAAGTTATTTACTTTCAATTTAAAGCTGGCCTTCATATACAAATGAAAAAATGAGCTAGAAATAAAGCATGCAAGCAAGTAAACACACAAAGAGAGGGTGGAGAAAAGAAAACAATTCCTATCTGGTGTCTTCCTCCAAGTAACTTAGATGCACCCTTTTTTATTAATGAAAATTTTCATTTATTTTATATTTCCCTCCCTCTTCTCCTCCCTGTGCCTTCCCTCTGTGTCCCCCCCCATCCACTCCTCCTTTGTTTCTGTTCAGAAATGGGTAGGCCCACCATGGGTGTCAACAAAGCATGGCATATTAAGTTGAAGTAGGACTAAGCTCCTCCCTTTGTATTAAGGCTAGGCGAGGCAACCCAGTATGAGGAATAGGTTCCCAAAAGCCAGCTCAAGTGGTAGGGACAGGCCCTAATCCCACTGCTCAGATTCCCGCAAATAGACCAAGCTACAAAACCGTCGCACATATGCAGAGGGCCTAAGTTGGTCTCATGCAGACTCCCTAGCTGTCAGTCCAGAGTCTGTGAGCTCTTATGAGCCCAGGTTAGTTGTTTCTGTGGGTTCTCTTGTGATGTCCTTGACCCCACTGGCTCATATAATTCTTCCTCCCTCTCTTCAATAGGACTCCTGGAGGTTGAACCAGATTGATGACTACCCTAATTGTCATCAGAGGGCCACCATCCAGTAACTGATGGAAACAAATGTAGAGATCCACAGCCAAGCACTGGTGCATCCTCTGGCAATCATGTTACTTATTCTTTTTCCTTGCAGCTTTTAATATTCTTTCTTTATTCTGTATGTTTATTGTATTGATTATTATGTGATGAGGTGTCTTTCTTTTTTGGTCTGTTCTATTTGGTGTTCTGTATGCTTCATATACCTTTATGGGCATCTCCATCTCTTTGTTAGGAAAATTTGCTTCAATGATTTTGTTGAAAACACTTTCTGTGCCTTTGATCTAAATTTCTTCTTCATCTATTCATATTCATAGATTTGGTTTTTTTATAGTGTCCCAGATTTCCTAGATGTTTTGTGTCTGGAGGTTTTTTTTATATTTAGCATTTCTTTGACAGAGGTTTCCATTTCTTCTATTTTGTCTTCAATGTCTGAGATCTTTCTTCCATCTTCTTATACTCTGTTGGTGAGGCTTGCCTCTAATGTTCCTGTTTCAATTCCCTAATTTTTCATTTACAGATTTCCCTCAGTATGTATATATATATATATATATATATATATATATATATATATATATATATATATATATTCCATTTCCACTTTCAGGTCTTGAATTGTTTTAGTCATTTCCTTCCACTGCATGTTTGCGTTTTCATAGATTTCCATAAGGGACTTAATCATTTCCTTTTCAGGACTTATATCTAATTCAGAAAAGATATTTTAAGGTTATTGTCTTGTGCTTCAACTATGTTGCAACACTCAGAGCATGCTGTAGTAGGGTTGCTGGGCTGTTGTGGAGATATATTGTCCTGGATGTTATTGGTTGTGTTTTTATACTGGTGTCTAGAAATCTGGGTTTGGGATAATTTTAATTCTAGGTGTTGCAATCTGGTCTTGTCTTTTTTGGGTGGGTGTTTTGTTCCTTGGTTTCTGTTGCCCTCTCTGATTCTTGGGAGTTTGTTGTGGCTGTGTGTTGTCTGGTAGGAAATCATTCTGGTATCCTGCCAGGTGTGGCCACTGGTGTGAGAATTCTAGTAGAATACGTCTAGGTATTGAGAGCTGACACTTCGGAATGGGGATGGGGGAGAAGGGGGTGCTGAGGTTGTTCACAAAAGGGAGGAAGCAGGATGTTCCACCAGGATCTGCTTAGTCCCCCAGGAATGGGGGCAGAGAGTGAGGAGAGGCAGCAGCAGGCAGTCTGCTCCAGAGCTGGATATGTGACTGGGGGGATTGTGCTTGGAGGAGAGAGGAGGGAGGAGTGAAGATTTCTTGCCTAGCCGCTTCACTTGCCCACTTGCTTCTTGCACAGGTTTGGCTGGAGTGTTCTCAGGAAATACCTGCTGGAGTTGGAGGCTTGGATAAAGGGATACATTGGGGAAAGGAGGTTGGAGGAGAAGAACTGTGTAATCTATTGGAAATTGGAGCAGGACGGGATGGTAGTTTGCAGCAGGTGGTCTCCTATAGAGCTGGAGGTGAGACTGGGGATTTGGAATTGGAGGAGAGGAAGGAAAGGTGAAGATCTACTGTTAGCCTATCTGCTTCTCTGTTCAGTGTGGCCTCTGACAACAAATTTCTAATGAAAATATTTTTAAAAGACCATGGAGGTTTCTCTGTAGATTAAAATTAAATCTTCCGTGTGACGTAGCAATCTCATTTGGGGGCTCTATATCTAAATATATTCAAATCATGATCAAATACCCTAATCCCATGTCCATTGTCATATTGTTTAAAAGAGCCAAGACACAGAAGTTACAGAAATCTCCAGTGGGGGATGAATATAAAAAGAAAATTTAATGTATACATATTATTGAGGAATGCAGTTCACCTTTAGAAAATGAGGAAATTTTGACATTTGTGATAACATAGATGAATTATGCTAAATAAAATATGGCATATACATTGGGGAAGGCACTCTATGATAATGCTTATATGAGAGAACTTTAATAGGTCAAATTCATGAAAAACAAAGATAATGATAGCTGCTAGGGAGTGTGACAGGAGAAATGTGAATATATTAGCTAAAGGAAAATGTTTTGATTATATGTGATGAATATAGCCTCAAAATGCAAATTAAAAATCATTTGAGATTTTTGTCAACTGAGTCCAAATGTCTACCATTAAGAAAGCAAATGACAATGATTGCTAGCATGGATGTGGGGAAAGAGAAATTCTTATACATGGCTGTTTGGAAGTAAACTGGTGCCACCTCTATGGAACTCAATATGAAAGTCCTGAAAACTAAAATGTAAGTTTTACTTATATTGCTCCTGAGTATGTATCTAAGGAAACTAAATCAGCATACTGCAGAAATACTTATACATGTACATTTATTGCTGTACTATTTACAGTAGTCAATATATGTAGCAGTTACTTCATTAGTGTGACAAAATATCTCACCAAAGCAAATTTAGGAAGGAAAGGTTTGTTTGTTCCTGCAGTTTGAGAGGAAGTCCTTTATGGCAGGAAGCCATGGCAGCAGTACTGTGATGCTCCTGCCCACACTGCATCTGTAGGCAGGAAGCAGACAGTGATTGGTGCTGGTACTCAGCTCACTTTCTCATTTTCCTAGTCCATGACCCCTGCCCAGGAATGGTGCAACTCACACTGAGAAATAATCTACCCAACTCAATGAATTTAAACTAGAAAATTCCTCACAAACATGACCAGAGATTTGTCTCCAAGGTGATTCTAGATGCTGTCAAATTTACAGTCAACTATTAAACATCATGATACAAAACCAACTTAGGTTTCCCTCAATAGCTCATTGGATAATGAAAATGTGGGATATATACACAATGAAAGTTTTTTCTTTAAATTATGATAGTTGCAGAAAAATGAATAAAGACCATCATTTTAAGCAATGGAACCCAGGATCAGAAAGTTAAATATTGAATGTTTTCTATCATATACAGACCATTTTAAAGAAATTTACTCTTTGGGAGAAGTAAGAGGACCAGCAGAAAGCAGTGGAAGGATGGATTATGTGAAGGGTGGGGAGCAAGCCTGAGTGAAGTACAGTCATATCTGTGCATGAAAATATCACAATGAGATGTACTAATTGTATACCAATTAAAAGAAATCTGGGAAAAGCCTGAAGAAATGAAATCTCAAAAACCCATAAATAAAAATGATTTCTTATTTTGAAATAATTGCATATTTAACAGAAATTGCCATGAAGGGACAGAAAGTGCTATGTACTTTGCATCCAGTTTCTCCTGATGATTGTAGGCTAATTGTGGCAATAACTTCCTGCAATTCCTCCTGGATTCGGAAGGTGACCATAGGGAAATTTTCATTGCACTTTTTCCTTTATTGTGCATGAATGTCTCTGTGTGCTCACATGCCATAGAGTACTTTCAGCAGTCAGAGGACAACTTGCAGGAGTCCATTATATGGGTCCAAAAGACTGAAATCAGGTCACCAAGGTAAGTGCCTCTACCAGCTGAGCCATCTGGTTTGAGCACTGTACAGAAGTTTTAAAAGTTTTAGTATTCAACCCTAGCACTGCATTTATTTATTTATTTTTCCTTATTTTGTGTCTTGCCTTCACTACACCAAGAATTATAAAAGTATCCACTTGATACTGTCCCAAATGGCTTGAAGTGTAAGCTTCAGCTAATACTAATTGTTTTGCTTTGTCACAAACAGGATATTTTCATAAACAGATACATACTATGTGAAGAATAAAGCACATCTCCCTTCAGTGTACAGTGTCATGAGTTTTAGTTCAACTTTTATATATAATTTGCTCTTTTCTTCCTGTCTTAGTCCTTTGCTCTTGACTCATTTAAGAAATTCCTGGGGATGACAAAAGGCCCCTTTAAATCTTACACTTGATTTTTTTTCCTGCCCTTCTACAGAGAAGCTTACAACAGTTTTTAATGTTAACACCTGATCATTAAGAGTCAGCAGGACTCTCACTGGTCCATTAATAATAAGTGGCTCTGATAGTTTCCAGGCCCAACACAGACTAACATTCTTATTAGGAATTAGGGTTTGGCCCTCAATGTAGAAACATTCCTACCAAAACCAAATCCTGACTAACAGTCATTTTAAACATCAGAATTGTCCAGATTTCAAAAAACAGGGTCTTGGAGAGGTCCACAAAACTGCTGACATCTGTTTGGAGATTAAATGTGTGGAAACAGATCAAACCAAGTTAAGTCCTGTCATAAGAACCCGAAATTATCACTTCCCTTCTCAGCTTCCCTCTGGAGAAAATATTGAGTAAATTTTTCTGAAAGACAAATAACATAAACATGTATCATGCTTTGCCCTCTCGTTTGAAGACTCTGATGGAGGACTATAAACAATAGAATAAACTGCATGAACTTATTTCTCTTCTCTCATTAATTTTGTTCAACCTATGTTCCCTTTAGATTCCTGGAACAGTAGCCAAGAACAACCTTGGGTGCAGAAATGAACATCTCATTGCTTTGCAATAAAGGGTAGTTCTATTTATGGTTCATTTGTAGCCTTTCACGTTATATTCTACATAGAAAAGAACAAAAGAAGTTTTTCGTGGGCAGCATAAAGTCACTGGGGTGCAGAACATGACTCTTGTCATAGCCACAGAGAAACAGTATTGACATACCAGGGAAAGTTAGAAGAGCTTAAAGAATTTTTGAGATATTTTAGCAAACCAAAATTGAACTCCTCTCAAAGTGCAAAAAAATACTAATTTGTTTCAGTTTCCTCTCAGTGTTAGTTTTTTAAGTGTGCTCATTTACTATTTTCCTCATATTCAGAAGTTACCTTTCATTTATGCTAAGATATGAGTTATTTACTAATTCATAATTTATTGGGTGCTTACTTTTACAAGGCACTGGGCTATATGCTAGGGATACAGACCTGACCTATATGTTTTCTACCTAAGGAGCCCACAGATCACAACCTAAAATGTTACTCTAAGGTAAAGACATTGGGTTTTCAAAATTGAAATCAGTTTTCTGTTGTGGAGATAGAATGTAAAACTTGGGTATTTTAGATAGTGTTGGGAAGTATTTGGAGAAAACTAAGACCACTTCCCCAAGCACAGCTTTTATTAAAAATAAGCCTATGTTGTGTTAATGAATTCTCCAAATCAGTGAAGACTTAAAATTTTATAGTAGACTGGTAGCAATATATTAAACTGCACACTCCTTAAGTCAGCGGACATACTTTATTTATCTCTGAATATTCACTGCATTCCAGACTATATAGGTTCAGGAAACATTGACTCCAGAGGTAGATAAATAGAAGATGGACTAACTCTACAGATTGTAGCATAACACATCTGTCTCTAAAATAAATGTGTCTAAGGGTTTTGAAAGAGCACCTGGAGACAACTTCTTGTTGTGAATTGCTTTTTTATGCTGTAGAGCATTTGTTTAATGATGCAAAGATGTGCTGCATTCTTTTTATGTTGAGTGTGTTTAACTCTGTGAAGCTGTGTTACTTTGCCTGTCTAAAATCCCTGATTGGCCTAATAAAGAGCTGAATGGCCAATAGCAAGGAAGGAGAAAAGATTGGCAAGGTTTGCAGGCAGAAAAAATAAATAGGAGAAATCTGGGAAAAAAGGATTGAGGTACAAAAGGACAAAAGATAGAAGAACTCCAGGGGCCAGCCACCCAGCCACCCAGCAAGCCACAGAGTAAGAAGAAAGGTACACAGAAATAGGGAAAGGTAAAATCCCAGAGAAATAAGGTAGATGGAATAATTTAAGTTAAGAAAAGCTGGCTAGAAACAAGCCAAGCTAAGGCCAGGCATTTATAAGAAAAAATAAGCCTATGTGAGAGTATTTATTTGGAAGTTGGGTTGTAGGCTCCCAAAAGAGTAAAAAAAAAAAAAACAACTACAGCCTCTGAAGAGTGTCTCATTCTCTTTTGTTATTGTTGTGGGAGCTATAAAATTCATAAATACACCCCTCTCCATGCACAACAAAGTAGTTTTTCAACAAAAGAGCAGAAGAGGCAATGTTGCTAATATGTAAACAAAAAGGGCTGGGCATGCCAAAGTGAGATTTTTCATAGAGCTGTTAGACAGCAATAAATAGTCAATATATGAATATTATGCTGTAGAATGTTTTATTAATTATAATGCAATATGTGAAAGATAAATTGAGAAAATTGTTTTTCCTATGAGAGAGGCAGGATAATTTAGTGAAATTAAAGTTTGAATTACTTCTTAAGGTGTTTTGTTGTTATGTCACCTTGGGAAATTTATTGAGTAAAGTTTTTATGTTACAGATGTCTGATCTGTAAAATTGGGCTAACAGTAGTAATTATCTAAAGTTATGCTAATGTTTATAAAATTCTATTTTAAATTAAAATATTTAGATATTTTATATGCAAATATTGTACTTACATCATTGGTTTGTCTCTTCCTCCTCCAACCTCTCCCATACCATATCCACTTCCTCTAAAATTCATGACCTCTTCGTGTGTGTGTGTGTGTGTGTGTGTGTGTGTGTACAAATTAAGTCCATTTAACTTACTTTGTGTATGCTTTCAGGGCTGACCCACATGGGACTATATAACAAAACAATGGTATCGTTCCTGAGGAAGACTGATTCTCCTTCTCTCAGTAGCCATTGATTGCCTATTGGTCCTTATTTAGGGGGTGGAACCTTATATAAAATTCTTATTTTTGAGCTAGACTTTGTGTTTATTCAAAAACTGAAAGTTTTTTCTCTCAATTTACCAGCTGCTTAAAAGTCTCTAACAAATAAATTCTATAAGTGCAATTAATTAGCATATTACATGGATCAGTAGAAACAAATTCCTTTTAGCCAGTTTTCCAAGAAACAAAGACAACACAGATTGCAACTTTTCATTTTAATATCACTTACAACCCAGGTAATATTAAATAAATCGTTCTAAAATAAATTCTTCAAATCCTAAATTAGTTGTTTCATAGACATATATGAAAACTTCCACATCCCATGTGCAGCAGACTATAGTTTTTAAAATAAAATTTAAAATTATTTAAATATAAAAGCTTGTCCCTGGACTAATTGTTGTGCCAGTTTGAAAAACAACTACAAGTGTCTTGAAGCACATCATATAAGGAGTATTCATATAAGGAGTATAGTAAACTATAAGGAGTATTCAGACAAGGCTCCCACAATTCAGTCTTAGAGAAATGCTTGACAGAGATTGAAGGAGATTAACTTATTCTGGTCTGGCTAAAAAAAATATTCAGGAAATCTAGGACAATTTTTCTAGTCTACTATTTTCATGAATGTAATATAATGCCATGGATTTTGGATTTCTTTAACCCCATTCTTTGTTTTGCAACCACTATTCCTATCTTCCAGTATTCAAGGAAATGGAGTTATGGTCATGCTTTTTATTATTTCATGTGCAACTATTCTGACCTAGTTTGCTGATATTAAGTGGGTTGTAGAAATTCAGGAATTGTCTCATCTTACCATCATAGACTTTCTATGTTGATAATATGTAATTATTTGTCTATGACAGGCTTTGAGACTTTTAAATTTTCAGTCATTCTCTTTTTCCTCTTATTCTAAATAATTTTCTGAGCACTGAGTTTAGACTAGTTACATTTTCTCCTAATTTGTTTCCTAAACAGATGACTCTAGTCTGTTCATTCTAAGATGCTGTTATTTGCCAATTTTTATATCTTTTCATGTCTTTATCCTTTATATATGTCTTCCTTTCACTTCTCAAAAAGAACCATGAGGGCAAAATAACAACTCTAAGATGTGACATTTAAAATGAGTAATAATAATAGAGTAATATAAATCCATCAGTAACATGCTCACAATTTCAAAGATTTTGTTATCCAATGAAAACCCATTTATGGAATCAACATTTCGATTTTCTCAGTTAGTGGGAGAGCAGGACATGATTGTGGTAGGAACACAAATAAGGAATTTAAAACACCAAATTTACTATTGAATATCCTACTGAGAGAAAATGTAAGCTTGGTTGGTTACTCAGTGTCACTGTTACGTAGCTCTACTATATGATCATCAAACCTACTTCATAAATGCTGTTACTACCTTCTCTTCAAAGAAAAACACTTCAGTGATTTCCAGTAACCTAGCTTACATACTGGTATTGAATATTTCTTAACCCCAATGTTTAAATTTCTTGTGATCTATCCATATAACATCACAAATTCTTATCAATTCATGTTTAGGATATTATAATAACCCTCTTTGTTTCATTGCATCAGATTGACTCCTTGATAAAATAAGAAAAAAAAAGCCTCTTTTTTTTTTGGTCTGGCATGGTACTCTTATTAAAATAATTGCCTTTGTCAAAAATCTAGTGGCTGTAGTTGTTTGCACTTATTTCTGAGTCCTCTGTTCTATTTCATTGACCTACATGTCTGTTTTTGTGCTAGTGCCATACTGTTTTTGTTACTCTGGCTTTATAGTATATGTTGAAACCTTGTGCAGTGATACCTCCAATATTATTTTTGGCTCAAGATTGCTATGGGTATCCAGAGATGTGTGTGTGTGTGTGTGTGTGTGTGTGTGTGTGTGTGTGTGTGTGTACCTTTATTTCAATTATAGGATTGTTTTATTCAATTTCTGAGGAAAATGCCATTGACATTTTGATGGATACTGTATTGAGTGTGTCAATTACTTTCAGTAATACACCCATTTTCACAGTGTTAGTTCTACACATCCATGAACACAGATGGTCTTTCTATCTTCTAGTGTCTTTCTCAATGTCTTTCTTCAGATTCCAAGTCATATTACAGAGCAATAACAATAAAAACAGAATGGCACCGGCATCAAATCTGACACATTGACTAGTGGAATAGAATAAGACATACATACAAACCTACATTGTTGTATAATATTTTGTTTGTGTTCTGACAAATAAAGCCTGCCTGGAGATCAGAGGGTGGAACTAGCCACTAGTTAACCATAGAGACCAGGCAGTGGTGGCACACACAATTAATCCCAGCACTTGGGAGGAGGAAGCCAGAAGATCAGGAGTTCAATCCCACTCAGGGCTACAGGAGATTGAACCAGTGAAAAAGAGAAACAGAAGACGGGTGGTGGTGGTGCACACCTTTAATTCCAGTACTACGGAGGTAGAGACAGGAATACAAGGTGGGTGCAGACAGGATCTCAGGCCCCATTCAGTCTGAAGATTCATAGAGACAGGATCTCCTCCCCATTCCGTCTGATATTTCGTAGAGGTAACAAGTCTCTAGTGGCTGGCTGCTCTGCTTCTCTGATCTTTCAGCTTTCACCCTGATATCTGACTCTGGGTTTTTATTATAAGACTAAATAGATTCACACTTCACTACAGTCCTACAGCCACCTTATTTTTGACAAAGAGGCCAAAAATACACACTGGAAAGAAGACAGCATCTTCAACATATGGTACTGGTCAAACTGGGTATTTACATGTAGAAGAATAAAACTCAATCTTCATCTCTTACCCTCCTCAAAACTCAACTCTAAATGAATCAAAGATCTCAATATAAGATCTGATAAAAAAAATTAGATCTGACACACTGAATTTGATAGAGAAGAGAGTAAAGAACATTCAAATTCATTAGCGCAGGAAAGTACTCTCTTAACAGGACCATATCACAGTCATTAAGCTTAACAATTAAAAAATAGGGCTTCAGGAAACTAAAAAGCTTCTGTACAGCAAAAGACATCATCATTCAAGGGAAGAGGCAACCTACAGAATGAGAAAAAAGTATTTACCAGCTGTACATTTGCCAGAAGTTTAATTACTAGAATATACAAAGAACTCAAAAAGCTAAATACAAAAAAAAAGTTTCTGACTGAGGTAACCCAGACCCCAAAAGACAAACACTACATTTTTCCCTTGTGTTTGTGGAAGTTAGCTTTGAATCTTTAGATATGTCTGTTTAATTTGGAATACCCCAGAGGTTAAAAAAAATTACTAAAGGGCAATAATGTAGCATAAAAATAAACAGAAAGTTCTCAAAAAGATGAAACACATATCCCTTAGACACATTTCACAAAATGTTCAACATCTTTTGTAGCTAGAGTTTTCTGCCTTGCCCACAGTCAGGACAAATCTCTGTCACCCGCCAGTCCCACAGCCGCTCAGACCCAACCAAGTAAACACAGAGACTTATATTGCTTACAAACTGTATGGCCGTGGCAGGCTCTTGTTAACTATTCTTATATCTTAAAGTAACGCATTTCTACAAATCTATATCTTGCTACGTGGCTCATGGCTTACCAGCATCTTCACATGCTGCTTGTCCTGGCAGTGGCTGGCCGCGTCTCCTTCTGCCTTACTGTTCTTTTATTTCTCCTCTGTTAGTCCCGCCTATACTTCCTGCCTAGCCACGACCAATCAGGTTTTATTTATTGACCAATCAGAGCAACTTGACATGCAGACCATCCCCCCAGTACAGCCAAGTGCAGACCATCTCAGACACCTGCACTCAGGCCCATGGTCCTAATCATCCTCTATGCAAACCTGCTGGGTAACGCCACAAGGAACCCAAGAAGGGCTCCTACAGGACATACATTAACATCCCACAGCAATCTTTCATCATTAGTGAAATGCAAATTAAAACTACTTTTAGATTTCATCTTACCCCATCTACAGTGGCTAAGATTTAAAAAAAAATGATGACAAATACTGGCATGGGTGTGGGTTAGGAGGAACACTTATTTCCTACTTGTGGGAGTAAGAACTGTCACAACCACTATGAAAATCAGTGTGGAAGTTCCTCAAAAAGCTAAAATAAGATCTCTTACCCAATCTAGCTGTACCACTCTTGTACATACACCCAAAGGACTCTATATATTCTACTGCAGAGATGCCTGTGAATACAAGATCATTGCTATTCTATTCATGATAGCTACAAAATGGAAGCAGCCTAGATGTCCCACAGCTGATGAATGGCTAATGAAAATATGGTACATTGACCCAATGGAATACTATTTAGTTGTTAAGGAAAACAAAATCATCAAATTCTCAGGTTGAAACAGGAAACAATTATTCTGAGTAAGGTAATCCAGACCACAAAAGATGAATATAACATTTTTTTCTCTGTGGAAGTTAGCTTTGAATCTTCAAATATGTGTTTAATTTGGAATATGCCTAGAGGTAAAAAAAAATTACTCAAGGGCCGTAAGAGGGCTTTTCAAGGGAGGGGAGATAGAAGTCAGTGACTTAAAGGGTTAAGGGTAATAATGGAAAAGAAATAGAGAAACAAATGTGTTGAGGATTGGAGAGCAGGATAGAGGAAGTAATATTGGGAGGAATAAATAATATAATGACCTTTTGAAAAACTCATTTGAAAGCTTACTACTCTAGAATCTTCCATATATATATACATATATATATATATATATATGCACCTATAAATGCAATTACCCTATAATAGGGCAACAATGTCTCCATTAGTCTCTACAAGCTAAAAAATGAAAAGCCCAGTGTTAGGAATGAGGAATCTGTTTTGGAGTATTGGCCACTGAGGTCTCATAGACTTCTAAACACTACAGACTACTGCCAATCCTATTGGTTACCCTCTAGAACTTGATGGTAAGATCCTATTGATCAAGACACTACATTCCTGAATTAATAGAATATGAAGTTTCTTTGATGCTCATCATCTTCTCTGAAGTATTTTGGTGATGCCAGGATCAGACATGCCTCATTGTCATAAAAAACCTTATGTTATTAAAACATCTTAAATGCTATATTCTATAGATCACTGAAGTGTTTGAAGATCAACTGTCTATCTAAAATATATCTGTTTGACCTTGAAAACATACCTAACATAACTATAAGTTTGATTGTAATAGGTAACTATTAACCCGTTTTTCTTTATTATCCTAAATAGTTTGTAATAATAACTTTCAAGGACTAGAAATCTACATTACATTGTTAAATGAGCTGTATAGGTACAATACCTTAAACAAGACTACAAACGTATGTACAGTAGGTTGTAACAAAAATAACCTTAAATTTGTGTCAATATATAAAATATCTTAAACAAGAGTAGAAACATATACAGTATAACAAGAATAACCTTAAATTTGTAGCAATATACAAAAATCCGTGCCAATGTAAAATATTTAAGACTAGTAGTTTCTTTTTTTTGGTTTAAAAGTAGATTCAATAATCTACTCTTTTATCCTGTCATTTCTATATCTCCCCTTTTTCTTTTCAGAACAAGATCCCTGAATCTAATTTCCTTTGTTCAGCCCTTTCCCTGACCACTACCAATAACAACGTTGTAACCAACCCTCCTAAACAACGACAAATAGCAGAGGGCAGAGGCGGCCAGTAGCAGGTGGTAAGTCCTGCAGACTTTGGAGCCTAGATGCCTCTGGGGTTTGGGGCCTGTGGAGTTTGGGTGGCACTCAGAGATTGTTGTAGAGAGGCTGCAATAGGAAAATCCAAGACGGGCTTGGGGAAAGAAAGGAAAAGCCAACCGGTGGTTCAGTGACTCCGGAGGGTACCGCTCCAGCGACTGGCTGCCAGTGGCTGCAAAGCCAGGGGCAAGCAACTATCTTGTGAATTCGTGCCCTGAGTAGGACACCAGGTGAAACCTTATCTAATTATTCTTTATCAATAAAAAATTGGGAGTCAGATATCAGGGTAAGAGCCTGAAAGATCAGAGAAGCAGTGAGCACCCAACAATGGCATCCTACCTTTTCCATTCCTTCCTCCAAAAGGGCCGAGATCCTCTCTCAGCCCCACCTTACTACTTCCTGTCTCCTATCTGTCTACAGTCCTCCTATCCTCTATGGTTAATTTTGGTCAGCTAATGGCTAGCTCTGCCTTCTGACTCCAAGTAAGCTGTGTTTGTCAGAACACAATGAAAATATCACACACAATAGTTACACATGTGAATATAAGCTGTGATAGCACACACAAGACTTATGCAAACTCAAGCCAGATAAAATTCCAGTACCAAGAGGGATATTGGGCATAAAGTCTCTTTCCTAGCTGAGGAGCTACTAGCATTTGATAGCTACCAGGAAAGAGCGAGACAGTTTTCTATAAGAGTGTATCTCCTAGCTAGGTATGGTGGTTCACTCTTTTAATCTCAGCACTTGGGAGGCAGAGTCGGGCAGATCTCTGTGAGTTCAAGGCCAGCTTGGTCTACATAGTGAGTTCCAAGCCACATAGTGTGATCCAGTTTCCAAAAAAAGTGTATCTCTTGGTAGACGAACTATACTCCAGTGGAAGGCCACACATCTAAGAATATACCAACAGCACAAATTTGACTTTGACATTTTTTTTTTCAAAATGAGTAAACAAAGTTGCATAGATAGGGAAGAAGAATTGATCTGGAGTTGAGGGAGCATGAATATAATCAAAACACATTGAATTTTGCAAAGAACTAAAACAATTTTTTCATTGTAGATGTTTGGTATTTCCAAGGTTAAGCATACTCTGAATTGTTTTATATATATTTTAAGATACTGTTATGGAGTTATTTTGCTAATTTCCTCCTTGGATCTCCAATTTTCTATAGGGGGGGACAAATAGCAGATGGGGGAAGAGGGTGGTAAATATATGGTTAAAGTACATGACATACTTATATGAAAATACATTTATGAAATCTATCAGTATGTGTAATTAATATATTCCAATAAAATTTATATTAACTGTTCATAGGTTTGAAGGACATTTAGGTTGTTTTCATTTGCTATCTGGTTGCAGTAATTTGCAATCTCACCAATGAGGGTGTCCCTTTTTCCTGCATAATGAAATTCTACTTAGGTGTACAGAAAATTGGAATCATGAAATTTGTAGGTAAATGAATGAAACAAGGAACAGTTATACTTACTGAGGTAACCAGACTCAAAAGTCAATACACAGTCTCTCCTATTTATGGATCCTAGCTCCAACTTTTTAGGGCAAATATATTACCTTGAGTAACCTTGGGAACCAAGAAAGTAAAAAAGGACCATGATGGAGTGGGGATAAGATCTGTAGAGAGGAGAGGATGTGGAGCTAGGGGAACTCTCCTCCACTGCTGGTGGGAATGCAAGCTTGTAGAACCACTTTGGCAGTTTCTTAGAAAATTGGGAATCAATTTTCCCCAAGACCCAGCTATACCACACTTGGGCATATACCCAAGGAATGCTCAATCATACCACAAGGGCACTTGCTCAGCTATGTTCAAACCAGCATTGTTTGTAATAGCCAGAACCTGGAAACAACCTAGATGCCCTTCAACTGAAGAATGGATAAAGAAAATGTGGTACACATACACAATGGAGTACTACTCAGCAGAGAAAAACAATGACATCATGAGGTTTGCAGGCAAATGGATGGATCTAGAAAAAATCATCCTGAGTGAGGTAACCCAGACTCAGAAAGACAAACATGGTATGTACTCACTCATAGGAGGATATTAGATGTAAAACAAAGATGACTAGATTGCTACTCACAACTCCAGGGAGGCTACCTAGAAAACAGGACCCCAAGAAAGACACAGGGATGGCCCAATGATAGAGAAATGGGTGAGATCTACATGAATAACCTGGACGTGAGTGGGGGAAATGAAAAACAAGGGTCAAGGGAAACAGAGCTTAGGGGAGCAGGAGATCCCAGCTGGATCAAGAACAGAGAGGGAGAACAAAGAATAAAAGACCATGATAAATGAAGACCACATGAGAATAGGAAGAAGCAAAGTGCTAGAGAGGTCCTCAGAAATCCACAAAGATACCTTCACATCAGACTACTGGCAATGGTCAAGAGAAAGCCCGAACTGACCTACTCTGGTGATAGGATGGCCAAACACCCTAATTGTCGTGCTAGAAACCTCATCCAATGACTGAGGGAACCAGATGCAGAGATCCATGGCCAGCCCCCAATTGGCGAGAAAGAGGAGGGTTTGTATGAGTGGGAATTGTTGAGACCAAGATTGGAAAAAGCACAGGGACAAATAGCCAAATGAATGGAAACACATGAACTATGAACCAATAGCTGAGGAGCCCCCAACTGGATCAGGCCCTCTGGATAAGAGAGACAGTTGATTAGCTTGATCTGTTTTGGAGGCATCCAGGCAATGGGACCGGGACCTGTCCTCAGTGCATGAGCTGGCTGTTTGAAACCTGGGGCTTATGCAGGGACACTTGGCTCAGCCTGGGAGGAGGGGAATGCACCTGCCTGGACTGAGTCTACCAAGTGGAACTCAATCCCCAGGAGAGTCTTTGCCCTGGAGGAGATGGGAACGAAGGGTGGGCTGGAGGGAAGGTGGGGGGGGAGGGGGAGAACAAGGCTGATATGTAAAATTAAATTAAATTATAAAATAAAAAAAAGATCTGTAGAGAGGATGATAGTAGGTGCTATGAAGGGATAACTAGGTAAAATGGAAAAAACTTTAACTGGGAGGTGGTGATGGATAATACAGTAGGAGAGGAAAGAAGAAAGGATAAATGATTAAGGATGCTTGAAAAAGCAACAGGAATGCATTTTTGTTTACTTAAAATACGTACAAGATACAAACAGATACACAATTTATTTATTTATTTATTTTTCATTTTTCTTTATTAAGAATTTTTCTACTCACTCTACATACTACCCACAGATCCCACTTCCTCCTTCCTCCCACCCCCAGCCCTCTCTCCCAAGCCACCCCACATCCCCACATCCCCCAAAACAAGTTCTTTCATGGGGAGTCAGCAGAGCCTGGCACACTGAGCCTAGGCAGGTCCAAGCCCCTTCCCACTGCACCAAGGCTGTGCAAGGCATCACACCACAGGCACCGGATTCCCAAAAGCCTGCCCATGCACCAGGGACAGATCCGGATCCCCCTGCCTGGGTGTCCTCCAAACAGTTCAAGCCAAACAAGCGTCTTCCATATCCAGAGGGCCTAGTCCAGTCTTCATTGGGGCTCCACAGCCACTAGTCAGAGACACAATTTAAATGAAGTTACATCACTTGAGGTGATAATGCTCACTCCAAGGCACAGCTATATATTACCTAATAGAAACCTCAGTGCCAGGCATTAGAAACCTCCCTTCAGATTGTTGGAAGGGCCAATGAAATCCAAGAGACAAGCCCCAAACAACATAAGCCATTGCCATTGCTCTTAGTCGTCTCCTAGAACTTGAAGATAAAACCATGTTGCTGAAGACACCACAAACTTTGGATAAAAAATTTGAAAGTTTATGTGTTGGAACTGACTTGGGAGCCTCCTCTCCAATTACTTTTTCACAGTATCCAAAGGTGTTATGCACACTGCCTATGGAGAAAAGCAATCAATAGTTCTACTGAGCTGTAAAGTCTATGGACCACAACAATGACTATGTAGTTCTTTTTTTTTTTTTTTTTTTTTTTTTTTTTTTTTTTGGTTTTTCGAGACAGGGTTTCTCTGTGTAGCTTTGCGCCTTTCCTGGAACTCACTTGGTAGCCCAGGCTGGCCTCGAACTCACAGAGATCTGCCTGCCTCTGCCTCCCGAGTGCTGGGATTAAAGGCGTGCGCCACCACCGCCCGGCGACTATGTAGTTCTTGAGTGTTTAGAATTGATTTGTGGCTGGGATATGGAAGAATTTGGAATATTTGGTTAGTAAAACCATTTAATGCTGTAGATAGAGTGTAATGGGCCACTCTGATTGGAGTTTGGAAGAAAAAATGTTAAGAGATGCATACAGTGGGGTCCTGGTTCATAAGTTTTTGAGGGGGGACAAGGACTGCGTTAGGTGTCTTTTGATTGTTTTTTTTTTTAAATCAGGAATCTGGCTGCATTCTGCCCATCTTCTGAGACCTTGAGTGCATTTAAACTAAAGGATTACAGTCTAATTTGCTTAGGGTAGTGAAAAGGTGTAGAGCAGGCACACATTCATTGTTCTGTGTTTGCTGATTATGGATATGATATAACCAGTTACTTCTAACCTATGTCCAGTTGATTTCCTTGCCATGAGGCATTGTACATTGAACTGTGAGCAAATAAAAAACAAAACAAAACAAAACCTTTCTATGTTAAGTTACTCTTATTGGGGCGTTGTATCAGAGCAACCTAAGACAGCCAGGTACTAATCCTGGCTTTGCTAGCTTTGCTTTTCTGGGTAATCTCTTTTCCTTTTTGTTTTCTCAAGGCTGCTTGCCTCATAGCAATATCATGCTCATTTGTTTGTTTTTGCCACAACATCAGAAGATAGAAAACTAGTATATGAAAAAAAGAAAAGGTCCAGAATAAAAAAAGTTTCCAGAGAGCCCCATGAGCATCTTAGATACTCAAACTATAAAATAGTAAAATTAAGATCACTGGGGAGGAACTTTCAGTTTCAAAGCTTTGTTTTTGCTTCACTTAATGTTTTTAGATGAAAGTTTGTATACAACTACCAGTTAACCCTTTCAATGGGGCCAAGACTAAGATTATAGAATTCTGAAAGTTTTTATTTGAGATCTTTATTACACTTCATTCTGAGACATTGTGATGCTTTTTAGGCATTTCCTTTTTCTTCAGCCATGCTTAAAGCTACCCTAACAATGTCTTTACAATATGTTCTTAAAAACTTCATATGTTAAAGTTAGTATTATTAAAGATAAGTATATGAATATGGAATTCTTTTTTTATAACTTTATTTTATGTGCTTCTGTGTAAAGGTGTCAGATCCCCAGGAACTGGAGTTACAGACAGTTGTAAGCTGCCATGTGGGTGCTGGGAATTGAACCCAGGTCCTCTGGAAGAATAGCCAGTGTTCTTAACTATTGAGCCATCTCCCCAGCCCTGAAGATGCAATTCTTAACCCCAAAGAAGACCACAATTCACACATTTAGTCATCATTTGGGGTGATCTTATGAGCACAATCTTTTTGGTGATCTCAAATCATTACATTTGTGTGACCCAATAAAACTCTCAAAGATGTTCTTATTATTACCATTCTTTAATTTCTAAAAGAGATAATGTGGCAAAACGGAGCTCCAATCTAATTTGGAAATATTGACCTCATATAGCCAGCCTTAAAGTCATATGTGACTCAGATATATGCATGCATACACAAAGAAAAAGGAAAAAAAAGGAAGGAGAAAGCTGATGATAGAATAAGATGGGCGTGTGCAAAGCAGGAAGCTCAGTGCATTCTTGACACATTCTCTGTCAAAGTACATGGCAAAGCCACATGACCTTTTATGTCTTTAGATGGAAACATTATCCATTGTAGACATGGGATGTAATGATATCTGGAAGCATAGTATCTTCTATAGTTTTAGCAGACTGTGATGTAGCTAGCTACCTAGTAGCTTTGTGAGTACTAGAAATGGATTTCCCTAAGAAGTAGATGCCAGAAGATTGCTGCAGAACGATGCTATGGTAAGGAATGAAATACAATGGAAAGAGAATGGGGGATCAATATATAAGTTGATACTTATTGATTTCTATAGAAACGTGATTAGGATTTTAATTACATAGCAATTGGTTTTTCAATAGTAAAATAAAATTCTAACGGTTAAGCTGGGTTTTTGCATAGCACACACTTTAAATGTTCAGAGGAGACTGAAAAAACCATGGTAATACGTGGCAAATTAAAGTCAGATACTCTGTTCCTGATTGAAGAAGTGTACAAATCATGGAAACTCTGAATTTATCAAAGCCAAAATTTGAATTTACTTTGCCCACAATATTCTCTGAGGCGAATGCTTCCCCAACAACTGAGTGATGCTGACGAACAGTTCTACCTCCCATTAGAGGTAAACGATTTTGTTTTTTTTCCTGTTTTGCTGAATAAACTACGTTACTTCCTCTTCTAGCTGTACAAGCCTGCAGTTCACTACAGGATATCTGGGTAGAAAGGGTAAGGTTCTTGGCTTTCTCTTCATACATTCAAAAATAGAACTAAAAAGCTTCTGTGAATTGAAAACGACAGTGGGAATTTCTGCTGCTTCCATTGAAAACTTAATTCTGAGTCTGCTATATCTTACCTTTGGGGGGATATATTGTTATGAAGAATGGAGACTTCAGTGAGGTAATATCTATTTATAAGTTTAAGTGGTTAAAATGTTCGCTGAAACTGCTGCATGCTTTCGGAGAGGAAATGTGGCTGTCTAGATAGAAAGCTCCTTTCTCTACAATTTAACATGCCACTGACAAAAACCAGGGGTCCAGACTTGTGTTAAACATTGCTCCTAACAATTCTATGTTAAAATTGAGATTGTGGTTCATTAAATGCGTTTTTGTTAGTGTGAGCCAAGGGGAGAAAATAAACTTACAATTTTAAACTCATGGTTTGTGTCAACCAAATTAAAGCAGCATTCAAATAGTAAATGCATCTAAGTGCCTTAATCTTTTCATAAGATGAGACTTGACATGTTTTCTCGAATTGGGACATTTTCCATGCATGCATTTTCCGGTGGGATGTGATGGCTTCAAATAGCACAAAAGGATTTTCATCAAGCCCTAGAAGCTAGCACAGCTGTCGAGTCTCAATGGGGCTGATTCTCAGCTTACGATGAACATTTCTTTGGATGTATTTTTAATTTGAGAACATGGGAAGCATTTTCAGAAGGCGTTCCAAGCATTTTGCTGTCCTTTTTAGAAGGAATTCCTTCTGTGTTTTTTTTTTTAACGTGTTCTTTTTAAAGTCTGCTAATTTCACACGTGGAATTTGATTCTTTGATATGTAAAATTATCCACAATATGTAAGATTACATATGACTCTAGATGAGACTATAAGCTGTAGTAAAATATAAGTGAAACCTATTTATTAGGAAAATATAAATGAAACCCATTTACACCAACACCTTCCTTCTCCTGTGGTGAGCAAATCAGTGTATTTTGTACAGATTTAATTTCCCCAGAATGAAGTGTTAGAAACAGTAAATTCCCCTTTTTAAAAAAAGATCCCCAAATGAAGGTTTTTTTTTTTTCTCTAAAAATTTAGGATAAATGCTTTATTGTACTACTAGTTTTTTTCCAGTAACAAAATGAAACTAACAGCTGTAGACTACATGAGCATGACTCACAGGATGGCACTATGTGTATATTATGGTTGCCAAGTGGCACCATACTGTCTGCTATTGAGAGAGCTCTGCCTAATCTCTCTAACCACAAGTATGGGTGGGGCTTTTTTCCTATAGCAAAGTTGTTCCAAAGTGACTGATACTTGGGCCAGTATGTGAAATCCAGGCAGGCTAAGCAGCTGCACTGCTCTGGGAACCTCCAGAAGGGCTGAAATCAGCGGCACTCCATGGACAGACCCTCCTTAGAAACTGTTTTGGTGGGATTATGACAAAAGATGTCCTCAGTAGACTTAAAAAGTTCTGGGTGGAGTTTTCTCTCCAGTCAGTTTCCCCTTCTCCCATTCCACCCAGGAAGTTTAATGGGAAGAAAGATCAGTTATTCAAGCAGCTTCTGAAACTAGATGAGGGAAGAAGGAAATTAATCATCTCTGTGTCCCCAGCAGCACAGTTTAACACAAAGTTGGAGCTTAGTAGGGACTAGACGCTTGCTGAATTGTAGAACCCTAGGGGAAGGGAGAGGTTTCTGTTGGCTGACTCTGTGCTGATGTCTTACTTTTTGCAACTGTGAATGTGTGTGTCCTAGAAGGCTGAGAAAGAAATTATTCACTAGAGCATGAGACATTTTCCACTTGGTCAAACTTATTTGCTCAAGATTGGAAAAATAATACTTGTCTGAAAGTTCTAGTGGTATAAAATTATAATATACCATTAGAGTTAGACTTACAAATTGGCAACTGCCTAGATACAGTATTCTGGGGCTGGGAAAGAAAAAGCAAGACTCTTACTGGGTGTCCAGCAAGTGTTTCTGTCTGCCTCTAACCAGAAATGTTATTATGAATAATCTAATCTAGAGATTATTTACGGTCTCTCAAAGTTCTCCTTTCTTGTGAAACACAAGTGATGCTAATCATGGTAAAAGGTTAAGCTAGTGAAAAATTAGCTAATGAGTTTATAGGCTGAATTTTTCAGTCAGCTGGTAGGTTTTCACAAACCAGGAAGTCCAACACTTGGAAATGTACTAAGTAATTGAAAAGGAGGTAAGGGAGACAAAGGGTTGGGGGAGAGTTTACAGCACAGTATAAAGAGAAGTTTTCTGGCTCTGTACATCCTGCCTACTTACTAACCAAGAGTGTTAATACATATGCACCATACCTAGATAATCTTTGAACATAGCTATGAAAGGGAACACTGTCAATACTTGAGTAAAATTTTCTTTTCTGGGTTTGGAAATTTTAATTTTTAATTTTCCATCTTCAACTTTATTGCAGATATGTGGCATACTTTACTTTGGTAATTTTTTTAAAAGATTTATTTATTTATGTATACAGAAGAGGGTGCCAAATCTCATTACAGATGGTTGTGAGCCACCATGTGGTTGCTGGGAACTGAACTCAGGACCTCTGGAAGAGCAGTTGGTGCTCTTAACCTCTGAGCCATCTCTCCAGCCCCCTTACTTTGGTTATTTCCTTATCTTTTCAATCATTTATTTTCCTCATAAACTTGTTTTTAATCAGCAAATACCAGTGTATGTTTATGAGCTACAGCATGATCTTTTGATCACAGATTATCTTTCTGAAGTAAAAATGTTAAAGATGTGTTCTTCCAGAAATTTTGTCGTATACATTTGTTATTTACTATTATTGTCCCATAATGAAGTTCATTACTATAACATTCCTTCTTGTTTAGCTTTAAACTTTTTTTTGTATTGTAAGACAGGGTTTCTCTGTGTAGCCCTGGTTGTCTTGGAACTTGCTCTGTAGACTAGGCTGGCCTCAAACTCTGAGATCTGTCTGCCTCTGCCTCCCGAGTGCTGGGATTAAAGGTATGCATAATCATGCCTGGCTAACCTTGTATACTTTAATTACTATTTTCCCTTTCTCTATCCTCTCCCTAGTCTCTGGCAGCCATTTTTCTATCTTCTGTGTCCATAAATCAATATTTTAAATTTCACATATAAGATTATATAGCATTTTCTTAACTTGGTGTATTTCACTTAGCATATTGTTTTTCAGGTATACCCATTTTGTTACATGTAGCATACTTTTCAATGCCATGCAGTATTTCCTTGTGTATATATGCCACATTTTTTTTATTCATCTATTTATAGATGTCCTGCTTTCATATCTTGACTATTTGTAAATAATCATGAATTAGCATAAAAGTGTTGATATCTTTTTGCAACATATTGATCTAAGTTATTTGCATATATACTCAAGATTACAATTACTGGGTCATATACTTCTACTTAGAGCTTTGTGAGGAAACTGAATTCTGTTTTCAAAAGTGACTGTAGTGATTTACATTCCTACCAGCAGTGTGCACAAGTTCTTTTTCTGGATGGCTTCTGTGTGCTGGCTTTGGCCTGAAGGGATGCTGAGGCATTTCTGTGGGCAGGTCAGAGAATCCAGGGTTGGGCTTGACTTAATGTAAAACGTCCAGAATTTCTCACTTGAGAGCTGGGTCTGATGGAAGACTCAGTTCAATGGCTGCCAAATTACCCGATTGTTTTTCTGAGATGCTTCTGAAGTTTCTGCAAGCTAATCAGAAAATCATTTCTTAATTTTGGATCACACTCTTCACACTCAACAGCTTGGGTGGAGATGCAAAGATTTGCTCCAAATACATTAGATAGGAAACATCTGAGATAAACCCTCTTTTACTAGTTTCCAGCCAGTTGACCTTAATGGATCTCAGCAAGAAATGTATAAGAAAGCCTTTTTATTTGTAAATATATTTTTGTTTTACAAGAAATTGAGAAAATAGTACAGATTCCTTTTGTATACTTCAGCAAACTTTCCCCAATGATAAGATGTTAAGAAACGATCCTACATTATCAAAATCAGGCAGTTGAAAGTGATATAATACAATGAACTAGACTGCAAAACTTATTTATATTTTATCAGTTTTGGCAAGCATTCATGTGTGTATTTTATCATATACATACATTTTCTCAAACAACATCACAATCAATTGGGAAATCCTTTATCATCACATAAGTCCTCTTGTGCTATACCATTACATCAGAACCCACCCTAGTCTATAGCACTTTGATAACTTTTCATTTGCTTTCCACATCTATGTTTTGTTTTGAGTACACTATACAAATAGAATGAAGTAATATATAATCTTTATAGATGGGCCATTTTCACTTAGCATATTTCTTTGAAACCTATATAGTTTGTTCCCTGTACCACTAGTTGGTTCATTTTTATTGTTAGTCATGATACCAGCATAGGGATATAATAAACCTTGTTTATCAATAGATATCTATCAATATCTATCCACTAAAGTGTTTAAGTTGCTTCCATTCTGTTTTGGGGGAGAATATTACATCTAAATGGCAGTGAGCATCTGTTTACAAGTTTCTTATGGATATGGTTTTATTTTTCTTTGGCATCTACCTAGAGATAGAATTTCTAGGCTTTATAGTATGTGTGTTGTTAGTTTGCTAAAATCTGTCAAACATCTTGGCAGAGCAGTTGTACATTTCCTAAGAGAATTAATGTATGAGAGACTCACTTGTTCTGATTCTTTTTTAGCATTCGCTGTGGCAAATAGTTTTTGTTCTATACATCCTATTAAGTATAATATTGTAACTCATTGTAGTTTTAGTTGTCTTTCCCTAATGGTGGCAATCTCCCCACCTCCCACCCCCCATGTGTAAATGTATGTATGTTTCACAGCTCCATTTTGGAAGAATGCCTGTTCATCTTCTTTCTCTATTTCTAGTTACATTGATTTCTTATTGTTTGTTTTAAGAGTTTTCCTTAATGTGTACATCAAATAAAAATCTCTTAGATTTGAAACACTGAAGCATTTTCTTCAAACTTGTGCCTTGCCTTCTTAATCTACTCTTTTTTTGTTTTGTTTTTGTTTTGTTTTGTTTTTTCGAGACAGGGTTTCTCTGTGCAGTTTTGCGCCTTTCCTGGAACTCACTTGGTAGACCAGGCTGGCCTCGAACTCACAGAGATCCGCCTGCCTCTGCCTCCTGAGTGCTGGGACTAAAGGCATGCGCCACCACCGCCCAGCTTAATCTACTCTTTCATAGAACAGAGGTTTCAATTTTTGTGAGGTCAAATTTAGTTATTTCATTTTGTTTCTTCCTATATCATCATTTTGTGTCATATCTTAGAACATTTTACTAACAGATTTTGAAGACTTCTCATCCCCCCATACTTTATACCGTTATATTTTATAGGTTGAAGTATGAGGCATTTTGAGTTTAGTAAAACATAGTTTTTAACAATAGAGTACTTTTATTCTCCTATGGATATATAGTTGCTAAAATATCATTGATTGAACGGCTATATTTTCTTCATTAAATTTTTCACTTCTGTAAAAACTGAGGAATTGTGCATTTTTATGTTGGCTTATTCTTTTTATTTTCATTTACTTAATTCATTTACTTAATTCATTGTCCAACAATACTATGCTGTCTCGATTGCAGTGGTGGTCACAACTGGGTATAGTGGAGCAAGCTTATAATCACAGCAGCTTGACAGGCTTAGCTAAAAGTTTATGAGTTCAAGGTCTGTTTGAGTTACAGAGCAAGTTCAAGACTAGTCTGATTTACTAAGTGAAAACCTGCCTCAAAATTTAAAAGAAAGAAAAGGAAGCCACAAAATTATATACAGTGACTGTTCTCACTTTTGTCTTTCATAATTATCCTAGTTGTTTTAGTTCCGTTGCCTTATGATACAACTTTTCAAATAAGCAACTCCATATCCTACAAAAGTATCTGCTGGGGTTTGGGAGTACTAGTAAACTACATATCAATCTGGGGAGAGTGTATATCTGCCATAGTTTGATTCTCTGTTGTGATAAAATACTAATCAAAAACAACTTGGGGAGGAAAGGGTTAATTTCATCTTAGACCTCTCAGGTCACATTCCTGAACAGAAGGAAGTCAGTGCAGGGACCCATGCAAAAAATCTGAAGGCAGAAACTGAAGCAGAGTTCTCAGAGTAATGCTTCTTACTGCCTTGTACTCCATGGCTTGCTCAGCTTGCTTTGCTATACAACTGAGGACCATCTGCTCAAGGGTGGCACCACCCACAGTGGGCTGAACTTTCTTTCATCAATCACTAACAAGAAAATGCCCCACGGACTTACTGACAGGCCAATCTGATGGAGACATTTTCTCAATTGAAATTCCCTCTTCCTGGACTTGACTGTAGTTTGTGTCAAGTTGACAAAAACTAACAAGAACACATCTAAACATTTAAATATAATTTTTAACTTTGTGAGGATTTCATACATGAGTAAACTATATTTACATCAGCCCCTTCCTTCCCCTTCTCTAACTTTAGCACACCAAACTCTCTTTCAGATTCAAAACCTCTTCTTGTAAAACTGTTTTTGTTATGTATGTAATATATGTAATATGTATATTTTATACTATATGTGGTACATACATATATATCATTTTCATAATATATAGAGAGATAAACACATTGTATTGGTTGTAAATGCAAGTGTTTAGGATGGCCACTTGGTATTGGATAATCTATAGTCTTTATAATCTCCCAATCAATAAGCACATTATAGTTTTAATATAAACCTGGAATTTTTATCAACATTTTGTGGCTTTCAATATAGTTCCTGTATATGTTTTGTTAGATTTATGCCCAACTATTCATGGAGTTTTAAGCTGTTATAAATACATCATTGTAATGTATATGAGATTTTTTTGGGGGGATTCATTAATTTTTTTTCATACATGATAGTCATTGTTTTAGAATAGAGAACATATCTTTTTGGCTTTTCGATTTGCCCTTTATTTCTTCTTTTCTTTGTCTTATTACACCGGCTAGCATTTTGAATGATAACACTATTTGTTACTGATTTTGTTGAGATGGTTTATGAATATTTCTAGTTTTTGAGAGATTTTAAAATGAATGCAGGATTTTGTCCAGTGCCTTTTCTTCATTAGTTTGTTCCTGTGAGTTTCCTCCATTAACATATTAATAAAATTGATTGCAGTATTTCCTGTTAAAACATCAAACCAGCCCTTTGCTTGTAAAGTAATTTTATCTGATCTTTTTGTATGGTATTTTTATATGTCACTATGTTTTGTCCCAATCCTGACATCACATTTTATCCATCCATTTTTATCGATGGGCTTGTGATTTATTTCTGTTTTTACTCCTATGAGTTTTATCATTGTCGAAACTTTGATTTCTCTCAGTTGTAATACATAGAGATAGAATGGTTGGCTCATATGGTAATTCTATGTGTGAGATCTTGAACCACTTGCAGTCCATTTTACAAAGCAGCACTACATCTGATGACCTAGCCAGAAACACATAGACTCTAACTTCTATTCATATCCTCTAATAGTTCTTATTTCTGATTTTTAACTTTAATCATTCTAATGGACATGAATTGTCACCCCAAGGCATTAGCTTTCATTTCTTAATCAAGAAAGACAGGTTTCATATGCTTACATAGACATTTTACAATTATATTTACATTATCCAGAGAATTCTAGCCAGACATTTGTTTTTCAAACTTTCTCAGCATAGTACACTTTCTGAATCACTTATCATCCATATAAACATTAGCTATGGCACATGAATTTGTATATTATCATGTCTACTTGGACTCCAACTTTTGAGCAAAGTAGATAGTCAAGGACACTTCTAAATGTTATTCCCACTGAGAGGATTAACTTTGCTATAGTCTTCAGGGATGTTACAGGAAGGTGCTATGCTGTAATGTTGCAGTTGTCCACCTTTGTTTATGTTTCCATATCATACAGAACCATTTGCAAACCATACCAGAACTTACTTATTTGGTCAACAGGCATTCGTGATACATATTAGTCATGACTGTGGACTTTGATTTACAAATTTATGGCTTGAAAGGTCCAGGATATCTAGTTTAAGATGTCCAACAAAAATGTCATGTTGCATGTCTACAAAGGCCTACAAACAACTCCAAAGATATATCTCAAATAACAGCATTTACCTGAAAAGGTTGACAGTTTTCCCCCTCAAAATTATAATAATTTGCACTGTGAATCACCTGTAAGGGGTCTCAAAAAAAGCTCCTTATGTATAGTACTGTCATCTGTTGACACCACAAATATTAATTCTGCTGTACTACAACCTTGACTTTCTCCAGAGGCTGTGACCTGAATACCAATAAAAATTAGTAGTTTTTGGATCATTCAACACATTTATTTTCTTAGTTTATTTCAGGTGTTATAAAAAAAAACACCATAAGCTGAATATCTTATAATCATAAACTAGAAGCTAAGAAGTACACCATCATGGTACCATGGCGTCTAGTACTGATTCCTTTTTATTTTGGCATGTACTTGGTAGATTCTTCATACATCTTTGCTTGGTGGAGGACGCAAGGCAAGTCTCTGAGGACAGTTTTTTACAAAGTCACTAGTTCCATTCATAAAAATTTCACTTAACCACTTTCCCCCAAATCCCACTCTTTAGTGTCATCATATTGATGAGTAGGTTCTAACATGCAGATTTTAGGGGACTGCAAACATTCAGAAAAAAGCAAAGCCTGAATAGTTCATCCAAATGTGGACATACTGCCTTCCAAACAGCAGCTCACCTACCACTTTTATAGGGTTGTCACAACATATTCTATACAAATAGAAACTTCACAAATCTAGAAAACTTGTGGTTTATACATTGTGTCTTACTTGTCAACACCTACTAAGACTAGAATGGTTTAGAAGCATGAAGACTGATGGCAATGAGTCTAGAAGAGAATCAGAGGCAACTATCGCACAGAATGCTCTTACAAATTCCTAGGCAAAGGGACAGTAAAATCTCTAGGCAGAGTTCAGAGGCCTGTTTTGACTAGAGAGAACACAGAGCAATTTAGTTGTTTAGTATTGCCAGAATCACTTGGATTTGCTGATATGTTTCCATTCCAGTTTTATTATCTATGTGTTTCCAGTCAATGCTCCTCTTTAAGAAAAGTATTTATGCAATTGGAAACTTAATGTGTGTTATAATTCAGTCAATTAAAAGATGACATTTGTTTTGGTTGAACTAAACTGGCCTTATGACTACAGATGATAAGGTTTTTTTTTTAGTAGAAAATAAAAATGCTTCTAGATTGTCAACATGAACCTTCAGCTTCAAATTTGAAATCTTGGGCTTGGAATTTTCTTTTGCCACTTCCTCATGCATATTGAGGAGTAAGCAGCCAATCTCACTCTATCTTATAATTTTACATTTTGAACATTTTAATTCTAAAATGATAAGTGGAGGTATTCTACAAATTTATCTTCTTTAAGATTGATTAGAAAATTTCAATGGCAGTATTTTGAGTACCTCTACTACCAAATCATGCCCTGGGCTATCATGGCCTCTTCACTATATACAGCAGTCATTGATGCATTTAGTTCTAATCAGATTAGTGAACATCAAATTCATAAAAGTCCAGGAGAAATTCCAAAATTCATCCTTAAGATGGTACCTTTTTAAAACAAAGTGCTCCCATAACTCATATTAGAATCAGTAAACATATAGTTTGTGGAACAGAACTAGCAGTGGGCATAAATTATGAAATAGGTTTGCTGCTGTGAATGATTGATTGATAATAAAATGCTGATTGGCCAGTAGCCAGGCAGAAAGTATAGGCAGGACAAAGAGAGAGGAGAATTCTGGGAAGTAGAAGGCTGAGGCAGGGAGATACTGCCAGCCACCACGATGAGTAGTAAGATGTAAGTTACCGGTAAGCCACGAGCCATGTGGCAAGGTATAGATTAATATAAATGGGCTGAGTTTAAGTGTAAGAGCTAGTCAGTGGTAGGCCTGAGCTAATGGCCGAGCAGTTTAATTAATATGAGCTTCTGAGTGATTATTTTATATGTGCTTGTGGGGTCTGTGGTGCTGGATATGACTGGAGAAAACTCCAGCTACAGGTTGCAAAGTATTGCCTAGACAATCATAGATGCTGACTAGGCAACACAGAAATTCCTAAGTCAGACTGTCCTGTTAGAAGAAGCAGGATCGAGGGGACAGACAGAAGTTACTATCTGCAGGTATCTTTATGGAAGCCTCTACACCTACAGTTTACAGCTGGTTGAATGCTGCCTACTCAGATTATCTAAATGATTTCCCTTAAAGTCAAGTGAGTATGCAATTTAGTCAGGTCATGGAAATGTCTTCAAACATTAACATCCCAACAAGCCAGCCTGATTGGTTACACACTCCAATAGTTCAATTAAAAAGATAAGTGATGGCAAAAAGCAGAAAGAGAAAAGTTATCCAACATGACAACACTCTGAAGATGAATAGGTAAAGGAGTCCAAGGGCTCCAAATTCATGTTTGCAGAACTAACATGAGCTTTAGGTTTAAACAGAACAATAATCAGGGGCGAGAAGTATAATTTCACAGCCCTTATAGATATAAGGCCAATGACCTAGTTCCTTGCCATCAGCTAATGTAAAGCAGAAAGATAGATATAAAATTATGGCAATGGTTTCAGGTTCATCCTGTTTTAAATAACCTGTGGGTACAAGGGAGGAGTCAGTGATTTTCAGCACAAGCAGTTTCCAAGTAGTTGTTATACACACAGCTTTGCCTAAGGTAGGGCTCCATCCTTGTGAGGAGCAAAGACAAGGAGAAATCGTGAGGACAAGAGGGAGATATTGGTGTTAATGATTCCCATGAAGGTGGAGCCACTGCCACTTCCCTTCTGCCTACTTGCCCCAAATAGCTGATCTGCCCACTACCTAGTGCTGGAAACAATAAATGAAAAAATGCTCAAGATTTTTAGCCAGCAAAGAAACATAAATCAAAACTACATTGCAATTCTGTTGTGAAGAACTCAGAATAGCTACCATCAAATAAAAAATATTAGTATTATGTGTATAGTGCTTTGAATGAGACTTTGGCCCCTGTAGGCTCAGCTATTTGGAGACTTGGTCCCCAGTTGGTGGCCCTGTTAGTGGAAGTTATGGAATCTTGTTGTTGGAGGAAATACTGGCATTGGGGGTGGGGTGGGATTTGATGTTTATAGCTTTCTGATTCATGTTGGGGGTTGAAGAGATGATCTTTCAGCTTCCTGCTCCAGCTGCCTGCTGTCATGTCTCCTCTTGCTCCTATGAACTCGCACTCTGGAATTGTAAGCTAATCTTTTTCTTCCATAAGTTGTTCTTGGCCATGGCATTTTATCTCAGAAACAGGAAAGTAATCAATAATGTATGAGAGAAATGAACCCGTATGTACTGGTGATTAAAATGTCAATTAGTAAATTAGTCCAGCTGTTATGAAAATCAGTATGGAAGGTCTTCAAAAACCTAAAAACAGGACTACCATGTGATCTTGAAATATCACTTAAGTATATATCTGAGGAATAAAAGATGCCAGAATATCCATATTTATTTCACTACTATTCACAATAAGCTAGATATGGAATCAGTCAAGATGTCCATCAACAGATGAATAGGTAACGGAAGTGTATATGTATAATAGGGATATTAGTCAAGCACAAAGAAGAAAATGGTTTCATCAGAAGGAAAATTTTAAAAAAATTGTAGGTCATTCTTCTAGACAAAATAAACCAGACTAAGAAATATGACTATCATATTTCTTCCGATGAATAAAACACTTAGCATTCTCTCTCTCTCTCTCCATATATATATATGTGAAAGTGTATGCATACATATGAAAGAATATACATACATATACAGGTATATCTGAAGGAAGAGAGGGGATTGTTTTGGGGTGGGGCTGACCAGTGGTGAAAGAGGAGAAAGATGTGAAAGAGATGAAAGATGAAAGAGAGAATGGAGATAATATGCAAATAAACTATGTACATGTATGAAAATAACAATAAAGAAAACCACTCTTTTGTTCTAAAAGAGATAACTGCAGCTTATGTTTTTTACATTATTATCTACAATTGAAAAGATATAGAATCATCTTAGGAGCTCATAAGATAGGAGTGAATGTGTGTGTGTGTGTGTGTGTGTGTGTGTGTGTGTGTGTGTGTGTGTGTAAGAGAGAGAGAGAGACAGAGACAGAGAGACAGAGAGAAAGAGACAGAGACAGAGAGAGACAGAGAGACAGAGATTAAATAGATAGTACCATAGATTAAATAAGTAGGACCATAGCTTTATAACTGAGTTTATAAAGGAAAGAATCAAGACAGTCATGGCTATCAAGTTCAAGTACATGTTTGTCTGTCCTGCTATCCAGTTGTTCCATGATCACTGACTTACTATTCTTCCTTCTTCCTAACATTTCATTGCCACTCTTCTAGAAAATCTCTTGACCACATATGTGAAAGTTCTATTTCTAAACTTTAAAATATATTCCATTAATCTTTATGTCTATCATTATACTCCAGCCACCTTGCTTTGATTACTGTCATTTTAAAATGAGTTTTGAAATGCCAAAGTGTGCATCTTCTAGCTTTTTTCTATTATCAATCCTAAGCTTTTTGCATTTTTTGCATCATTTTGCCAATATCTGTAATTAAGGTAGCTATGATTTAGACAGGAATTGCAATTAATGTATACAACAATTTGGCTACATTGCTGTTTTAACAATATTAAGTCTTCAGTGTTATTCTTTAAAAGCTTTAAGAGCCATAGTGAAGCCATTGGAGCTTACACTTTTCATTGTGATGTGTTTATTTTTTTATTTTTTTTGGTTTTTCGAGACAGGGTTTCTCTGTGTAGCTTTGCGCCTTTCCTGGAGCTCACTTGGTAGCCCAGGCTGGCCTTGAACTCACCGAGATCCACCTGGCTCTGCCTCCCGAGTGCTGGGATTAAAGGTGTGCACCACCACCGCCCGGCTAAATATACATTTTGACTGTTTCGTGTAAATATGTAAATTTAGCTATGTAAACATTGTACTGGTGTTACTATTATTACAATCATTAATTCTGCCAGTAATAATGTATTCTCTTTCAACTTTGTTATTATTGTGGATTTTTTTCTTAATATTTTTTGCAAGTCCAGTTAAAGGCTTGCAAGTTTTGTTTATGCCTTCAAGGAGCCAATTTGGGTTTTGTTGATTTTTTTCTATTATTTTTCATTCCTTTTTGCTTATTCATGCTTTATTTTCTATTTTTACATCGATAAATTCTGATTTAGTGATGTTTTTCCATTGATGCTTCCATAATGTAGAAGGTTAGGTCATAGATTTCAAAATGCTGTCAGTTTTAATATATCCTTTAATCTAAAACGTTCCCTCTAAGGACAAATTAAAACATTTTTATATTTTTCTTGTGGTATTTTGACGAATGTGTTACTTAAGAGTTTGTTTGTAAATTTGTTTCTATTTGTTAAATTCCAAAATTTTCTTCTTTTAATTCATCTCTCCTCTTGCTATTTTTCCCAGCCTGGCCTTGAATTATTGAGCTCAAGCAACCATTTTGTCTTAGCTCACCCATCATTACCCATATGCCCTGTCCAGCAAATTAGTGGATTTGTTTCAACATATTGATGCTGAGATGAAATCCACAGTCTTGTGCATACTGAAGATACATTTCAGTTTTTCTTTGTAAGCAACATATAGTTGAGTATAGTTATTTGTCTTATTCCATTTTACCAATGTATTAACTATCCCCTGATATGTCTAATTTGCCTTTATTTAATTTAAAATAAGATTAGGTGTTAATAGGCTTTTTGAATACTCATTCTCTCAATGTTTTATAGTGTTGTGACATTTTTATTTAATACCCCATTTCATTTTCATTTGTGTTACATAAACATTTCCTTATGAACATTTGAATTTATTTATTTATTTTGTTCTTTTTGCTTTCACTTTTGAGTGATTTTCTTAGTTGTTTACACTTGAATCACAAATAATGCTTTAACTTGAAGAACTCCACTTCAGATCAATGTCAGCTTACTTTCAAAGAGCTTCATTGGCTGGGCGGTGGTGGTGCACATCTTTAATCCCAGCACTCGGGAGGCAGAGCCAGGCGGATCCTTGTGAGTTTGAGGCCAGCCTGGGCTACCAAGTGAGTTCCAGGAAAGGCTCAAAGCTACACAGAGAAACCCTGTCTCGAAAAACAAACAAACAAACAAACAAAAAAGCTTCATCGGAAGTAAAGAGACTACTTAGAAGGTAAGCGAGAGATGGACCTGATGGCCACCTGTATCAGAATAGGGCTGAGTGAAGCAGGATAAAAGAAATGACTCTATATTTTAAAATCCAGGAAAACAGAAATATTATGATTTGGTGATTATGTATGAGGCTAGTCGGTAAACATGTTCAAGGTATCATGTGTTGTGTGAATTGAATATATGTCAGTGTGATCATATAGCATCATGTAAATACCCACTTTTAAGGGACTAGGAGATATGTTTCAAAAATACTAAGATAATATGCTTGTTAAGGACGTTAGAACTCAAAATCAATTCCCCAAATAATATAAAATTGCATACCTGCTTCCAGGTATCAAATATTGAGATGTCCTGAGGATTAAATGATATAAGGTACATTAGAAATTCTTAGTAAATTTAATTTTCATGAAATATGGTATCCATGAAGTTGTAAGTTGGCAGATACATCAAAAATGCAAAGAAAATTGAAGTCAACAAGGGCTTAAGAAGTCAGGAGTAGTTTCCTGAGGTACAAGAAACTTAAGCCGGGCTTTGAAATGTATTTATATTTTGTCTTCTCTCATGACTCAGAAGAATTTCACAAAACAAATGAGAAGAAAAGCAGCATGCATTGTGACATTACTATATACCAGATGCAAACATTGTGAAAATTAGCTTCCTTCTTTGAACATATAAACAATGGTGTACATTGTATAATTTACGAGACTGTAGATAAGATAAATCAAGAAAAACAGCTCCTAAGCACAGATACTTGCTTTCAAACTCAGGTCTGTCTGAAAATAGTCTGTAGTTGTACTACTATAGTATATTGACTGTCAGGAAGAAAAACAAACAAAGCCAGAAAACGGAATTTAACTTACATTGGCACCAGATAAAAAAGAATTTGAAATAGGTGGTTTTGGGACAAAGTTTATGAGTTTTTCCAAATTCTGGGGGAGGGGGTGGTGGTAAAATCAGAAATAGATTTTACTGTTAAAACAAAAATCAGCCACAAATGAGAAAAGTGTTTTTACCAGTTACATTCTGAAGCCTAAGAAAGTCTTTTTAAGACCACTGTATCCTTTGACTTTTATTGAACCTCCTGTTTTGAAGTTTCTGACACTGGAGAAGGACTAGGAAGTTTAAGACAACGTAATTTGTTTTCCTATAACGCATGTTTTGTCTTAGCGTGGTTTGAATTTTGGGAAACGTTGTTTATACAAGTGCTTAGGCCACAGCATGGTGGTGATTCTGAACATTAAAAATAACTTGTATGGAACTAGTTGTATATGACATTTCAGAAATAAGTTCATTAAGCTTTTCTCAAAGATACATTGGATAATAATAACTAATTCAGATAACTGACATTGTTTCCCAATTATGGAAGATTTACTATTTAAATAGAGAATCTGACTGTATTTTTAAAACCCTAAATATGATGCAGTTTTTACTTGTTTTTCAATTTTTTAGATTTATTTCTTATTATTTTATGTGTATGATTATTTTATCTGAGTGTATGTCTGTGTACCACATGTGTGCCTAGTGCCCGAGGATATAGTGAGCCCTCCAAGTGGGTGTTGGAAATGGAACCCAGGCCCTTTGCAACAACAAGTGCTCTTAACCACTGAGCAAAATACCCCTTAAATGTTTTTTAAGCATTTCTTTCCAGAATGGTGAGAGGGGAAAGATAACTGAGTATAGATAAACATGCCAGATTATACTACAAATTGTTGGAAATTAGACCAAGCACTTGTGAAAAATTTCCTCATATTCAATGTGGAAAAGAAAAAAAGTGATTCACAATATTTGTGAGGAAAAAAAATACTTTTTTCTCAGATAAAACAACTCTGGCTTGTATTGGAAGTGGGTTAGGGTAGTGATTTCTCAAACAGTGATCACATGGGATAATTAATAGAAATGCTTATTATTGGTCTCCATCCCAGATCTACTGAATGAAAAATTCTGCGTAGAACTTCACTTTAGATCATTCTGTGGCATGCTTAACTTTAAGAACCATGTGTTAAAGTATTTGGATTTGTGGTTTCAAACCTATTAAAAGTGGAACTTTCAAGATTCTTTTTTATTATGATGTTGAGATAACTGTCATAGTTTTCTAACTACAGCTGATTCTTTAGCAGGGTGCTAAGCAATGAGTCACATATTCTGGAGATCTACTATGCACCATCACAAAACAACAAATAATACTTAGAATACTGAAGAATTACCAGCAGGAAATTTTAAATGTTCTCATGAAAATTCTAACTAGAGGAGGTGAAGAATATGTTATTCAGCTTAATTTACTATTTAACAATGTATACAGATATGTTCAACATATGCTTGCATAATTTGTCACATGCCATTTGATTGAGTCATAGTAAGCTACATCATACTTCTACCAGATAGACAAAATTCTATTTGGAATACTAACGTACTTGACACTGTAATGTTACATTAAAGAACATGAACTTTGGAATTTCATATGGGAAGCCTTCTTGGATAATTTGAATTACTGATTCAATGCCTAGCAATTCAACTTAAAATTTAAGGAACCAGTTGTTCAAATATATAAAGATGAGTATGCAATAGCATTTACCATAACTTTTAATGTATTTTTTTTCCAGAGAAGATCTCACATAGCCCCTGGGTGATTTTGACATATTTATGTAAAGGATGATGAACTTTAACTCCTGATCCTCCTGCCTGAGCCTCCCGATGTTGGGATTGTAGGAAGGTACCACCATCTGGACTTTCCCATTGTTTCTAATAATAAAGAAAATGGTATTATACTACAATGTCCATTAATTAAATAAAATATATTATATAATTCTAATTAAAATGTAAACATCTATTAAATTTATCATTTAGATGTTATTGACATGGAATTTTATCCTAATTGTGATTAAGTAATTAAAACTATGTTTATAGAAGTATATGTATACACAAGTCAAATTCAATTAAAATGGCCAACTATGAATTCATTTATAAATCAGTATACATAGAAAAATTACCTGGAAAGTGATGAATTAAAATGTTATGTCTGAAAACTTTTGTGTATATAAATGTCTGTGTGTATGTGTAAAACCAGACAGAATAGAGAGTCTCAAACTGAATGTTTTATATTAATAAAAATTTGTTTTGTCTTTGCTTATCTGTTTTCTAATGGTACTCATTTCCTTATGTGTATAAATAATGAAAGATTAAGAGCAACATAACTAGGCTTTTTAAGGAGGCTTCTTACACAATCTTATCCCCAGGGACTAGAATTATTCCTTTAAACATAGTGTATTTGCTCTGGAAAAATTGGAAGGAAGCAATCTCTCTTTTTGTAACAGTTCACTGTCAAGGTTAGTGGTCTAAATCTGGCATTGGTTCATTTCTGAACATTTGTATTATTGTATAATTACAAAAATGTGCTTTCCATCTACAAAGTTCCTGGAAAAGTTGATATTATTCTGTGGTGAGAAGCAAGAGACCCCAGTTCAGCCACCACCACTAACTTTCTGTGTGAATTTGTAACTTTTAGGTTTCCCTTTTCTGGAATTGTTTTCCTCTTTTGAAAAATGATTGATTCTTATCTAGATGGCCTTTAACAGCTCTATAATTTAGGAATCTACAATACATCTAGAAACCAAGCAGTCTTTAGAAAATGATTATGAAGTGTGCAAGCTTATAACAAAAATAAACCAAGCTTTCTAAAATACTCTTGAAGGGATTCTGTTTCTGAAGTTCACAGGATGCCTACTGATCTTTAATTTTTTTATTAATGGGGTTTCAAACATTCCTTTCACGAATCAACCTATTTGAACATCGGTGTACTTATGACACCTGGTGGTCAAGTCAAACATCACAACTAAATCCTAATCCCCAGACACTCCTTCACTCCTACTTATTCCCTTCCTCTCACAGAGACTTTCTGTCTCTCAGATTCATTTGTCCTTCATAAAATTATCTACCCAACAAACAGTCAACAGACCCTTCAAATAGTCAAGACACTTTACTTGACTTTTATTTGGGAGGAGAAGATGTAATAAGAGAATGATTAGTTGGCATGTGGGAGATTTCTATTTCCCACAGCAAAACCACTTGGAAAGGAAAGTGAACTCATCTTGCCAGAAATATTATATGATGCTCACTAAAGAGAATGATCAGAATTATGGATACTGTGAAGCCAGAAAAATTACTTCTGTAATTTGTGGAATTGAGCCTTGCCTTTTGGAAGGCTCAGTTTGTTCATCTGACAAAACAGTCATTATATCTTATTGTTTCATAGCATTGATGTCAGAGACTGATAGAGTGCACACACAGTATTTATTATAGAATCTGGCTAAAATGGGTATTTAGTAATTGTTATTCATTTTTATAATTAAACCAAAGATGAACATAAGCACTAATTGTCTGATTGTATTTCAATACTCCACCTGGTTTGTGTTTGCAAGTATTTAAAAGGATTTAGCTTGAATATAAAAAAGCACAATATCAATGATTTCAATTAGTTCAAGGAAATTATAAAAAGGTGATAGTGTTGTCTCTATTTACACTTTACTGGATCAATTACCTGATTCAGCAGCATATTTAACTCAGAGAAAAAAACCAGAGTAGCTGTTTGCCTGAGTGACCTGGTTGTTTGATTGCACTGAACTTTAAGCTCAGTAAATAGAGTTTTTACAAGAGTTACATGTACTCACTGCAGAGACATCAAGTAGGTTTTGACTTCAGCACAGTAAATAGAGTTTATCAGAGTGTTACATGTACTCACTGCAGAGACATCAAGTAGGTTTTGGCACTGCATGGGCTTTGTCTGGATTGATCACATCCTTATAATTTTTAATTAACCGTGTCTAGGTTTGTACACATGGTACTAGACCCCATATTACTTTGCAAACTAATTCAAGAGGCATTGCAACATATGCATTTCACTTTTGCATTTGAGTACTTATTGCCCTTAATGCTGTCTCATTTTTCCTTTAACTTTATAAAATGTGTAGCAAACTAGCTGTCCTTTCAAGTACTAAAAAGTACAACGAAGCACTAAAATGTTATTTACCCCTTTGTGTTTAAAATCAGCTATATAAAATATATTTCCTAAAAATCATCAAACACTAATTAAACGTTTGTTTCAAGGGTGAAATAAGCTGTACTGTGGTGGCTTTTGGCCAAAAGCAATAAAGTCATAACATAAAACAAAACCAAGAACAAGGACCATGTCATATTAGGAAATGAATGTTGAATCTGGATAAGGAAGATTTGAGAGAAGACATGATCGTTATCTTCAGATATTTGAAGATCTTTTATGTCTAACAGGGAGTAGACTATTTTGTCTTTGACAAGAATAACTAAGTTGAGACTAAGTCACTAAATAACTGGAAGACATCTCCAAAATTTATGACTACTGGAAATACAACCATTTACAGGAATAATTTTCACTGGGTTTCAGAGTTAAAAAAAGCAGCTCCCATTTGCTTCATTCATGACAGGATACCCTCTAGAGCGTCACACATTCTGGTAGTTGACTGAAATGGTGAAAAGATAGTTTCAATATATATGAGTGTCTGAAGCTGCCATGGTATTGTTAATGAACACCGAACTTTTGTGGCAAGAGTTTTAAAAGGTGTTAGCATGATGTTAGCAAAACAAACCTTGATTTCAGTCAGATTTTGAAGAAGGGAGCCCTGTTTTTCTTAAGACCTTATCCTTCCTAAAGCCTGGTGAGCTGCCAGCCCTTGCTTAGGCTCCTAATGCATGTGCCATTAACAAGAGTTCATAGCTCACCTTAACAACCATCTAATAATTTATAAAGTAGCTATTGAAAATGGATAAAGAGTTCATTATCCCATAGTTGATGACAATAACTTTGCTAAATCTCAAACTTTGGCCAGGAACAGGTATACAAATGAAACATGAAATTTCATAAGGGCGATGGAATATTTGTCTAGGGGTTGATGGGCCTTGAGACCTTGGCTGTTGTTTACTTTTACAACTTCGATGATTCTCTGTCAAAGTAAAAACCTGACTGAAGTTATTGTCAAAAGAGTGATCTTTTACATTCTTGAAAATATCTTCCTCACTGCTATTTATCTCTTGGCAGATTGCTACACTATTTTAATTTGGCATAGATGAGAGCTTTCAAATTTATGAAAGATCACATTTAATGTCTCGGGTAGGAATACAACTAATATGCATATTCACATGTGCTGACCTGCCTCTGACTCTATCTTTATTCTATTTTCCACAGAAACCACTATGCAAAGGAAGGAACATAAATGCACAAGATGGTAATTAACAGCACAAACAGTATGAAAGTAAAGTGCACTGATCTACAAATGCTGTTTCAGCACGTCCTCTTGGCAACCACCTATATCCTTGGGCAGGAGTTGTAACTCTATAGTTTACCTTGATGAACATACTGAGATATTCAAGATGGGCAGCAATAGTACCAGCACTGCTGAGAGTAATTGCAATGATACACATCCGGCATTTCAGCACTCTCTGTATGCAACCACCTATATCTTAATATTCATCCCTGGTCTCCTGGCTAACAGTGCAGCCCTGTGGGTTCTGTGCCGCTTCATCAGCAAGAAGAATAAGGCCATCATTTTCATGATCAACCTCTCAGTGGCGGATCTCGCTCATGTCCTGTCCTTACCTCTCCGGATTTACTATTATATCACCCGTCACTGGCCATTCCAGAGGGCCCTTTGCCTGCTCTGCTTCTATCTGAAATATCTCAACATGTATGCCAGCATTTTCTTCTTGACATGCATCAGTCTTCAGCGGTGCTTTTTTCTCCTGAAGCCATTCAGAGCCAGAAACTGGAAGCGTAGGTACGACATGGGCATCAGTGCTGCCATCTGGGTCATCGTGGGGACTGCCTGTTTGCCACTTCCTATCCTGAGAAGTGCTGGCTTAGCCAACAACAGTGAATCCTGCTTTGCTGATTTAGGGCTTCATGACATTAGTATGGCTTCCTCCATTGGCATGGTAACTGCTGCTGAACTTGGAGGATTTGTATTGCCTGTTGTAATTATTACATATTGCACATGGAAAACAAGAAAATCTTTACAGGAATTCCGGGATCCACCTCAGAATATTAAAGAGAGGAAAAAGGCTTTGAGGATGGTCCTAATGTGTGCAGTGGTATTCATAGTGTGTTTCACTCCTTACCATCTCAACTTCCCATTCTTTATGATGGTGAAGCAACATGTCTTCTCCAACTGCTCTTTTATTAAGAGCACTCTGTGTTTCCACATTATTTCCCTGTGTCTTGCAAATCTGAATTGTTGCCTTGATCCAGTTGTGTATTATTTTATGACTTCGGAATTTCGTGATCAATTTTCAGAACATGGCAGTTTGGTCATCCAGTCATGTGTGCGATGTAAGGACAGTACTTTGGAAATTCATCAGAGGAATGAGAATCTTCAGACTATCTCTCTTGAATGTTTGGATGCTCCAACACAATGTGAGGAAATAATTCTCTAGAATAACCTTTATACTCTGTCAGGTTAGCCATGCCATTTCAAAGTGATACTGAGCATCTTGAAGAAACATGGCCACTTCACTCAAAATAATCTGTCTACTGGAGTTCTTTATGCCAAAATCATTTGTGGACCTTCTGAGAAAAAGACTTTTTTCACAGAAAGTGATAATCAACAGAAGGAATCTCACATCTGTTCCTCAGAAATGGGGACAATCATCTCATCTTCATCTGAGAAAAACAAAATACATTAAAAAATAGTGGACGTGTACAAGTTATCTAAACAGTGACAAGTCTACATCAGAATATGACCCTAACTTTATTTAGAAAACATACACTACTTCTCCAATTGTATTACAGAGGGATGGCTTTTCATATTAACATAAATTATGGAAATTAACAATATTATAACTTAAAATACCTATAGGATTTTCTTTTTCTCACCTTGAAGAAAAAAATCTTTTCAGATGAGCTTCTCAAAATTACCATAGAAACCACAATGCAAACACCATAAACAGGATTGTGCTCTGCATATTTAACAAACTTGAGTTTAAGGGCTCAAAATGAAATCTCTTTGCCTAAATGTCTGTTTGTGACGTGATGCATATTTATGTTTACTGGCACTAATTGGGAAATAGTCTCATTTATCTGTTTATTAAAATCAGCTGTGTCATTCTCTGGCTAGGTTGATTGTTTCATATGTAACTTCAGACAACTTCATTTGATACATTTAAATCAACAGATTCCAGAAGATTCACACAATACATGCAGTTTTCATTTTGCTAAGATTTAGTTGAACGTAAGTTTTTTTTTTTTTTTTTTTTTTTTGGTTTTTCAAGACAGGGTTTCTCTGTGTAGCTTTGCGCCTTTCCTGGAGCTCACTTGGTAGCCCAGGCTGGCCTCGAACTCACAGAGATCCGCCTGGCTCTGCCTCCCGAGTGCTGGGATTAAAGGCGTGCGCCACCACCGCCCGGCTTGAACCTAAGTTTTTATAAGCAAAATATACCAATGAAATGAATTGAATCCTATCATTAATGCAGAACAAACACTGCCATTCCAAAAAAATCCCTGTTGTTGCATCATTATTAATATACATCTTTCCCACTGGAAATTTTGAAGCTTACTATTTTCAAATATTGGGTATCATTAAAATGAATTTTTATAAAGCAATAGTTAGTTTTATAAAATTACGATTTTTGTCTTGTCTATTTTTTGAATAGCCTTTAATTTTTTATTGTATTTTTTGGTTAGCATATAAGGGAATGGATTTCATTGTGATATTTTCATATGTACTTTCTTATTTACTCCCCACAGCCTTCTCTTGACTGCCCTCCAATTCTTGTTGGTGCCTTCTTCCTGCATTCTCTTTTCTGCATTCTTGATACACATGTTACCTCTTGAATTTGATTACCTCCCTTATCACATTTTACATGTGTCCCTTTTCATCTCTCTTTTTCCTCTCTACTTTCATGTTTCATGAGTGTGATTATAATATTATTATTACATATGATTAAAAATTTCATATTTGTCTGGCTTATTTTTCTTAATATACTGATGTGGTGGTAATCTAATTGTATTGAAATATTATTTTGATTTGTACTGAAATATTAATTTGATTGTATGTTAATAAATAAAGTTGTCTGGGGGTCAGAGCTATTAGAGCCATAGCAAGAGTGTGGCGGTGGTGGCACACGCCTTTAATCCCATAGATATCTGTGTGTTCAGGGTCAGAGCTATTAGAGCCATAGCAAGAGTGTGGCGGTGGTGGCACACGCCTTTAATCCCATAAGATCTCTGTGTGTTCAGGGATACAGCCAGCATTGGAGACATATGCCTTTAAGACCTAGGGGGCTGTACATTCAGACAGTGACGAGGCAGTCATGTGTTTGGGTTTACAACCAATGAGAAGGCAGAACAACATACTTTAAAAATACGAACCGACAGGAAGTAGGTCTCTTTTCGCGAAGCTAGGACAGCAGGAGGAAGGGTGAGATTTTAGCTCTGAGCTCTGACTTCTTGGCTTTCTCTTTTACATTGTTTCTGTGTTTCTTATTTAATAAGACGGTTGGTTACATCTACATCTGGCGCCCAACGTGACAAGAATCCATTAAAAACTGCTTGGCTTGGCGGCAGGTCCGCTTTCCCGCAAGGGCGGCAGGCGGCCCGCGGCGGAGGCAGCGGCGGCACACGGCGGCCGGCGGCGATCGGCTTGTTAGTCCGAGCTGCTGGCGTCCTAGTCCGGGTAGCAACTTCTAGCCCGGGCCTAGGTCTGTGAGCAGCTTGCCTAAAGCCGGTGCTACAAACAACTCAGACCTGCCCTGCCGAACAGGGCCCTGCCTGTAAAGCCAACGCACGTGGTCGGAGCTTAAGGAAGCCAGACCCAAGCCTTGACTTGGCACAAGAGGGAACACGTGGCTGCATTTAAGCTTTAGCCGGCTACGCTTTCTTGTGCATTCTCTCTTTCCTCTCTCTCTCTCTCTCTCTCTCTCTCTCTCTCTCTCTCTCTCCCTCTCTCTGGATTTACACCTGGGACACTAGGTGGCTGCTTTGAAAATCCCCTCGGATTTCTACTGTTCTACGCAGATTTGGTAAGTCATAATATATCAGATATTTTAAAGGAAACTATCTAAAAGAGAATTTTTTTTCCACATTAAAAAACAAATGGGTTTTATGTGTGCATTGGAAGAAAATTGGTTTTTGTTCGAAATTTTAGGCAGTCTGGCAATGGAACAACTATATAATATTAGTATTGGTGGAATTATGCACCTCATCACTATAATAATCCACATTTTAATATTTAAAAAGATAGTCAATTTAAGTGCCAGGATAACAGCGTTAGAAGAACTTGTTAAACCTGTAAAAATTCAGACAGAAGAAATTAACAGTGAAGTTGTTTCAAGTCGGGATCATAAGGTTGCAGAAAGAAAGCCTGTTTTCACACAGTCACCCTTAATTTATCCTGTAACAGTACAGCAGATGCCTGATCAAATGGCTACACAAAATACTTGGGCTCCAATTGAAATGTTGGATTTAAAAAGGTTTAAGGAGGCAATAGTATCTTATGGCATGCATTCCCCATATGTAAAGCAAATGTTAAACACTTGGTCAACATATAATAGGATAGTACCACAGGACTGGCGGGACCTCGCACAAGGTGTTCTGGAACCCAGCCAGAGACTGCAATTTCTGACTTGGTTTAAGGAGGAGGCTAAAAACATAGAAAAACAATGGAGGGATAAAGGAGTACAAGTTTGCCAGGATCAGCTTATGGGCGAAGGCCAATATGCTTCAGCACAAGCACAATGTTTATATGATGTCCAAACCCTAATTTTATGTCGAACGGCAGCCTTGAATGCATGGGACAAAGTTGAGGAACCAGGAAAAAAATCTGAGTCATTTACAAAGGTGAAGCAAGGCCCAAAAGAGTCTTTTACAGATTTTTTACAAAGACTGGCTTCAGCAGTAAAGAGAACGGTCTCGGATTCAGAAGCTGGTAAGGCAATAATTGAATCTTTGGCCTTTGAGAATGCGAATGCAGCATGCAAAAGAATAATCAGGCCATTAAGGGCAAGATCTGCACCTATGGAAGATTGGATTAGAGAAACAATTAATGTTGAAGCTGATGAGCATGATGATACATGGGTAGGAGAAGTAATTTCAAAAGGTTTGAGGAGTGTTAGATGTTTTGGATGTGGAAAGCAAGGACATTTGAAAAGGGACTGTAGACAGGTCATTCCCAGAAACAATGTTTCTTCAAGGAACAATGGCAACAGAATGCCCCTTCCTTCTGGAGTATGCAGAAGGTGTGGTAAGGGAAAACACTGGACCAACGAATGTAGATCAACAAAGGACAGACAGGGTAATCCTTTGCCTCAGTCTTCGGGAAACTCCCAGAGGGGCCTCAGGCAGGCCCCCAGTGCAAATCCAGTTCAAACCTTTCCGGCAGCCATAGAGGAAATGCCTGCTCTGGAGAGCGATTAAATAACCAAATGCCTATTGGAATAAATCATGCTGGTCAGAATGATGAAACAGAGAGAATAGAAAATTCAGGAGAAAACATAAAGAAAATTTTTTGGCAAACTTCTATTAATGAACAAAGACCAAAATTAACGATAAAAATAAATGGTGTTTTGTTGTCTGGTCTGGTAGACACAGGTGCGGACGTTACCATAATTGCACCAGAATTTTGGCATCCAACTTGGCCTCTTCAGGAGGTAAACGTTCAACTGTTAGGAATTGGGACATTATCTCAGGTGAAACAGAGTGCAAGATGGCTCGAATGTATAGGTCCAGAAGGACAGAGAGGAAAATTAAAACCATATGTGGCTAACATAACTATGAACCTGTGGGGTCGAGACTTGTTGCAACAATGGAATACTCAGATTAACATCCCTCCAATCTCAGAAACAAATCATAAACTAGCACATGTTACTGAGAGAAATATTAGAAGATATTGTTCTAATGAGTGGTCACCAGCCATCCATATTATACAAGAACAGGGCACAATAACTGATGATCTTCCAAAGACACCAACAGCTCTACCTTTAAAATGGTTAACAGACAAGCCTGTATGGGTCCAGCAATGGCCTTTAACAACAGAGAAACTCCAGGCTTTAGAAGAGCTGGTAGAAGAACAGTTAAATGCTCAGCATATTGAAGAATCAACCAGCCCTTGGAATTCTCCTGTATTTGTTATTAAAAAGAAATCTGGTAAATGGAGAATGGTAACAGACCTTAGGGCAATTAACAAAGTAATTCAGCCAATGGGTTCTCTACAATCTGGGATGCCTTTGCCTACTCTGTTACCAAAAGGATGGCCTCTCATAGTTATTGATTTAAAAGACTGTTTCTTTTCAATACCCTTACAAGAAAAAGACAGAGAAAGATTTGCTTTTACAGTGCCTACTTATAATAATTCTCAACCGGTTAAAAGATTTCAATGGAGGGTCCTCCCACAGGGAATGTTGAATAGCCCAACTCTGTGCCAATATTTTGTACAACAGCCATTGGAAGTGATACGTAAAAAATTTCCTAAATCTATAATTTATCATTATATGGATGATATTTTACTAGCTGACTCAAATGCAGATACTTTAGAAATAATGTTTGAAGAAGTAAAGAAAATTTTGCCTCGCTGGGGATTACAAATTGCTCCTGAAAAGATACAAAGAGGAGATTCTATTAATTATTTAGGATATAAAATAGAGCTACAAAAAATTAGACCCCAAAAGGTGCAAATTCGGAGAGATAGACTACAGACTCTTAATGACTTTCAAAGATTATTTGGAGATATTTCTCATCTACGAACTATTGTTGGGGTAAAAAATGATGAACTGACTAATTTGTTCAAAACCTTAGAAGGTGACAAGGACTTAAATAGTCCAAGAGAATTATCACCTGAAGCTGAGAAAGAATTAGCCTTGGTAGAAAAGAAAGTGCATGAAGGACACGTGAATCGTATTGATCCAAAGCTGGATTGCATTTTGGTTATCTTACCTTCTAGGCGTTCTCCTACTGGAATATTAATGCAGAGGGAAGATATTATATTGGAATGGATATTTTTACCAAATAAACCAAATAAAAAATTAAAAACTTATGTGGAAAAAATCTCTGACTTGATTTACAAAGGAAAAATGAGACTTCGTCAATTAGCAGGCATAGACCCAGCAGAAATTGTCGTACCATTAACTAAGGAGGACATTGAAAAATTATGGACAGAAAGTGAACCTTGGCAAAGAGCTTGCAGTAATTTTTTGGGAGAAATTAACAGCAAATATCCCAAAAGCAATAGAATTGATCTTATAAAGAGAGCTGATTGGATCTTGCCTCGAATTGTACGGCAAAAACCCATATCTGGAGTTCGTACATTTTATACAGATGCCAACAAAGAAGGAAAGGCAGGTTACAAATCAGAAAATTTAAGTAAAGTGGTTCAAAGTCCGTATAATTCAGTTCAAAAATCAGAATTGTATGCTATTCTGTTGGTATTAATGGATTTTTCAGAACCTCTCAACATAGTAACTGACTCTCAGTATGCTGAAAGAGTGGTGTTACATATTGAGACTGCAGAATTTATCCCTGATGCTTCAGAATTAACTTCACTATTTATTCAATTACAAGATACAATCAGGAAAAGGAATCATCCTTTATATATAACTCACATTCGATCCCATACTGGTCTGCCCGGCCCTCTAGCACAAGGCAATGATGAAATTGATAAATTATTGATAGGAAATGTGCTGGAGGCCTCAGAATTTCATAAAAAACATCACGTTAATAGTAAAGGTTTAAAAAAGGATTTTTCCATAACCTGGCAACAAGCCAAAGAAATAATAAAGAAATGTCCTACTTGTTCCTTCTACAATCAGACGCCATTACCAGCAGGATGTAACCCAAAGGGTACTCAGAGAAATGAAATCTGGCAGATGGACGTGTTTCACTTTGCAGAATTTGGAAAATTGAAATATGTACACCACACTATCGATACTTATTCAGGATTTCAATGGGCAACTGCTTTGAGTTCTGAAAAAGCTGATTCTGTAATCACTCATTTGCTAGAAGTTATGGCCATCATGGGTATACCTGCACAAATCAAAACTGACAATGCTCCATCATATGTCTCTGTTAAAATGAAACAGTTTTTTGCTTATTACAATATAAAGCATATTACAGGCATACCACATAATCCTACAGGTCAAGCAGTTATAGAAAGATCAAACAGAACTCTAAAGGATATGCTAAATAAACAGAAATGGGTAACAAAAACCCCCAGAAATAGACTGCATAATGCTCTTCTAACTTTGAATTTTCTGAATGCCAATGAGAAAGGAACAACAGCTGCAGAGAGACATTGGATAATAGAAAAAACTACAGAATTAAATCAGCCTATATACTTTAAGGATGTGCTGACCTCAGAATGGAAACCAGGGTATGTATTACATTGGGGACGTGGTTTTGCTTTTGTTTCTACAGGAGAAGATAAGCTGTGGGTACCATCAAAATTGATAAAGGTTCGATTTGAACAAGAGAGACCTCTTAATTAGAGGAGGTGATAGTTCATCAACCAGCATGAACATCCAATTTAAACTAACTTGTATCAATAACACATGCCTTTTCATTTCATCAGATAATAACTTGCCAAAAAGGAACATCCCCAAAATTAGTCTTGGGGAAAGGTTTTTGTTTTTGTCTTTTAGGAGAATGAAGGTTAAGGAATCTGAAGAACACTGGACAAATGAGACAACTGAAGAAAAGGGACAAATCATCTATCCCAAGAAACAGAGTGAAACGGTGTATGGGTATATATTATCTAAAAAAAATTTTATGTCTTCCTAAATGTTTGTTTCTGCTTTTCTCTAAAGATTTAACACTATTGGTCTTCTAACAGTCCCAGTTCAATTAAAATTTAAAGCTGACTTTGGAGTTGGAGAATGGCTCTCTCCTTCTTTAAAATCAAGCATGTTGTTAAAAGGAAAATGCAAACTCCCTGTATCATGCCAGAATAAGAGCCATTTCTGCTATGGTACAGGACAAAAGCAAAATTAATTAAGGGACTATTCTATTACTAATCTCAACTCTTTGATTCTATTCTGATTCTTTAAACTGTTCTCAAAGTATAAATTTTATATCAAAATTTACAAGATTAATATATATATATATACATTTTAAACTTTGTTAAGATATGAATGGTCACATAGAGTACTAACTAATTCTAGAAAAAAGGCTAGCTGCATATATATGTTTTTGTGTTCGAGTCTCTTATCAGTTTTCTGCAGGAAATCACGGCCAGGCCTAACATCAACTGAAGTCTCCAGAAAGAAGATGGGGCCCCACAACAACAACAATTCCACGTGGACAATAATAATATCATTAAGCTGACAAACATCATCCACAGATCAGCTTTGAACTACAAGGTGCTCAGAGCAAATTTGAGATGACTAGCTGAGATGATCCAGTCTCAAAGACTACTTGAATAAGGACTTGAGATAAACCCTCAACTTTGGCATTATACACAGACTGGATAATGAAGGATATAGTTACCTCTCCTAGAATTTGACAATTAACCTAAAATTTTTCTTTCAGGATAAAGAAAACTTCGCCCATACCCAGCAGGAAGCAATTTTAAGAATACGACGCCCACATTCCCAAAGAGGTGGTGTGGGGCGGGTGGTTTTTTGGTCTTTTTAATGGGTTTTGGGTCTGGGATAATTTTCAGTATTTAGGGGGGTTGGTTACAAGTTATTGTCAAGGGTTAGGAAAAAGGCTAAGCAAAGGAGATTAGATTTAAAGTTCTTGTTTAAAAAAAAAAAGAGAAAGAAAGAAAAGAAAAAGACAATTACTAGTTTTAAATACTTTACATTGGATTGAATTGTTTTATATTGTACACAAATTTGAAACTGATATTGTTAGAAAATGCTATATGTATATTTCTAATTGTATTTATTCCATCCATTTAACAATGTAATGAAAATTTTGATCCTTGAATGTTATTATTATCAACTATTAGGATATAAAGAAATGAAAGCTAGTAGTTAGACATTATCATAGAACTTGTAGTCATATTAGATATGTTTTAAAAATTGAGCAGAGATGTTTTAGACAGGTCATCTTCAAACCCTTCAGAGATCTACAGAATATGGCATTTAAAATGTTTTAATAACTTAGAAAATTTTTCTTTTTTGAGACATGTCGGCTCCTGGCAGTACCAATCTACTTTAGAGAAAATATGGGCATTGAAGAAACTGCATATGGAGTCAACTTTCATTCTGGCAAAAGTTAGCCACTGGACAACAAAGTATCCTCGAATCAACAGGACAAAATGGACAGACAGATCACGAAACAAGGGACTACTGATTCTTGCCAAAACAAGTGTGGTTATGGCTTTATCAAAAGGCATCTTCTGAGGCCAGGACAATATGGCCCCATCCCTGAAGTGGCCTTCGCATCCGGAAAAGGTACGGTGCCCTTTTCTTCGAAGGCAGCTTAACAGGCAGAGGGCCGATGGATTCTGTTGTACAATGGAACAGCAGCTGAAAGCTCATGCCTCTCAAAAGTAGACTGGCATTTAATAGAGGGATGTGGAGAAGAAGGGGATGCTGAGATGAAGCCATATATACACAGCCAAGAAGAATGGACAGCTGAATTAAAAAACTGTCAACAATTTCCAGAATTTAAAATCCTGAATCATGACAGGACACTAGTGGAATTCAGGTGTTTCTGGTACGTGGACTGCTCTCACCCAATGTGAGGTTGAACTGTTGACCTTGTGTACATCCTACTTCACAAATGAGTCTGTCAGATACACTAAGCCTATAGGCTGAAGATGATGCCCCAACACTGCGGAGAAACCTCAGGTGACTGCCCAGGCAGCTGGCTGTTTCTGTCAACTCACAAAATTTTTTTGGAAGTTGCTTGCATGCACTTCCTGTTTTTATTTTTGTTAGCTAATATTATTCCCTTCTTGGGTCTCTGAGGGAGTTGAAGATTAGTTAGTTATGGTTGAAGATTAGTTAGTTATAGTTGAAAATTAATTAGGATAGAAAGTACATTAGATATATCTTGGAATTATCAAAATAGGATAGAAAATGGAATTATTTTCTCTGATTCGTCAAATACCTGTTTAGGTATTTATTACTTGTATATATTGTATATAGTTATTGTACTTTTGTATATAGTTTTTCTTTTGTTAGTCATAACCTTTTGCTTTTTTTCTTTTTATTAAAATAGAAAAGGGGAAATGTGGTGGTAATCTAATTGTATTGAAATATTATTTTGATTTGTACTGAAATATTAATTTGATTGTATGTTAATAAATAAAGTTGTCTGGGGGTCAGAGCTATTAGAGCCATAGCAAGAGTGTGGCGGTGGTGGCACACGCCTTTAATCCCATAGATATCTGTGTGTTCAGGGTCAGAGCTATTAGAGCCATAGCAAGAGTGTGGCGGTGGTGGCACACGCCTTTAATCCCATAAGATCTCTGTGTGTTCAGGGATACAGCCAGCATTGGAGACATATGCCTTTAAGACCTAGGGGGCTGTACATTCAGACAGTGACGAGGCAGTCATGTGTTTGGGTTTACAACCAATGAGAAGGCAGAACAACATACTTTAAAAATACGAACCGACAGGAAGTAGGTCTCTTTTCGCGAAGCTAGGACAGCAGGAGGAAGGGTGAGATTTTAGCTCTGAGCTCTGACTTCTTGGCTTTCTCTTTTACATTGTTTCTGTGTTTCTTATTTAATAAGACGGTTGGTTACATCTACATACTGATCTTCAGTTCCATTCATTTTCCCCAAAATGTTCTAATTTAATTCTTTATAGTTCAATAAAATTCCATTGTTTATAATACTACATTGTGTTGATCCATTCATTCATTGATGGATAGCTAGACTGCTTCTGTATCTTTGCTGTTGTGAATAGTTCAGCAATAAACATGCATGTGGAAACATCTCTGTAAAATGATTTCTTACAACCTATCAGCTATATACTCAGAAAAAGGATAGTTGGATCTTGTTTTTTAAATAGACTAAGCTAATCTCTTTACTGGTGAGGTGAGGTCATTTATATTTAACATTGTTATTAACAGAGGTCTGCTAATTTGTTTAATTCAGTTGAATGTGTTTTGGGTTGCTTGGATTTTGGTCATTGATTCGTCTCATAAAATGTATTTGTTGTAGTCTCATAAAAACGATTGTCTTCCTTTTCTGTGTATAAGATTGTGTGTGTGTGTGTGTGTGTGTGTGTGTGTGTGTGTGTGTGTGTGTGTATGCGTGTTATACAGGTCTTTGTGTGTGTGCATAGTGTGTGCAGATAGAATCCATAGTTTTGATCTTGGATGTCTTTCTGGATCTCTCTTTGTCTTACTTTTTGAGACAGGGTTTCTAGTACTGCATCTGAGTGACTCACTTGGTAAGATTAGGCACCCATTGAGAAGAATAGGCCTGTCTGCCTCACCAGCACTAGACTTGCTGTTGTGCCTGGCTTTTATGTTGCTGCCTGGGATAGAAACTTGGGGCCTCGTGCTTGTGAAGCTGAAACATAATGAATCTCCCTATCTCCACAAGTCTGTGGTATTTTAAGCATTTTCTGTAGTGCTGGCTTGGTGACTATGAACTGATAGCTTGGCTGGATATAGAAATCTTTGTTGGAAGTTATTTACTTTGGGGCCTTAAAATATGTCATTCCGTGGTTTCATGGATTTAAGGCTACTGGTGAGGGATCTGATATTATTCAGATGTGCTTACATTTTGGGTGGGTTGCATTTCCCCCTGACAGCCTCTAACATTATTTTTTTTTACCATTTGCTTATAACATCTATTGATGCTGTTCTTCTCTGGTGATGATTCTTTAGGGTTCTAAAGGCCTCTTGTGTTTGGATGTCTATACAGATTTGAGAAATTTTCTGCTGTAATTTTGTTGACTAGAATTTTGTGTCTTTAGTTTTTAGTGAAGCTTCCTCTGTCCTATAAATTCTTGTGTTTGATATCTTGATAGTAATCCAGATTTGCGTTGTTGTGGTCATGCTCATTTATTTTTTCCATTACTAATATTTTAATGTGGTAATTTCTTGACCCTGTCCTCTATCTGACAGTCTGTTGATTGTTTGGTTGTTTGTTTGTGGTACTTTCTATTGCATTTTTAGGGTTATTGACATCTTTATTTCCAACAATTCTATTTTTTTCAAATTATGAATTTTCCTGATAAACTCCTCTTCCATGTTTATGACTTTTCCATCCTATTTTTGAGTTTCATACATGTTGTTGACTTTCCTCTGTATGTTATTAGCTTTCCTGTCTAGGTCCTGGTTTAATTTCCCTGCCTCGTTTATATATTTCTTTGTATTCTCTTTCAGTTTGTTGGTCATTTTTGCTACAATTTTTGAGATCTAATTTCATATTTTACTCATGTCAATATTTTTTTTTATTTTGTTAGTTGATGGTTCTGCCTTTATAAGTCACTTGGCCTTTTTCCTTTGCTGCTCTTAATAGTCTTTCTTTATTTTGTAGGTTTAGTTGTTTAATTATTATGTGGCAAGGGGACTTTTTGGGGGGGGGTCTAGTCTGTTTGGTGTTCTATAGGCTTCTTGTATATTCATAGGTATTTCCTTCTTTAAGTTGAGAAAGTTTTCTTCTATGATCCTCCACAACAGCAAGCATCCGGCCCCATCAGCACCCCAGTCCCGGGAACCACCTCCAAGGCCGGCTCCATCCCCCACCCCCATAAAGACAAACCAACGCCAACATCTCCTACACTTTGAGATCCTCTACCATCACCCCCTCCAGACCGGCCTTACTCTGTTGGAGCAGAAACATGATCTCAGAGATGGCCCTGTCCTGCACACTAGGTGACTGTCTATCCAGAGACAAAATGTCCCCCGTCCCCTCTAGCCGCCCAGGGGACTCATGGTTGCCTAGGCAAATCCCCGAAAGCACCAGTAGCTACCCCAAGCCCTAGTTCCTGGCAGGCAGGGTTTGCATTTTTAAAGGCCAAGTGTTTAAGGAAGGTACTTTTGTTTTTGTTTGGCCCGAACAGTCTCTCGGCTGGAGGGAATTTTGTCTGTGCTGCATTTGTATCATAGGGAGAGTTGCCGAGAAGTTTCTTTAGAGTCCAAGTTTTTGAGGACTGCTGTTCAAGTGAAGTAGTGGGAGTGGAGGAGGAACAAAGAAATTTGTAACTGGTTGTGATCAATCAATTGAGATAACTCACTACCTTCGGACCAGCCCTCTAGGAAAGCCTCCTCGGCAGGGTCTAGAGGGAAACTAGAGGCAAAATTGTTAAGATGGGCAGGGGTGGACTCCTGAGGATTTCTAGGTTTAAAAGTCATGAGCGCCCCCTCTTCCATAGTGCGCAGGTCGTGATCCCAGGGACAGAATGAAGGCGCTTGAGAAAGTGCTCGGGGGATCTTAGGGCAGGTAGAGGGGGAGTAAAAGGCTTCTTTGAAGATTTTTTTTCCTATATTAATAACCTCTTGCATGTCAGGGGAATGTTTATAGACCCTAAGAATATCATTAATAAAAAAAAGGCTTTAAGGTCTTTTTTTTTTTTTTAACCCTAGTTCCTTGTATCTTGAGGGGCTCATTTAGGCCAGAAATGAATAAATCTCGTGACAAAGTTGCCTGTCCCATGGCTCATCATTTTCTTACCTGCCTCGTCTCTGCTCTCCTCCAGGATCGCGTCCTGAACCGGGCCATTTCAGGGGGATCCAGCAACTTCACCAAGGCCTTGGTCTTCCTCCAGGAGATGACATTCCGAACCTTAAGAGGTGGTTTCATCCACATTGGGCGCCAGTCGCCCCACCTGCAGGGCTTTAGTGGGTTCTCAACCACCCTAAGGAGGGAATGTAGGGACAGGAGATACAAAGGAAAAGACACCAAGTCTAGATTCTGATCAAGATGCCCTTTATTTCTCTTCCACAAAGGTTTATATAGTTCCGCAGGGTGGGGGGAGCAAGAAGCTGTCATCTGCATAAGTGGGGCAAGCTAACAGGATGTTTGTATAGGATGTTTACAGGGTGACAGGGTCAAGGGCTCTGACTCAATGTCCTGTTGCTAGGCAACCTGACTGTAAGCTGATCTAGTTCCCTGTATTATTGGGGGGTCTGTATTTTTCCACTAACTAGAGATTCTGTCCTTGTCCCTGACAGGATTTGTGGATACATACTGTTTAAATTTAACTTTGCTATGGAATATCTTGATTTCTCCATCTATAGTGTGATGTGGTGGCATTCAGGCAGACATGGCATTGGAGAAGGAGCTGAGAGTCTTACATCTTGACCCACCAACAACAGAAAGTGGTCTGAGACACTAGGTGTTGCTTGAGCATACAAAAAAAATCTCAAAACTGACCTCCACAGTGACATACTGTTGGAGGCCAGCTCTCACCTGTCGAAAGGTTCTTAGGGGGAGGAGTGAGGAATGAGGAAGTATTAGATACAAATATAGACGGAGACGTGAGAAAGACAGAGACACAGGATAGTTTTGGCAGGATCCTGGGTCAACAGCCTTGAGTTTTATTCTAATGGGCTTTTTATATGCTACCAAGGGGAGAGGCAAAAGACCTCCCCCTTTCAAGAGCAAAGCACAATGTATAGCCAAGTGTAGACCCTTCAAAACACCTGGTAATCATGACCCTGGCCAAATCATCCCATTATGCAGCCCTGCTAAGTAAAGCAAACTCAGATTCTCTGATCTTGAGTAAGGCCTTACTAGGGAGCCTCTGTGGGCCCCCACAACACACTTCCTCCATCAAGGCCATACTTTCTCCAACAAAGTCACACCTCCTAATAGTGCCCCTCCCAATGAGCCTATGGTGGCAATTACATTAAAACTACCACAGTAAAGAAAATTTTATTCTATGATTTTTTAAAAAATATTTTCTGGCTGGGTGGTGGTGGCGCACACCTTTAATCCCAGCACTCAGGAGGCAGAGGCAGGTGGATCTCTGTGAGCTCAAGGCCAGCCTGGGCTACAGACTGAGTGAGTTCCAGGAAAGGCTCCAAAGCTACACAGAGAAACCGTGTCTCAAAAACAAAAAGAAAAAAAAATTCTGGAATACCCCCACCCATTGCAGACCTAGTTGCAGGCCAGTAGGCAAGAATCCTGCAGGCAGGCCTGAGTACCACAATTTCCCATCTGACCCTGTAATCTACAAGCCCCACTCCATCCTCCAAACTTACCCATCCCCTGAGACCACAGCTGCTCCCTGAGACAGACTCTATCAGCTCCAATTGGACCAAGAGGTGAGTAACTATTCTCCCAGCCTGTCACTCCAACCTCTAGAACTTAGACCCATGGGCACAACCTATGCCCTCATACCCCCACCAGTTGTAGCCCCAGTTGTAGGCGAGCAGGCAAGACTCCTGCAGGCAGGCCAGACTACCACCCCCACAGGACCCTATAATCTACAAGCACCACTCCATCCTCCAAACTCACCCATCCCCATGAGACAGCAGCTGTTCCCTGAGAAACAGACTCTGATTGGACCAAGAGGTGAGTGACTGTTCTCCCAGCCTGTCACCTGAGCCTCTAGACCCTAGGGCCAGGGGCAGAATATGTACGCCCATAACTCCATCCATTGCAGTCCCAGTTGCAGGCTAGCGGGCAAGACTCCTGTGGGCAGGCCTTACCACCCCCACTGGACCCTGCAATCTACAAGTCCCACTCTGACCCCCAACCCACCCATCTCCCCCATGGCCCCAGCAACTCCCTGAGACACAAACACCACCAGTGCCAATTAGACCAAGAGCAGCTCCCTCAGACACAGACACTGTTTGCACTGATTGGAAAAAGAGATGGGTAGATGCCAGTGCAGCAATACATTCAACAACATAAAGACCAATATGGTACCACTAGAACCTAATGACTCTACTACAGCAAGACCTGAACATCCCAACCTAGAAGAAGCAGAAGATACTTTGCTCAGCCTCGGTGCGGGGAGGAGGGACTGGCTGGACCTGCCTCAACTGAATCTACCAGGCTGGGCTGACTCCCCAGAGGAGACCTTGCCTTGGAGGAGGTGGGAATGGGGGGGTGGACTGGGGGGAAAGCTGGGGGTAGGAGTAGGGAGCACAGGGGAATCTGTGGCTGATATGTAAAATTAAATTAATTATAAAATAAAAATGTTTATAAAAAAATGAATGTACAATATACCCAAACTATGGAACACTGTGAAAGCAGTGCTAAGAGGGAAATTCATAGCACTAAATACCCACATAAAGAAGCTGGAGAAATCTCACACTAGTGACTTAACAGCACCCCTTAAAGCTCTAGAACAAAAAGAAGCAAGCTCACCCAGGAAGAGTAGATGCCAGGAAATAATCAAATTGAGAGCTAAAATCAATAAAATAGAAACAAAGAGAACAGTACAAAGAATCAATGAGACAAAGAGTTGGTTCTTCGAGAAAATCAACAAGATAGAGAGAATATCCAAATTAACGAAATCAGAAACAAAAAGAAAGACAGATCAAAAGACAATGAAGAAGTCCAGAGAAGCATCGGGTCATACTTCAAAAACCTGTACACCAAAAATTTGGAAAATCTAAAAGAAAAATCTGAAAGGACAATTTTCTGGATAGGTACCACATACTCAAATTGAATCAAGACCAGATAAACAATTTAAATAGACCTATAACCCCTATGGAAATAGAAGCAGTCATTAAAAGTCTTCCAACACCAAAAAAAGTCCAGAGCCAGATGGTTTCAGTGCAGAAGTCTACCAAAATTTCAAAGAAGAGCTAATACCAATATTCCTCAAATTGTTCCACAGAGTAGAAACAGAAGGAACATTGCTGAACTCTTTCCATGAGGCTACAGTTACCCTGACACCCAAGCCACACAAAGATGTAACAAAGAAAGAGAATTACAGACCAATTATCCTCATAAACACTGATGCAAAAATAGTCAATAAAATACTGTTAAACTGAATCCAAGAACACATAAAAAAAGCATCCACCATGATCAAGTAGGCTTCATCACAGAGATGCAGGGATGGTTCAACATATGAAAATCTGTCAATATAATCCATCATATAAACAAACTGAAAGAAAGAAAACCACACGATCATCTCATTAGATGCCAAAAAAAGCCTTTGACAAAATCCAAAAACCCTTCATGATAAAGGTCTTGGAGAGATAAAAAATACAAGGAACATACCTAAACATAATAAAGGCAATTTACAGCAAGCTGACAGCCAACATCAAATTAAATAAAAAGAAACTCAAAATGATTCCACTAAAATCAGGAACAAGACAAGGCTGTCCATTCTCCCCATATCTATTTAATATAGAACTTAATGTTCTAGCTAGAGCAATAAGACAACAAAAGAAGATCAAGGGCATATAAATATGAAAGGAAGAAATCAAACTTTTGCTATTTGCAGATGATATGATAAGTGATCCCAAAAATTCTACCTGGGAACTGCTACCTCTGATAAATATCTTCAGTGTTGTGGCAGGATAAAAGATTAACTAAAAAAAAAATCTTATATACAAATGCTAAATGGGCCAAAAAAGAAATCAGAGAAACATCACCCTTTACAATAGCCACAAATAATATAAAATATTTGGGGTAATTCTAACCAAACAAGTGAAAGACGTGTATGGCAATAATTTTGTCTTTGAAGAAAGAAATTGAAGAAGATATCAGAAAATGGAAAGATCTCCCATGCTCATTGATAGGTAGAACCAACATAATAAAAATGGCAATCTTACCAAAAGCAATCTACAGATTCAGTGTAATCCCCATCAAAATCCCAACACAATTCTTCACAGACCTCAAAAGAACAATACTCAACTTCATACTGAAAAACAAAAAACCTAGGATATCTAAAAATATCATTTACAATAAAGCAACTTCTGGAGGCATCACCACCCCTGACTTCAAGCTCTATGATAAAGCAATAGTAATAAAAACAGCTTGGAATTGGCATAAAAACTGACATGTGGACCAATGCAATCAAATTGAAGACCCTGACATTAATGCACACACCTACGAACACCTGATTTTTGAGAAAAAAGCCAAAATTTTACAATGGAAAAAAGGCATCTTCAACAAACAGAGCTGGCATAACTGGATGTCAACATATGGAAGACCACAAGTAGATCCATATCTATTGCCATGCACAAAACTCAAGTACAAGTGGATCAAAGACTTCAACATAAATCCAGCTACACTGAACCTGATGGAAGATAAAGTAGGAAGTAGCATAGAAAGCATTGGCACAGGAGACCACTTCCTATATATAACACCTATAGCACAGATACCGAGAGCAACAATTAATAAATGGGACCTCCAAAAACTGAGAAGCTTCTGTAAAGCAAAGGACACAGTAAATAAGATAAAAATGACAGCCTACAGAATGGGAAAATATCTTCACCAACCCCACATCTGACAGAGGACTGATTATATATATATATATATATATATATATATATATATATATATATATAAAGAAAATAGACATCAAAATACCAATTTAATTAAAAATGGGCTACAAAAAATGGGCTACAGATCTAAACAGGATTCTCAACAAAAGAATTTCAAATGGCTGAAAGACATTTAAGGAATTGCTCAACATCCTTAGTCTTCAGGTAATGCAAATCAAAATGACTCTGAGATATCATCTTACACCTGTCAGAATGACTAAGATCCAAAACACTGAAGACAGCTTATGTTGGAGAGGATGTGGATCAAGGGGAACACTCCTCCACTGTTGGTGGGAGTGCAAACTTGTACAGCCACTTTGGAAATCAGTATGGTGGCTTCTTAGAAAATTGGGAATCAATCTACCTCAAGACCCAATGATACCACTCTTGGGCATATATCCAAAGGATGCTCAATCATACCACAAGTACACATGCTCAACTATGTTCATAGCAGCATTATTCATAATAGCCAGAACCTGGAAACAACCTATATACCTCTCAACTGAAGAATGGATAAAGAAAATGTGGCACATATACACAATGGAGTACTACTCAGCAGTAAAAAACAATGGCATCATGAAATTTGTAGGCAAATGGATGGAACTAGAAAATATGATTCTGAGTGAGGTAATCCAGACTCAGAAGGACAAACACGGTATGTACTCACTCATAAGTGGATACTAGACATAAAGTAAAGGATAATCAGACTACAACCCATAGCTTCAGAGAAGCTAGGAAACAAGGAGGACCCTAAGAGGGACACATGGATTGCCTTGGGAAGGGGAAACAGATGAGATCTCCATGAGTAAACTGGGGATGGGGGCAGAAATAGAAGGAAGGGAATAGAAGAAAGGAACATGAGGGAATGGGATGGTCAAGCTGGGGGAGGGACAGAGTGGGAAAGCAATGAAAGAGATATCTTGATAGAGGTAGACATTGTGGGGTAAGGGAGACACCTAATGCTAAGAAAATTCCCAGGAATCCACAAGGACGACCCCCTATTAGACTACTAGCAATAGTGGAGAGGGTACCTTTACTGGCCTACCCTGGCAATCAGATTGGTAAATTTCCTATTATCACAGAGCCTTCATCCAGTAACTGATGGAAGCAGATGCAGAGATCCATAGGCGAGCACCAGGCCAAGCTCTGGGAGTCCAGTCAGAGAAGGAGGAGGGATTATATGAGCGAGTGGGGGGAGGTGTCAGGATCATGATGGGAAAGTCTACAAATACAAGTGAACCCAGCTTGTAGGAGCTCATGAACTTCAGACTGACAGCTGTGGTACTTGCATGGGATCAAACTAGGCCCTCTGCATATGGGAGACAGTTGTGTAGCTTGGTCTGTTTGAGGGGCCCCTGGCAGTGTGATCAGGATCTATCCCTGGTGCATGAGCTGGCTTTCTAGAGCCCATAACCTATGGTGGGATGTCTTGCTCACCCTTGATGCAGGGGCCAGAGGCTTGGTCCTGCCTCAAATGAATGTACCAGGCTTTGCTTATTCACCACGGGAAGCCTTACCATTTTGGAGGAGGGAATAGGGAAAGGTCAGGGGGGAGGCTTGGGGGAGTAGGAGGAGGGATGAGAGGAGGTGAGAGGAGGATATGTGGTTGGTATGTAAAATGAATTTTTAAAAATTTTAGATAAATGAAAAATATTTTATGGATATTGTATAAAAATGCTGAAGTTTAGTTCCCTACAATTGCTAGCTTCTTTTGAAGTTGTGGGTAGGGAAGGATTCAGGTTTTTATTTGATTTGTTTGTTTGTTTTGTTTTTAGGGACTGCAACCTGGAGTTTGCCCATGCTCCATTGAGTATATGGGCAACACAAATTGTGCTTGTTTCTCCTCCTCCTCCTCCTCCTCCTCCTCCTCCTCCTCCTCCTCCTCCTCCTCCTCCTCCTCCTTCTCTTCCTCCTTTCTCCTCCTTCTCCCTCTCCCTTCCTCTTCCTCCTCTTCCTCTTCTCCTTCTCCTTATTCTTCTGGGAGGAAGGTCACAAGGCTAGGGGTTAGACCTGGGAGGACTAGGAAGTGAGTGTGATTGGGTTTCATGATTTCAAATTCTCAAATAATAAAAGTGTTATAAACAGGAACAATTTTTTTTCTGGGCTGTAGATGTAACCAACCGTCTTATTAAATAAGAAACACAGAAACAATGTAAAAGAGAAAGCCGAGAAGTCAGAGCTCAGAGCTAAAATCTCACCCTTCCTCCTGCTGTCCCAGCTTCGCGAAAAGAGACCTACTTCCTGTCGGTTCGTTTTTTTAAAATATGTTGTTCTACCTTCTCATTGGTTGTAAACCCAAACACGTGACTGCCTAGTCACTGTCTGAATGTACAGCCCCCTAGGTCTTAAAGGCATATGTCTCCAATGCTGGCTGTATCCCTGAACACACAGAGATCTTATGGGATTAAAGGCGTGTGCCGCCACCGCCACACTCTTGCTATGGCTCTAATAGCTCTGACCCTGAACACACAGATATCTATGGGATTAAAGGCGTGTGCCACCACCGCCACACTCTTGCTATGGCTCTAATAGCTCTGACTCCCAGACAACTTTATTTATTAACATACAATCAAAATAATAATTCAGTACAATTAGATTATCACCACACTGGGCCTTTGAGTTGGGATTCTTCTCCTCTTTCTATTCCTATTAGTTCTAGGTTTGTTCTTTTCATAGTGTCACAGATTTCATGGATGTTTTATGTCAGGAACTTTTTAGATTTAACATTTTCTTTGATTGATGTATAAATTTCTTCTATAGTATCTTCCATACCTGAGATTCTCTCTTCCATCTCTTGTACTCTGTCGGCAATACTTGTGTCTATAGTGCCTGTTCACCTATCTAGATTTTCCACCTCCAGGATTCCTTCAGTTTGTGTTTCCTTTATTGCTTCTATTTCTATTTTCAGGTCTTAAACTTTTTTTTTTTATTTGTTTCCTTCAGCTGTTTTTTTTTTCTTGGCTTTCTTTAAGGGATTTATTCATTTCCTCCAATTGTATTTTCCTGGATGTCTTTAAGGGATTTATTTCTTCTTTAAGAAAATAAATACCACTTATTGCACTGGTGGGCATATCCTGCCACACAAGTCATCACTGCAGGTCACAAAATTCATAGGGAGCTAAGACTGTTAAATACATTTTCCTTTATAAAGCTGGTTTTAAGGTTATTTTCTTGTGCTTCAGCTGCATTGGCATATTCAGGGCTCCCAATAGTAGGATAGCTGACTCTGGTGGTGACACATTGCTGTGGCTGTTGTTGATTGTGTTCTTATGCTGGCCTCTATGCATCTGGGTTTGGGGTAATTATAGGTTTAGGTGATGATTTCAGAGTTTGTCTTTGATGAATGGGTGTTTTTTCTTTTGGTCTCTGTTTCCTTTCTGGTCTTCTGGCCTGAGTGGCCTGTGGTTCTGGTGACCAGCAACTCTGCTCCAGTGGGGTGCCTCATCCAGGATTTTGGAAGCCTGCTTGACCTCTGGGGTTCTGGGTGCCAGTGTTGCCTCTGGGGTTCTGAGGTTCTCAGAACTTGTGTGACCTCTGGTAGAACAGGGGGCTTCTGCCAGAGTTGTGGGCCAGGATATGGTGATAAGGGTGGGGTGCCTGTTGGGGAAAAACTGGGTGAGCTCTAAGGAGTGTTGATAGTCTGCAGAATAGGATCTTACTTGGGGTTCTAAGTACTATGTGACCTGTGGTAGAGCAGGAGACCACTGCAGGAGTGGTGGGTCAGTTGTGGGTGACAAGGGTAGGGGGGCTGTTGTGGAAAGCTGGGTGACCTCTGAAGAAGCATTGGTAGTCAGAGGGTGGGTTATTGCCTAGCGTTTTGGGTCCCTGCATGGCCTCTGGTCAAGCAGGGCTACTTCTGCCTCTATTTACTTTTTAAAACACAACAAAATAAAATACAATAACATAAAACAAAGATCCAAGAGAAGGCACAAAAATCAGAGACTCACTCAATCACAAATTCAGGAGTCTAATAAAAAATACTAAGTTGAATGCTATAATATATAAACAGAGGACCTGGTGCAGACAAGTGTAGGCCCTGTGATTGATGCTTCAAGCAAAAATACTGACTTTAGTCATAGTGTTTCTTGGGTCCTGCCAAGCCCCGAAGTCCTGTGGCCTGTTTATAGAATAATCACCCAGAAGCTTATATTAATTATAATTGCTAGGCCATTAGTTCAGGCTTATTACTTACTAGTTCTTACACTTAAATTAACCCATAATTCTTATCTATGTTTAGCCACATGGCTTGGTACCTTTTCTCAGTTCTGCCTTGTCATCTTGCCTCTTCTGTCTGTTTTGCAACTCCTGACTCTGCCCTTCCTCTTCCCAGCATTTTCCTTGTCTGCTTACCCTGCCTATACTTCCTGCCTGGCTACTGGCCAATCAGCGTTTTATTTACCAACCAACATACAGCATTTGTATTTCTTCTTTTGAGAAATGACTAATATATTGAACAACAGTTTGAATTTTCTTGATGTTAAATTTTTAGCTCATATATTCCAGATGTGGTAGTTTGATTAAGAATAGTCCCCATGCAAAGATCACAGTCAATAAGACAAAATGACAGCCTACAGAATGGGAAAAGATCTTCACCAGCCCCATATCTGACAGAGGACTGATCTCCAAAATATATAAAGAATCCAAGAAACTAGACATCAAAATACCGAACAATCCAATTAAAAAATGGGCTATAGAGCTGAACAGATATTTCTCAACAAAAGAATTTCAAATGGCTGAAAGACGTTTAGGGAATTGCTCAACATCCTTAGTCATTAGGGAAATGCAAATCAAAATGACTCTGAGATATCATCTTACACCTGTCACAATGGCTAAGATCCAAAACACTGAAGACAGCTTATGTTGGAGAGGATGCAGATCAAGGGGAACACTCCTCTACTGTTGGTGGGAGTGCAAACCTGTACAGCCACTATGAAAATCAGCATGGCAATTTCTCAGAAAATTGGGAATCAATCTACCTCAAGACCCAGCTATACCACTCTTGGGCATATACCCAAGGAATGCTCAATCATACCACAAGTACACATGCTCAACTATGTTCATAACAGCATTATTTGTAATAGCCAGAACCTGGAAACAACCTAGATGCCACTCAAAAAAAGAATGGATAAAGGAAATGTTGTACATATGCACAATGGAATACTCAGCTGTGAAAAACAGTGACATCATTAAATTTGCAGGCAAATGGATAGGACTAGAAAATATGATTCTGAGTGAGGTAATCCAGACTCAGAAGGACAAACATGGTATGTACTCACTCATAAGTGGATACTAGACATAAAACAAAGGATAACCAGACAACAAGCCATAGCTCCAGAGAAGCTAGGAAACAAGAAGGACCCTAAGTGGGATGCATGGATTGCCCTGGGAAGGGAAAATAGATGGGATCTCCATGAGCAAAATGGGCATGAGAGGAGGCAATGGAGGGTAGGTAATGGGGGAGCTGAAGCAGGGACAGAGTGAGAGAGCAAGGAAAGATATACCATGATGGAGGGAGACATCGAGGGAACAGGAAGAAACAGGGTGCTAGGGAAGTTCCCAGGAATCCACAAGGATGACCCTACATTAGACTACTAGCAATAGTGGAAAAGGTGCCTGAACTGGCCTACTTTAGTAATCAGATTGGTGAATACCCTAACTGTCACCACAGAGCCTCCATCTAGTAACTGATGGAAGCAGATGCAGAGATCCGCAGCCAAGCACCAGGCTGAGATCCAGGAGTCCAGCCAAAGAGAGAGAAGAGGGATTCTATGAGCCAGGGGCATCATGATCATGATGGGGAAACCTACAGAGACAACCAAACCAAGCTAGTGGGAACTCATGAACTTTAGACCAACAGCTATGGAGCCTCCATGGGACTGGACTAGACCCTCTGCATAGGCAAGACAGTTGTTTAGCTTGACTTGCTTAAGGGGCCTCTGGAAGTGGGATCAGGAACCATCCCTGCTGCATGATTGGGCTTTTTGGAGTGCCTATGGTGGGACAACTTACATAGCCTTGGTTCAGGAGGAGGGACTTGGACCTGCCTCAACTGAATGTGTCAGGCTCTGCTGACTCCCCATGGGAGTCATTGCCCTGGAAGAGGTGGGAATGTGGAATGGGATGGGGGAGAAAGCTGGGGGGTGGCAGGAGGAGGGTGGAGAGGGGCATTTGTGATTGGTATGTAAAATGAACAAATATTTCTTAAAAAAAAAAAAAAAGAATGATCCCCATAAGCTCATACATCTGAATGTTTGATTTCCAGTTGATAGACTATTTAGGAAAGATTAGGGGTTGTGGCCTTGTTAGAGGAGGTGTGTCACTTGAGGGTGAGCTTCAAGCTTTCAAAAGTCCACATCAAGCCCAGTCATTCTCTCTCTGTGTCTCTATCTTGCTAATAAGATGTAAGAACTCAGCTAACTCTCTAGCTCCATGCCTGCCTGCCACGATACTTCCTGCCATGATGATCATGGACTTACCTGCTGAAATTGTAAGCAAGCCCCAATTAAATGCTTTCCTTTTTTTTTTAACATTTCATTCTTTTTTTTTAAATTTGTTAAACATTAGGACTTAGTTGTTTTATTAACCATTCTATAGTATCTTTGGAAATATTTCCCATAGTTGAGGCTTTTCTTTTTATAAGCTGCCTTGGTCATGGTTTCTCCTCATGACAATAAAACAGTAACTAAGATAAGTGCCTTCTCTAAAGTATAACTGATTATATCCTATATTTTAAATGTTAAAATAAGCATAAAAGCCAATTTTAAGCTAAAGAATTAAAAATGAAAAAAAAAAACCTGTTCACTCTCTGAACCATCAGAGATATACAAATGAAAAGTACTCGGAGATTTCACCATACCCCAGTTAAATTGGCTAAGATCAAGAAAACAGATAACAGCAACTATTGGGGAGGATGTGGGAGATGGGAAACCCACATACACTGTTGGTGGCAGTGCACACTTATGCAACTACTATGAAAATCAACGTGGTAATTCCTCAGAACCTCACAGTATTCATACCACTAGTGCACTGGTGGTCATATCCTGCCACACAAGTCAGCACTGTAGGTCACAGGGTTCATAGGAGGCTAAGACTGTTGATTATATTTTCCCCAGCAGTCTACATAGCACAATACAGTGATATTATAGACTGCCAGCAGGGAGAAATCTTCCTGATTAGTACACACTATTTTTATTATCAAATCTTTAGGTCACCTAGAAGTGTGTCCTAGAAACAAGTACAGTTATCTCTAATTTTATGACATAGCTTAGTAGAACTTTTATATCAAATAACATTCTGTTGATTGTTATGGATTTGCTGATTGAAAGATTTCACAAGCCCTTAATTATTTTACATGATTGCTTTGTAATTATTCATCTCTTATTAATTTAAATCAGAATAAAAATCTATATAGAAAAATAGAGTGATAACCATTCATATGCCAACATTTTAAATTAGAGGGTGGCAATTACTCTCTTTAAGACCTTTAATGTGTCACAATACTTCTCTGGGCCTTAGTTTATTCTTTTGACAATTTCTGATTTTATTTTTAACTATTTTTTTTGAGATTATATCAATTTTCTCTTCCTTTTCCTCCTCCCAAACCCTTCCAAATATCCTTTCTCTTTTTCATTGTTTTTACATACATATATATGCATATCTACTTATACACTCATAAATTATAACTACAACCTGCACCATCTGTATAATGTTGCTTGTATAGTGTTATATTTTTTCTTCTCCCTCTTCTCCCTCCAACCCTTCCCATATCACCCTTCCTACCACTTCCTTTCCAATGGCCTCCTTTTCCTTATTAATGATACAGAAAGACAGATACAAATAAATATATAAATACAACTTGCTGTGTCCATTTGCATTTCATGTATATATGAAATTATATATTTAGAACTGACCACCTGTATTAGATAACCAATTAGGAGACTCATCCCTGGGAAGAACTAATTCTGCTTTTCTTAACAGTCACTAATTGCTTGTAGCTTTGTATCTAAGAGTGGAGTCCCATGGACATGTAACACATACTTTTAGGTTCCGTATTACAACATTCCAATTAACAATGACTTCTCAGATTTTAATTGTTTTCTTAAAAGCTTATTTATGCAGGAGTACTTCACATGGACAAATCATGGCATAACAATTACTATCGTAAGATGCAGATCTCAAAATTTTCATTGGATCAAGATGGTGAATCAAATCTTACTCTGTCAAAGAAACCTTTTTCACATTATCTGTGTTACATTTAATTTGTGTTCTAACTCTGAGGAATTGTTTATTTTTTACCCATTCTTAGCAATGTAATCCCAAAGGAGGCTGTAGAGTTTCAAGCTTTGGGAACTGTGGGGTTAAATGTCAACTTAGTCATTAATTATTTGACTTTCAGTGAGTTATTTGGTTTCTCAAAGATTTTATTTCCTCAGTGGTAATTGAAACTATAATTTCTTACCTTATAGCTCTGGCACGGGGATGGAGAGAAAATACACATTAAAACTCTTTCTACCACATGTGGTACTTATTAGATGTGAAATATATCTTAGTGATGGCAATCTATGTCATGTGAAGTTGGAATAGTACAGATGATATTTTGTCATTATATCCTTTTATATGTTTTTAATATTGAATCTATTACATCAGTGAATAAGTTTGTAGTTTGTAAGTTTGCAGTCTGGAGGGTTTGGATAGTGACAAAACTTGGAAACACCTTTTCTCCTTGATGTCTCTTCTCTAAACAATTCAATTTTAAATTTTCTATTAGACTTATTGATGAATGGATGATTATTTTGATTGTATGTATGTATATGTACTCCTTGCATGCCTAGTGCCCATGTATATCAGAAGACTGGCGTTCAGGATGACTGTGAACCACAACGAAGGTACTGGGAATCAAACCCCAGTCCTCTGTAGGAGCAACAACCAATCTTGATCTAGCAAAGTGGTAATAGTTAGTCTGATGAGAGCTCACATTGTTTCCAATTCTCCAAGACTGACTTCTGGCCTATGTCTTCCTCCTCAGTAGCTCTAGATGCTACACTAATGGGCATGTGCTGGGAACTAAAATGCGGCTACTAGGAGAGGAAGCAGTGCTGCTGTAGAAAAAAGAACACTGCCCTGCTTTCTCAAAATCAAGTGCATGTTTCCTGCTCATTTGCTAAGACCTGACAGAAAACACTAAGTCTTTCTGGGCCTCAATTTCCTCTTTGCCAAATGAGGTGTTGAAATTTATGGTGACTGGTTTCCTGTTTTATTTCTGCCAGTCAGTTGTTCTGAAATGAACATTAAGTTTTCTCAACACACTCCAGGCGCAATGATGCAAGTGAGACTTGGGAGAGGGGAGAACAGTTCATAAAACACAAAACCTCTTGGGGGTAGAGGAAAGAAAGCTTCAAAAAGACTAGGTTTTCTATGTTGATTTGTGAGGTCTTATGTCCACTAACTCCCCAGGCAGGCCCCCTTATCTCCACTGTTTGTCTGGACTAATGTAGACAACAAGGAACAGTACTTTGACCAGAGAGGAGCAAAGTGGGAACAGATTAAACTTCAAACTTGAGATAGAAAATGCCCATAAATCTCTGCTTCTCTTATGAGAAGTTTCTGTTGCAAATCTCTCCAAATCATTAATGCAAATATGTAGAGCAAAATTAATGCATACATTAGAATTTCATTTTTGTTTATTTAAATAACAGTAAGCAAAAGTACCAGAGTTAAAATATCAATTTCCATAAAACAGAAATAATTGTTTGTGCTATTGTATAATTTCCCAAAATCAAAAAAAAGCACAACTTTTTTTTAGCCAAATGTGGTGGCACACATCTTTATTTTCAGCACTAGGGAGGCTGAGACAAAGATTTTAAGTTTGAGGCTAGTATGGGCTACATAAGGAGGCTGTGTCTCAATACAAAAGAGGAAGAAAAAATAATTTTTGGCTAATATATGATTTAAAGACTGACCACTCCATATTGGACAATCAATAAGGGGCCTTATTCTTTGGAGAGGCTAATTATCCTTTACCCAGTGTGTTGGTTGCCTGTTGTCTTAGTTACTATTCTATTGCTGTGAAGAGACACCATAACCAAGGCAGCTTAAAAAAGGAAGAATTTGGCTGGGGGATTGCTTACAACTTCAGAGGGTTAGTCTATTATCTTGTCAGAGAGTGTGGCAGCAGGCAAACAAGCATGGTGCTGGAGCAGTATCTAAGAAATTACATTTTAATCCACAGTCAGACAGAGAGAGAGAGAGAGAGAGAGAGAGAGAGAGAGAGAGAGAGAGAGAGAGAGAGAGAGACAGAGACAGACAGAGAGAGACAGAGAGAGACAGAGAGACAGACACAGACAGAGAGACAGAGACAGAGAGACAGAGACAGAGAGACAGAGACAGAGAGGGAGGAAGAGGGAGAGACTGGGTCTGGTATGGGGCTTTTGAAACCTTAAAGCCCATCCCCAGTGACATAGCTCCTCCAGAAAGATCACACCTACTCCAACAAAGTCATACCTCTTAATCCTTCTCCAACAGTTTCAAAAACTGGGAACCAAGTATTAAAATATATGAACCGATGGAGGCCATTCTCATTCAAACCACCATATTTCACTCCCTGGCTTGTGGCTATATCATAATGTAAATTGCATCCAGTACTTCAAAAGTCCCCACAGTCTTTCACAGTCTCAACTGTTTCAAAATCCAAGGTCCAAAGTCTCTTTTGAGATTCAAGGAAATCCCTTAAATATAACCCCTGTAAAATAAAAAAGTAAATTACACACAATTCCAGTGTCACTGTTTTAACTTCGGCACAGTGTCTGCGCCTTAATCTACTGCTATTTAAACCAGCAATTACAACTCCACAGTTACCTGCTTGCTTCTCTAGCAGTGGCCTGGCCACTCAGGCCACAGTGTGGTGAGAATTCTGTTTCCACAGGTACGGGCTGTGTCACTGACGCTAAAAGTAGCTTTAACTAAATCTCTATCGTTCTATTTATAAATAAGTTTCAAGATTGAAAGTTTGGGGTAAAAACTTGCTACCCTAGAGAGTCTGGATCTCAATTAGCTAACCTTCCCTCCTTGCTGGCGTCTCTAAAAAAAAAAAAAAAAAAAAAAAAAAAAAAAAAACAACAACAACAAAAAACCTATGCTTCTGCTTTGCTAAGCCAGAAAAAGCTGTGCCACTCCAAACTCTGTTGTTGGTTTTTTTTGTTCTTTTGGGGGGGCCTGCCACCCAGCTCCCAAATGAATCACACATGGAGGCTTATTTTTGCTTATTAATACCCAGCCTTAGCTTGGCTTGTTTCTTGCTCGCTTTCCTTAATTTAAATTATCCGATCTACCTTTGCCTCTGATCTTTTCCTGTTCTCTTACTTCTGTAAATCTTACTCTTACTCTGAGGCTTGCTGTGTAGCTGGGTGGCTGGCCCTTGGGTCCTCCTCCTTCTCTGGCTGCTTCTTTTCTTTCTTCCCAGATTTCTCTTTCTATATATTCTCTTTGCCTGCCAGCCCCGCCTATCCTTTCTCCTGCCTCACTATTGGCTGCTTAGTTCTTTATTAGACCATGAGGTGTTTTAGACAGGTACAGCAGCATAGTTCCATAGAGTTAAACAAATACAACATAAATAAAAGTAACACATCTTAAAATAATATTCACAACAAACTCCCTCCCTACTATTTCCTGTTTCTCTCTATCTCTCCCGGATGCCCGCTGATGCTCTATGATTGCTTTCTGTCAATTAGTTGCTAATGGAGCCTCCTGATCCAAGGTTAATTTTATTCAATTAATGCAACTACAAATTCATTGTTAACAGTGTGATCGAATATCCCCTAACACAATGTACAATAGCATAGAATGTATGTTACCATTTCAAAAAGGAGGAAAGGCTGGCCCCAGTGAGGAAATATTCGACCAAAGCAAGAATGAAACCAAAGCAGGGAAAACTCCAAATTCTGTGTCATTATACCTCATGCCAAAGGGCTATTACATGATTCTTTCCATCCTTTCTCCCTTCTGTTCCACTTAGTCTCTTGTAACAACTATTCTAGTATCAATTTCTATAAGATTAATATTTTTAGATTCTACATAGAGTTGAAATTCTTGTATTATTGTTTGTTTGAGTCTGACTTATTCACTAAATTTACATTATTATAGTCAGGTATTCTTGATTTGATATCAGACTGTGTCTAAGAAATTAATCTTTTTGACCAGCTTTAAGTTCTTCACTGATTCCCCAAGACTTATTCCTAATTTAAGGTCTTGTTCTTTCTCTTGCTTTTGCTTTGTACTGAAAACTTTCATGTGCTTACCATAATTCCTTATCACTTTCTCTCCTAGATTCATTCGTACTATGGTGATAAATTACCCCATCAAAAAGCAACTTGGGGAAGAAAGAGTTTATTTCAACTCACAATTCTGTTACAGCCCATTGTAGCCGGGGAGTCAGGAACTTAAAACAGCTATCCACTTCATAGCTATACTCCAGAGCAGAGAGAAATGTATGGATGCAAGCATAATAATCTGCTCACTTTTTCTACTCATACACTGTTCAAGATTCAAACCAAGGGAGTGGTGACACCCACAGTGGACTGTGTCATTCCATGTCAAATAATTTAATTATGGCAATTCCACACAAACATGCCCATAGGCCAGCACAATGTAAATAATTCCTCATTAAGGCCCTCTTCCTAGGTGTTTCTAAATTGTGTCACATTAACAATTAAAACCAATGAGTACATTTTCATTCTGTTTCATAGATGTATTAATTGATCTTCTAGTTTATATTAATATCTCAAAAATCTTTTAATTATCCTACATATTTACATAATTATAATTTTTAATTGAATACAGATCTATTCTTTCTTCTATCTCCTACTAATTTGTAAGATCTTTTCGTTTTCTTCTTGTTCACTTGTCTCACTTATTCACTCCTCCATTTCTAATGTCTAGCACTATGCATAGAACATATGGAAAGCTCAGTGCCCATTGAATGAATAACTGGATGAATAATTAAATTGCTTGATATATATTACTTTTGTTTACAAAATGATGAAAAAGTAATGTCATATGTCAGATGAGGATTTCACTGCTGCATTATGCTCCATGTGGAAAAAGGATTGTATATGGACAGTCTTCTGCCATCAACAGAAAAATAGTGGGCTGAAATGTTGACTTCTTAATATCAGTACATCTGGCAAATTGGTTCATTGCAAAATGCTAATTATAGCATTTCTGTTACGTCCTGTGATCATTAATTCTAAGTGCCAGAACAGCTTGAGAAGGCCAAGGACTGTTCAAATTTAAAACCAATATATATATTGGTTTTTTGAGACAGGGTTTCTCTGTGTAGCTTTGTGCCTTTCCTGGGACTCACTTGGTAGCCCAGGCTGGCCTCGAACTCACAGAGATCCACCTGGCTCTGCCTCCCGAGTGCTGGGATTAAAGACGTGTGCCACCACCACCCAGATAAAAACAATATTTTTGAATGTATCTGTAAGGGTGTTTCAGGGTGTGATTAGAACATGGACAAACTAAGTAAGATATTTTTCTCTTTCCAATGTTGTCGAGCAACCTCTAGACAGCTGAAGACCTTGGAAGAGTAAAGATAGAAGAGGCAAGGAATCAGCCCCCTTACCTCCTGCATCACTGTTTGAGGTATCACAGCAGCTTTCTGTTGACATTGGAAATTCAACCTATCAACTCTATTCCCGGAACTTACGAGTCACTGGCTCTTCTGTGTCTCCAGCTTGCAGATGTCAGGCTATGAATCTTCTCAGTCTGCACAAGCATATGAGCCATTTCTTAATAATGAATTTCTTCCTTTGTGTCCATATTATTACTGATTCTGTTGTTGAGGAACTATGGAAAAGCATACATTCTATGGCCATCTTTCCTGTAAAGTACACACAGAAGCTCTGTTTATGTTTTTCAGATCAGCCCATATGTTCACTAGTATTGAAAGATTTCATTCCTATATTGTTTGAATTACATTGTGAATTCAATAATAATAACAAACACATTTTCAAGTTTCATTTTGTTTTTAGCTTCCCTCACTACAGTGTTTACACTTATGTGTTAGGAAAGTAATGGTGTGGATATTATAAACAATTAATTGTAGGTCTAATTTACAATAACTTATGAATGTTATGTAAGCATCCATTTTCTCCCTTACCTCTGTTAGTTGTTGTGGTTCGTAATTTTATCTATACTTTTAAAGTCATCTGATAAACGTCTATAAGAATTTAGGTTTGAGGTCTGCGATGGTTAATCTTGATTGTCAATTTAATTGGATCTGGAGTCAACTAAGGCACAAACCTTTAGGTGACTCTTTAAGATGTTTTCTAGAGAGATTAACTGAAGGGATGACCTACCTTTTGAACAGATAGAACACTCTTGTGGCAGTCCACATATAAAGAGGCCTGAGGGAAAAGAAATGCTGCTTTTACACACACACACACACACACACACACACACACACACACACACACACACACACCTTTGTTCATTTTAGCTATTCTTTTACTGCCGCCACTTTCACTGACATTGGAACCCAGTTTTTTTCAGCCTTATAGTGCACACCAAAGTCCAAGGATTCTCCAGGAATCCTGTACATTCAGCACCAGGGTTTGACCACTGAGTCATCCAGCTTTGTACACTATTGTAGCAATTCCTAGAGTCTCAGCCTGCCTATCACATAGATAGTTACTGCTAGAATACCTTGTCTACATTGTGTAATCCAATCTAGTAAATTCCTCTTTTAACATGTATTCATTACTGGTTCTGTTCCTCTAGAGAACCCTGACTAATACAAGGTCCCAGTCCATTCATTTACATATCATGAATAGAGTTCAAGGACATATTATTTTTCAAACTGATGTAAACATTTTATAATATAGAAGTAATCATCTTTTTTTTTCCCAAGCCAAACTGTATCCAGCTTTATTAAAGATACTTTCCATAAACAATCATGGTTTTTCAGGCAGGACATGGGCAGAGAGTCATTAACAGTATACAAGAACTTCCAAACTCCCTTCTTGTATAGACTACCAAAATCAGAAAGCCACTATAAAACCCGATGAGTCTTCATTCGATGCTTTGAAAAGGGTGAGAGCTTAGAGTGAGGGCTGACAGTTCACATTGAGGATGTTGTTTAACAACTTTTCACAAGCCGACCCTGACTTTCAGGAAACCAAACCAACACGGCAGAATTATCAATCTGAAGATCCACAATCTTTTATAAAAGGAACCGCTGCTCTTTTGAGGACACAATGATACCACTGCAAAGTCCAGATCGCCTGATAGACTGGCAAAACCAATTTTGGGGGTTAGGTTCCAACAGGTCTCTGGTTTGAAGGGAGTTAAGTCTATGTTGATGGTCCAGGGAGGAAGACACAGAAATGAATTTAGTTTCCCACACTAGGCCATGGTGGTCACATATGTCAACACCAGGACGTCTCCCCTGAGAGCCAAGAGGAGTCTTTCAAAATTAGCAGGGAAAGATGTTTTCCAACATCAACCATCATCAATCCAGCTTGGGAGACATTTTGTTAGTGACACATGTTCCTTTCCCTAAAAAACAATGAAGTGTTCTGTGTGCTAACAACATAGCTTAAAAAAAAAGTAAAACAAAATTCTGGATTTTTATAAAACTTGATAAAAAATAGTATTTCAAACTGTACAGTCATCAGAAGTACACAGTTATCAAAAATGCACACATTTCACTTGGCATCTCCAGCACCTTCAGCTTTTTGTGCCTGGTCTGTTTTGTCATCTCCGTTCTCTGCAGGGTTATTCGCATCCTTCGCGGCATCAGCATCGGCTTTCCCCTTCTTCCCCTTGGGGACCTTCTCTCCCTTCTTTGCAGGGGCCTTTTTAGGCTTGGGCTCTGGCTTTGGAGGAGCAGGTTTAGCAGACAACCTTGCAGATCTTCTCTGTGGCTCGTCCTTCACCTTGGCTTTATCTCCTTTAGTATCCCCTTCAGCCTTTCTTTTGGGCATGGCGGCAGCGGGGGACGTCGGCGCTGAACGCGGGGATGCGGCGGTGTGCGGGGTCGGTCCGTCCGGGGGTCTTTCTCGCTGCTTCTTCACACTGCTCCAGAAGTAATCATCTTAAAATGTACACTTCAGCTGCATCTAATACTCATCTGCTTATGATGAGGATACATCCTATTAAACCTAAGGCAATTTAAAAATATCATAGATCAAATATGCATTTAATGCACACGTATTTAATAACTTGGCAGCAGAGAGCACTGTAGAATATAGATTGTTTACTGTTGCTATGGTTGCAGGGCTGCCACTGAGTTCACTGTTATTGCAGAACATGACAAGATGTTATCATACTATATATTTGTAGCCTAAATTCAAAATTTAAAATGTGGTTTTTACTGAACATGACATATAACATAGTGAATACACTATGGTAATAAAAAAACATAATTTGATAGATCACAGAGGAAGTTGCTTTTGTATTTCCAATGGATGCAACCCTAACTGCCATCTAGTTATAAAGTATTTTCATCAACTCAAAGGTAAACTCATATTTGTTAAGCTCCAGAATTCACAAATTTGCTTTTCTTCTCTGAGTTTACCTATTCTAGATATTTTATATAAATGGAATCACACAATATTTAATTTTTCATATGTGGCACTAATGATTTAGAATATTTTTGAATTTAATTTGTGTTGTGCATGTCATATTTCATGCCTTTTTATGGTAGATAGTATTAAGTATACCATACTTTATTTGTATATTCACGTTAGCAGACATTTGCTTTGTTTTTCTCTTTGGCTTTTATAAACATGCTGATACGGACATTTATAGAAATGTTTTACATCTTTCCCTTTGGGAACACAGATATGAAAGTACAATAGCCACATTCCATATCTCCCCAGCTTTTGCATCCTCATTCTTTTGTTTTTTAAATCTAAAGAGCCCCATTATTGCTGCCAATATGCTCTTGCCATTACTGGAGTATGTTAGATCTACTAGAGATCTCACCTTTAAAGAAAACTAACTCTCCTTTTCAAGCAACAGTATCATCAGCAGCAACAGCAGTCCATTACAACTCAGCTAGAGGTAGAACTTCCTCCCCACCTTCTCATTCCATGCTGGGATTTTACTTGGCTTGAGGTATTGATACTACTATCATATCTGCTATGAGTTTGTATGTGCAATTGCCCTACTGTGTCCAGAAAGTATTGTTTGTTTGTAATCATTCACTGCCTCTGGTTATTACAGTCTTTCTTTCACTCTTCCTCAATGTTTCCTGAAGCTTGGGAGGAAGGAGTATGATATAGTAAATACACCATATAGAGCTGAGTACTCTTCGCTCACTTATTCTTTGTACATTGACTAATTGAGAATCTCTGTGTTAGTCACTATATCTATTGCAAAAAATATTCAGTGATAAGTCTTGAGTTTGTGGCACTAATCTATGGGTATAATAAGTGATGAGTCATTAGGAATTGTTTTAATACTATATCATTTATCAGCATAATAGTAGTAGGTTCTCCCCTATGGTTCATGAGCTATCTAGTGACAGGTTCCTGGCTCTGATAATTGTGTCAGATATGTGGTATGTGTTCCATCTTGTGGAACAGAAATTAAGTCCATTCACAAAGCTATTGGGAAATGGATTGATCTGGGAACAATCATTCTGAGTATGGTGGGATCCAAAATGGCAAACATATTTTCTTTCATGTGTGGATACTGGCTTTAAATACTGAGAGATGTGTTTCATTTGGATTACACACAGAGGTTAGGAAACTTGCAAGGAGCCATGAAGAATGGACGATTTTAAAGGAGGGAAGGTAGAACACAGTGATACAAAGGGGAGAAGGAGAAAAATGGAACAGAAAGGGCTGGATGGAATAAGGTATGGGAAGGCCGGACAGAGGAGGGAATAGGATGAAGGATAACTAATACTAAATATCTTCCCCCAAAAGTCATATGAAAAGTCACTACTGGAGAAGCTTCTAAAAATACAAACATATACATATAAAAAAGACTTAAAATCACAGTTACATTGTGATTGAGCAGTAATGCCCCTACTAGACATCACATAGCAACAAATAAAAAGCCCAGTGTCAGAAATGAGATACATCTATTGGAATTGTTGTCCAGTGAATTTCCATAGACACCCAATATTACAAGCTGTTCTTAGTGCTCGTGGTAACCTTCTGGAAGTTAACAACAGTAAACCCCTGTTGTTGAAGACACCATATACTTCAGTGAAAGAACATGGGAAAATCAAGCTCTCAGTGACCTAGAAATATCATTCTTATTGACAAGCTGTCATAGTTTTGGGGGGTTTCTATGCATGCTACCAGAGGAGAAAAAAAATAACCAGTCTAATCCACATATGAAATCTGAAAGTTACAATAAAAACCTGCCCAGTAAGATATGCCCACTAGTGTAATAGTGGCACGAATGGCATGATAACAAAATTTCTTCCTTTTAAGATTGTTCTATTTATAGATTTTCACAATTCTATGAGATTTTTAAGGTAAGGTTTCTCATTTTTTTTAAAAAAATAACATTTGGATTTTAATGAAGATTCCAACAAAACTATGAACTATTTAGTGATTATCTCCATCTTTAACAATCTTAAGTCTTCCAACCCATGAGCCTTTTCATTGATTTAAGTCTTCTTTAATTTCTTCCAGAAAACTTTCCTAGTTTTAAATGCACATGCCTTTTCTGTCTGTATTAGTTACTTTTTTTTTTTTTGATGAACACCATGACCAAAGCCATTCAGAAATAGGATGCTGGGAGCTCACAGCTTTTACTGTAAGCATGAAATGGAGAGCGTGAAATGGACGTAGTGGGACTATTAAATCTCAAACCCAGTGGTATAATGCCTCCAGCAAGGCTGTGCTACCTCCACCACTGCAAACAATGTCGCCAAGTGGGGCCACGTTTTCAAATGCCTGAGATGAGGGGAGGCATTTCTCATTTAATCCACCACACCACATGACATTTATTCCTAAGTATTTTATTCTTTTGTTGTTTGTGTAAATTATTTCCTTATTTTAACCTTCTGATTATTGAACATTACTGGTGTGGATTTTTCATAGATGGCCTTTCTCACATTGAGGAAACAAATGTCTAGTTACAGTTAGTTCAATGTTCCTGTCATGAAATTGTATTATATTGTCTCAGATGCCTTTTTATATCAAATTTAATCATCTAGATTTTTTTCACTTCATTCTATTATATTGATTGATTTTTATAT